>NC_090323.1:186441445-187094549 GCF_040869045.1 Eurosta solidaginis
TAGGCTGTAGGCATAATCTGCCGGTTGTGAGATTGTATTGCTGGCTTCGCTCAGCCTAAGGTTGGGTTATAATGTTATGTGTTGCTTGCTTCGCTCAGCCTTACATGCCAAACTAATAAAACCGCACTGCGTTTTTTTTAGCGCACGCAAACAACCGGCGTTTTTTGCCCGAACCCAAATAAGCATGTGTTGGGACAATGTAAAGCGTGTGTGCAAACGTCAAATCTAAATGTCACGCAGAACAAAAATTGGAAACCGAGTTAGGTTTTCACGCAGCAAATTCAATTTGGGTTGCTCTCATACAAGTTGTATGTGCATGAGAAATTTTTGACAGAAAATGACTTCCGTACGTTTATATTAGGTTGGCATGTTAAGTTGCCGTGATAATCCTGTGTGGGCCAAATTTGATGTCAACATTTGGTCCTCACAGTGCTTGTATCTCTTAAAAGAGAAAAAGTCAGGCTCACGAGTGGCATATTAACTGAACAATGCCTTCTAGCGTCATAGGCTTATAAGTAAGGCCTCGTCAGTAACCGCATGTGTAGGAAGTGCGAGCTGCAGAAAGAAACGGTTGGGCACGTTGTGCGTTTATGTCCTGCGCTCGCCAAATGAAGGCTGTAGCTACTAGGAGCGGCAGAGTTGCCAAATATGTAGGCAGCAATTAAGCTAGGTCTTATGCAACTTCTCGTAAAATAGCTAATAGAACGGAGTTATTCTGTAACAGAAGTCCTGGTACCTGATTGAGGTTCTTCCGTTTGGTAGTCAAATTCTAGTAACTCTATGAACACATTCTACTCCATGTGAGGTCTTTATTGACCAGCCAGTTCAGCCCAACCTAAATATGCTGAAACGTTTATTTAAATTCGCTTTTATTATTATTAGGTGATGTGACAAAACTTTTGCGCATTTTTTTGGAATGTTTTTGCCTTTATTAAACTTGAAAAAGACCGTAAAAATGCAGCGCTAAAAACAGCTTTTTGTTGAATAGAAATGACAGCCACTTTTTCCCCACCTTCAACTCCCTCAATAATTACATTTAAGGTACGTTGAGTATTACCAAATAGCAACCGACGCGTAAAGTTTCCAGGCTTAAAATTAATAAGAAAAGAATACGGAAACTTACATCAACAACCCTACCCAAATAAAAAAAACCTGAAATGATTCAAATTTTGTATTGATGCGCACATTCTCCTAAAATACAAAGAAATAGCCCGAAAACAAGTTAACAAGGTGGATCTCACTTTTCAATTGAATTTAATGTCAGGCTCGCCAGCAACGATGCGGAAGTTTGTATAGTAATTCTAAATAAATAAATAAATGTTAATTAAAAATGGATGAAACACATTTTTTTGTACAACCATTTTTTTAAATCCACAGGCAAAAGGTACATACCGTTGCTTCCTTGCAAAAATGTCCCATGTGAAAGATTTCAGTTTTCCGCAAAATCTAAAGTAATGACTTCAAATCAAACATGTTGCTATACGACTTGTTGTTGTTCAAAATTTCCCCAATTGCTTTTGTATGTATCTTTGCATGCACGACAGGTATGGATTGTTGTTGGCATGTTTTTGCATTTTTCTACCTAAGAAGAGCAATAACTAACCATGTATGTAAGTTGTTGTTGTTCGGTTGTACGGTTAAATTAACCGCCTCCGCTGACCAACGGGAAAGTCACGTATACCATATACTATGGAGTCTTTGTTTGGACGACAACCTCGAAAAAAAGAACCTGTGTACTTCCAAAAATTAGAATGGTTATGCAGGCTAGCAATGCATAGCTAGACGCGAGCCCTGGAAACACCCTTGACGGCTGCACTGTACGCCATTCTGCACCTTCCACCTATAAACCTTTTGGCAATGAACATAGCGTTAACAACTGCAATAAGGCTCAGTGCCTCAGGGCAGCTTGTGAGCGCAGACCATACGGCCATAGTAGTATAGCGTCATCAATTACATGACGAACAAACTATCTTATACCGTATTTGTGCTTGGAAGGTGCTCTTAAAGCCACATCAGAGGTAGATGGTTGACGCAAGGCTGCTGAAATTGCGGACGAAGCGACACAGGTGTACGCCGATGGTGTCAAAATAGTGGAAGTAGTATGATCTGCGGTATCTATGCTGATCTGGAAATAAATAGATCCCACAAGCTTCCAGATCACGGTAGCGGTTTTCAGGCGGAAGTAACATCCTTTACTAAAGCATCAGACACACAACTTTTATATTGACAGCCAAGCAACAATTAAGGTAATAATCTCGTATAGCACAGCAACTAAAAGTGTGTTAGAGTGTAAGCAACCCCTGGAAAGAATCGGGATAGGGAGAAGTATATTTTTATATTGGGTCTCAGGGCATATGTGTATAGATGGGAATGGAAAACGGATAAAATAGCTAAAAATAGCGCATTCCTTGAAGCTTTATCCGCAGACATCCCAATTAGATTGGCAAGATTAAGAGAAGGCGATAGTTACACATGATCGAACAAGCGAGAAAAGGCGTGGACCGAAGCCAGGGCCTTCTATCATTAAAAAGAGCGGACTGTAGACTTATGACAGGCCATTGCATTCTGGCTTGGGTAGTGATAGCAGATGTAAGAAGTGCCGGCTATAAGAGGAAATGATATAGCACTACTGGGTTTTGATAAGAATTTTCAATTTGGTCGTTAAAAAGGTTCTGGTAACATTACGGATATACTGAATATGTGAGGTCCTCAAGCACCGACCAGTTCAATCTAACTTACGATTGTTAGATAATAATAGGAAAACGATTGGCACCCAATTTTATGTCGACTTAAGAGGTTACTGCCTGCAACCAAATATATTTTTCAACTTTTGTGTTCCATTTTAATTTGTTTTTCTTTTTTTATACTCAGCTGAGCAGAGCTCACCTAGTATATTAACTTTGTTCACATAACGATAATCCGTAATGACATAAACCAATCGATATATATATAGACTTCTATATATCAAAATGATCTGGGCGAAGAAAGAAATTTATTTAGCCATGTCCATCCGTCCGTCCGTAAACACGATAACTTGAGTAAATTTTGAGGTATCTTGATGAAATTTAGTATGCAGGTTCCTGGGTGCTCATCTCAAATAGCTATTTAAATTGAACGAAATCGGACTATAACCACGCCCACTATTTCGATATCGAAAATTTCGAAAAGCAGAAAAAGTGCGATAATTCATTACCAAAGACGGATAAAGCGATGAAACTTGGTAGGGGGTTGACCTTATAACACAAAATAGAAAATTAGAAAAATTTGGCTCTACTTTTAATGCCATAAGTCGAACAAAAATTTACCAATCCTTGTGAAATTTGGTAGGTGCATAGATTCTATGACGATAACTGTTTTCTGTTAAAAATGGGCGAAATCGTTTGAAGCCACGCCCATTTATTATACACAGTCGACCGTCTGTCCTTCCGCTCGGCCGTTAACACGATAACTTGAGCAAAAATTGATATATCTTTACTAAACTTAGTTCACGTACTTATCTGAACTCACTTTATCTTAATATAAAAAATAGCCGAAATCCGAGTATGACCACGCCCACTTTTTCGATATCGAAAATTACGAAAAAAAAAAAAAAAAAATCTATAACTCTGTACAAAATATGAAAAAAGAGATGAAGCATGGTAATTGGATTGGTTTATTGACCCCAAAATATAACTTTAGAAAAAACTTTGTAAAATGGGTGTGACACCTACCATATTAAGTAGAAGAAAATGAAAAAGTTCTGCAGGGTGAAATCAAAAGCCCTTGGAATCTTGGCAGGAATACTCTTCGTGGTATTACCTATATAAATAAATTAGCGGTACCCAACAGATGATGTTCTGGGTCACCCTCGTCCACATTTTGGTCGATATCTCGAAAACGCCTTCACATATACAACTAAGGGGCACTCCCTTTTAATAATTTTAATTTGATACCCATATCGTACAAACACATTCTAGAGTCACCCCTGGTCCACCCTTATTGCGATATCTCGAAAAGGCGTCCACCTATAGAACTCTTTAATACCTTCCATTTGAAACCCATGTCATACAAACACATTCCAGGGTTACCCTAGGTTCATTTTGCTAAATGGTGATTTTCCCTTATTTTGTCTCCAAAGCTCTCAGCTGAGTATGTAATGTTCGGTTACACCCCAAATTAGCCTTCCTTACTTGTTTATACTAACACCGAGAGCTTTTTTTGTTAGTTGCAGTATGTAAGTACTCATCTATAGGAGTGTATATGAGAGATATTAGAAAATCGTAACAATGAAATGTGTACCATTAATTGGCATCGCTTCGATGAAAATCAACTATTGTTCATGGTTGTACATGGCGCTTGATTAATATTGATTTATGTGAAAAATAAAAAAAAATATAAATTTTGTTCAACAGAAAGAAGTGAGTTGAAAATTTATTCAGATATTAATGCATAAAATTGGCGACTGGAAAGAAAATTAATGATGAGCCTGTTGGTTTGATGGGTTTGATGGGTTTCTTTCTACCACAACTGGCGCCCGACCAGGGACCAATTCAAAGTTATCATATGTGACCCGGCCTATAAAAAGGTGGCTTATGACTCAAAAAAGAAATTGCGGAAACAGCTGTTAAAGATAAGCAATGAATTTCTTCAGTTTCTTAGTAGTTATCTTTTTTTTTTTAGTCATAAGCCACCTTTCCATAGGCCGGGTCACATATAGTAAACGTTTTATCAAAATATATGTCTAAAATATGACTTAGTCATCAAAAAGATATAAACTTGCTGTGGGTTGTTGCTGTTGTTGTAGCGATAAGGACACTGCCCGAAGGCTTTGGGGAGTGTTTTCGATGTTGATGGTCTTTGCCGGATGCAAATAAGGCACGTTCGGGTAACAAGCACCATTAGGATACCAGCCCGACCATCTTGGGAACGATTTAGCATGACCACATGAAAACTTCTAGGCCATCCCGACTCCCACCTTTAGATGCACGAAGAAATTGGTGGTCAGAGCTTCGGCTGCTAAAGAAACTGGAGTCGTCACGGGTAGGTGAGATTTACAATTGGGTTGGAGAAGCTATAAATTGCACTGCCAACCCCTTGAAAGGGTTTCGCTACTCAACTACTTCAATCAATTTGGTATTTGAGTCGGCTCTTACGACAGGCATACCTGCCGCGAGTATATATGCTAAGCCCCCTGGGGTACTTGTTGTGGGTCATGGCGTCAAGTAAACGCAAAAGCCAACAACTCTAAGGCGCTGCTACATGAAGATCATAATGAAAATAATGACAGCACCAACCATCACAATACTAGAGCAAAGACCACTTAATAGGCCGAGCAAAAGACAAATACTTAAGTTATAGGTTTGCCCAAACGAAGAAAATGAAAGTCAGTGTCGAACCCTCGTTATGTCGATTCTGAAGGGCTTGTGTTTTGTGGCGCGTTGTTGCTACAAACAAACTCAATTTATGCGTCAGACTCTATATGAAAAAGTTCTTTTACTTAGTTATAACGTTATAGCTATAATACTGTACTTTCGCCCATTCACTCTACACTTCTACTTCTCCATTTTCTTTTCCTTACTTAGTTCTTATAACTAAAAATGCCCTCTAACTCTTCCTCTGCTTTTTTTCCTCTTCATGCTATGATCTTCTTATTCCTATCCTCCTTCTCCCATTACTTCTCTAGCTTCATATCAAACAACGAATACGATTTATTCAAAAAATTCCAACTTTGCCGGCTTCCCGAAAAAAGTATCCCAAATATAAATTAAAAATGTGATATCTACCTAATTTTCAGCAAACAGCATCATAAGTAAGATTTTCTGTAATAAGTCGATTCTTGGCGCACTTACCAGAAGAAAAATGGTTCAAATATTATGCTAGACAAAACGTTTTGGATGTATTCCTGTGCCGAATTTCAAGCATATCTCACCATAGATAATTTGTTTAGAAAAGGTCAGTCTACTTGTGCGGTCCCTGATCCTTAATCTAGCGGAAGATCTACCCATGTAACAAATTTCATGAAGATAGAATCGTTTTTTTTTTTTTTTTTTTTTTTTTTTTTTTTTTGTTTTTTTTTTTTTTTTTGAAAAGGTCACTCCCTGTTCCAGAAAATAAGGATATCCAAAAAAAAAGCTTGAAACAATTTGCTCCAGTTGTGTCATTTCTTCAAGCGAATCGGATGTTTAGTTTCGAAGTAGTCACGAATTATTCTGAAAAAATATGAACGTCATACCCCCACGGCAATATATGAATTTCATTGGAATGGCAGTGGCCAGCTGTCGAAAGTTGGAGTCACCAACTGAGAAAGCCTGGCAGGATCACCACCAAGAACCTTGCTGGAGTCAACAAATAACCAAATGCATATTTTACATTCCATTTAGGATATACAAACACATTTAAATTTTTTATATATAGAAGAAGTTTTTAACCCAAAATATACAAATGTTACGCATACGCACCGGTACCCGTCCTCTCAGGTGGTATAAATATGTTTGCGTGTATTTGGTTGGCTTTAAATAAAAAATGGTGTCGCTGTGAACATTGGTGTTGTTGTGCTATTATTCTAGACAGCATTGTTAAATAAGATAGTTATTCACTTGCGTTTTCGTCCAACATAAACAGATACATTTGTTCATCAGATATCTGACGATAAAAGTAAGTTTTTATTATATTCAATAGCAACTTCACCACTATCAAAATGATTCATGGAATTTAATACCATTGTGCATTATTTACTTTGAATTTCATTTAAAATTATTGCGAATATTAAAGCGCTATCAACCAGCTATTCTAATTACTAAGCGGTTACTTACATACCTTGCTTTACCACTGTTACCTTAGCTAAGTTTACGATTGGAATGTGTTTCAGCGTTTGTGACAAGGGCGTTATTACTCCATGCAGAAAAATCCAAATTAGTCAGCAAACATTCTAGTTCATTGACTATAATTTTCTGATGTTATTCATACGGGAGTGCCCCTAAATCCCCAAACACAGAATCCCCAACTGAAAAAAAACGCCAAATACATAATCCCCAAATTTAAAATCCCATAACCAAAATCCCCAACACAAAATCCGGTGTTTATCTGCAATGCAATGAATTTTGAATTTTTTTTTGTTATGTTAATACTATATTAATTGTATTTGTAAGTTATTGCGTTGCACTGTATTTTCTTTAATGTGCCCATTAAATATTTGTGAAATAATTAATACTGAAGTGTTAGTCTGGAAATAGAATAAATATAACTATTCTTTTCCTGTGTGAAAATCATTCAATTTGAATGTTTTCACACAGAAAATGGGGATTTCGTGTTGGGGATTTTGATTATGGGATTTTGATTTTGGGGATTTTGATTTGGGGATTTAGATTTTGGGGATAAAGGGGGTAACCCTATTCATACCAGTTAGTATTTGAATAATTTATTCGACTATAATTTCATCTGTCAGCCTCGACGAAATACGCGAGTGCTTCCTGTAGCCAATTTTCAATACATACTTCAATTGACAATGCTGCATATCATCCAAATCAACGGACACATAAACACAAGCATGACGAGTTGACTCTCAACGTTACCACAACATAGGTTAAATAAGCCATTGAAAAGGCCAAGCCTTCCATAACAATAGTCCCAGACGGAAAACCTATGCCTATGCCAAAACACCTTGGCCATGAGAGCATCAGCATATGTTTTCTACTTGTCGTTAAAAGCCTTTGCCATTCCAGGCGGCCGCCGTGGTGTGATGGTAGCGTGCTCCGCCTACCACACCAAGGATCCTTGGTTCACGCCCGGGCAAAGCAGCATCAAAAATTTTAGAAAGAAAATTTTTCAATTAGAAGAAAATTTTTCTAAGCGGGGTCGGTGTTTGGCAAGCACTCCGAGTGTATTTCTGCCATAAAAAGCTCTCAGTGAAAACTGATCTGCCTTGCAGATGCCGTTCGGAGTCAGCAAAAACCAAGTAGGTCCCGTTCCGCCAATTTGTAAGATAAATTAAAAGGAGCACGAAGCAAATTGGAAGAGAAGCTCGGCCTAAAATCTCTTTGGAGGTTATCGCGCCTTACATTTGTTTTTTCCAGAATAACGGAGAATGGTAAGGATAAGCGGGGCTGCGCTGGCTAGGCCATGTTATGCGAATGAAAGATGATGCTCCGGCCAAGGAAGTGTTTCTATCGGAACCCGCCTACGGAAGCAGAGGTATAGGGCGGCCCCCACTCCGTTGGAAGGACCAAGTAGAAAACGGTTTAAACTCCCTTGGTGTGACCAATTGGCGCCGGTTGGCGGAGCGAAGTAGCGACTGGCGTGCCTTGTTGGACGGCCATAACCGTTTAGACGGTTAAGCGCCAATTAAGTAAGAAAATAAGGTAAGGATAAGCCCACTACCAAAGACCGGAAATCCAGCCATCAACTATCAACATTAATCTTTTAATCAGTAACGAAAACGTTTAAAGCCATTATGATTCCCTCATTTAAACGAAATTCTTCGGTTATCCAGCCATCATCATGACTTCCGTAAAGTGCATATCACTATCACCATTCTGAACTCCATTAACACTCATCATAAGACGGTGCTAGTGCAGCTTTTTTTTTTTTTTGCACAGTCAACCACGACTGGCTCGTTCCTTCTCCGTTAGAAAGATAGATAATTTTTTTAGGATGGCACTGCGACGATTTGTCTTTTGTGCCCTCATCCAAGCTGACTTCCTTGATGAACCCTCTTGGCTTGAGGGTTTTAATTTGGGAATTTTCTGCCCATGGTCAACCCATAAACTTAGGCTTGCGTCTTGAGATTGCGTCACATTCAAGGAGGATATGGTCCGCCCTATCCGCTGATCGATCACAAAATTGGTAAGTGTTATTCAGTCACTTTTTTGTATTTATATATATGTACGTATTTCTATTAAAATTTATTACAAAATATAATGTATTGAAGTGATAAATTTTAAAGTGATATATGTGTGTGTATATATTAGGGCGGGTCGATTTAAAAATCGCTCATTGCTCTGTGAAAATCGTATTCTAGGGATCAAAATAAGAAACCTTGCCGAAGGAACCAGACCTCTAAAATGAATTCTGATGTCCCCCCCTTTGGGTCGAACTTTTGGGTAGGGGCAATTTCAATTCTACCTGCTGTGTCTTGTGGTGGCTTAAAAAAAACAACACAAGCAATTTTACGATCTGCAATTGTGTCACAGTGATACCTTCATTTTTTAAAACGGTTGAATAAAAAAACCCACACAACTATGTTTACGACATGCAAATGCATCACAGTGATACCTTGGTTTTAAAAGGGGGTTGTAAAAACGCTAATTTCTAATAATTTTTATACTCAGTTGAGCAGAGCTCACAGAGTATATTAACTTTGATTGGATAACGGTTGGTTGTACATATATAAAGGAATCGAGATAGATATAGACTTCCATATATCAAAATAATCAGGATCGAAAAAAACGCCCACTTTTTCGATATCGAAAATTTCGAAAAACCGAAAAAGTGCGATAATTCATTACAAAAGACAGCTAAAGCGACGAAACTTGGTAGATGAGTTGAACTTATGACGCAGAATAGAAAATTAGTAAAATTTTGGACAATGGGCGTGGCACCGCCTACTTTTAAAAGAAGGTAATTTAAAAGTTTTGCAAGCTGTAATTTGGCAGTCGTTGAAGATATCTTGATGAAATTTGGCAGGAACGTTACTTCTATTACTATATGTACGCCTAATAAAAATTAGCAAAATCGGAGAAGGACCACGCCCACTTTTAAAAAAAAAATTTTTTTAAAGTAAAATTTTAACAAAAAATTTAATATCTTTACAGTATATAAGTAAATTATGTCAACATTCAACTCTAGTAATGATATGGTGCAACAAAATACAAAAATAAAAGAAAATTTCAAAATGGGTGTGGCTCCGCCCTTTTTCATTTAATTTGTCTAGGATACTTTTAACGCCATGAGTCGAACAAAAATTAACCAATCCTTTTGAAATTTGGTAGGGGCATAGATTTTATGACATTAACTGTTTTCTGTGAAAATGGGCGAAATCGGTTGATGCCACGCCCAGTTTTTATACACAGGCGTCCGTCTGTCCTTCCGCATGGCCGTTAACACGATAACTTGGGCAAAAATCGACATATCTTTAATGAACTTAGTTCACGTGCTTACTTGAACTCACTTTATCTTGGTATGAAAAATGAACGAAATCCGACTATGACCACGCCCACTTTTTCGATATCGAAAATTACGAAAAATGAAAAAATCCCATAATTCTATACCAAATACGAAAAAAAGCATGAAACATGGTAAGGTAATTGGATTGTTTTATTGACGCGAAATATAACTTTAGAAAAAACTTTATAAAATGGTTGTGACACCTACCATATTAAGTAGAAGAAAATGAAAAAGTTCTACAGGGCGAAATAAAAAACCCTTAAAATCTTGGCAGGTATTACATATATAAATAAATTAGCTGTATCCAACAGATGATGTTCTGTGTCATCCTGGTCCACATTTTGGTCTATATCTGGAAAACGCCTTCACACCACTCCCTTTTAAAACTCTCATTAATACCTTTAATTTGATACCCATATCGTACAAACTCATTCTAGAGTCACCCCTGGTCCACCTTTATGGCGATATCTCGAAAAGGCGTCCACCTATAGAACTAAGCCCCACGCCCATTTAAAATACTTATTAACACCTTTCATTTGATACCCACATCGTAAAAACATATTCTAAAGTCACCCCCGGTCCACCTTTATGGCGATATCTCGAAAAGGCGAACACCTATAGAACAAAGGCCCACTCCCTTTTAAAATACTCATTAACACCTTTCTTTTGATACCCATATTGTACAAACAAATTCTAGGGTTACCACTGGTCCACCTTTATGGCGATATATCGAAACCGCGTCCACCTATGGAACTAAGGATTACTCCCTTTTAAAATACTCATTAGCACCTTTCATTTGATACCCATATCGTGCAAACGCTTTCTATAGTCACCCCTGGTCCACCTTTATGGCGATATCTCGAAAAGGCGACCACCTATACAACAACCACCACTCCCTTTTAAAACCCTTATTAATACCTTTAATTTGATACCCATATTGTACAAACAAATTCTAGGGTCACCCCTGGCCCACCTTTGTGGCGATATCTCGAAATGGCGTCCACCTATGGAACTAAGGATTACTCCCTTTTAAAATACTCATTAACACCTTTCATTTGAAACCCATATCGTACAAACGCATTCTAGAGTCAACCCTGATCCACCTTTATGGCTATATCCCTAAATGGCATCCACCTATAGAACTATGGCCCACTCCCTCATAAAATACTCTTTAACGCCTTTCATTTGATACACAGTCCAGGGTTTCCCTCGGTTCATTTTCCTACATGGTTATTTTCCCTTATGTTGTCACCATAGCTCTCAACTGAGTATGTAATGTTCGGTTACACCCGAACTTAACCTTCCTTACTTGTTTTAATTTATTTTCTATTACTAAGTTAAATTCATTTTTTCATTTACATATATTCTGACTAAATAAATTTCTAAAGAGAAAAATAAACTCCAAAAAGAAAAAACATAGGCATTTCAAAGTGGGATTTTTCAAAATTTGCACCTACGACCCAAAGGGGGGGGGCATCAGAATTCGTTTTAGAGGTATGGTTACTTCGGCAAAGTTTCTTATTTTGATCCCTAGAATATGATTTTCACAGAGCAATGGGCGATTTTTTTGCCTCCCCACAAATCGACCCGGCCTAGTATATATACATACTTTTTTATATAAATGAAATATAATGAATAAAACGAATTTGTGCTTATTTACTAATTTACAAGTAATTTTTCAACCCGACTGGGACTAGTATATTAGCTAGTAGGATGCTGATGCAAATATTGACTAGTATGTCAACTGGTGTTACAATGATGAATAGACTGAGTAGTATGCCAACTGGTATGTTGGTATGATATTGATGTATATAATAACTAGTATGCCACCTGGTATAGTGGTGACGCAAAAGTTGATTAGTATGTTAATTGGTATGACCCTGATGGGTATGCCGACTAGTATGGTATCTGGTACGATGTTGGTGTATATAATGACTAGTTTGACAATTAGTATGATGCTGATGCAGAGACTGGCAATTTATATTCCGTATGACATCGCCATGTTAAAAATACTAGTTGCTAATATGGAAAAATTACAGAACTCATACTAGCTGGGATTTTTGGCAAACTAGTATTCTTCTAGTACACAACTAGTTCGTTTGACTGCAAGGCTATTACATTAGTTTCCATAAAATTGGAAGTTATTTCGCAACTATCTTTCTATCTCATGATATATTCATACATGATTGCACTTTACAGTCGTGAAAAAAGTTTGGTCTCACAATTAAAGGCATTTGCATGCGTCACACTTTTATTGCAAACAATCTAAAAATATTTATTGACTCGTAATCATACAAATTTATTTGTACATGATACAAGAAAAAAATATCACTAATTCGACTACTGAGTGGAATAGCACCATATCTCAACTGCTGTTTGAAAAACGCCATATCACAAAATAATTCTAAATTCGGCGTGCTTACGAGTTAGTGAGATATTCCACTCAACAGTCAATTTATAACAACACCCTTCAATCACTCCATATCTTGGATCTTAAAAAGCTGTAAACTATTGGATGTGTTACCTCTGTATATAAACTGGGAATATCGGGATTTTGACAACCAGCATTTAACACCGCACAAAGTTTTCCTTCCACTAGGGCCCCTGCTCCAGAATCTCCATAACATGGATTTTTTCCTGGACACGAAGCACAAATGAGTGTTTCTGATAAATATCGCGGTGGTTGTTGATTCTCGTAAATAAACTTGCAGTGTCTTGTGGTTACTATATACATTACAACAGTTTGGAGAAGATGATAAGTAGTTCTCCTATTTGGTATTACCGAACCCCATCCACTAAGTTGCAGTCGTGTGCCTGGTACTAATTGACTTTCACAAAGAGATATTGGCTTTACTTGATCTGTCTCCGAGAAGCATGCATCCATTTTAATCACAGCTATATCTATATATACTAACCGTTTATCATAGTTACAATGAGTATGTATATTCAGCACATTGCGTTGTTGCCCTCTTCCTCTGTTTCTTTCATGTATATCAGCTACACCAGCTACAAGGACAAACTTCCTTTTATCTCGCTCTACTACGGAATGCGCAGCTGTTACCACCGAATTCATACTGACTAAGGAACCAACGCATACATATTGGTTCTCATAAAAAATTGCCACCGAATGTCGGCTCTGTTCTATACTTATATCTGCGCCATTTACAACGCGTAATTGCGCATTCGTAGTAAAAATCAAGTGACAGCTAAGCACGAGAGACAGCATCGCATAATGAATGCTTGAATTCATTTTTGTTTAAGACCTTTTGCACTGCTTTTTAAGTATGAAGTGATAAATTTTGTGGGCCCTATTTATACCTAATTCAGTCACGTGAATAAAAAATAAACAAAAACATTTTCTTATAGATTTCAGGAATACTTCGAAATTTAAATTAAAGCTATACAAAAAAAATCTTTTTTTTAATTAGTTGAACAAACAGATTTTACTTTATTCACATAACAAATTCAAGGTGTTTATGCATATTGCACCGAAATAAAATGAGTTCAGCTATAATCAAACACTTGCTTTAGTATTTCAAAAGAAAATTCTCTAGTAATTGTTTGTTTAGATATGCATTCGCGGTAATTAATTGTGTTTTTAATTAGATATGTCTACAGTGACCGTGTTTTTAATACGTAAATGCAGAAGTGGCGGCGTGTGTAGAAGTCCACGAAAGTGGGGAAAGCTTCTGACCGAGATTCACCTGCGAATGCCCGGAGTGATTCTTTTGCATGCGGTCCAAGCAGCTTATTACTTTCGGTCGCTTGCGGCCAAGTATCCTCTGGTGAGCTAATATGAGAAGGCGACAACCTGGCTAGGCCACTCTGAAATAATTGGATTAAGGGCTATCAGGGTAATCTTTGGGACCTGTTGTTGAGAATTTGATTTTAGCACCACAGTCGGAAAGTTCAGCCTACATGATGAAACTTCTCCTAAAGGACTGAAGCTTTTTCAACTTTGCCGGTGCTCGAAACATGGTCATATCCAGCACGAGGTTCATGCATAAAAAAATACATCAGCCTACATGGCTGTCCACCGATTGAAATACTCGGCCACGTTGTGATAGATGGACGACATGCCTCCAGGTTTATAGATGTGCGCACGATCCGAGGACCTAACATCGACTCGGTCCATTATCTCGCCGCAGCTAAAATACGCACCCGCCTCTGCGCGGCTAAAACCAAGAAAAAAAACACAAGGAAAGCTAGACGTCGAAAGACTGCAATCGCAACAGACTGCCAATGCTTTCGCAACTCGACTCTCACACCTGCTCTCTGAGAGCACAACTCAACCCGACGGAATGCAGGCGCAGTGTGAGCATATCTCCAAAGCACTTCATACTGCCGCTGAGGAAAAACATTGGTTACCGGTGCCCACAAAAAAACAACTGGTACGATGAAGAATACCGCGTTGCAACCGAAAGAAAAACGCTGCCTGTATGCCTGTGGTAAACGGAGACTAAAATACCAGATCCATGGGATTGTGTAGCGCAACACTTTCAGGTTGCCAGCGCAATATATAGCTTCTCCAAACCCAATTTTCAACCTCACCTATCTGTGGCGAATCCTTTTTCATTAACAGACGCGGCTCTGGCCACCCCGAACTCCTCATGGATCTATGTGGTGGGAGGGCGGGGTAGCCTAGAAGGTCGCATGGGGCATAACAAATCGTTGCCGAGATGTTCGGGCTTGGTACCGGAACGTACCGGATCTGCATTTGGCAAAGGACCATCAACATCGATAACACTCTCCAAGTTTGTATATTGGAACGATGTTCCGTCCTCCCTTGTCAAATTTGGATGTGTAAGTGCTGTGTGTTCATTCAGAACCGAGGGTGGTTTACTAATCGATTTGTGTGGCTGACTGGGGTAGGTAAAAATCTGTAATTTTAGATGTTTGACCTTCTTTGTGGGTTTTTTGTTTTGGTGTGTTAGTTGTTTTGTGTTTATTTGTTGTTGTGTGTTTGTGTGCTGTACCCGTGTGATTACTTTGTTTCTTGTAAACAAGTTTTAAAGGCTCGAATATTGTGTCAGAAATTGTGTTTATCTGTTCGTTTATTATTCTACCGTCAAATATTTTCTGTTTGTAGATTTCCTTGTTTTCGAGTTGAGACGTCATTGTGCCTTTTCCTTGGTATTGGCCACTTCTCGAAAATGGCCTGAAGCACAATATCATGGACCAAAATACAGTAAGAAAAACGGAGCAAGCGATTGTAGATGCGGAGATCGAAATATCATTGATATCACAAGAAAAACAGGAGCACGCAATACACATGTGCAGGGAAATCATAAAAAAGGAGGTAAAGGCACAGGAAGGACAAAAATCTAATACAGAGGAGAAAACAATAAAAAATCTACGGCATAAGCTAAGGAAAAACAATATTGTCACAACGAAAGCGGACAAAGGAAACACCACTGTGCTAATCGAAAAAGAGAAATATATATCCAAAACCGAAGATCTCATAGAGGAAATGAGGTGTCGTAGAATGAGAGAGGATCCCACAGATAAATACCAAAAACAAATCAAAGTTGCTATAAAAAATGCAACAAATATAGTAGATTCCAACATGGCACATAGATTGGTCCAAATGTACCCTTCGGCTCCTCCACTGATTGCGCTACCAAAAATCCACAAGCCGGACACGACAATGAGACCAATCATTAATTTTAAATCGGCACCATGTTACAAAATGTCTAAATATTTAAAAACGACATTGAAAGATACTCAGGAGCTAATGTACGATAATGCAATAGCTAACACAACAGAACTAATAGAGAGACTTGAGGCCATAGAGCTAACAAAGAACAGCAAATTGGTATCTTTTGACATAAAAGATTTATACCCATCAATACCACTATCGGAAACTTTGGACATAGTTAGCTCAACAATAATTCATAATACAAAAAAACAAAGTGAAAAGTATGCAAATCACAAATACGCTAAGAAGCACTTTACGTCAAAACTATTTTCAATTCAAGAATAAATATATAGACAAACAAACGGTCTTGGAATGGGAAGCCCCACATCAGCAATTCTTATGGAAGTATTCATGCAAAATCTGGAAGAAAAGTACATACAGAAACCGAGTCCAAATTAGGCGTGGTATTTTATGCTAGATACGTGGATGACATAATATGCGTTTTAACTACTAATAACGAAGAGCTTGTACTAGAGTACCTCAACAAGTAGCACGAAAATATAAAATCAATACAATGGAAACCGAAAAATACGGAGGAATCAACTATCTAGGCCTCACGATAAATATTGATAAAGAAGCCAAAAGATTTAACAATGACATATATAGAAAGCCAACGGCCACCGACACAATAATACATAATAGCTCAAATCACCCCAAACAGCATAAAAATGCAGCATTAAAGCACTTGTGAAAGAACACCTCTTACACAAGAGGCATATAAGAGAGAACTTGAGGTCATATATAATATCGCTGCAAACAACGGATATAAAAAAAGCACTAGCAGATAAGCTCAGAAGGACAAATGGAGAACCAAACAGAAATAATGAAAAGGAAAATAATAGCTGGACGACTATGACATATACTGGAAAAGCAGCATATAAATTGGCAAACTTCTCTAAAAAATATAACACTAACACAGCATTCAAAACATCGAACAATGTTCGGCGAAAACTAAGGACTAACACTAACTCAGAGGATCCGTTTAGCAGCCACGGCGTATACAAGCTTACCCGCGGATGCCAGTATAGTTACATAGGACAAAGAGGACGGCAAATAAGAACGAGGTTCAGAGAACATATTAGATATTACAAAAAAAATAGGTAATCCAAACATTATACCCGAGTCTAACTTCGCGAATCACATGGTCGAGAATGAATGTTCCCCAACAAACATCAATAAAACTGTTAGGGTTCTTCACATACAAGAAAAGGGCCGACGTCTCAACGTACTCGAAAACATGGAAATCTACAAACAGAAAACATTCGACGGTAGAATAATAAACGAACAGATAAACACAATTTCTGACACAATATTCGAGCCTTTAAAACTTGTTTACAAGAAACAAAGTAATTACACAGGTACAACAGACAAACACACAACAACAAATAAACACAAAACAATTAACACACCAAAACAACAAACACACAAAGAAGGTCAAACGACTAAAATTATGGATTTTTGCCTACCCCAGTCAGCCACACAAATCGATTAGTAAACCACCCTCGGTTCTGAATGAACACACAGCACATACACATAACTAAATAAACACAGCCATCAATTTTGACAATGCCTGCTCATGTACCTACGAACTATAAATACAGGACAAACGACAACAACAGACCAGAACTAAAATCGACACTGATGATGGCACAACGCCGAAACCGGTTTGTCTCAAAACCAAATTTGACAAGGGATGAGGGAAAATCGTTCCAATATACATTACTTTTACTTTTTTGACCACAAATTTCAATTGGAAACAAAAAACTGTAAAATTCTTGTCTATAATATATTTGTGTTTTGACCTTTTCCAAAAAAAACGTTTTTATTTATATACAATTAGGTTCATAAATTACAAAACTCGCAGACTGTAAAGGGAATGCTATTCTTTGTCTGGTCATGCAACTCGTTATTTCCAGTTTTAATCTCGTTCTTTTATTTTATTCCAGCACACATATACACAAAGCCACACATACCATGACATATTTTTCCACAGCTGTTATTTTAATGACCAATAAAAGGAAATTAAATTCACAAATCTGTTTTTAACTATTTTATGTCCCCAAAGAAATCAAACTTAAGCTAACCGCGATAAAAGTGGTAATCTTTTGTTACCGAGTTGAAAAAAAATACATAATTCACTCTCTGGTACCTAAGACAAACAAGCAAGGAAGGTTAAGTTCGGGTGTAACCGAACATTACATACTCAGTTGAGAGCTATGGTGACAACATAAGGGAAAATAACCATGTAGGAAAATGAACCGAGGGAAACCCTGGAATGTGTTTGTATGACATGTGTATCAAATGAAAGGCATTAAAGAGTATTTTATGAGGGAGTGGGCCATAGTTCTATAGGTGGATGCCATTTAGGGATATAGACATAAAGGTGGATCAGGGTTGACTCTAGAATGCGTTTGTACGATATGGGTATCAAATGAAAGGTGTTAATGAGTATTTTAAAAGGTAGTAATCCTTAGTTCCATAGGTGGACGCCGTTTCGATATATCGCCATAAATTTGTCTGTACAATATTGGCATCAAACGAAAGGAGTTAATGAGTATTTTAAAAGGGAGTTGGCCTTAGTTCTATAGGTGGACGCCTTTTCGAGATATCGCCATAAAGGTGGACCAGGGGTGACCCTTGAATTTGTCTGTACAATATTGGCATCAAACGAAAGGAGTTAATGAGTATTCTAAAAGGGATTTGGCCTTAGTTCTATAGGTGGACGCCTTTTCGATATATCGCCATAAAGGTGGACCAGGGGTGACCTTTGAATTTGTCTGTACAATATTGGCATCAAACGAAAGGAGTTAATGAGTATTTTAAAAGGGAGTTGGCCTTAGTTCTATAGGTGGACGCCTTTTCGAGATATCGCCATAAAGGTGGACCAGGGGTGAACCTTGAATTTGTCTGTACAATATTGGCATCAAACGAAAGGAGTTAATGAGTATTCTAAAAGGGAGTTGGCCTTAGTTCTATAGGTGGACGCCTTTTCGAGATATCGCCATAAAGGTGGACCAGGGGTGACTTTAGAATATGTTTGTACGATATGGGTATCAAATGAAAGGTGTTAATGAGTATTTTAAAAGGGCGTGGGGCTTAGTTATATAGGTGGACGCCTTTTCGAGATATCGCCATAAAGGTGGACCAGGGGTGACTCTAGAATGAGTTTGTACGATATGAGTATCAAATTAAAGGTATTAATAAGAGTTTTAAAAGGGAGTGGTGGTAGTTGTATATGTGAAAGCGTTTTCCAGATATTGACCAAAATGTGGACCAGGGTGACCCAGAACATCATCTGTTGGATACCGCTAATTTATTTATATATGTAATACCTGCCAAGATTTTAAGGGTTTTTTATTTCGCCCTGCAGAACTTTTTCATTTTCATGCTACTTAATATGGTAGGTGTCACAACCATTTTATAAAGTTTTTTCTAAAGTTATATTTCGCGTCAATAAAACAATCCAATTACCTTACCATGTTTCATCCCTTTTTTCGTATTTGGTATAGAATTATGGCATTTTTTTCATTTTTCGTAATTTTCGATATCAAAAAAGTGGGCGTGGTCTTAGTCGGATATCGTTCTTTTTTCATACCAAGATAAAGTGAGTTCAAGTAAGCACGTGAACTAAGTTCATTAAAGATATGTCGATTTTTGCTCAAGTTATCGTGTTAACGGCCATGCGGAAGGACAGACGGACGACTGTGTATAAAAACTGGGCGTGGCATCAACCGATTTCGCCCATTTTCACAGAAAATAGAAAGCGCGCATTGCCATTGGCAAAAACTAGCCCCCATTATATGCGGATGGATATTCGCCGCCATTATTCTACCCATAGTGATAGTCGTAAAATGGCCAGTCTTGCAAGACTTCAAACTTAATTTTGTTGGAAAAAGTTCACAAATCTAGTAAGACCATCAAAAGAGGAGGTCTAAGAATAACGTCAACGGAAGCTTTCAGTGCTTCGCTGCTGACGGCAGACTTTTTATATACACCGACGGCTTTAAGTTACACGGAGGTGTTGGAGTGGGGTCTATTCAAATGAGATACCTTCAACTTATTTTTATCTGTTCAATGTTCTGCCAGGCCAAGGCATCATGAGAGCCGCGCAGTTATTATAAAATCTGCGGTTTGGTTATATAAATACTGTATCAGAAAAAAATCGTTACTTTTAAAATCAGTCAAGCGGCTAATGAATCCCTTGGCGCTTACGCATTCAATTCTGAACTAATATAAAACTGCCACCGAGACTTCTTTAAGAAATGGCTCAATACTACACAAGGGGGTCGAAATACAGGGACATTGAGAGAAACTGTATTGCATACGAAATTCCTAGGCATCACCCATGAAAGTTGGCTACAGGCTCCAGGCTCCAGGGTATGGTACATCTCAGCAAGCCTGGCCGTCACGTTCACACCTTTGTGTTTAGGGGTTATAAAGATGACAAAGCGGAAGAAATAGTAGACCACCTCATCTGCAGCCTGCGAGGTTGGTATTGTGATATCATTGTTCGCCTGTGAGGTCTTCAAAAAGTTAAAAGAGGAGCAGAATTGTGTCTTCGGTTGGTATCAAAATGGGCCTGCTGTCTTTTGTATGACAACCGTATGTGTTTCTGATCTGTGAATTGCAAAAATTTTCGGGGTTTTCTTTTTTTTTTTTTTTTTTGGCTAAATTTTGAGTTCTGAATCGGTAAAAGCCTTTATATTTTTCTTATTTTAAACGTCCACACTTTAAACGTCAATTCAGAACCACTAGGAAAAATGGCGCTGAAGATGGGCCAATTCTAAAATAGGGTTGTGTCCAATATACCTCCGCCCTGCCCCAGACCACCCGGAGATGTCTCTTTGAGTATGTGTGCACTGTGTTGGCAATAAAGCAGAACGTAAGCAGGGTAGAGTGACATAAAGTCAACGGCCATACCGTCACTTTCTCTTATGATCACTTTAAATTGTCAACCGGCCTTATGGTCACTACAAATAACTACGCGGTCAGAGCAGTTTGGTCAGAGCAGTTTGACGATTTTTCAGTATCAGAAGCGCAGAATGTTTGATGGTCATGACCTCAATTGACTTTGTAGCGATTGGAAATGTCATAAGGTCAGCTGTTATTTCCATTGACCATATTCCAGCCCTACGTACGTGCTTACGAGGTTCTGATATGTTTTAAAAAAAGAGATAGAATTATGTTGTTCGTTAAGGACTGGAATACAAAAGAACGTAGCTAATAAAAGAATTCCTTAGTAAAAATTTTCAACTATGCATACCTACATACATACACATATCTACATACATACACACTAACAGAAATTCTAAAAGCCTTTCATTGTTTTAGTGAAATACGTGCATAATAATTTAGTTAAAAGTAACCGTTAGTCGAAAGTTTCAGCGAAATTTAGTGGAAAAAGTTTTGAAGTAATTTGTTTGTTAAAGTGTAGGAGTGAGCTAAATTTTACGTGGAAAAACAGTAAATCGTGTTAACAAACCCAAGCTGATGTGACATGCTCGTCTATCCTTTAAGGGGGGGTAGGTAGTGTTAAGCAGCCTATAACAATAGTGTTAGCATATTGTCAGCGTCCGAACAGCTTGTTGCTTATTTTTAGTTTTAGTCACACGTTGAAAGTAATAAAACTTAATGCTAAATGTCAGAAGATTTCCTTGAAAGCCGGTTGAATAATTTGCTTTCACAGCATACCATTTAAGTCGTTGACAAATGAATTGCCTATGCAAAGCTGAGCGAGATTGATTACCACACGCAATTTAAAAAAAATGTATTAACAACATTTAAACTCGTTTTTTTATACGATTCAGCAACCTTTTAGAGATCTAAAAGATCAAAACGACTTAAGCAAAAGCAAATAGAGGTAAATTTCATCCAAGTAAAAAGTTTCACGTTGCACCAAACTCTTTAAAAAGCAAACAGAAGAGGTATTGGTAAGCCCAGAGGGAAAGGAAAGGCCAAAGGGGAATGTAGAGATGACAAATAGAAACAAGTAAAGAAGGCTAAGTTGTGGTGTAACCGAACATTACATACTCAGCTGCCAAATTACAGCTACAAAACTTTTAAATTACCCTCTTTTAAAAGTAGGCGGTGCCACGCCCATTGTCCAAAATTGTGCTAATTTTCTATTCTGCGTCATAGGGTCAACCCACCCACCAAGTTTCATCGCTTTATCCGTCTTTGGTAATGAATTATCGCACTTTTTCGGTTTTTCGATATTTTCGATATCGAAAAAGTGGGCATGGTTATAGTCCGATTTCGATCATTTTATATAGCGAACTGATACCAGGAACTTACTCACATAAAAATTTACTCAAGTTATCGGGTTTACGGACAGACGGACGAACGGACATAGCTAAATTAATTTCTTGTTTCGCCCAGATCATTTTGATATATAGAAGTCTATATCTATCTTGATTAGTTTATGCCGTTACGGGATACCGTTATGCGAACAAAATTAATATACTCTGTGAGCTCTGCTCAGCTGTGTATAAAAAAAATAAAGAGAGAGGTAGGCACAGAGCAAGAACAAGAGAAACACAAAAAGGGTGAAAGGAAGGAAAGATTAGGCTGAGTAGCAGCTTTTTAGTTAAGGCACAACTCACTTTTAGCACTTTCTCCCTTGTGTTACCACATTCTTCAACGCTGAAATTAGCTTCCAGTAATTTTACGAATCGCTGTGTAGCAACGACAAAGCTACGAATGGAAATTTCCCCCGGAGAGTGAAATACGTCTCGACCAAAAAATATTTACGCCTCGTCCTCGCAAAACACAAACAGCTGTATGAAGTGACTTTTCAGTTAGTTCGCTATTTTTTATATGAGCGCATGTAGTTGACTTTTTATCAAAGACGCAAATTTGTTGATGTACTTGATTAGTAAATTTAAAGGTGCGCCAAGTTCAAAGAATTCTTTTCTCTATACATTTGTTGTATCTTTCCTTCAGTAGAACAACCTTCTGCAATCCATGTGTATAGCTGTTCTTAAACAATTTAGATTTCTTGCTTTCTTTCATGAATCATATTTTTGGTCCTTATCAAAATGTGGATGTATCTTTTCATTTTAATTCATTATATTAAACATTTATATCCAAAAAAAATTCAAAAGAGGTAATATTTTTGTTGATTTGTAAAAATATGTTTACTAATATACAAATTTAGTTAAAATAAAAGGACACAAAATGTATCCTTCTGTACAAAGAATATTTAGATTTTGAAAACAAATTTAAGTTGTTTGGAAAATTGGAATAACATTAAAAGGATATGCAGGAGCTCTAACAACAAATAAAACAAGTAAGGAAGGCTAAGTTCGGGTGTAACCGAACATTACATACTCAGCTGAAAGCTTTGGAGACAAAATAAGGGAAAATCACCATGTAGGAAAATAAACCTAGGGTAACCCTGGAATGTGTTTGTATGACATGGGTATCAAATGAAAGGCGTTAATGAGTATTTTAAAAGGGAGTGATCCTTAGTTTTATAGGTGGACGCCTTTTCGAGATATCGCCATAAAGGTTGGCCAGGGCTGACTCTAGAATGTGTTGGTATGATATGGGTATCAAATTAAAGGCACTAATTAGGGTTTTAAAAGGAATGGCCCTTAGTTGTATATGTGAAGGCGTTTTCGAGATATCGACCAAAATGTGGACCAGGGTGACCCAGAACATCATCTGTCGGGTACCGCTAATTTATTTATATATGTAATACCACGAACAGTATTCGTGCCAAGATTCCAAAGTCTTTTGATTTCGCCCTGGAGAACTTTTTCATTTTCTTCTACCTAATATGGTAGGTGTCACAACCATTTTATAAAGTTTTTTCTAAAGTTATATTTCGCGTCAAGAAACCAATCAAATTACCATGTTCCATACCTTTTTTCGTATTTGGTATAGAATTATGGCATTTTTTCACTTTTCGTAATTTTCGATATCGAAAAAGTAGGCGTGGTTATAGTCGGATTTCGGCCATTTTTTATACCAATACAAAGTGAGTTCAGACAATTACGTGAACTGAGTTTAGTAAAGATATATCGATTTTTGCTGAAGTTATCGTGTTAACGGACGAGCGGAAGGACAGACGATCGACTGTGTATAAAAACTGGGCGTGGCTTCAACCGATTTCTCCCAGGAAACAGTTACTGTCATAGAATCTATGCCCCTACCAAATTTCAGAAGGATTGGTAAATTTTTGTTCGACTTATGGCATTAAAGGTATTCTAGACAAACTAAATGAAAAAGGGCGGAGCCACGCCCATTTTGAAATTTTCTTTTATTTTTGTATTTTGTTGCACCATATCATTATTGGAGGTGAATTTTGACATAATTTTCTTATATACCGTAAATATATTAAATTTTTTGTTAAAATTTGACTTTTAAAAAAAATTAAAAAGCGAGCGTGTTCTTCATCCCATTTTGCTAATTTTTATTTAGCACATATGTAGTAATAGTAGTAACGTCGCTGCCAAATTTTATCATGATATCTTCAACGACTGCCAAATTACAGATTGCAAAACTTTTAAATTACCTTCTTTTAAAATGGGCGGTACCACGCCCATTGTCCAAAATTTTACTAATTTTCTATTCTGCGTCATAAGCTCAACCCCCTACCAAGTTTCATCGCTTTATCCGTCTTTGGCAATTAATTATCGCATTTTTTCGGTTGTTCGAAATTATCGATATCGTTCATTTTAAATAGCGATCTGAGATGAGTGCCCAGGAACCTACATACCAAATTTCATCAAGATACCTCAAAATTTACTCAAGTTATCGTGTTAACAGACAGACGGTCAGACGGATGGACGGGCGGACGGACGGACGGACATGGCTGAATCAAATTTTTTTTCGATACTGATGATTTTGATATATGGAAGTCTATATCTATCTCGATTCCTGGAAGCCTATTTCTATCTCGATTCCGGTTGTACAAACAACCGTTATCCAATCAAAGTTAATATACTCTATGAGCTCTGCTCAACTGAGTATAAAAACCAAGACACATTAGCTAATAATAATACAGGAAATAGGAAATAGGTAAAGCTCCGGCTGCATATCTTTGTTATGATCTTAAATAAAAGAAAAGTGAGTAAAGTTAAAAAGGGAAAACCTTAATTTATTAACTTACTTTACGTCCATATAAACAAATTGATTAACATTAATGATATTCTTGCAAGCAAAAGGTAGGCTTCCCATACCTACATACATACATATGTGTAATATATATTTATTTTCATATGGGGTTTTGCATAGTGACGGGTTGGACATTTTGACTCGAATTTTAATCACATTTTAAGTTATTCTCTTTATAAAAGTTTTGGAATTTTATCACTGAATGGCGAATTCCCATTTCATACAAAGCAAATGAAATATAAAAACAAATAAGTACGGGTCTTCGCATACCTTTCATGCATGGAGCTGAGCAATAAGCTTATCCCATTCGTTATATCCGAATAATCGGCTGTATAAGATAAGAAGTATATAGCGAACATATGTACATATGTACCTTAGCGATTTTTAAGATAAATATAAAATAAACAAGTAAGGAAGGCTAAGTTCGGGTGTAACCGAACATTACATACTCAGTTGAGAGCTGTGGAGACAAAGTAAGGGAAAATCACCATGTTGTAAAAAGAACCTAGGGTAACCCCGGAATGTGTTTGTATGACATGTGTATCAAATGGAAGGCATTAAAGAGTATTTTAAGAGGAAGTGGGCCATAGTTCTATAGATGGACGCCATTTAGGGATATCGCCATAACGGTGGACCAGGCCTGACTCTAGAATTTGTTTGTACGATATGGGTATCAAATGAAAGGTATTAATGAGTATTTTAAAAGGGCGTGGGCCTAAGTTCTATAGATGAACGCCTCTTCGAGATATCGCCACAAAGATGGACCAGGGGTGACTCTAGAATTTGTTTGTACGATATGGGAATCAAATGAAAGGTGTTAATGAGTGTTTTAAAATGAAGTGGGCCTTAGTTCTATAGGTGGACGCCTTTTCGGTATATCGTTATAAAAGTGGACCAGGTTTGACTCTAGAATGCGTTTGCACAATATGGGTATCAAACGAAAGGTGTTAATAAGTGTTTTAAAAGGGAGTGGGCCTTAGTTCTATGGGTGGACGCCTTTTCGGGATATCGCCATAAACGTGGACCAGGGGTGACTCTAGAATGCGTTTGTACAATATGGGTATCAAATGAAAGGTGTTAATGAGTATTTTAAAAGGGTGTGGGCCTTAGTTCTATAGGTGGACGCCTTTTCGAGATGTCGCCATAAACGTGGACCAGGGGTGACTCTAGAATGCGTTTGTACAATACGGGTATCAAATGAAAGGTGTTAATGAGTATTTTAAAAGGGTGTGGGCCTTAGTTCTATAGGTGGACGCCTTTTCGGGATATCGCCATAAACGTGGACCAGGGGTGACTCTAGAATTTGTTTGTACGATATGGGAATCAAACGAAAGGTGTTAATGAGTGTTTTAAAATGAAGTGGGCCTTAGTTCTATAGGTGGACGCCTTTTCGGTATATCGTTATAAAAGTGGACCAGGTTTGACTCTAGAATGCGTTTGCATAATATGGGTATCAAACGAAAGGTGTTAATAAGTGTTTTAAAAGGGAGTGGGCCTTAGTTCTATGGGTGGACGCCTTTTCGGGATATCGCCATAAACGTGGACCAGGGGTGACTCTAGAATGCGTTTGTACAATATGGGTATCAAATGAAAGGTGTTAATGAGTATTTTAAAAGGGTGTGGGCCTTAGTTCTATAGGTGGACGACTTTTCGAGATATCGCCATAAAGGTGGACCAGGGGTGACTCTAGAATTTGTTTGTACAATATGGGTATCAAATGAAAGGCGTTAATGAGTATTTTAAAAGGGTGTGGGCCTTAGTCCTATAGGTGGACGCCTTTTCAAGATATCGCCATAAACGTGGACCACGGGTGACTCTAGAATGTGTTTGTTCGATATGGGTATCAAATTAAAGGTATTAATGAGGGTTTTAAAAGGGATTGGCCCTTAGTTGTATATGTGAAGGCGTTTTCGAGATATCGACCAAAATGTGGACCAGGGTGATCCAGAACATCATCTATCGGGTACCGCTAATTTATTTATATATGTAATACCACGAAGAGTATCCCTTCCAAGATTTCAAGGGCTTTCGATTTCGCCCTCCAAAACTTTTTCATTTTCTTCTACTTAATATGGTAGGTGTCACACCCATTTTACCAAGTTTTTTTCTAAAGTTATATTTTGCGTCAATAGACCAATACAATTATCATGTTTCATCCCTTTTTTCGTATTTGGTATATAATTATGGCATTTTTTTCATTTTTCGTAGTTTTCGATATCGAAAAAGTGGGTGTGGTCATAGTCGGATTTCGGCCATTTTTACACCAATTCAAAGTGAGTTCAGATAAGTACGTGAACTGAGTTTAGTAAGGATATATCGATTTTTGCTCAAGTTATCGTGTTAAAGGCCGAGCGGAAGGACAGACGGTCGACTTTGTATAAAAACTGGGCGTGGCTTCAACCGATTTCGCCCTTTTTCACAGGAAACAGTTATCGTCCTAGAATCTAAGCCCCTACCAAATTTCACAAGGATTGGTTAATTTTTGTTCGACTTATGGCGTTAAAAGTATCCTTGACAAATTAAATGAAAAAGGGCGGAGCCACGCCCATTTTGAAAATTTCTTTTATTTATGTATTTTGTTGCACCATATCATTATTGGTGTTGAACGTTGACATAATTTACTTATATACTGTAAAGATATTAACTTTCCTTTTAAAATTTGAATTTAAAACATTTTTTTTTTTAAATTGGGCGTGGTCGTTCTCCGATTTTGCTAATTTTTATAAGGCAGACATATAGTTGTAAGAGTAACGTTCCTGCCAAACTTCATCATGATATCTTCAACCACTGCCAAATTACAGCTTGCAAAACTTCTAAATTACCTTCTTTTAAAAGTGGGCGGTGCCACGCCCATTGTCCAAAATTTAACTAGTTTTCTATTCTGCGTCATAAGTTCAACTCACCTACAAAGTTTCATCGCTTAATCCGTATTTGATAATGAATTATCGCACTTTTTCGATTTTTCGAAATTTTCGATATCGAAAAAGTGGGCGTGGTTATTGTCCGATATCGTTCATTTTAAATAGCGATCTGAGATGAGTGCCCAGGAACATACGTACCAAATTTCATCAAGATATCTCAAAATTTACTCAAGTTATCGTGTTAACGGCAGACGGACGGACGGACGGACGGACATGGCTCAATCGAATTTTTTTTCGATACTGATGATTTTGATATATGGAAGTCTATATCTATCTCGATTCCTTTATACCTGTACAACCAACCGTTATCCAATCAAAGTTAATATACTCTGTGAGCTCTGTTCAACTGAGTATAAAAATAGGTGTGTAGGTACTTTGTGTGAGGATGCAAAATTTTACGTTTTTTGTGGTCTGCATGAAATATCTTTGACAATGAATCACTCACCTTAACAATATATAACGCAAACATAAGCATTTCGGGAAATATGAAGCTTTTTGCTGTTAAAGTGGTGTAGATTTTGCGAGAAGTTTCTTATCTGAACAATCGGTTGTAGGGGACATATGCTATATATAAGACCGATATCATCCATTTTTTTAGACAACAATATGTGCCATATTCGAAAGCATATGGTGAAGCTTGAAGCTGCAATCTGATAGATTGAGGAAGATATGACAAAAATCCTCTTTTCTGAAAAATCGGTTGTATGGGGGATATATGCTATCGTGCTCCGATCAGGCCGGTTTCGTCAAATGTCTAATCGGACACGTAAATATACCCGTTCACCAAATTTTATCAAGATACCTCAAAAATTTAGGGACTAGTTTGCATACAAACAAACAGACGGACATGGCTAAATCAACTCAGCTCTTCATCCTGATCATTTTGGTATACATATCGATGGGTCTATCTATTTTCCTATAAGGACTTACAATTTGAGATTCGTGACAAAGTTAATATACCATTTCATTTTCATGAAGTTTATAAAAATATATCGGTAATACTCACACAAAATTCCACTTTTTTTGTTATCTGCATGTGTTAGCTATGACCATGAACCACTACAAACAATATATGTATCTGTGGTCACAAGCAATAATCGCCTAAGTCCTACCTTTTACATGGGACTTAGGCGATTATTGCATGTGACCACAGATATTACGTATACGTAAGTATTTGGTGAAATTTGAGGCTTCTATCTGATAAATGAGGAAGATATGACAAATATCCTCTTTTCTGAAAACCGGTTGTATGGTGGATATATGCCACAGTGGTCCGATCCGGTCGTTTCCGACAAATGTCTAATCGGACTACAAAATATACCCGCTGACCATTCATTTCATGAAGATATCTCAAAAATTTAGGGGCTAGTTTGCGATCAAACAGACAGATAGAACTGACTAAAGCAACTCAGATGGTCATCCTGATAATTTCGGTATACTTGTTGGTGGGTCTGTTTCTCAACCTTTAAGGACTTACAATTTCGAGATTCGTAACAAACTTAATATAACATTTCATTTTCATGAAAGGTATAATAAGGTGTGATATTTACACAAACAAACTGTCATTTTCTTAGAGTGACGCGTTGGCATACGAAATCACCTGTCTATATATGTATGTGTATCGCTTCACTTTCCAATTTTAGCAAAACTATAGATATCTTTTCAAAATCGGCTGTACCATATTATACCAATCTGTACCAAAACGTGGCTTGTATATATCGTCGATCCCATGGAAGATTAACACACTTCAGTTGTTCGCGTGGAAGACTAGCACGTTTCACTTGTTGGCGTGGAAAACCAACACGTTTCAGTTCTTCGCGCGCAGACTAGCACGTTTTACCTGGAAGACTAACACATTTTAGTTGTTCGCGTGGAAGACTAACACGTTTCAGTTATTAGCGTGGAAGACTTACATGTTTCTATTGTTCGCGTGGAAAACCAACTCGTTTCAGTTCCTCGCGTGGAAGACGAGCACGTTCCACCTGGAAGACTAACACATTTCAGTTGCTCGTGTGGAAGAATAGCACGTGTCACTTGTTGGCGTGGAAGACTTACACGTTTCAGCTGTTCGCGTGGAAGACTAGCACGTTTCTATTGTTCGCGTGGAAAACCAACTAGTTTCAGTTCCTCGCGTGGAAGACGAGCACGTTCCACCTGGTATACTAACACACTTCACTTGTTCGCGTAGAAAACCAACACGTTTCAGTAGTTTGCATGGAAAAATAACACGTTTCAGTTATTTGCGTGGAAGACGGGCACGTTTCACCTGAAACGCTAACACGTTTGAGTTGCTCGCGTGGAAGTCTAACACGTTTCACTTCTTCGCGTGGAAGACTAACACATTTCAGTTCTTCGCGTGGAAGACTAACATAGTTCGTTAAGCGAAGCTTAAGTCGAGATTCGCTGCTAGTTTTTTTTAAGTTATGCATGTTACTATCTATTTTAATCAATATCTTGGGAACCATAGGTGGCACATGAAAATTTGAACATGCATTTGATTTAAGCGAAATCAGTCAACGAAAATATATTTAATTACACAATTATTAATGATAATTTAATACGTGTTAATTATATTTATTAAACTTCTTTTTTTTTAATATCGAGGGTCGGGCTAGCTAAAACTTAACTCAAACTTAAGCTAGCCCAACCCGCGTTATTTCTTAAAAATCAATTGTAATAAATTTAATTAATCCGTATTATATTAGCATGAAATAATGTGCAATTTAGTACGCTTTCGTTTTTTGATTGCGCTGGAAAGGTTGAACTAGCTTATGAGACATCTAACAGATGGCATGCTAAAGTATTGTAGACAATGTTACCATTTATTTATTTACTCATCTTGAAATTGTTACATTTCTTACAAACTATTTACATATATAAAGTCTTAACGCACCAATTTAACATTTGATTAAATAACAATTTAAAAGTATTTTCAGAGTAGGGGAAATCCAAAACTGAAGAATTTGAAAGCAAGTTAAACTCTTTAAGAGCTCTGGAAAGAGGAGCATTTGCAGCATAGTTAGTTCTTGCCTATCCCACAAAAAAGTATGCATTATTTCTTAAGCATATACGTGGAAACATCACTATGCTGCTAGTAAATAAATGCACAACAACAGCAAAACAAGCATCACATATGTACATGTAAACATCAAAGCAAGCATCCACACATACATGGAAACAGCAAAGCTAACAGCTAAGAGATTATTGCACATACACACATGTATTCAGCAGCTAAGAGCACAAGTTATTGCTCACATATATACACGTATATACTAGAAAACAAATGAGAAATAAATAAGGAGGTGTTCGAGAATGCAGTTCGTGAAAAGTTCAGACAATTGAAGAAATATGCGAACGAGGCAACAGAGAATATAAAAGCTGCGCAAGCTGAGGAATAATCAATTAGTTCGACTTCAGCACGGTATAGGTTAATTATGCGAGTAATTTTATTCTGAAGTAATAGTATCGGAATAGTGTTGTCAATAAAGAACATTCGGCTATACTGAGTTATTTATTCCAAAGTTCAGTGATTTGTACTATAACGGAAGCTGCAGAGTAATTAAGAATTCCTGAAACCCGTTACATTACACATCTCTACAAAAAAAATTTGTTCTTTGTCCTAAAGTTTATTTCATGATTTTCTGTTTTATTATAAACAAAAACGAAAAGAAAATACCTTTTTTCGGTATAAAGTTTGCTTTCGTAATAGTTATAGCAACAATACTCATGGCGCCAAAGTGATAACTAAACAATAGGCCGGGTCGATTTGTGGGGAGGCAAAAAAATCGCCCATTGCTCTATGAAAATCATATTCTAGGGATCAAAATAAGAAACTTTGCCCAAGGAACGATACCTCTAAAACGAATTCTGATATCCCCCAATTTGGGTCGAACTTTTGGGCAGGGGCAAATTTTGAAAAATCCCACTTTGACCCATTTAGAGTGCTCCAATCGAGTACAAATGTATGACCGACCCCCACTAACTTTGGAGGCCCGACCCACCGATGCCAGTGGCACACCCCCTGGAACCCCCTGGGGGTTCTCCATACAAACATTTCAAAAAATCGCCGGTTTTGCACTTTACATGAAAAAATCAGCTAAATGGCTATGTGGTAATAAGGCCAATTGACCTTATGGCCGGTGACCTTATGTCGCCACACCATCACATTAATGCATTGTCATCGAGCTTTGATAGGTGTGCAAAGTTGCAATCAAACTTATCGCCATTCAAAGTGGTGATAAGGCCAATTGGCCTTATGGCCGTTGGCCTTATGTCACCACACCCACACCATCACATTTGGCCTGTATGTAACGGAATCTTAAAGCTTAATTTTCACCGGTTTCTAGAAGTCTGATTAATTTGAAACTTTGCACACGTATCAAGGACCGATGACAATGCATCAGCTAATAAAAGCGTGCTAAAAATGAATTTAACTTAGTAATAGAAAAGAAATTAAAAAAAATTATTAGAAATTAGCGTTTTTACAACCCTTTTAAAACCAAGGCATCACTATGTGGCATTTGCATGTCGTAAACATAGTTGTGTGGATTTTTTATTCAACCGTTTTAAAAAATGAAGGTATCACTGTGACACAATTGCAGATCGCAAAATTGCTTGTGTTGTTTTTTTAAGCCACCACAAGACACAGCAGGTAGAATTGAATTTACCATTTCATTCTTATTACCTCGTCTCGTAGACCATATATAACGCAACAGTTTTTGTGAATGCATTAAGTCGTTGTGAAGAACCCAAAGTGTGAAGTGCTAATTTCAGATAAAAAAATATTTAAAAAATAATAAGTGAAGTGACCATTCCAAATCAAAAAGTTTACAATGAATCCACCATCCTCTACACCGCAAGATGAAGCAACTACATCAACAACTATCGAAAACCCAATGAGTCATATACCCGTTTTAGAGGTATGGTTCCTTCGGCAAAGTTTCTTATTTTGATCCCTAGAATACGATTTTCACAGAGCAATGAGCGATTTTTAAATCGACCCGCCCTACTAAACAATGATCAGGTTTTTTGTACAAATCTAGAATAACCTAAAATATCGTCGCGAAAGTATAAACATGAAGCTGTTGATTTTTGTTATATATGTGGGCAATTTATTAAAGTTCGAGATATAAAATATGACCTAAATACATCTCTCATCCTCTGTGAAGCCTACGAAGCATATTTTGGCTCTCCTGTTTGGAATCAAGACAAGATATGGGCTCCACATGTTGCTTGTAGTTATTGTAAAGATGTTTGGAAGGTAAGCAAATTTTATATAAATAGTAAATTAAATAAAGTAGACATATTGATTTCTCTTGCTATATTCTAGATTGGTATCGAAGTGAGAAAAGATCTATGAAATTTGCAACACCAAGAATCTGGCGAGAACCAAAAGACCACTTGAAAGACTGCTACTTTTGCATTGTGAATCCGAGTAAAAGACGTAGAGGTAAAAATGCAAACCCTATCGAATATCCTGATCTCGAATCTTCTTCTGCTCCAGTCGCACACGATCTGACACGACCAGTACCAGAGCCACCGAAACAATTATCGCAGGGGAGGAGTGGCTCATCTCTTAATTCTTATAAAAGCAATACCGACACGAGAACAACCAAAACATCATTACATCACTACTGAAGATTTTAATTATTTGGTTAGTGATTTAAATTTACCATAAAGTAAAACAGGCTTTTGGGCTCTTCTTCGAACAACGTTATCAAGGCCAATATAAAGAAAACATGATGGGAGACTATATTTGGGGTTTATTGAGGGATAGTACTTATGAACGTAAAAGAAGAAGTAAAAGTGTACACTTTTAAATCATTTTCAAATTTTTTTAAATTATTTCGATATTAAAACTTAATAAAAATATTTATTTGAATTATTTCATTTTCAGATAAAAATTAAAACCATAGATTTTGGAAATTTGCGTTTAGGCGGTTTCCTAAATAGGAAAGCAAACTTTTTCATGCCACATATTTTTTTTTCGTCATACTACGACCTACAGAATTGAAATTTAATGCTTTGGAGTCAAAGTCAAATTTTGTGTTGATCCCTGTTATTTATGTCGACTTTGGCTTAAGTTGATAAAATTTCGAAACAAATACCTCAACTTGATACAATTTTGTAACTAGGAAATAAAACAATAACAATAATAAAAGGTGAAAAAATTTTTGGATTTCACATGCTAAGCTATACGTTACATTTATAAAAGACAAACAATATTGGGACGATTTATTGTAGCGCCGCCTGCCAAATATCGCATTGGCGTAGATATCGATGATGTGATTGTGTAAAGTTTGCCAAGCTGAAAACAATGGTTGCTATTTATTGGGGTTGCTATTTACTCTTACTTGTTTACTTGTAAACAAATACATGTATTCTTACTTTGTAATTTATACTTTGTTTACTTCTTACTTCCTTGGTTGCACTTCAAGCAATATTTGTTTTTTGCTTCGGTACTTAATTTTCAGACGCGTATTTGTCACATAGAGACCATACTTTATTCATTTCATGTTTACTACGCATCAGTTGACCTAGTAATTTATTTTTGATGTGTAAATATCTATGCTCACGGCATGAGGGAATACATAACGTAAGCGTAAGTGTAGTCACTACAATGTGGAAAAAAATGTCCGTGGTAGAGTTAATATGGGCAAATTTACACAGCAAGTCAATCAATTAAAGAAAACAGAACAAGAAGTAAGGAAGGTTAAGTTCGGGTGTAACCGAACATTACATACTCAGTTGAGAGCTATGGTGACAATATAAGGGAAAATAACCATGTAGGAAAATGAACCTAGGGTAACCCTGGAATGTGTTTGTATGACATGGGTATTAAATGGAAGGTATTAAAGAGTATTTTAAAAGGGAGTCGGCCATAGTTCTAAAGGTGGACGCCATTTAGGGATATCGCCATAAAGGTGGATCAGGGTTGACTCTAGAATTTTTTTGTACGATATGGGATCAAATGAAAGGTGTTAATGAGTATTTTAAAAGGGAGTAATCCTTAGTTCCATAGGTGGACGCCGTTTCGATATATCTCCATAAAGGTGGACCAGGGGTGACCCTAGAATTTGTTTGTACAATATGGTTATCAAATTAAAGATATTAATGAGAGTTTTAAAAGGGAGTGGTGGTAATTGTATAGGTGGTCGCTTTTTCGAGATATAGCCATAAAGGTAGACCAGGGGCGACTCTATAATATGTTTGTACGATATGGGTATCAAATGAAAGGTGTTAATGAGTATTTTTAAAAGGGAGTGGGCCTTCGTTCTATAGGTGGTCGCCTTTTCAATATATCGCCATAAAGGTGGATCAGGGGTGACTCTAGAATATGTTTGTACGATATGGGTATCAAATGAAAGGTGTTAATGAGTATTTAAAAAGGGCGTGGGCCTTAGTTCTATAGGGGGACGCCTTCTCGAGGTATCGCTATAAAGTTGGACCAGGGGTGACTCTAGAATGTGTTTGTACGATATGGGTATCAAATTAAAGATATTAATGAGAGTTTTAAAAGGGAGTGGTGGTAATTGTATAGGTGGTCGCTTTTTCGAGATATCGCCATAAAGGTAGACCAGGGGTGACTCTAGAATACGTCTGTACAATATTGGTATCAAACGAAAGGTGTTAATGAGTATTTAAAAGGGAGTGGGTCTTTGTTCTATAGGTGGTCGCCTTTTCGAGGTATCGCAATAAAGGTGGACCAGGGGTGACTCTAGAATATGTTTGTACGATATGGGTATCAAATGAAAGGTGTTAATGTGTATTTTTAAAAGGGAGTGGGCCTTCGTTTTATAGGTGGTCGCCTTTTCAAGATATCGCCATAAAGGTGGATCAGGGGTGACTCTAGAATATGTTTGTACGATATGGGTATCAAATGAAAGGTGTTAATGAGTATTTAAAAAGGGCGTGGGCCTTAGTTCTATAGGGGGACGCCTTCTCGAGATATCGCTATAAAGTTGGACCAGGGGTGACTCTAGAATGTGTTTGTACGATATGGGTATCAAATTAAAGATATTAATGAGAGTTTTAAAAGGGAGTGGTGGTAATTGTATAGGTGGTCGCTTTTTCGAGATATCGCCATAAAGGTAGACCAGGGGTGACTCTAGAATACGTCTGTACAATATTGGTATCAAACGAAAGGTGTTAATGAGTATTTAAAAGGGAGTGGGTCTTAGTTCTATAGGTGGTCGCCTTTTCGAGGTATCGCAATAAAGGTGGACCAGGGGTGACTCTAGAATATGTTTGTACGATATGGGTATCAAATGAAAGGTGTTAATGAGTATTTTTAAAAGGGAGTGGGCCTTCGTTCTATAGGTGGTCGCCTTTTCAAGATATCGCCATAAAGGTGGATCAGGGGTGACTCTAGAATATGTTTGTACGATATGGGTATCAAATGAAAGGTGTTAATGAGTATTTAAAAAGGGCGTGGGCCTTAGTTCTATAGGGGGACGCCTTCTCGAGATATCGCTATAAAGTTGGACCAGGGGTGACTCTAGAATGTGTTTGTACGATATGGGTATCAAATTAAAGATATTAATGAGAGTTTTAAAAGGGAGTGGTGGTAGTTGTATATGTGAAGGCGTTTTCCAGATATCGACCAAAATGTGGACCAGGGTGACCCAGAACATCATCTGTTGGATACCGCTAATTTATTTATATATTTAATACCAGCAAAGATTTCAAGGGTTTTTTATTTCGCCCTGCAGAGCTTTTTCATTTTCTTCTACTTAATATGGTAGGTGTCACAACCATTTTACAAAGTTTTTTCCAAAGTTATATTTCGCGTCAACAAACCAATCCAATTACCATGTTTCATCCCTTTTTTCGTATTTGGTATAGAATTATGGAATTTTTTTCATTTTTCGTAATTTTCGATATCGAAAAAGTGGGCGTGGTCATAGTCGGATTTCGTTCAATTTTTATACCAAGATAAAGTGCGTTCAGATAAGTACGTGAACTAAGTTCAGTAAAGATATGTCGATTTTTGCTGTAGTTATCGTTTTAACGGCCATGCGGAAGGACAGACGGACGACCGTGTATAAAAACTGGGCGTGGCTTCAACCGATTTCGCCCATTTTCACAGAAAACAGTTAGCGCCATAAAATCTATGCCCCTACCAAATTTCAAAAGGATGGGTAAATTTTTGTTCGACTTATGGCATTAAAAGTATCCTAGACAAATTAAATGAAAAAGGGCGGAGCCACGCCCATTTTGAAATTTTCTTTTATTTTTGTATTTTGTTGCACCATATCATTACTGGAGTTGAATGTTGACATAATTTACTTATATACTGTAAAGATATTAAATTTTTTGTTAAAATTTTACTTTAAAAAAAAATTTTTTTAAATTGGGCGTGGTCCTTCTCCAATTTTGCTAATTTTTACTAAGCGTACATATAGTAATAGGAGTAACGTTCCTGCCAAATTTCATCATGATATCTTCAACGACTGCCAAATTACAGCTTGCAAAAATTTTAAATTACCTTCTTTTAAAAGTGGGCGGTGCCACGCCCATTGTCCAAACTTTTACTAATTTTCTATTCTGCGTTATAAGTTCAACTCACCTACCAAATTTCATCGCTTTGTCTGTCTTTGGTAATGAATTATTGCACTTTTTCGGTTTTTCGAAATTTTCGATATCGAAAAAGTGGGCGTGGTTATAGTCCGATATCGTTCATTTTAAATAGCGATTTGAGATGAGTGCTCAGGAACCTACATACCAAATTTCATCAAGATATCTCAAAATTTACTCAAGTTATCGTGTTAACGGACGGATGGACGGACCGACGGACGGACGGACATAGCTCAATCAAATTTTTTTTTGATCCTGATGATTTTGATATATGGAAGTCTATATCTATCTCGATTCCTTTATACCTGTTCAACCAACCGGTATGCAATCAAACTTATTATACTCTGTGAGCTCTGCTCAACTGAGTATAACAAATCGAAGATATCTATCTATGTATATGGGCAAATCCCAAAAACTTTTACTATTTTGGATAGTCGGGTTTTACACACGGGCATTAAACTTAAGGCCAGAAGAAAGTGCAAGGACATTAAGTCTGACCTTTTGACTATCCGACCTGATGATTTTAAAAATCAAGAAAAATGATAGTAAGTTTTTGCAGAACTTCGAGACGTAAAAAACGTCGATTTTTACACTTTTGCAAGCGATACCCTTGATTTTTTTTTTTTTCGATAAAATATTGAGGCATTGCTGAAACGCTATGGTATTTAAACAGAATATTGTTTTTGAGTCGGAGATTCCAAAAGTATGAGCAAAATTAATGTGCCCCTCCAATATTCAAAACCATCATCAATCAAAGTAGCGATACTTTTTTTGTTTGTAATTTTCAATATTGACAGCTTTTTGCTTATAGCTTTTTGAGGCTACTGAGTATTGAAATTTGGATTATGCACAATAATAGCCTACCAGGGACTAAAAATACCTGGGGCTTCAAATTCGATGTGTCCTTTCAGTTTTGAAGGTAGAGGCAGAAAAGTGGAGGCACTTGGCTGAGTAAATTTTTTTCAGGAGTATTTTTTTTTTGTGGGGCACAGCTACACCACAGTGGTATACCACCAATTGCCCCATCTTGGAATATTCACGCAAGGAAAGTTATTGACGTTTGTACATGGGGAAAATATACGAAATTTCCGACAAAAATTGGCAATCGTCCAAAAGTGTAGACATTTTTTTTTTTTAACCAGGTTTTATTTAAAAGTAAATGAAAAGAGACACAAATTTGCTACAAAAATAAAAAAAAAAATTTGTTCTACACTTTTTGACGATTGCCAATTTTTGGCGAAAATTTCGTATATTTTCCCCATGAACAAACATTAATAACATTCCTGCCGTGAATATTTCAAGATGAGGCAACTGATGGTATACTACTGTGGTGCAGAGAAAAAATTAACAAACGGGTATGAAATATTTGACGGTTACCCGGTTTCATATTTTTGCCGATATCTCTAAAACCGGGTCGGGTATCAACAAAATTTTACCTAAATATATCCCTCATAGATATGTACATCCTGATTAAATTTCAACACAATCGTTTAAGAAGTAAAAAAAAATTAAGGTTTTCCGGGTTTATATTTTTATCAATATCTCCAAAACCGGATCTCCGGTATTAAAACGTTTTTACCTAAACATACTTCGTTCATATATCTATACGTTTTTAAAGTTTCAAAAGAATCGGTTAAAATAAATGTGTTGCAAACTTTGCAGTAAAAAATATTTGGCGGCTATTCGGTTTTATATTTTTACCGATATCTACAAAACCGGGTCTCGTGTATCAAACAAATTTTACCTAGCTAACAGCTGCATATATCTCCATATTTTGTTAAAATTTCGATATAATCGGTACAGAAGTGTTGAAATAAATGTATATTTAACATTGCGACCTCAATTTATATATATTTTGCTCGATCTTTTGACTATATCTCTTTGAGGCATTATGTAAGACGAGTAACAGCGGTGCACTATAGCCTCAATTTACCCCTCAATGTTCCTAACAAAAAGATATTTGCGTGATACCATGTTTCAAAAAAAATTATTTTCTCCCAAAAAACCAAATTTTGGCGGATTTTCCCATATAGGTTAGGGTGGGTCCATTTGTATGGACGAAAGTTAAAAAAAAAACGTGCCTCTACGTATACCCAAAAAAAATTATTTTCAAGCCCGAGAAATTTCATTTTTTTTTTTTAACTTTTTTTCAACTTTGATTTTTAAGGTTTTTTTCATGACCTACTAAAAAAATTTTAATATGTGTAAAATATATATTTTTTTTTTCACAAAACTGTTATCGCCAACGTTTTCAGCGGACACTGTTTTTAGTAGGTCATGAAAAAAACCTTAAAAATTAAAGCCGAAAAAAGTCAAAAAAATTAAATTCCGGATATTTTTTGGGTATGCGTAGTGGAACTTTTTTTGCTGATCCCAAACCCTATCGAAAAATCGATGACGCGATATCGGTTAATAAATCGACCCAGTCTAATGTAGGTATAGATCGGGTTGCGTCCTAAACGATCACAACCAAATTTGCACAACCCACTAGAAACCTTCCAAGGATGGTCATACCCTTAAGGATTTGAAATGTAATGATCATCAAAAGGTTGGTGCTTTCCTCTTACTTGCTGAACCGCCGCAGATGAAGTAAATGCATGATTTTTCGTCTATCGATGGCTTTACGTACAAAAATGTACTCTCTTTAGAAATATGAGAGCGCATTTGGTGGAAACATTTCAGCAGTAGATTTTGCTAAACAACTTCTTGAAATTAATTATGGGAAAATTCCTATTCCTTCACTAACAGATTTGATTTCTTTTTCTGCAATTTTATAGAAATTATGACATCACCTGAAGCTTTAACAGCTAATGCTTCTTCCAAATATTGAATCTATCTTTACAAACTATAAATGGCTTCAAGAAAAGGCATTTTAGGCACCTTAAAATTAGGATGTTAAAATCACTAGAACCAAGATAACTTATCGCTCTATTAACACAGTCGTGGAAGAGTCCCAAGCTGTGCATATCCGATTAAGTTCATTTGCTCCTTTAAGCCATCAGAAATTTCTCCTCATTGATTAATCCTTAAAAAAGGGCCCATAATATCATAACATTTATGCTTCGTTATTCGATTATCCACGCTTATATAGTGGTACAAGGCTTTTCATCACAAAACTTTTACGAATTTCATTGAAGCAATTCATTTTATCGGAAAATTTTGAAAACAAAAAAGTTTAGAACCAAGGATTCCATTGATACTGATAGAATTGTCTTTTCAATTTTAAATGCTTCAAATTTCCTGCTGTCATCGAGCAAAGAGTCAGCGCATTGGCGCCTTGGCAACCATGCTACTGTTGGCAGCCATAATTTCGAAATAATAAAGGACTTCGTTTATTTGGGAACCAACATCAACGCGAACAACAACATCAGCACTGAAATCCAGCGAAGAATCAATCTTGCCAATAAATGCTACTTTGGACTAGCAGTAAAGTCCTCTCTCGGCAAACGAAAATCATGCGCTACAAGTCACTTATCGTACCCGTCCTGCTATGCAGTGCAGAATCATGGGCCATGATAACATCAGATGAAGCGGCTCTGGGAATGTTCGAGAAAAAAATCCTTCGAAAGATTTATGGACCTCTACGAGTTGGCGATGGCGACTACCGAAGAAGATTTAATGATGAGCTGTTCGAGTTTTACGCGGACATCAACATAACCCAGCAAATTAAAATGTAGCGACTATGCTGGCTAGGCCATGTTATGCGAACGAAAGATGACACTCCGGCTAAGAAAGTATTTTTAGCGGAATTCGCCTATGGAAGCAGAGGAAGAGGGCGACCCCCACTTCGCTGGAAGGACCAGGTGGAAAACGATTTAAACTCCCTTGGTGTGTCCAATTGGCGCCAGTTAGCAGAGCGAATAAGCGACTGGCGCGCCTTGTTTGACGGCTATAACCCTTTAAGCGGTTAAGTGCTAATTAAGTAAGTAAGTAAATACCCCATAATCTTAATATAATATTCTAGAAATGATGTGACCCTATTCCAGTTCCCAAATAAAAACTTAACATTGATACTCTATGGGTGTCTATGCAGCTATCTGGGAAATTTTAACAAATCGGCTGAGTGTAGTAGGTGAACATATTTATTTTTGTCTTTGCCTATGATTTAAAAATCTTAAAAGAAAAGTATATTTCAAAAGATGTATGCGACTTTAATACGTTTTGTTGGATAAATGTGTATGTGACATCGAAATCAGAACGATACTTACATAGGTAGGCCGAAATTCTTTTGCTAGCTGGCCTTTTTAATCATATGATCTGATTTAACGTTTGATGTCGTAGATTGCTCTCGCTAATCGCATGTTTGAATGAATGGTTAGCAGCGAACAAACACGCAAAGTGCTAGTTTTAAATTTTTTTTTTTTTTTGGAGAAATTAATCTTCGTTTCAATAGTTTTGGTATTGCATTAAAGTAAACAACATTAATGTTTTTTCATTGGAAAAAAAGCTTATCTAAACGGGTCGTCGTCTCGGCAATGATTTGGAAAATACTCTGAGTGTATTTCTGCCATGAAAAGCTTCTCAGTGAAAATTCTTCTGCTTTTGCGACTCGGAGACAAGAAACATGTAAAACCTCCATGTCCCCGCCATGTCAATTTGTACGAAAAATTTAAAGGATCCCGAAGCAAATTGGAAGAGAAGCTCAGCCTGAAATCTATACGGAGGATATTGCGCATTGTATTTGTAATTAATTTTTATATATTCCAGACCCTAGTAACACTTTTTATCAAAAAAAATCAGCCGTGCAAAATGTGTGCATTTTTTGGGGGGCAGAAATTAGTATATTTAACTTTTTTTGGGGTTTCCAGACCTTAGAAACAATTTTTATCAAATACAAGTAAGGAAGGCTAAGTTCGGGTGTAACCGAACATTACATACTCAGCTGAGTGCTTTGGAGACAAAAAAAGGGAAAATCAACAATATGAACATAGGGTAACCCTGGAATGCGTTTTTATGACATGCGTTTCAAAAGGAAGGTATTAAACAAAATTTTGAAGGGGAGTGCGCCATAGTTTTATAGGTGGACGCAATTTCAGGATATCGCCATTAAGGTGTACCGGGGTTGACTCTAGAATGTGTATTGTACGATATGGGTATCAAATTAAAGGTATTAATGAGGGGTTTAAAAGGGAGTAGCCCTTAGTTGTATATGTGAAGGCGTTTTCGAGATATTGACCAAAATGTGGACCAGGGTGACCCAGACCATCATCTGTCGGGTACCGCTAATTTATTTATATATGTAATACCACGAACAGTATTCCTGCCAAGATTCCAAAGGCTTTTGATTTCGCCCTGGAGAACTTTTTCATTTTCTTCTACTTAATATGGTACGTGTCACATCTATTTTACAAAGTTTTTTTTAAAGTTATATTTTGCGTCAATAAACCAATCCAATTACCATCTCTCATGCCTTTTTTCGTATTTGGTATAGAATTAAGTGCATTTTTTTTTCATTTTTCGTAATTTTCGATATCGAAAAAGTGGGCGTGAATTTCTGCCATTTTTTATACCAATACAAAGTGAGTTTAGATAAGTACGCCAACTGAGTTTAGTAAATATTTATCGATTTTTGCTCAAGTTATCGTGTTAACGGCCAAGCGGAAGGAGAGACGGTCGACTGTGTATAAAAACTCGGCGTGGTTTCAACCGATTTCCCCCATTTTCACAGAAAACAATTATCGTCATAGAGTCTATGCACCTACCAAATTTCACAAGGATTGGTAGATTTTTGTTCGATTTGTGGCCTTAAAATTATTCTAGACGAATTAAATCAAAAAGGGCGGAGCCACCCCATTTTGAAATTTTCTTTTATTTTTGGTATTTTGTTGCACCATATCATTACTGGAGTTGAATGTTGGCATAATTTACTTATATACTGTAAAGATTTTAAATTTTTTGTTAAAATTTGACTTAAAAAAAAGTTTTTTTAAAGTGGGCGTGTTCGTCATCCGATTTTGCTAATTTTTATTTAGCACACATATAGTAATAGGAGTAACGTGCGTGCCAAATTTTATCATCATATCTTCAACGACTGGCAAATTACAGCTTGCAAAACTTTTAAATTACCTTCTTTTAAAAGTGGGCGGTGCCACGTCCATTGTCCAAATATTTACTAATTTTCTATTTTGCGTCATAAGGTCAACGTACCTACCAAGTTTCATCGCTTTATCCCTCTTTGGTAATGAATTATCGCACTTTTTCGGTTTTTCGAAATTTTCGATATCGAAAAAGTGGGCCTGGTTGTAGTCCGATTTCATTCATTTTAAATGGCGATCTGAAATTAGCGCCCAGGAACCTACATACCAAATTTCATCAAGATAACTCAAAATTTACTCAAGTTATCGTGTTTACATCCGGACGGACAAACGGACGGACGGACGGACGGACATGGCTAAATGAATTTCTTTTTTCACCCAAATCAGTTTGATATATAGAAGTCTATATCTATCTCGATTAGTTTATGCCGTTACGGATTACCGTTATGCGAACAAAGTTAATATACTCTGCTCAGCTGAATATAAAAGTCAGCCGTGCAAAATGTGTGAATTTTTTGGCGGGTAGAAATTGGTATATTTAACTTTTTTTTGGGGTTTTAAGCTTTTATTGGCTAACACTTTGTTTACTTTGTGTAGCTGTTCTCACTTGTTTGCCTATTTCTATAAAATTTCTCTTTGAGCAAATATTATGTTTGTTTCTCGCACTTAATTAATGTACAAACAATATATTGTATGCACAAATACATACACATACATGATTATATATACTACTACCTACATATAGTAGTCCCAAAGCATCTTTGTTAAAATTATATGAATATACCAATAAATGAAATTTCTTCTTTCATTTATTTTTGTGTAAAACTAAAAATTGTTTACATTGAAAGCAGGATCGTTGCATTTGACACCTCTTTTATGCATTCAAATTGCAGCCCAACAGTTATCAATAAACTCACATTTGAGTAATTGCACTTTGAAATCCAATTAACTGCATTCTTTGTAACCTGTGTAGGCCATTACAATCAATGACTTTTTATTAAGTACCTTTTTTTGAGAAATACAAAAATAAATGGGCCCTCGTAGCGTTTGGAAAATGAGCTGGGATTTGGCCAAAGAAGGAACCACCTCGCCATATCACTGGTTTCTCCACAATACTGCAAACTCTATCTAACTATAAAGCAAATTCTGAGCTTTTAGCAAAACCGAAAGTTCTTCGGAGCTACACATGGATTATGCCATCAAGTCCTGGAAAAGTGTAAGTCTTAAAATAATTGAACGCCTCGAAAAGCTTACTTTCTTCCAGGAAGTAAAAGTTGAACCAACAAAGGTGGCAATTGCTAGGAGGGGAGAACAGACTTCTGCGTCGTCAGAACATAGAAAATTAGTAACTTGGTTTGCTTCGCTCCTTATTTCCCAACATCCGCTTACATCTATCAGGTAAATCAAAAGCGCCGGATTCTTTCAAAGAATTTTTCTAATGTTTGTCAATTCTCCTTCGTTTTCGAAAAGCTTTATCATGAGCCCATGTTGAGTTCTTCAGCTCCTATATATTCATTTTTAGGCTTTAAAGTCGCCAGAAAACTCAGTTCAATTCATCGTTCATTTCATCGTTCTCAAAGGAGAGATCTCTTCCACAATAAAAGATCCATCGCTATATCTTAAGCGGCCCAATGAACTTGGACGCTTTAACCCATCCACGTTTTCGTAGAAGCATTTCCAAGTGTCTCGTTTGTACTAGGGATTGCATGATAAATCTCTAGAGACATTATAAGACTAGAGACATGGCTATTTTAAAGATACATAATCAAAAGTGGCATAAAAGTAATAATTTGCGTCAGCACGTTTGATATTTCCAACACTCTTCTCCACTACTTTCATGGACCAGATGCTCCGCACTTGGCCAAATTCCTTTCCCGTTCCTACAAGGCAGACCGTAGCACATTCGGCAAATTTGGCTATTTTAGGATAGACAATACTCTATCTGCTTTTGTGTACAAGAAGATTTGATTTAATATTCTCACACGTGAGTAATACAGGTCAAGTTGGACCGACATATTCGGAACCCATGCGGACTTTGAAATCGGCATGACATTAGCGCGGGATACCGCTTTGCCCCGGAACCCAGATTATATTAATCTTCAAATAGTTTGACGTAATCGCAAGCGAGGGGGCCCTCTCCAAAAGGAGAGGTTGCCAGCGGAATTTATAGCTTCTCCAACCCAATTGTCAACCTCACCTTCCCGTGGCGAATCCTGTTTCATTCACAGCCGAGGCTCTAGCGACCCCAAGTTCCTCATGGTACTAGGGGGTGGAGAGCGCGGGATGGCCTAGAAGGTTTAATATGTTCATATAAATCATTCCCGAGATGTTTGGGCTAGTACCTTAATTGTGCTTGTTACTGGAACGTACCGGATCTATATCCGACAAAGGACCATGAACATCGATAACACTCCTCAAAGCCTTCGGGGAGTGTCTTTATCGTTAATTCAACAACAACAACAAGGTAGATGGACATGCTTCCTGCAGTATTTGTAAAGCCTCCTCGCTATTTAATTTCCTAATAAAAAAATCATCTTTTCATTATGAAAATTATTAAATTACCCACAGAGTCATTTGCATTCCACTTCAAAATCACATTCTTGTCCTTTAATACTAATTTAACAACCTACAAATGCATAACTAATATTTACCTGGACCTTAAGCATATGCGGTAGCTTAGTAAGTGGCTCAATATATATGTATGCTTCAAAAATAACGCGTACGCAGCTTCCAAAGCAAAAAAAAATCAAAAAAGAGCTACAAATGCGTCATTATGGCACGTTTTGTCATTATTTCTATAGGTAACCCACAGGAACAGAATTGTTTTCAGGCTCACAAGTTGTCGAAAAAGCTCCTTAACACATCTCGCTGGAATATTCTTACATCATATCTGTAAAACTACAGGCTCACCAGAAAGATCTCAAAGTAAGAGAGCAATTTGCTCTTCCTGCCCAAAAGGTCCTTGAGTGATTTCGATAAGTGCAATTTACAGCTTCCGCAACACAACTGTCAACCTCACCCACGTGAGGCGAATCCTATTACAAATATGGATGTATCAAACACATATTTAGCAGGCGAGGTTCTGGCGACTCCAACTTCCTCGTAGAACCAGGGGTTGGAGGGGACGGGATGACCTAGACGGTTGTATGTGGTCATACTAAATCGTTCACGAGATAGTCGGTACCTTATTTGTGCTTGTAACCGGAACGTAGCGGATCTATATCCGGCAAAGAACTATCCACATCGATAACAAATCCCAAAACCCTCGGTGAGTGTTTTTGGCGCTACAACAACAGAGATTCCGACCATAAACAGGACTTGGCCTTTCTCTTATAAGTTTCATCTAACTAGCGGGGCTGTTATGAGATACTATTGCAAGATGAGGTAAAGTTTCGTACAAGAGCATTCACGTACAAACTCACGGCAGGCAATTGCTTCGCCTAGTTCCTAAAATGCCGAACCCAGCTAGGTTCTTTAGGGTTTCAAAAAGGTATTTCATCAGGGCGTAGTGATTCACAGAAAACTTAATACATAAATCGATAATCAGAGAAGAAGTGTTTGTTAAAAGCTGCAAAACAACAACAGCAATGTAAGCATATGAAGTAGAAAACAGCTACACACATCTCCAAGCAACAAAGAGCGCATATGTCAAAAGATAAACAACACACATACACACATGTATATAGCCACAGCAAATACCCTGCCGTCAAAAGCCAAAGTAGTCAGCAAACATTCTAGTTGATTGACTAGAATTTTGTGGGGCTATTCATACTAGTTCGTGTATGGGTAGTTATTTGGCTAGAATTTTGTGGCGTTCATCATACTAGTCAGTTTTAGAATGGTTCATTGACTATAATTTTGTGGTGTTATTCATAGTAGTTAGTATTTGAACAATTTATTCGACTAGAATTTCGTCTGTCGGACTCGAGGAATTGCGCGAGTGCCAGTTTGCAATCCATACTACAGTTGACAATGCTAGATATCGTCCAAATCAACGGCACGTAAACACATGCATGACGAGTCGACCCTCACCGTTGCCTCAACAGAGGTTAAAGAATATATCGAAAACGCCAAGCCTTCCATATCAATAGTCCCAGACGGATAACCTATGCCGATGCCAAAACACCTTGGCCATGAGGGCATCAGCAGCCTAGCACATTTTTTTTTCTTGGCGTTAAAAGCCTTTGCCGTTCCAGAATAACGGAGAATGGCAAGGATAAAACCACTACCAAAGACCGGAAACCCAGCCAGTACCTAACGATATTATGCCTTTGGTCAGTAATGAAAACATTTGAAGCTGTTACGATTCCCTCAATTAAATGAAATTCTTCGGTTATCCAGCCATCAGCATGACTTTCGTAAAGTGCATATCACTACCACCGTTCTGAACTCCATTAACACTAATCATAGGACGGTGCTAGTGCAGCTTGGCCTGTTTTGACGTAGTCAACCACGACTGGTTCGTCCTTCTCAGTTAGATAGATAGATAATTTATTGAAGATTGCACTGCGACCATTGGTCTATTGTGCCCTCATCTCCTTCACAGCACATCATCCAAGCCGACTTCCTTGATGAATCCTAGCCGTTCTCTTGGCTTGAGGGATTTAATGTGGGAATGTTCTGGACATGGTGAGCCCATAAACTTAGCCCTGTGTCTTGAGATTGCGTCACAGGATATGGTCCGCCGGCTTCGCTGATCGATCACAAAATCGGCATGTGTTATTCCGTTACTTTTTAGGTTATATATATATGTACGTATTTTTATCAAAATTTATTCCAAAGTATAATGTATTGAAGTGATAAATTTTAAAGTGATATATGTATGTATGTATATTAACTTGGGTCGATTTGTATGGACGAAAGTTAACCAATATCGCGCCATCGATTTTTCGATAGGATTTGGGCTCAAGAAAAGAAAGTTCCACTTCGCATACCCAAAAAAATAATTTTCGAGCCTGCGAAGAAAATAATGGCGAAAGGGTAAATTTTTCGACCAAAACACTCCCCAAAACCCAAAAAATATTATTTTTTTTTTTTTTTTCAAAAAACTGTTGTAAAAATAAATGGCGCGATATCGGTTGATAAATCGATCCAGTCTAATATACATACTTTTTATATATATGAAATATAATGAATAAAATGAATTTGAGGTAATTTATCAATTTTCAAGTAATTTTTCAACCCAACTAGGACTAGTGTATTAAGTAGTAGGATGCTGATGCAAATATGGAATAGTATGTCAACTGGTATTACAATGATGCACAGACTGAGTAGTATGCCAACTGGTATGTTGATGTTGAATACACTAACTAATATTACAGTTGGTATGATATTGATGTATATAATAACTAGTATGCCATCTCGTATAATGCTGGCGCAAAGGCTGACTAGTATGTTAATTGGTATGAGCCTGATGCAGAGACTGGCAACTGATATTTCGTAGGACATCGCCATGTTAAAAATACCAGTTGCTAATATGAAAAAATTACAGAACTCATACTAGTTGGAATTTTTGGCAAACTAGTATTCATCTGGTATACATCTAGTTGGTTTGACTGCAGGGTATGAGTTGCAGAAAAGAGTAGTAAATAAGCAACTATTCGGGAAGGATGTTCGCGAAAGGTCTATGTAGATCATGGGAGACAAATAATTACGAACTAACTGAGTAGTATATAAACAGTGAAATCTAAGAAATAATTGATCAGTTGGATTTTAACACTTACTAAGTGAAGTACGCGAATAGTTTGGATTGCGAGGTTCTACTACAACAGTAGTGCTGTAAATAAAGCGTGTTTTGTATTAAGAATATTTGGGTATTTATTTAACAGTATTTGTTTAACAGTGATTCAACCAGAACAGAAGGCAAAAAATAATCGAGAATTCTTAAAACTCGCTTCAATACAGAGCCTCTCTTCTGCAGTAAACATAAATAAAGATTCAGCTCTAGCATTGGTGTCCGATCTTCCCTAGATACGGTAATGAGGGGAGCCCAGTGTTTTCGCCATGTGCCATATTCACCGAAACCACATCGTTGTTGCTGCGCAACTATTGATTATAGTTACTCAGCCACGGCTACTAGATAAGGGCTATTGCCACTATGCATTGTTCAAGGCGGAGCATCAAATTAGCGGAAACCACCATAGAGCGCTGAAGACTGTTCTTACAGATTTCCATTATCATCCTCAATTATCGAATACATAACACTGATGGCAAGGCCCGCAATGGTTATCAAATGATCGGCAGAGTCCTCTCTCTCTTTATTAAGAAACAATTTGATTTAGTTTTCCCATACGCGACAAATACAACCCAAGGTAGATAGGGTCCATCCCAGCGGGTTAGGGGATGAGAATATACCCGCTGCAGGTATGCCCATCGTAAGACGCGACTAAAATACCCATATGATTGAAGATGTTGTGTAGCTCAACCTTCAAGAAGTTTGTTAGCGCAATATATAGCTTCTCCAACCCAATTATCAAACTCACCTACCCGTGGAGAATCCTGTTTCTTTAGCATCCGAGGCTCTGCGACCCGAAGTTCCTCATGGAATTAGGGGTGTGGAGTTTGAATGGCCTAGAAGGTTCAATTTGTTCGCATTAAATCGTTCTCAAGTTGGTCGAGCTTGCTCGATAACACTAAAACCCAAAACCTTCGGGATGTGGCTTTATCGCTACTTCAACAACAACAACAAGGTAGATGGACATGCTTTCTTTAGTATTTGTAACGCCTCTTCGCTATTTAATTTCCTAAACAAAAAAGGTAAGATCATAATCAAAATCACCTTTTTATTATGAAAATTATTAAATTATCTACAGAGTCATTTGCATTCAACTTCAAAAGCATATTCATGTACTTAAATATTAATTTACCAACCCACAAATGCATAACTAATATTTACCTAGACCTTAAGCATATGCGGTAGCTTAGTAGGTGGCTCAATATATATATATATATATGCTTCAAGGATAACGCGTACGCAGCTTTCAAAGCAAAAAAATATCAAAAATGAGCTACAAATGCGTCATTATCGCACGTTTCGTCATTATGCAAATCCATAAGTAGATAGGCCATCAGAAGCAGCCATCTAGACAAGCATAAATGTGTGCACACATATACAAGTAAGCACATACAGCATGACTACCGTTACTCTAATATGTAGACAAAAGAGCTTAGAAGAAATGAGGGTGTAGAATGATACAAACATAAATTTAGTGAGAAGACAGGAATCCTAACTAAATTGCTTGCTTGATATACATTGAAGCAAACAAAGACAACAACAAAACCAGTAAAAACAACAGTAGCAACAATCAAAACGATATCAACAACAGCATTCAGCTTCAATGGCAATTTCAAAAAGGCGGCAGCTACCTTGACAGCTATTTCAACTCGGATAGCTGTCGCATTGCTTCCAAAACATGGGTGTTATATTTATGTATATGTATGCGTAAATGTAAGGTTTGTATGATGCTTGTAAAACATTGAAATACCAGCTTTTGCGATTACATAAGTGGATATGTGAGCGTTAAGAGCTGATGTGTGAAAACTGGGTTAAAAATGGTTTTAAAATGAGGGTGAGCTTTTTGATAAAAAGGAGGCGGGCTCATAAAATGAATAACTTGAGTGAAATGTTTCACCTTTCCGGAGTGAGAGTGCTGCGAACGAAGTCATTCTGATCTTTATCTTTATCTCCACTTACTTACTTATTTGGCGCTTAACCGTTTAAACGGTTATGTCCGTCCAACAAGGCGCGCCAGTCGTTCCTTCTCTCTGCCAACCGGCGCCAATTGGTCACACCAAGGCAGTTTAAATCGTTTTCCACCTGGACCTTCCAACGGAATGGGGGCGGCCCTCTACCTCTGCTTACATAAGCGGGTTCCGATAGTAACACTTTATTGGCCGGAGCTTCATTTTTCATTCTTATAACATGTCCTAGCCAGCGCAGCTGCTGCGTTTTAATTCGCTGGACTATGTTGATGTGTGCGTATAGCTCATACAGCTCATCATTAAATCTTCTTCGGTACTCGCCATCGCCAACTCGTAGGGGTCCATAAACAAACAAAACGAACGTACAAAATTAAAACCTTTATAATATTTAGAGCAAAATAATCGAAGTACTGCGCCAATTTTATTAATTCACGTCTTAAAATTATATATATCTACCACAGAATACCATAGGGTTATTTTTATACCCATCTGTACTTGTAGACAAGGTATAATAACTGTTGTTTGTACAGGTAAAAAGGAATCGAGATTGATATAGACTTTCATATATCAAAATCATCGGAATCAAAAAAAAAAATTTAACTAAGCCATGTCCTTCCGTCCGTTCGTCTGTGCGTCCGTTAACACGATAACTTGAGCAAATATTGGAATGTCTTGACCAAATTCAGTATACGGGCTTATCTGGATCCAGAATAGATTGGTATTGAAAATAAGCGAAATCTGACGATAACCACGCCCACTTTTTTGATATCGAAAATTTAGAAAAATTGGAAAAAATGAGATAGTTCAAACACGAATACCGCTAAGCGAATGAATTCATTTTCTGAATGATTGTAAACGCACCCTACTATGTGACTAACAACCAGCTACATCCGGATTTAAAGGTTCCAACAATAGCTGAAGAAATTAAAAAGTATGCTATTTCATACAACACGAGGCTTTTAACTCACCCCAACCCATTCATTCTAGCTCTGTCAGCAAGACCAACTAATTTCACGCGCCTGAAAGTCAATCACAGATCTTCAACACTGATGAATTCTTAAAAAAATAGTTGCAGTACAAGAGCAATCCATCCATGCCAACCAAGTTTATTAAGTGGTATTAATAAATTCTTAAAAAAATGGATGCAGTACAAGAGCAATCCATCCATGCCATCAAGTTTATTAAGTTTAATTAATTATGACGTGCTCTGCCTAACACACCTTATGCCTTGGGTTCAACCCCGGGCAAAGCAACATCAAAATTTTAGAAATAAGATTTTTCAATTAGAAGAAAATTTGTCTAAGCGGAATCGCCCCTCGGCAGTGTTTGGCAAGCGCTCCGGGTGTATTTCTGCCATGAAAAGCTCTCACTTAAAACTCATCTGCCTTGCAGATGCCGTTCGGAGTCGGCATAAAACATATACGTCCCGTCCGGCCAATTTGTAGGGAAAATCAAGAAGAGCACGACGCAAATTGGAAGAGAAGCTCGGTCTTAGATCTCTTCGGACGTTATCGCTCCTTACATTTATTTTTATTTATTTAATTATGAATTACTTTTAAAAAACCAAAAATTTGTTAGATGTATTATATGTATACAAATGGCAAAATATATTGGATTCTAAAAAAAAAAAAACAAAAAAAAATTTTCTGTTTAGGCAAATGCGATACAACGTCGTACTAGAACTGACGCCTACAAATTTATGGAAAGCATCTAAAGTAACACACCACTAATTGTAGGAGTTTTAGCCACCTGCAGAAAAAATTGGAGATTGTCACACCAGAAACTCGGCGTCATTGTATTTATTTAATATCAGTGGTGATGCTTTTACCGCTTTTACTTTAAGATAATTTTATTGCTATTACTCCGATATTCAGACGGCTATCGAAGCGCTAAGTTCCGGCACCGTGAAATCGGTGGCCGTCAGGGATTGCTTGACCTCGGTCGATGTGGTATTGAACTACCTTTTTCATATATCTGGCTGAATTTTTAACTCGAACCTGCCGTCAAACAAACGCTGGGCTAATTTGACGTCAAACAGAGTGTCGAATTCCGGACGTATTCGGCTCTCCGAAGAAAATATTTAAGATTGGGCTCGGCTTATTCGTAAGTGGATCGCTGCATTGCAGTAATTCGCTCAATATCTGAAAACCAGCAGCCAACCACCGTTACGGAAATTGGTAACACAGCGTACTAAAAAAAAGGTCAAGTGAGCTGTCCGTTGACTGTTCAGGCGTCACTCAATCTAACCTAACCTAATGTGGTTCTATCAAAAATCTTTCTCTGGGTAACGATAAAGTGTAAATAGATGTTACTAAGAGTCCTACCGAAGAGCCTGAATTCATTCGGGCAAAGCAATATCAAAATTTTAGAAACACATTTTTTCCAATTAGAAGAGAGTATTTAGCTGAGACGGGTGTGCATTTTGACTGAAACGAGATAGTAGTCCGAGTCGTTGTTAGGTACCCGAATCGTGCGCACATCTAAAACACTGGAGGCATGCTGTCCGTCTATCACAACGTGGTCGGTTTTATTGCGTGTATTTCGATCGGGGGACAGCCATGCAGCTTGATGTATATTTTTATGCATGTACCTCGTGCTGACCACTTTTCAAAATGCTTTATATCAACTGAATTTTTTTCTTCTTCATCTTCTTTTTATAATTACTCTCTTCAAAAAATCTTCAACATTTTGGAATTATTTTTGGACATTTTAGGAAAATTCGAATATTGTTTTGAGACCATTGGGATAATTTCGGAATCATTTTAGAACTTCAAAAACAAATGCATAAAGCTATATGAGCATATCTCGCTAATTAAATACAGATAATAATATTGATATAATAGTAAACAGCGGAAGTACTGCTTATAAAAGCAATGCTATAAACCCAATGTTACTTAGCTCTTGGAGCGCGCCTATAATTATTCCACACAATTAGGATTAAATAACAAATATAGAATTAGTATGTACCGTAAATGGCGAATAAAAGAATGGCAACAAAAAGGTAATACTTAGAGACCAATTGCAAAGCGAGCAGCGGGGCATTCACATGGCTGAGTGGATAAAGGCATCTTTGCACCAGTGGCGTAGTGAGGTTTTCTTGCGCCCGTGAAAAAATATTTTTTGCCCCCCTCCCCCCTATATTACAAAAACAATATAATTTTATATATTCAAAAAATTAAAAAAACCGACGAAGCCGTAAAATATTTTTTTAATATTTTTACGTTAAGTTGAAACTTTTTTATGAGAACCCTCGAATTCTTAATCGTTGCAATGTAATTATTTTGCTGGGAAAGCCATCATAACGGTCGGAAAGTTATCAACTCTGGTACCCTCATCCTGAAATATAGGAAACATTGCCTCGTTGCTGAAGGACAACAACGAAGAGAGCTTCATTCCTCGGCGGATTAAAAGGTTTAGAAGATGAACTTAGTTTTCTCTAATATCAATTACAAAAACCATTGTATAAAGCAATATGAGCAAAGCTCGCTAATTAAATACATATGAACTTAGTTTTGTCGGCAGCTTCATGGCTCTGCGAATGCAGACTGGAATCAACAAAAGAAAACTATGCTGCAAAATAAACATTTATATTCGTTGTCTCTTCAAATGTTTCACATCACAGGACTTGGCACTGATTTAGTTTACATACGGCTATATTGTTCCCGACGTGAACCTTGCACATAACACGACAACTGGACAGCCACTTGATGTCATAGCGTTACTACTGTGGAACCCCAACAACATTCGACATTCGAACACAGTCTCTGCTTCAATACAAATGCATCCGAAAATACCTACAATGCACAAAGATGCATCAAAATCCTCAAATCGCTGCAACGGGGAAAGTTGCAGGGCTGCCAAATTTCCCACTTAGAACTTCCACGGAATATCTTCTTAAGACGTCTGAGCACCGAGGCATCCCAAAAGACAATTATTGATGTAGTTGCGCCTCCAAGGGATAAGAAGACATCTGCATAAGCCCTATGACGATAACTGGTGTAGTATGATGCAAAGCAACACGAAAGCAGAGTCTGTGATTTCCTTTAAAGTCAAGCTATCGTATTTGCAGACATCGCCGAAGAAGAATGCACACTTCCGAAGGATATGCGCGTTACTCTGCCCCAACTTCGATCTCTATGTATGGCCCAGTCTGGTGTATAGCACAAATCATGTATTCGTATGTAATGTGGAACAAAAATCTGTAATATCAACCTTTTTTGGTTAAACCATATTGAAACTGCTAGATTCCTTGGATCTCCGGTAAAGGATTTTATTTAAATTTTCTTGAGTGCTATATCCTCTAACCCTGGCGAGGGATTTGTACAACAAAAATTAGTTTCATACATGTACGGACGGGAAAAAAACTCCGCCTCCTAGTTCTGTCGATGATAAACAGGAAACTGTACATGTTTGCTGCTCTCTGTATGTAATCAAAACAAAATCGGGATATACCACTTAACGCCAAAGTGGGGGAAGATGGTGTCGGAAAAATGCAACCTCCACAAATGAATATTCCCCAGTTGGACTAGGTGAATCGTCCAGCTGCGAAGACCTGCAACATTACTAATGATCTGCTATCATATCAAGCTGGATGCTGGTATGAACAAATTATGACTATGCATGGTTAAATCGTACAAATGAAAAAAAATAAAATATTTTAAAAATACTTTTATTTGCCTTCAAATATTATAATTTATTAAATTTTGATGAGCTCGAGGCAGTTTAAAAAATTGAAACACAGTTTAAATTTTTATATTTCAATTTTATTTGGTCGATCTCATTCTGAGATCATCCTCAGGAAACAATTGTCGGTAAAACATATTCAATTGTTTCCTGAGGATGATCTCAGAATGAGATCGAAATATCGACCAAATAAAATTGAAATATAAAAATTTAAACTGTGTTTCAATTTTTTAAACTGCCTCGAGCTCATCAAAATTTAATAAATTAAAAAATAAAATAAAACAAACTAGAAAACCGAACTAAAAAAAGCATACCAAATTTTCGATCTATTTTATTTTTGTTTTTTGTCGCGCATTGGTAAAATCAAATATGCCAAATTTTTTTTGTATCCTTTGGTTTGGCATTTCCACAAAGTTTTTCAGAGATATACAAATTTTTTTTTAAATCAAAAAATCATTATGGACGCCGAGAAGAGGGAATGGTTTTACCTTCCTATATATTTATCTATAATATATTGTAACGAATATTAGCAGCACTAAGTTATACTATCATCTCTAAGCCGATGCTAAGCAGTGACTTGTATGCACATCAATAAGTCAATCATTATGTCTACACATATGTGCGTACACGCAGCGGAGAAGCAACGCACAACCACATGCACAAATCTGAGATACTCCCGAAAGTATGCAATGGTTGTGCAAGTGTCTCTCACACATACAAGCGCATGGGGTTTGAGATGGCTATAATATCATGCATCTGTGGTTAAAGCTGAGTAATTTGAACTAACTAGTAAGTTCTGGAAATGGAAAAGCCTAGAAATATGCAACGAGGAAATCCGAGAGTATAAAAGGCAGTAACAGTAGAGGCACGACAATGAGTTTGATTTAAGACGCTATCTTGCGAGCAATAGTAGTGTTATTTTGAAAGTAGTCTAATAAAGGCCATTTTGCATTATTGCATAGTGGAGTTATTTATTCAACAGTTTAGTGATTCGAACGTTAGCATAAGGAGAATTGCACTAAATTCTTTACAATATATTCGCGTTTGACAGTTTTTGTTAAATCATTTTTTAATAACTCCCATCGTAACGTTCAACGTGGGAAAAAAAGTCATATATGTATCCTTTCAATTATTCCACAACCTGGCGCAAGTGTCCTGGATATATGCATGCATTTTTTAGTATAGAATTTTTTTCCCAGAAATCTGTTATAATAAAAATACAAATTATCCAGAAAAAAATTCTGCTTTGCAGATCATTTGGCGCCCCCATATGAATAGGGCCCGGGGCAATATGCTCCCCCTCCCTCCATCACTTCGCCACTGCTTTGCACTAGTATAAAGTATGAGTGTTGGAGATTTTGATTTCAATACTCAGCTTCCGAGAACCTAGCTGATAAAAAATGAATTTCAGAAAAATGCCCTAGTAATCATCGCCGTTTGTTTATTAACATAGTTTTCGATCCTTTCTAAACTTTACATATTAAATAACAATATGATTATGATGAAAATAAATAAATGTAAGGCGCGATAACCTCCGAAGAGATCTTAGGCCGAGCTTCCCTTCCAATTTGTGCCGTGCTCCTATTTTTTTCCTACAAATGGGCGGGATAGGACCTACTGGTTTAATGCCGACTCCGAGCGGCATCTGCAAGGCAGATGAGTTTTCACTGAGAGCTTTTCATGGCAGATATACACTCGGAGTTCTTGCCAAACACTGCCGAGGAGCGACCCCGCTTAGAAAAATTTTCTTCTAATTGAAAACACTTGTTTCTAAAGTTTTTGTGTTTCGTTTTCCGGGATCTTCAGTGTGGTAGGCGGAGCACGCTACCATCACACCAAATTAGTAAACTGATATCTATGTGCAAATTTTGCTTCATTTTGAGGAAGCAAATATATCAGTGATATCATCAAAATTTATCATTTCAAATTTTTCTTTTCCTTTTATTTCTTTTCTATCCTATAATGTTAGGTCACTTAGGCGGCCCTGCCCCATCGTTGATCGTAAGTAAATATGTCAAAATCAGTTTTAATTTGATGAATGTACTTTCGCAGTTAGCAACTGATACTGACAAAGTCAAGTTTGGAAAAACATCTTCTCCACACGAGATTATTAAAGTAGGTAATTCTAACGGAGTTTTATGCTCAATTTCTTTTCTACTGCGTAATATTTTACAGACACATATTTCGATAAAAAGTTATGTTCCATCGAAATATGTATTAAAAAATTCACCCAAGTTCTTGCAATTTCTTTCTTAGTCGTTATTATCCTTGTTTAACAAATTTCCAACATCTAAGAGACATCGTAATATAAAATTAAGGTCATTAAGTCGTGTAAGTCTTGAACGTATTTCTTGTTGGAGACGATCGAGAACACTTTTCATAACGAGAAAAAATTTCACATTCTGGCGCTGCGTCGTGTTTGAGATTCACGTTTGACAGTTTTTGTTAAATCATTTTTACACTCAGTTGAGCAGAGCTCACAGAGTATATTACCTTTGATTGGATAACGGTTGGTTTTACAGGTATAAAGGAATCGAGATAGATATAGACTTCCATATATCAAAATCATAAGTATCGAAAAAAAATTTGATTGAGCCATGTCCGTCCGTCCGTCCGTCTGACCGTTAACACGATAACTTGAGTAAATTTTGAGGTATGTTGATGAAATTTGGTATGTAGATTCCTGGGCACTCATCTCAGATCGCTATTTAAAATGAATGATATCGGACTATAACCACCACTTTTAAAAGAAGGTAATTTAAAAGTTTTGCAAGCTGTAATTTGGAAGTCGTTGAAGATATCATGATGAAATTTGGCAAGAACGTTACCCCTATTACTATATGTATGCTTAATAATAAATAGCAAAATCGGAGAACGACCACGCCCACTTTAAAGAAAATTTTTTTTAAGTCAAATTTTAACAAACAATTTAATATCTTTACAGTATATATGTAAATTATGTCAACATTCGACTCCAGTAATGATATGGTGCAACAAACATTTTTGTTTGATACGAACAGTCGTACTGACCGGACGTGTTTTTTAATCGCTCTGCAACGATTTTGTATTGCTATATGTACTGTGACATAATTAATTGCTTTTGTTGCTATATGTACTGTGGCATAGTTAATCGCTTTTGTTGCTTGTTTTACTCTAATGCCTTGTATTTGTGGTCTTAGAGTTGAGCGCACTCAACCTAAGGTTCAATGTGCTAAGTGTTCGGTACTTTTTCATCTTCCCTGTGTGGGTGTTTTGGAGACTGACTTAGACTTTTTAAGAGAGTCTAATAGTGCTTTTTACTGTAAAGCTTGTGCGTGTGAGCGTCGTGGGTCGATTCGATCGCCGCCCGCCTCTCTTAAATCATCATCTAACAAAGCGTCATCGTGTATTGTAAATGACCTGCCCTTGCTGCCTGCTGGTTCACTCAATGAAGATATGCAAAACAAAAACAATCGCGATAATTTGTGCAATATAGAAAAAACATTGAAGTCGTTAGTGTGTGATATTGCTGTGCTAAAAGGCAATGAGGAGAAGATTTTACGTCTGCTTAATACATCAATAGACGAAGGTAATCGTTTACGTCGACAAGTCAGCGACCTGCAAGTAAAGTTAAGCTCTATGCAGAATACGCTCTGTAACTTGCCGCTGGCTACCTGTCGCTCTCGCTTTTCCTCTGAGTCATGCATTGCTGCTGTTTCCAATGTTCGTTCGAATGTGGGTATAATTGGTGCTGCACATTCTAATGGTACTTCCTCATCGTCACACACGACAAGTGAAAAAGTAGTTATTCTTTCTGCTTTGCCTGCTGCTTCTAAACATACAGCAGTTGCTAATACGTGTGCTATGGCTACCAATGTTGATGCTTGTTCTACTGTTAAAAATAGTGCTATGAACGTTGAAAACAACAAAAATAATTCTTCAGTACCAATAGCTATTAACAATGCTACCACCACAGCTGTATCTCAAACGTATGAGAATAACTCTGTTAATAATTCTGCTAATAGTGGTAGATCGTTTGCTTCGGTTCTTAAATCACAGGCTAATAACTCTAATGTTACCTGTATGGATGGCGCTGGTAATAAAATCAATGTTAATACCAAACAAACATACAAACGTCGTAAGCAGCCTAGCACTGTCGGTTCGATTACAACTTCTGCACCTACATCTATTTCTACGCCTGCATCTTTATCCCCTTCTGCGCTGAAAGATAGCACTGAAGTTTTCAAGCGTCGTATGCCAAATGCTCTAATGCTAATAATGAGTTGGGAGTCGGTGGAATGATTTGGCTTCACCTATCGTCATTTCAGCCGTCAGTTTCTTCTAATGATATTATTAGCTACCTGGTAAGGCATCTGAAGGCTGATCGATCTAATTTTTCATGCAAAGGGCTCGTTAAGAAAGATACACCTGTTGACTCAATAACCAAAGTCAACTTTAAGCTTGGCGTTACTAATGCTGTTTATGAGAAAATTTTATCGCCAGACTTGTGGCCTGCTGGTGTGAATGTTCGCCCTTTCCGTTTTTTTTCCTCAAGTGGAAAAGCAACTCCAGTTCACCTAGCTTCCAGCAGTAATGAGAACATAATTAATAAACAGCTTAAACATTTTGAGAGCATTTAGTTGCCAATTGGAGTACGATATTTTTGTCATTGTTGAATCCTGGCTTACTTCGGCTTTCTTCGACGCTGAGTTCTTCGATCCCAAGCTATTCGTCGTTTTTCGTAAGGACAGGGATTGTACTAAAACTGGGCGTTCAAGAGGGGGTGGCGTACTAATTGCTGTCCAACGCAAGAATAATGTCTCCCTTATTATGTTAGATAATTCTGATACCATCCTTGACCAGATCTGCGTCAATGTCCGTGGTTCTCCACAGTCTGGATCTCTATATCTGGTTGCATCATACATACCGCCGAACAGCTTGGAAGAAATTTACAAAGCTCATGTTAACAATATATCGTCCCTAGTTTTAAGTAAATTAGGAGATAATCACTTATGTGTTTTAGGGGATTTTAACCTTTATGATATTTCTTGGTCTCATAGTTACTCTGCGTCAGGCCTATTACCTAATAATATTACTAAGTCTTTTGAGTTATACGTTATAGATAATATCTTAAGTCTAAATTTGCATCAAATCAATAGTTTCAAAAACAGGCTCGATAGAATATTAGATCTAATTTTTATTAGTAATGACATAAATTCTAATCTTTCTGAGTGCCATGCGCCATTCGCTCCGACGAATATGCACCATTCTGCTCTAATTCTTAAACTCGAATTTTATGAGTTTGGAGCTCGCTCTTTAATTGATGATTTTTATTTAACTTTTCGAAGTGTGATTTTTCTAGACTCGATCAGGATCTAGATGAAATAGACTGGGCCAATTTGCTTTCCATCTCTGATGTTGGTCATTGCTTTGAAATATTTAAGTTGACTCTCTTTGATCTGTGTACGAGGCATGTACCAGTTGCGAAAAGGAAACCATATAGGTTGCCATGGTACACAACAAGGTTAAAAAAGTTGAAGAATTTAAGAAACAAGTTCTTCAAAAAGTTTAAAAGAACCAAAACCCCGTTATTTCTTACCAAATATAAACATTATGTGAAGGATTTCAACTGTCTAGAGAAGTTTCTTTACAGAAACTACATTACAATCTTTGAGACGAATATAAAGTCTAACCCGAAAGCATTCTGGAATTACGTTAAGTCGAAGAAATCTCGCTCCTCGGTGCCTGCCACCGTCTTCTACAATGACAGACCTGCTAACACTCCCCACAATGTGGCTAACGCGTTTGCTGATTTTTTTAGTTCTAATTTTGCTAATAATGATGCTAGTCCCTCGTCTGACTTCTCGTCTGAAATTTATTCATCCCTAAATTTTGGTTCAATGTCAATTTCATCTGAAGATATCTTCAGTGGCATCTCGAAACTGAGCAACTCTACTAAAGCTGACATTGATGGTCTCTCGGCTGCCTTGCTAAAAGGATGCACTTCCCTAGTTGTCCCGTTAGAGATCATGTTCAATTTATCACTTAGCTTTGGTGAGTTTATTGATGCTTGGAAATTCGCCTCGATAACTCCTATTTAATCTGGCAGTAAGACTGATGTCTGCAATTACAGGCCAATTTCAAAGCTTTCCACCGTTTCTAAGCTATTTGAGTGCGTTGTCAAGGAAAAGATTTATTTTTCAGTGAAGCACTTGATCTGTCCGAGACAGCATGGGTTTGTTTCTGGTCGCCCTACCGTTTCCAATCTTGTGGAGTTCAGTGAATATTGTATCTCTGCCTTTTCATCTGGTCTTCAGGTCGACTGTATTTATACCGACTTTTCCAAAGCTTTTGATAAGGTATCGCATGATGTTCTAATTCACAAGCTGTACTGCCTTGGCTTTCATTCAACCTTTTTGCAGTGGCTAAAATCATATCTAAGTAATAGATGGTGTGCCGTCTCTATTGATGGGGTATCATCAGATTACTTTTTGGCGACATCGGGCGTTCCGGAGGGTAGTATTTTGGGACCATTGCTTTTTATCTTATTCATCAATGACATTAGCTCATGCTTCTCTTACGCTAGATTTCTGTTGTACGCCGATGATCTCAAAGTTTACTCTGTTGTAAATTCCGCAAACGATATGATTAATCTTCAAGCTGAAATTGATAAACTTTACTCATGGTGCATTCGATCTCATTTTTCATTAAATATAAATAAATGCTTCCACGCAACCTACTCAAAATCTCGTTCAAATCTCAACAGTTCGTTTAGTATCGCTAACAGTACGTTGCAGACTGTTGAAAAAATCAAAGATCTTGGGGTTGTATTTGATACAAAATTTATGTTCGTGAACCATATTGATTGCATCGTTGCCAAGGCCTATGCTATGCTAGGCTTCATTCGGCGTAATAGTTCGGAGTTTTCTGACCCGTATACTTTAAAAGTACTCTACTCCTCATTCGTGCGTTCTCATCTTGAGTATGCTACCATCATTTGGAGACCTTTCCAACAATTCTCAATCAACAGGCTTGAGCGAGTTCAAAAAGTTTTTCTTAAGTATGCTTTACGGTCATTAAGGTTTACATACCATCTTCCTCCATATACTGATCGGTTACTTCTTTTGAATCTTAAATCCCTGGAAGCCAGGAGATCTATTCTCTCCTTGACTTTCTTGTTTGGCATTATCCACGGAGATGTAGACTGCGCTGACCTTCTTGTGGAAATTAATTTTAATGTTCCAAGGAGGGATCTTCGTAATGTTTGCCCGTTTTATGGTATCAATATTAGAACCAATTATGGAAGGAATGCGCCAATTGCACGTGCCCTGAACGAATTCAATAAGATTTCATCTTCTATTGAGCTTGATTTTTCTATGTGTAGGGACGCTTTTATAAATATTTTAAAGTCAGCTATTTAATTGTTTTTAAATTGTTTGTTATAAGAACTTATTATTTTTTTGTAAACTATATATTTACATGTATATTTTGTTATCTTTATGTTAATATTTTTTGTATCTACCATTATTGGCAGTCTGTAAGACCTGTATCTTCATAGACTGAATAAAGAAATAAATAAATAAATAAATAAATAAAATACAAAAATTAAATAAAATTTCAAAACGGGCGTGGCTCGCCCTATTTCACTTAATTTGTCTAGGATATTTTTAATGCCTTAAGTCTAACAAAAATTGACAAATCCTTGTGAAATTTGTTAGGGGCTTAGATTCTAGGACGGTAACTGTTCTCTGTAAAATCGGTTGAAGCCACGCCCAGTTTTTATACACAGTCGACCGTCCGTCCTTCCGCTCGGCCGTTAACACGACAACTTGAGCAAAAATCGATATATCTTTACTAAACTCAGCTCACGCACTTACCTGAACTCACTTTGTATTGGTGTAAAAAATGGCCGAAATCCGACTATGACCACGCCCACTTTCTCGATATCGAAAGTTACAAAAAATGAAAAAATGCCATAATTCTATACCAAATACGAAAAAAGGAATGAAACATGGTAATTGTATTGGTTTATTGACGCAAAATATAACTTTAGAAAAAAACTTTGCAAAATGGGTGTGACACTTACCATATTAAGTAGAAGAAAATGAAAAAGTTCTGCAGGGCGAAATCAAAAGCCCTTGGAATCATGGCAGGAATACTGTTCGTGGTATTACATATATAAGTAAATTAGCGGTACCCTACAGATGATGTTCTGCGTCAACCTGGTCCACATTTTGGTCAATATCTGGAAAACGCCTTCACATATACAACTACCACCGCTCCCTTTTAAAATACTCATTAACACTTTTCATTTGATACCCATATCGTACAAACACATTCTAGAGTCACCCTTGGTCCACCTTTATGGCGATTTCTCGAAAAGGCGTCCACCTATAGAACCAAGCACACGCCCTTTTAAAATACTCATTAACACCCTTTCAAACAAATTCTAGAGTTAGCCCTAGTCCACCTTTATGGCGATATCCCTAAATGACGTGCACCTATAGAAATATGGCCTACTTACTTACTTACATACTTACTTAATTGGCGCTTAACCGTCTAAGCGGTTATGGCCGTCCAACAAGGCGCGCCGGTCGCTCCTTCGCTCCGCCAACCGGCGCCAATTGGTCACTCCAATTGGTCCTTCCAACGGAGTGGGGGCCGCCCTCTACCTCTGCTTCCATAGGCGGGTTCCGATAGAAACACTTTCTTGGCCGGAGCATCATCTTTCAGTCGCATACCAAGGCCTAGCCAGCGCAGCAGCTGCGTTTTAATTCGCTGGACTATGTTGATGTCTGCGTATAGCTCGTACAGCTCATCATTAAATCTTCTTCAGTACTCGCCATCGCCAACGCGTAGAGGTCCATAAATCTTTCGAAGAACTTTTCTCTCGAACACTCCCAAAGCCGCTTCATCTGCTGTTGTCATGGTCCATGCTTCTGCCCCATATAGCAGGACGGGTACGGTAAGTGACTTGTAGAGTATGATTTTCGTTCGCCGAGAGAGGACTTTACTTTTCAATTGCCTACCTAGTCCAAAGTAATATTTATTGGCAAGATTGATTCTTCGCTAGATTTCAGTGCTGATGTTGTTGCTAGCGTTGATGCTGGTTCCCAAATAAACGAAGTCTTTTACTATTTCGAAATTATGGCTGCCAACAGTAGCGTGGTTGCCAAGGTGCATATGCGCTGACTCTCTGCTCGATGACAGCAGGTACTTCGTTTTGTCCTCATTCACCATCAAACCCATCTTTACCGCTTCTGTTTCCAGTTTGGAGTAAGCAGAACTAACAACGTGGGTGTTTAAGCCGATGATATCAATGTCATCAGCATATGCCAGTAATTGCACGCTTTTATAGAATATTGTTCTAGTGCGGTTAAGTTCTGCAGCTAGTATAATTTTCTCCAGCATCAAATTAAAGAAATCGCACGATAGGGGCTCACCCTGCCTGAAACCTCGTTTAGTTTCGAACGGCTCGGAGAGGTCCTTCCCAATTCTGGCTGAGCTGATGGTGTTTCTCAAAGTCATTTTGCACAGGCGTATAAGTTTTGCGGGGAATCCACATTCAGTCATAGCGGCATATACGCAGCTCCTTTTCGTGCTGTCGAAGGCGGCTTTAAAGTCGACGAAAAAGTGATGTGTGTCGATTCTCTTTTCACAGGTTTTTTCCAAGATTTGGCGCATTGTGAAAATCTGGTCGATGGTAGATTTACCAGGTCTGAAGCCATACTGATAAGGTCCAATCAGCCGGTTCACGGTGGGCTTCAATCTTTCGCACAATACACTTGAAAGAACTTTATGCGATATTAAGAAGGCTGATTCCACGATACTTGTTGCATTTTTCAGTATCCCCCTTCTTGTGGACTGGGCAAAGCACATTTAGATTCCAACCGTCCGGCATGCACTCGTCCGCGCATATCGCGAACTTAGTCTTCCTTACTTGTTTAATAACTCCGTTTAACGTGGGAAAAAAAGATATATATGTATCCTTTCAAATTTCCAGTAATCAGTTATAATAAAAATTATCCAGAGAAAGTTCTGCTTTGCGGATCATTTGGCGCCCCCTGTGAATAGCGCCCGGGGCAATATGCCCCCCCCTCTCTTCGCCTATACTTTGCACTAGTATAAAGTATGAGTGTTGGAGGTTTTGATTTGAATACTCAGCTTCCGAGAACCTAGCTGATGAAAAGTGAAATTCAGAAACATGTCCTAGTAATCATCGCCGTTTGTTTATTAACAAATTTTTGGATCTTTTCTAAACTTTTTTAGGAATATGTGGCTATAAAGGTTCGAAATCAGTTCAATGTTATTTTGATCTTATCATACTTACCATCACAATGATAACAAATAACGTAGCAACCTAAAGCAACACAAGTTAATTTAATCGATTTTGATTTGAATAGCGTCAAAATTCAACGAGAAATTCATCAAATAGATTTCAAACGTAACAGTTCAAGTATAGCTCATCTTTTGTATGAGTATATTTCAAAAGAACGTTTAATGAACTTCTGATGAACTTATAATTTTATCCAAATTATTGATACAATTGAAAATATTCCTTCTCCCCCTAACAAATTCGTACGAAATAGTCACGCACAAGTATGCAATACAAATAACGCCTACAGGTATGCTTACAAAATTTAAATCACGCCGCTTAAGTGACCGCCATTAGCTTGCGCATCGCAGTCGCACCAGACCAGTGGCGGATCGTAAGCTTGGCTGTGGGGGAATAATGGTATCAAAAAGTTTCATAAATTTTGTTTTATTTTTATAAAAGCGGTATTCATGTATTAATTTGCCATGCATCGTGAAATGCCAAAATTTCGTGTCTACTGCTACTTTCATGCTCAAGAAAAGTGCAAAATTTTTGTTGAATTTTGATTTGCGTACAGAGCTTAATAATACCAAAATGTAAGCATTCGATTTCAAAGTATTTTCGAGAGTATGTATGTATTCTGTTTTTAAATAGTGTTCGTATTTTTTATTTGGTACTTTTATCATCACTGGGTGTGTACACTTCATACTTATATAATTTTAATAAAACAATGTAATAATAACAATGTAAATAAATGTTATGTTTAAAGACACAAAGTGAAAATTTCTGAAAGTGATGACCGAAAAACGTCATAATTTATATTTGAGCAACAAAGATAGCTATCGATAATACAAACAAGTGCTCGTCCTCGATTTTTCCAAAAAATTTGGTATCCTTAATCATCGCCATTTGAATTTTCCTTGTCCTTTTTGTTTTAAAGTTGAATAGCAGCCGATAGACTCCACCGAATTTGACAATTCGGTAAGAGTCTATTTGAGGGGTCGATTGCTAATACACTGCCAAAAATAGCGAGAGAAGTGTCAAACGACGCAACCTCGACCGCGGGTCCCTCCGAAACCGGGGGTGATATCCATATTATTTTTGCTCAGAACGGCTTTCTGCATTGGCGGCCTTTGGCCGCGCTTATAAAAAATTAACCTGGGTGGGTCCAACACCGGTTTGGAGACCAAAACTTTATCCACGCAAAACACTTATGTTTACAATTTTTTTTGTGGGTACAACAACATTACAACAACCACATGAAAATAGCCCATTTCAACTGCAAATATCTCTCGGCAGAGATAAAATGTTTCTTTTCCGCCTTCGGATTATTCTTGTCGAGGTCAATACGCGTCTTTTGACACCTCTCTCGATATTTTTGGTAGGGTATTAGCAGTCGACCCCTCAACTAACTTTTACGGACAATTCAAACCCCAATTTGCTTGTAATTGAAAACTCTTTAAGAGCACATTTTTTATTTCTGTGAAATAAATTTCTAACTATTTTTAAAATTGTTGCAAAAACCGTGCAAAAAAATTGTTCTGGAGCACATTTTTGCACGCAAGGAAAACCACATACGCAAAATTTTACTCTCTATGATATTCCGTTGAGAAAAAATTGCACGCAATATTGATGTTAGATATTTTCATTTCCACATCTTTGACTTGAAGATTTTCCATACAAAATTTTATTTTTCACATACTTTAAGTATTGAACATTTGAATATTTGTTTTCTTTGGATATTTAATTTTTGTTCTGTAAAGTATTAAAAAAAAAAGTTCTCGACCTTTGAGGGGGGTCCCCAATCCCCCCCTCCCCCCTTAGATCCGCGCCAGCACCAGACAGCCTTTGATTTAATAAGTAATTGAAGTATATTAAATTTAACAAATGCGCTTGACGCTGCGTTTGCCCTTGAAGCTGATTTGTTTGAAATTTTACAAAAACCAAATATTACTTTTATGGACTTTACGTGACAAGTTCGTACAAACGATGTATACAAGGACTTAAGTATAAATAACTTAGTCGCGCTCCTTAAAGTTAAACGATTTCCATCAAAGTAAGTTACTTGAATGGCTTTGGACTAATAGAAGTGGTTTTTTATTAAGTTTTACTCTTTATACAAGTTTTTGAAAACATATCAAAGTTAAGCAACATCCTGTTTCGAACGAACTGGTCGGGAGAATATTTGAGTTTGGTGCGAAAAAAAATTCGTTGCAGCTTTGTGTGCGTAGCAAAATGCTTTTTGCTTTGATATTACAATATGTTTTTTTATCCATTTGTTAAATTGATTTTAACTGTATTGTTTTTTACGAGGGGAATCTTGCAATCGATTTTTGAGTAACTTCCCGGTGAGCTGAAGAAATGAAACTTAAGCCGTAAGTCAGAATCCGGTGACAATGCAACATTTGATAAAAAAATTCCATGGATTGAGATATTAGGAAAATTAATTTTAATTTGGGAATCTTTCAATCCGTTTTTAGCTAACTTCCCGGTTACCTAGAGACTTACACCCTAGCACATAGTTCGAGACCCGGTGGATATACAATTTACAGAAAACAAAAATCCGCTAGGGGGCGCGTTAAGTGAGATAGCTACAAATCCTTGAAAAACGAGGGGAATTTTGCGATCGAATTTTGAGTAGTTTGGCGGTGAGCTAGAACTAGAGTTTCAACTTGGGCCGTGGGTCAGAACCCGGTGACGATGCAGCATTTTATCAAAAAAAATCGCTAGGTGGCAAGCGGATCGTTTAGAAGGAAAACAAATTTTAATTTGGGAATATTTCAATCCATTTTTAACTAACTTTCCTGACCCGATAACAATACAATCTAGAGAAAACAAAATTCCACTAGGTGGCGTACTAATTGAGATAACTACAAATCCCTGAAAAACTAGAGGAATCTTGCGATCGATTTTTGAGTAACTTGGCGGTGAGCTAGTGTAAAGGAGCCTTAATTTTATTATATTACCTTTCCATTAATATTATATTACATACAACAACAAACGAATCTCATTGTACTATGTACTAGACTAAGCAATCGATAAATAAAGACACTTCACTATTACATTTTGAGCAACCTAAGGAAAAGTCGTTTTCAAACCTTTTTTCTGGATATCTAGAGACTTGAAACCTGAAATATAGTTTAAAACTCGGTGACAGTGCAATATTTGATCAAAAAATTTGAGCTACGTAACGCACAAGTCGAACTCTTTAGAAGATTAGGCCATACCTTCATGGCCAGCCTCCTGAGTGTTGCAGGCATTGTAGAATTCCACCTCGTTGAAGGCCCAACTCAATGCACGTCCTTGCATACTTTTAGGCGTACGCGACTTTCACCACGATTATTTTAGACTTTCAGGCGTATGCGAATCCCACCACGATTTGGTGAAAATTAAGTAGCTGACAAACGGGGTGGAATTCTCTTGTTATGATGCGAGGTGGAATTCTTTTGTTTTCGCCAGTGTTGTCAGCGAAAATTCCACTAACTCTCTTAAATCTTGCTGTTTTGAACAAATAAATACAGATACGAATTTTCACTTAGGAATTAAAGTACTAAAAAATTTAAAATAAAAAATGATAAATAAATTTTAAGGACTACCTTTATATAAATGGACCAAAAATAGAAATGGACCAAAAATAGAAACCAATTTTAATACGGACATAGTCTTGTTGAATTTTGACAAAAAACTTTAACCATAGCTCTTGTAAAGGAATTTTGGGATTTCAAATTATAAAGGTAGACCGCGTGTTTAAATTTTAAATAATCAACTCGATAATCCCAAGTACATGGTTTGCCTTAAATTGAAAGATTGCGCTCCATCTATATAGTTTAAAATCCCAAAATTCTTTTACAAGAGCTATTGTTAACGTTTTTTAGTCAAAATTCAACAAGACTCTGTCTGTATTAAAGGAAAAATTGCATCCAATTTTTTGGTACATTTATATAAAGGTAGTCCTTAAAATTTTTTTATCATCTTTTTATTATTAATTTATTTTAGTACTATGAACAAATTTTTACCATACAGAAAAATTTTACTGCCCAAAATTATGCAAGGCTAGGCTGTTGTAGAATTTTTTTTTCAGCGATAATGAACGATAATGAAATAAAAGGACAGTCATTATCTGTTCATTATTTGCTGCTATAAACTTAAAATTTTAGGCATACAAAATACAAAAACCCAAAGTTTTTAGTTGTATCTATATAAGCGTAACAAATAAGATTTGACGCTACCTCTCATTTCTGTATTGATTATGCTTTTAATGTCTGCTGGTATATTCCTGCTGCCGGTCTATTTCTCATTGCCCACTGCTTTACACATTCTTTCTTTCATAGTCAAAATGATTGCGTTGACCTAAACAAACTTGCTGGTGCTGAGTATAAACATTAAACTATGACTGGCAACCATTCCAAGGGTTACTCCTGCCCATTCCCTTTTTATTCTAGGATATTTGTGTTAATGTTATATGACACTAACTAGCATTTTATTTGACAGATCACCGAAGGATTACTGTCAAATAAAGTGTCAGTTTGCTGGAGATGGTGAAAGTGGCAGTTAGTATCAAAATATGTGAGATTGGTTAAATTACACACAAAGCGCCTAAATGTATGCTATATTTTTTTGGTTGCTTTATTAGGTTAGGTTAGATTAGGTAAAGTGGTAAGCTGACTTAGAAGGTCCGTTGTGAAACAATATAAAACAATGGTGACTTAAACTATAGCTACTTATAAAGTCGTTGCGTAGCAACGATATAGTTTCGATTGAGACCGAGCCCAACATTGGATAAGTTACGCGGAGATCCAGGTGAGTAGTGACCAAAATACGGCCGCCTAGTTCAGACGAAAATTAGGCAATCAAGCATTAAGTGAATCGATGATTCCATCTCATCACCCTCCATGTAGTTGCAGCAGGATGTGGTTTTACAGTATACCGCATGGATTCCCATTGGATAGTGTCCTGTCGAAACCCCAATGACCAGTGATAGAAGAGCCTTAGTGAACCCAATCATTTCGGCATACCTTCTGCTATCCACTTCCGACCAGAAGGATCCTGCCACCCTGCAAGAGGTGGTGTCCGCCCAATGCTTGCTTGCTGAACTGACACGAGGCCTATTTATGCAGAGCATACCACAGGTAGCCAGCGTAAACCCGAAGTCCATACTGGCATCTTCATCCGGCTCAATTGTACCGATGCAGGCTACGCTTGACAATTGCCCGGGATATCACTACGGCCCGGAACCCAGATATTCTTAATCATAAATTAGTTCGATGCAATCGCAAGCGAGGTCAGGCACTCCCAGACCACCCCCGCTCGCACTATAGTTGAACTCAAGGCCTTGATAGCGGCTTGGATATCCGAGTAGATGTGAAATTCCCTAAGCGTAGTATCACTAGGTAGCATTTCATCCACCGCATCCGCTTAAAGACGCTGCAGTGATTAGTCAACTTAAACTTGCGGCTTACATTTGATGAAAGACCTCCACCAACCTTTCCGTCCATCTTCGACCCATCCACGAACATGTTAACTGGTCACCTGCCCCAGACAAGTCTTCATTCCTCTATCGGCGCAATGACTGGGGTGAAGATTGCACAGCGAGCAGTTATCGGCACACAATAGTCCGTCCTGTCAGGGATAAAGTAGAACCTGGTAAAGAGGCTAGGGTGCCCAAAGTCAGAAAGCCCATTGCATATATCACGAAGCTGGACCGATGACCGGGCCGCGACAGCTTTTCCCCCAATAACTACTGGATATATGTTCTGTGTTAATTCAATGCAAAGGTAAGTGTTGTACAAAGAACGCCGTTGCTATCAACCAGCGCCGTCCGTTGTACTAACACTAATATTTTGGTGGTGCTCGCCGTATCCTGTGCATTTCGCTAGACCAGCATCTCATAAAATAGAATCGGTTTGACTACCATCTCATAAAGCAAGTGTACTACTTTTAGCGAGAGCCCCAATCTCTTGCCGATAGCCCCCCTGCAGCAGTACAAGGCAACCGCGGCCTTCCTGACCTTATCTTCCATATTGGGTCTCCAGAACGGTTTCTTGTACAAAATAATCCCTAAATATTTAACCCTAAGAGAAAGTACCAACGGTACCCCCTCTAATAGAGGGAGTTCTGAAAGCAGCGTCCTGCAGGATGGACGCAGCTCAGCACGAATACTGAAAATGCAAATCAGTTGAATGTGCACTTCATGAGGGAGTCAGTGCCATCGAGAACTCACTAAATTGCAAGGAATACACGCTAGCAGCTTTCCTCGACATTGAGGGTGATTTAAACAACGTGCAGACGGATGCCATCTGCAATACTCTTACACGATATGGAACCCAAAGCTCTATAGTTGCGTGGATCGATTCTATGCTTAGGAGTAGGGTCGTCAACGCAACTTTTGGAACTGGTTCTATTTGCAAAAGGAACACCAGAGACAAATATCCTAGCATTATATTCGATTCCAAATTAAGCTGGAGAAGGAACGTTGAGATGAGATCAAAGAAAGCTCTAGCATCATACTACACCTGCAAAAGGGCTTTTGGATGGAACTGGGGACTGACAACACATTTCATTCATGGCATGTACAGCACAGTCATTCAACCGACACTAGCATATGGAGCTCTGGTCTGGTGGAAAGCGCTAGACAAAAAAGTAATCAACAGAGTGTCGGGAAAGTGCAAAGGCTGGCATGCCTGGGAATGTCAGGCGCCGTGTGCAGCGCACCTCAGGAAGCACTAAATGAAATCTTTCATTTGACGCCTCTACAAGTCTTCGCGCAGGGAATAGCCGCAAGAGGAGCTCTACGACTAAAAGAATTCAACAGCTAAGCACGGACACGCGACGATTCTGGACGACGTTACGAAGAGACAAATAAACGGAATTATAACCGAACTAACATCCAAAACTCACCACATCAAAGCGGTTTTGGACTTCCAGGATCAGAGCATACTATATCTTTCTCTTTCAAGGGAGGAATGGGAAGAAGGCATACACAATGGCAGAGGCATTATAATCTACATCGACGGCTCGAAAATGGAAGAGTGAACTATAGCTGGAATGTACTCAACACATCTACAGTTAAGCCAATCATTCCGACTTCCTGACGCATGCAGTGTATTCCAGGTCTATGCCATAGACAGAGCAGCAAAGCTGCTTCATGATAGTATAGCCTCTATAAGCCACCTTAAGGGCCTTAGGGTCCAACATGATAAAATCGAATATCGTGTGGAGGTGTCGAGCCTCGCTGGCTTCTATAAGTCATCTCAATGTCTCCTTTGCTGGGACACAGCGGTATTGAAGGAAATGAACTCGCAGATGAGATGGCCAGAAAGGGTTCCGATTCGGACAAAAATGAAGGGAACATCTCCGTCCGACCACCGCTGGGTTATCTCCTGGCGAGAAAAGAGGAATATGAGAACAGGGCAACGGACTTGCTATGGACCAACAGGGTTGACTGCGAAGTCTCATGGTCGTCATGAGCATGCTTAGATAGGAAAGGCACCAGCTTCCTTCTCAAACTGAATAAATCCGCGGTGAAGATACTTACGCGTGTCATCACAGGTCATTCTGCTATCACACCAATGCTCCGACGGTGGCGAATACCAACAAGCTTCATCTGCGGAAGCTGTCAGGATAAGGAGGAAGAAGAGTCGATCTACCACTTTCTCTGCCGATGTCCGGGGCTCCAAAGAAGAAGGCTCAGATTTCTGGGCTCACGGTTCTTCGACAGTCTGGCAGAGGTTTGGAAGGTGGGCGTCTCAATTCTTCTTGGGTTTATCAGGGAAAGCAAATGGTTCGTTGATGACCACTATGAGGTATTGGGGTTAAACAAATGTGCCACCACCCTACACTTACTGAGGGCACTCACAATTGACAAAAATTTCTCAAAGTGGAAGTGTGGGTAATACCCACGCACGCCCTCTCAACCTAACCTAACCTAGCGTGCCACTTTTCGAATTTATTAAATATGCCACTCATCTACGGCAAATTTACGGTAAATTCGTGTGCAAGAATTATCTTCCTAACCGGTATGTAAGATGGTTTTCTAAAAGAGGCACGTCAACTTCATAATAAGTTGGCGTGCCACTCAATATTTTCTAAAATAAAGTAGCGGCAAATTTTTTTTTTTTTTTTTACGGATAAATTACGGCAAATTCACGGTAAGTTACTCAATAGTTAATTTTTTTCCACGTAAAAGTTGTCGTGTTAACTTCAGAGAGGTCGCATAAATTATTGTCTTTCGTAATGCATTCTACTAAGCGCTCCCTGCTTAGTCTCTCTGTTAAACCAATAATTTTAAATATATTCTTAATTTCTCTATTATCTTTAGCTTTCGCAATCTCGAACTCTTTTCCAGTTTGTTCCGCTATCTTCTTCTGCAGTATTTCGCATGACTAAAGTATTCTTGCATTGAACTACAATCCCTCCGTTGTTTATTTCTTTAACTCTTGTCACATGACATTCGGTTGGCTCGATCACTGTTGTTATACTCAGCGTGCTTTGCACGTAGAGTATATTAATTTGATTAGATAACGGTGGGTTCTACAGGTATAAGGGAATCGAGATAGATATAGAATTCCATATATCAAAATCATCAGTATCGAAAAAAAAAATTGTTTGAGCCATGTCCGTCCGTCTGTCCGTTAACACGATAGCTTGAGCAGATATCTTCATCAAATTTGGTACACGAGCTTATCTGGACCCAAAATAGATTAGTATTGAAAATGGTCGAAATCGGATGATAACCACGCCCACTTTTTATATACATAACATTTTGGAAAACACAAAAACCCTGATTATTTGTCGTTCAGACTGATATTGAGACTCTTGATAAAAATTTGAAAAAAAAAATGTTTATATGGGTGGCACCGCCCATTTGGGATACAATCAATTTTACAAATATTATTAACCATAAATCGGAAATCGTTAAACCTGTCGTAAGAAAATTCGGCAGGGAGGTTGCCTTTACTATTAGGAATGCTTTGAAGAAAAACTAACGAAATCGGTTAAGGGCCACGCCCACTTTTATTAAGATTTTTAAAAGGATCGTGGACGAATATAATAAGCTATATCTTTGCAAAAAAATAGCTTTATATCAATGGTATTTTATTTCCCATGTGGATTTGTAACAATAAATAGGAAAAACTTCAAATATTAAAAAATGGGCGTGGCACCGATCCTTTTATGACTAAGCAATTTTCTATGTTTCGGGAGCCATAACTCGAAGAAAAACTAGTTCAGAATAGAACCATACGTATATGTATTATTGCGCAGCCTTGTAACACTATTAAGCACACAAAACAAACAACAACAGCATTTCAAGTGTACAGCTGGGTATGTAATGTTCGCTTTCACCCGAACTTAGACTTCCTTACTTGTTAATGCTACTTTCGTATGTTTATTATACCTTTCATGAAGATGAAATGGTATATTAACTTTGGTCCGATGTTTGTAACGTTGAGAAATATAGAAGATAGACCCACCATTAAGTATACTGAATTGATCAGGGCGACGAACTGAATTGATATAGCCATGTCCGTCTGTCCGTCCCTCTGTCCGTCCGTCTGTCTGTTTGACCGCAAACTAGTCCCTCAAATTTTGAGATATCTCAATGAAATTTAGCACAAGGATGTATTTTTGAATAATATTAGACATTTGTCGGATCCGGTAGGATCGGATCACTATAAAATATATCTCCCATACAACCGAATAACGATACGTTTTTTTCCATCCGAAGAAGTAGCAGGTGACTGATTCCGGAGTCTTCCATAAATACTCAAAGCCTTAATTTTAATAGCATTTTTGTCAACTGGAATTCTTTTTTGAGTTTGGTCTTCGATCCAAATCATTAGGGCTTTTTCCATATTTTCCATTGTAACATCTCTTACATATGATGTTGAGCTCATACAGCTGCAAGCTCCAGTTGCGACACTTTTTCTAATGGAATCTTCACTTTTTCTTATTGTTCGTATTGTCGCCTCATTCATATAAAAGTGTTTCGCAACATCCGTTACTCTCCCCCCACTACGAAGACGATCCAATATTTTGTATTTTGTTTCCAAAGATATAAGTTTTCTTTTTGTCTCATTTTTCTTCGAAGTTTTTGGCATTTTAGAAACATGAAAAATTAACACAAATCACATATGTACTCATAAAGGTTCACGAAAAGATAACTCAATCGATAACTTACCAGTTCAAACCAAAAAAACTCGCAATAATAGTAAAAATTATGGCTTTTTGTTCAAATTTTCATCAAACGATTTTCCTTCCACATGAACTACATTCTCTGCGTTTGGTTATGTACATACATATTCACAATAAGGGGAATGCCTCAATATTGCAATCAGTGTTGCCAAGGGGACTCAAAAAGGTTTTTAATGATTTGTGAATCTTCGGAGTTTTTCAAATTTTGCTGATTTATGAACCCTGTAAAAGCGGAATCGTGTAAAACAAGTACCGTGTAAATCGGGGGATAGGTGTATAACATTTTGGAAAACACAAAAAAAACTGATTATTTAATAAATAGTACACCTAGAATGTTGAAATTTGACGTGTGGACTGATATTGAGACTCTTGATAAAAATTTGAAAAAAAAAAAATGTTAAATGGGCGTGGCACCGCCCACTTGTGATAAAATCAATTTTACAAATATTATTAATTATAAATCAAAAATCGTTAAACCTATCATAACAAAGTTCGGCAGAGAGGTTGCCTTTAATATGAGGAATGCTTTGAAGAAAAATTTAAGAAATCGGTTAAGGAACACGCCCACTTTTATATAAAAGATTTTTAAAAGGGTCGTGGCAAACTTTATTGAAATCCATGGATAGGGAGGGCAAGGGGCAGTTCCACCATCTTTAACTGCCAGGATTGACATTGGTAAGGATCAAGTGTTTACTTTCAATCAACTTGATTTGTTGTATATTTGGTAGTCTGGTTATAAGGTTGTTTTTATACTCAGTTGAGCAGAGCTCACAGAGTATATTAAGTTTGATTGGATAACGGTTGGTTGTACATATATAAAGGAATCGAGATAGATATAGACTTCCATATATCAAAATAATCAGGATCGAAAAAAAATTTGATTGAGCCATGTCCGTCCGTCCGTCCGTTAACACGATAACTTGAGTAAATTTTGAGGTATCTTGATGAAATTTGGTATGCAGGTTCCTGAGTACTCATCTCAGATCGCAATTTAAAATGAATGATATCGGACTATAACCACGCCCACTTTTTCGATATCGAAAATTTCGAAAAACCGAAAAAGTGCGATAATTCATTACAAAAAACAGCTAAGGCGACGAAACTTGGTAGATAAGTTGAACTTATGACGCGGAATAGAAAATTAGTAAAATTTTGGACAATGGGCGTGGCACCGCCCACTTTTAAAAGAAGGTAATTTAAAATTTTTGCAAGCTGTAATTTGGCAGTCGTTGAAGATATTATGATGAAATTTGGCAGGAACGTTACTCCTATTACTATATGTACGCTTAATAAAAATCAGCAAAATCGGGAAGGACCACGCCCACTTTTAAAAAAATTTTTTTTTTTAAGTAAAATTTTAACAAAAAATTCAACCCCAGCAATGATATGCTGCAACAAGATACAAAAATAAAAGAAAATTTCAAAATGGGCGTGGCTCCGCCCTTTTTCATTTAATTTGTCTAGGATACTTTTAACGCCATAAGTCGAACAAAAATTAACCAATCCTTTTGAAATTTGGTAGGGGCATAGATTTTATGACATTAAATGTTTTCTGTGAAAATGGGCGAAATCGGTTGAAGCCACGCCCAGTTTTTATACACAGTCGTCCGCCTGTCCTTCCGCATGGCCGTTAACACGATAACTTGAGCAAAAATCGACATATCTTTAATGAACTTAGTTCACGTGCTTACTTGAACTCACTTTATCTTGGTATGAAAAATGAACGAAATCCGATTATGACCACGCCCACTTTTTCGATATCGAAAATTACGAAAAATGAAAAAATGCCATAATTCTATACCAAATACGAAAAAAGGGATGAAACATGGTAAGGTAATTGGATTGTTTTATTGACGCGAAAAATAACTTTAGAAAAAACTTTATAAAATGGTTGTGACACCTACCATATTAAGTAGAAGAAAATGAAAAAGTTCTGCAGGGCGAAATAAAAAACCCTTAAAATCTTGGCAGGTATTACATATATAAATAAATTAGCGGTATCCAACAGATGATGTTCTGGGTCACCCTGGTCCAGATTTTGGTCGATATCTGGAAAACGCCTTCACACCACTCCCTTTTAAAATACTCATTAACACCTTTCTTTTGATACCCATATCGTACAAACTCATTCTAGAGTCACCCCTGGTCCACCTTTATGGCGATATCTCGAAAGTCCACCTATAGAACTAAGCCCCACTCCCTTTTAAAATGCTCATTAACCCCTTTCATTTGATACCCATATCGTGCAAACAAATTCTAGGGTCTCCCCTGCTCCACCTTTATGGCGATATCTCGAAACGGCGTCCACCTATGGAACTAAGGATTACTCCCTTTTAAAATACTCATTAACACCTTTCTTTCGATACCCATATTGTACATACAAATTCTAGGGTCACCCCTGGTCCACCTTTATGGCGATATCTCGAAACGGCGTCCACCTATGGAACTAAGTATTACTCCCTTTTAAAATACTCATTAACACCTTTCTTTTGATACCCATATTGTACAAACAAATTCTAGGGTCACCCCTGGTCCACCTTTATGGCGATATCTCGAAAATGCGACCACCTATACAACAACCACCACTCCCTTTTAAAACCCTCATTACTACCTTTAATTTGATACCCATATCGTACAAACACATTCTAGAGTCACCCCTGGTCCACCTTTATGGCGATATTTCGAAACGGCGTCCACCTATAGAACAGAGGCCCACTCCCTTTTAAAATACGCATTAACACCTTTCATTTGATGCCCATATTGTACAAACAAATTCTAGGGTCACCCCTGGTCCACCTTTATGGCGATATCTCGAAACGGCGTCCACCTATGGAACTAAGGATTACTCCCTTTTAAAATACTCATTAACACCTTTCTTTTGATACCCATATTGTACAAACAAATTCTAGGGTCACCCCTGGTCCACCTTTATGGCGATATCTCGAAAATGCGACCACCTATGGAACTAAGGATTACTCCCTTTTAAAATACTCATTAACACCTTTCTTTTGATACCCATATTGTACAAACAAATTCTAGGGTCACCCCTGGTCCACCTTTATGGCGCTATCTCGAAACGGCGTCCACCTATGGAACTAAGGATTACTCCCTTTTAAAATACTCATTAACACCTTTCTTTTGATACCCATATTGTACAAACAAATTCCAGGGTCACCCCTGGTCCACCTTTATGGCGCTATCTCGAAACGGCGTCCACCTATGGAACTGAGGATTACTCCCTTTTAAAATACTCATTAACACCTTTCATTTGATACCCATATCGTACAAACGCATTCTAGAGTCACCCCTGGTCCACCTTTATGGCGATATCTCGAAAAGGCGACCACCTATACAACAACCACCACTCCCTTTTAAAACCCTCATTAATACCTTTAATTTGATACCCATATCGTACAAACACATTCTAGAGACACCCCTGGTCCACCTTTATGGCGATATTTCGAAACGGCGTCCACCTATAGAACAGAGGCCCACTCCCTTTTAAAATACTCATTAACACCATTCGTTTGATGCCCATATTGTACAAACAAATTCTGGGGTCACCACTGGTCCACCTTTGTGGCGATATCTCGAAACGGCGTCCACCTATGGAACTAAGGATTACTCCCTTTTAAAATACTCATTAACACCTTTCATTTGATACCCATATTGTACAAACGCATTCTAGAGTCAACCCTGATCCACCTTTATAGCTATATCCCTAAATGGCGTCCACCTATAGAACTATGGCCCACTCCCTCATAAAATACTCTTTAATGCCTTTCATTTGATACACATTCCAGGGTTTCCCTCGGTTCATTTTCCTACATGGTTATTTTCCCTTATATTGTCACCATAGCTCTCAACTGAGTATGTAATGTTCGGTTACACCCGAACTTAACCTTCCTTACTTGTTCCTTGTTGAATTTGTAAGTGAGTCGATTAGTGTGAACATATTGTTTTTTTTTTGTGTGGCCTGTTGGTGTAGAACTACCAGTGTTACTCCATTTTTTCTTTTCCCACAACAATGGCTGAAACTCGGGGCTGGACATTGAGCAAGGTGAACACGATGGGTAGCACGGGGAAGGGGGATGTATTACAGAGGAGCTTTCTTAGCTACCCAGTAGGGTAACCATAACATACTGGTTTTGTGTCACAACAATGGAATATATTAGCAGTTTGGAAACAGAGCAAACTAATTAAGTGGACCGTTTGTACTTTTCTGTTTTTATTAATTACAAAGAAGGGTGAAAGCGAACATTACATACCCAGCTGTACACTTGAAATGCTGTTGTTGTTTGTTTTGTGTGCTTAATAGTGTTACAAGGCTGCGCAATAATACATACATATATACATATGGTTCTATTCTGAACTAATTTTTCTTCGAGTTATGGCTCCCACGCCTATATCCATCTCGATACCTTTATACCTGTACAACCAACCATTATCCAATCAAAGTTATAATAACCTGTGTACAAGTACAGCTGGGTATAAACATCAGGAGTGCAAACCGGTTTATGAACCGAACCACCCCCTATTTTGGGGCTTTTAACCGAACCACGAACCGAACCGTTTTTTTTCTTAACTCCAAAAACCGAACCGAAAACCACCCAAAAAAATGGTCGTTTCGGTTCGGTTCAAAATAAAGTTTCAACAAAAATTACTTAACTTATTTAATTCACCACCTTGCTTGAAAATACAAATCTAAGATAAAATTGCATTTATTTTTTTTTTCTCGATGGCAACGCCGTGACTTGTCGCTTTTAGCATCTACTGTTTGCCACTGTGGTCAAAAGCTTGTGAAATAATAAACAAATTTACAAAATGAGTTCAAACCCTGTGTGTAACAACTTTGTATATGGAAGTTTTTAGAAAATTTCTGAATGTGCATTCTTGAAGCTCATTCAATTGTAGTATAATAGTGTGCAAGTTTCAAGTAGATGAGAATTACCGTTAATTTTTTAAAATTTATTTCTCCGAGGGTGTTACCCGTATCTTCCATATAAAAACAAATTTTGTTCTTGCGATGTAAGGAAAAAAATGAGAACACCCTCGTGAAACTTTCACATTATTACACTACAGTTAGATGAGCTACAAAATTGCACACTCAGAAATTTTTTGGAAGTTTTTAATAAGTCTGGAAAACTGATGAACATTTGATTCATTGTTGGAAGCTTTGTATAAGCTTTGAGAAGTCTATATATATAGTTTGTGTTATAGTTAGAACGATATTTTAAATTTGAATTATTAAAACCTAATAAATAAACATAATTTGGGAACCTTACAGTTTTAAAGGGAGACCATATTATTTTTCACATAACCGTATGTCAACACTTATAAGTTTAATGCCTAAGATGAGCAAAGAGGACATTTATATTTTCATGAATATATTTTAGTTTGTGTAGTAATCTCGCATCTAAAATTTAGTAGGTATGTTTTATATTTTATAACTTTAAACTAGCAATTCTTGTTTGTTTGTATAGCTGAACGATCTCGGGAACGGCTCAACCGATTTAAATGAAATTTGGCACAGAGATAATTTATCACCTTCTAAGACTTCCTAACTAGGTGTTGCCACTCAGAATGTTTCACAAGGTTGCCACCTTTTCGAAATTTAAAAAAAATTTGCATGAGATATGCCGATATGGGTATCAAACGAAAGGTATTTCACTCCCCATTACAATAGGGATATTTTTGGGTAGGGTTGCCATTTAGGGTTGCCACCTATTCGAAATTAAAAAAAAGTGCATGAGATATGCCGATATTGGTATCAAACGAAAGGTATTTCACTACGCATTAGAATAGGGACATTTTTGAGTAGGGTTTCCACCTATTCGAAATTAAAAAAAAATTGCATGAGATATGCCGATATGGGTATCAAACGAAAGGTATTTCACTCTGCATTACCATAGGAATATTTTTGAGTAGGGTTACCATTTAGGGTTGGGGTAGTTAGACGAAATAGTACTCTACTTACTCATATTCTATTAAAGCTTTAAAGGAGAACATTGAAGTTAAAAATCTTTGTAAAAAAATCTTACACATGATTCGACTTAATTTTCTAAATTTCATACAAGCTAATAAAATTGAAATGCAATATCAAGGCACCGTGGCAAATTCTAGCAAAATATATTTAAATGCATATTTTTTGCCAATTATGAAATGAATAATTGCAATTTCTTACAGATTACTATTAGAAAGATTTTTCACCGTAGCAAAATGATATCTCACCAAACTTACCATCAGATGGCGCTTAGGGAAGTATGTCGACATTTAATTAAACTAACTGATAGTTGTCATTCGTGAAATTTACAAGTTTTTGGAATGTAATAAAATTGTGAGACTTTCATAGTGTATAACTAAAAAATGTTTGAAATTAATAACTCGGCGCATGAAGATACTCGACCTAAATAACTTAGTTATAGATTTCACTAATTGTCATAACAATCCCTTATACTATAGGCTGGAATTACCCATTTCAAATTTTTAATTCCTGTTCATTTTGCGGTTAGTGTTTGATATGATTTTTAAATCTATTTTTAAGGAAATCAAATATTGGTAAGTGAAAATATATAATATATATGCATATAAAAAAGTAGAGTTTGATTAATGATGACATATAGAACAAAGTAAGTTATGCGGTATACTGGAAGATTACCGAGCAAAGCTCGGTCGCCCAGGTACTAAGATCTTATTTTTGCTCATATTTCTTATTATTATATTCTGAAATTAAACTGTAATGTTCATCAATATATCTTTGTTTGTAATATAACATTGTTGAAATCTCGGTATATCTTATATTTTATCTTTTGAGTTGTATATTTATATATCTTTTATATTATGCAGTCGACCATTTCAAGTTTGTCGTCGACTTTAAATAATAAATAAATAAAAAATAAATAAATAGGCGGTATTAATGGAGGCTTCCACGTAAAAAAATGGAATCGAAGCTCCGTAACATCACCAGTATATGCAATGTGTAGTTTATCGACTTATGTAGATATGGATGTATTTAGTTAATTTTTTTTGATATAAAAAAATTTTCAAACTTTAAAAAGACTTGTTTTCATTTTATCAAAACATTTTGTTTTTGTTTTACTCTTTTATGGTTCAAAAAAATTTCTCCGTTTTGCTTATAGTAAGCTCAATATCCAGTTTCAGCTTTGCTAACAATGGCATTGGTAGTAAAAGTTTTCACACGAGTACAACCCTTTGGTTATGTGAAGGAAAGAAATTTAAGAATTAAAAATGCCTTAAATATAAAATCGTTTAACTGAAGCATTTTGCTTCCCAGCAAGCTTTTTAGAAAACCATAAAAGTGAGCTGCGGAGATTTGGGCGACTTATTTTAAAGACGGTTACCGTGGTGTAGAGGTAGCGTGCCCACCTACCACCTAAAGGTATCTCCAGCGGGTTAGGGAGCTTAGAATGTACCCGCGACAGGTATGCCTGTCGTAAAACGAGACGAAAATATCCAAATGATTCAAGGAATTGCGTAGCGCAAGCTTGAACCGGGAACAAGCAGTGTCGAAGGTCATGTGCACTAATCGAGAACTTAGACCAAAAAAGTTACCCTCAGAACTAAATGTAAGCGACTGTACGCTCATGATGCGTATTCCGACTGGATACTGTTTCATATGTTTTCAAATTAGGCATCGTCAGTGAAAGCAAGTAGCTCGTGTCCTGCGTCTCAGTCTAAGACTTCAGCTATAAGATCTAGAGCAAGTATTATAGGTCCTATAATGTTTCTAGTTTGTAGGGTCATTCAGTTTGATCATCAAAAAAAACCTCTAGTAACACTTTGCAGACATTCAGTCTATGTGAGATCTTTAGGGACCGACCAGTACAACCTTACCAAAGATGAAAAGGTACATACATATTGTCACGGATATTAGCATCACTAAGTTATACCATCACTAAAGCGATGCTAAGGCCATACCAAGCAGTATTTACGTTAATAATCAAATCAAGTATACACATATATAAGGCAGCCCAGAGAGATGTCACACACAGATGCATTTACTTATACGCCTATGTGCGCGCGAGAGACTGTAAACTACAAACATTCACATCAATAATTCAATCTTTATGTATCTACATAAACGAATAAATAATTGCGTCTACACATATGTACCATGTACGAATACGAGCAGCGGAGAGTCAATGCGCAAACACATGCATATAGCTGAGAAGCTTGAGAGCTCATGGACAATGCTAGTACATTTTGGAAAAATGCGAACGAGGAAACCAAAGGGTATAAAAGGCAACAGATGTAGAGGCGCTGTAATTCAGATTGATTTGAGATTTCGATTAAGCGCTATCTAGCGAGCTATAGCAGAATTATTTTGAATAGTAGAGTTTCATTTGAGCTATCAATCAGTTTGGTTATTAAGCTTGCTATTCGTTGCAAAGTATAAGTGTATATAAGGCTGGCATGCCTGGGAATGTCAGGCGCCGTGTGCAGCGCACCTCAGGAAGCACTAAATGAAATCTTTCATTTGACGCCTCTACAAGTCTTCGCGCAGGGATTAGCCGCAAGAGGAGCTCTACGACTAAAAGAATTCAACAGCTAAGCACGGACACGCGACGATTCTGGACGACGTTACGAAGAGACAAATAAACGGAATTATAACCGAACTAACATCCAAAACTCACCACATCAAAGCGGTTTTGGACTTCCAGGATCAGAGCATACTATATCTTTCTCTTTCAAGGGAGTAATGGGAAGAAGGCATACACAATGGCAGAGGCATTATAATCTACATCGACGGCTCGAAAATGGAAGAGTGAACTTTAGCTGGAATGTACTCAACACATCTACAGTTAAGCCAATCATTCCGACTTCCTGACGCATGCAGTGTATTCCAGGTCTATGCCATAGACAGAGCAGCAAAGCTGCTTCAAGATGGTATAGCCTCTATAAGCCACCTTAAGGGCCTTAGAGTCCAACATGATAAAATCGGATATCGTGTGGAGGTGTCGAGCCTCGCTGGCTTCTATAAGTCATCTCAATGACTCCTTTGCTGGGACACAGCGGTATTGAAGGGAATGAACTCGCAGATGAGATGGCCAGAAAGGGTTCCGATTCGGACAAAAATGAAGGGAACATCTCCGTCCGACCACCGCTGGGTTATCTCCTGGCGAGAAAAGAGGAATATGAGAACAGGGCAACAGACTTGCTATGGACCAACAGGGTTGACTGCGAAGTCTCATGGTCGTCATGAGCATGCTTAGATAGGAAAGGCACCAGCTTCCTTCTCAAACTGAATAAATCCGCGGTGAAGATACTTACGCGTGTCATCACAGGTCATTCTGCTATCACACCAATGCTCCGACGGTGGCGAATACCAACAAGCTTCATCTGCGGAAGCTGTCAGGATAAGGAGGAAGAAGAGTCGATCTACCACTTTCTCTGCCGATGTCCGGGGCTCCAAAGAAGAAGGCTCAGATTTCTGGGCTCACGGTTCTCCGACAGTCTGGCAGAGGTTTGGAAGGTGGGCGTCTCAATTCTTCTTGGGTTTATCAGGGAAAGCAAATGGTTCGTTGATGACCACTATGAGGTATTGGGGTTAAACAAATGTGCCACCACCCTACACTTACTGAGGGCACTCACAATTGACAAAAATTTCTCCAAGTGGAAGTGTGGGTAATACCCACGCACGTCCTCTCAACCTAACCTAACCTAGCGTGCCACTTTTCGAATTTATTAAATATGCCACTCATCTACGGCAAATTTACGGTAAATTCGTCTGCAAGAATTATCTTCCTAACCGGTATGTAAGATGGTTTTCTAAAATAAAGTAGCGGCAAATTTTTTTTTTTTTTTACGGATAAATTACGGCAAATTCACGGTAAGTTACTCAATAGTTAATTTTTTTCCACGTAAAAGTTGTCGTGCTAACTTCAGAGAGGTCGCATAAATTATTGTCTTTCGTAATGCATTCTACTAAGCGCTCCCTGCTTAGTCTCTCTGTTAAACCAATAATTTTAAATATATTCTTAATTTCTCTATTATCTTTAGCTTTCGCAATCTCGAACTCTTTTCCAGTTTGTTCCGCTATCTTCTTCTGCAGTATTTCGCATGACTAAAGTATTCTTGCATTGAACTACAATCCCTCCGTTGTTTATTTCTTTAACTCTTGTCACATGACATTCGGTTGGCTCGATCACTGTTGTTATACTCAGCGTGCTTTGCACGTAGAGTATATTAATTTGATTAGATAACGGTGGGTTCTACAGGTATAAGGGAATCGAGATAGATATAGAATTCCATATATCAAAATCATCAGTATCGAAAAAAAAAATTGTTTGAGCCATGTCCGTCCGTCTGTCCGTTAACACGATAGCTTGAGCAGATATCTTCACCAAATTTGGTACACGAGCTTATCTGGACCCAAAATAGATTAGTATTGAAAATGGTCGAAATCGGATGATAACCACGCCCACTTTTTATATACATAACATTTTGGAAAACACAAAAACCCTGATTATTTGTCGTGCAGACTGATATTGAGACTCTTGATAAAAATTTGAAAAAAAAATGTTTATATGGGTGGCACCGCCCATTTGGGATACAATCAATTTTACAAATATTATTAACCATAAATCGGAAATCGTTAAACCTGTCGTAAGAAAATTCGGCAGAGAGGTTGCCTTTACTATTAGGAATGCTTTGAAGAAAAATTAACGAAATCGGTTAAGGGCCACGCCCACTTTTATTAAGATTTTTAAAAGGATCGTGGACGAATATAATAAGCTATATCTTTGCAAAAAAATAGCTTTATATCAATGGTATTTCATTTCCCATGTGGATTTGTAACAATAAATAGGAAAAACTTCAAATATTAAAAAATGGGCGTGGCACCGATCCTTTTATGACTAAGCAATTTTCTATGTTTCGGGAGCCATAACTCGAAGAAAAACTAGTTCAGAATAGAACCATATGTATATGTATTATTGCGCAGCCTTGTAACACTATTAAGCACACAAAACAAACAACAACAGCATTTCAAGTGTACAGCTGGGTATGTAATGTTCGCTTTCACCCGAATTTAGACTTCCTTACTTGTTAATGCTACTTTCGTATGTTTATTATACCTTTCATGAAGATGAAATGGTATATTAACTTTGGTCCGATGTTTGTAACGTTGAGAAATATAGAAGAAAGACTCACCATTAAGTATACTGAATTGATCAGGGCGACGAACTGAGTTGATATAGCCATGTCCGTCTGTCCGTCCCTCTGTCCGTCCGTCTGTCTGTTTGACCGCAAACTAGTCCCTCAAATTTTGAGATATCTCAATGAAATTTAGCACAAGGATGTATTTTTGAATTATATTAGACATTTGTCGGATCCGGTAGGATCGGATCACAATAAAATATATCTCCCATAAAACCGAATAACGATACGTTTTTTCCATCCGAAGAAGTAGCAGGTGACTGATTCCGGAGTCTTCCATAAATACTCAAAGCCTTAATTTTAATAGCATTGTTGTCAACTGGAATTCTTTTTTGAGTTTGGTCTTCGATCCAAATCATTAGGGCTTTTTCCATATTTTCCATTGTAACATCTCTTACATATGATGTTGAGCTCATACAGCTGCAAGCTCCAGTTGCGACACTTTTTCTAATGGAATCTTCACTTTTTCTTATTGTTCGTATTGTCGCCTCATTCATATAAAAGTGTTTCGCAACATCCGTTACTCTCCCCCCACTACGAAGACGATCCAATATTTTGTATTTTGTTTCCAAAGATATAAGTTTTCTTTTTGTCTCATTTTTCTTCGAAGTTTTTGGCATTTTAGAAACATGAAAAATTAACACAAATCACATATGTACTCATAAAGGTTCACGAAAAGATAACTCAATCGATAACTTACCAGTTCAAACCAAAAAAACTCGCAATAATAGTAAAAATTATGGCTTTTTGTTCAAATTTTCATCAAACGATTTTCCTTCCACATGAACTACATTCTCTGCGTTTGGTTATGTACATACATATTCACAATAAGGGGAATGCCTCAATATTGCAATCAGTGTTGCCAAGGGGACTCAAAAAGGTTTTTAATGATTTGTGAATCTTCGGAGTTTTTCAAATTTTGCTGATTTATGAACCCTGTAAAAGCGAAATCGTGTAAAACAAGTACCGTGTAAATCGGGGGATAGGTGTATAACATTTTGGAAAACACAAAAAAACTGATTATTTAATAAATAGTACACCTAGAATGTTGAAATTTGACGTGTGGACTGATATTGAGACTCTTGATAAAAATTTGAAACAAAAAAAAATGTTAAATGGGCGTGGCACCTCCCACTTGTGATAAAATCAATTTTACAAATATTATTAATCATAAATCAAAAATCGTTAAACCTATCATAACAAAGTTCGGCAGAGAGGTTGCCTTTAATATGAGGAATGCTTTGAAGAAAAATTTAAGAAATCGGTTAAGGAACACGCCCACTTTTATATAAAAGATTTTTAAAAGGGTCGTGGCAAACTTTATTGAAATCCATGGATAGGGAGGGCAAGGGGCAGTTCCACCATCTTTAACTGCCAGGATTGACATTGGTAAGGATCAAGTGTTTACTTTCACTCAACTTGATTTGTTGTATATTTGGTAGTCTGGTTATAAGGTTGTTTTTATACTCAGTTGAGCAGAGCTCACAGAGTATATTAAGTTTGATTGGATAACGGTTGGTTGTACATATATAAAGGAATCGAGATAGATATAGACTTCCATATAAATAAAAATGTAAGGCGCGATAACCTCCGAAGAGATCTAAGGCCGAGCTTCTCTTCCAATTTGCGTCGTGCTCCTCTTGATTTTTCCCTACAAATTGGCCGGCCGGGACCCACATGTTTTATGCCGACTCCGAACGGCATCTGCAAGGCAGGTGAGTTTTCACTGAGAGCTTTTCATGGCAGAAATACAATCGGAGCGCTTGCCAGACACTGCCGAGGGGCGACCCCGCTTAGAAAAATTTTCTTCTAATTGAAAAATCTTATTTCTAAAATTTTGATGTTGCTTTGCCCGGGAGTTGAACCCAGGGCATACGGTGTGATAGGCGGAGCACGCTACCATCACACCACGGTGGCCGCTTCCATATATCAAAATAATCAGGATCGAAAAAAAATTTGATTGAGCCATGTCCGTCCGTCCGTCCGTTAACACGATAACTTGAGTAAATTTTGAGGTATCTTGATGAAATTTGGTATGCAGGTTCCTGAGTACTCATCTCAGATCGCAATTTAAAATGAACGATATCGGACTATAACCACGCCCACTTTTTCGATATCGAAAATTTCGAAAAACCGAAAAAGTGCGATAATTCATTACAAAAGACAGCTAAGGCGACGAAACTTGGTAGATGAGTTGAACTTATGACGCGGAATAGAAAATTAGTAAAATTTTGGACAATGGGCGTGGCACGGCCCACTTTTAAAAGAAGGTAATTTAAAATTTTTGCAAGCTGTAATTTGGCAGTCGTTGAAGATATTATGATGAAATTTGGCAGGAACATTACTCCTATTACTATATGTACGCTTAATAAAAATCAGCAAAATCGGGAAGGACCACGCCCACTTTTAAAAAAATTTTTTTTTTTAAGTAAAATTTTAACAAAAAATTCAACCCCAGCAATGATATGGTGCAACAAAATACAAAAATAAAAGAAAATTTCAAAATGGGCGTGGCTCCGCCCTTTTTCATTTGATTTGTCTAGGATACTTTTAACGCCATAAGTCGAACAAAAATTAACCAATCCTTTTGAAATTTGGTAGGGCATAGATTTTATGACATTAAATGTTTTCTGTGAAAATGGGCGAAATCGGTTGAAGCCACGCCCAGTTTTTATACACAGTCGTCCGTCTGTCCTTCCGCATGGCCGTTAACACGATAACTTGAGCAAAAATCGACATATCTTTAATGAACTTAGTTCACGTGCTTACTTGAACTCACTTTATCTTGGTATGAAAAATGAACGAAATCCGACTATGACCACGCCCACTTTTTCGATATCGAAAATTACGAAAAATGAAAAAATGCCATAATTCTATACCAAATACGAAAAAAGGGATGAAACATTGTAAGGTAATTGGATTGTTTTATTGACGCGAAATATAACTTTAGAAAAAACTTTATAAAATGGTTGTGACACCTACCATATTAAGTAGAAGAAAATGAAAAAGTACTGCAGGGCGAAATAAAAAACCCTTAAAATCTTGGCAGGTATTACATATATAAATAAATTAGCGGTATCCAACAGATGATGTTCTGGGTCACCCTGGTCCAGATTTTGGTCGATATCTGGAAAACGCCTTCACACCACTCCCTTTTAAAATACTCATTAACACCTTTCTTTTGATACCCATATCGTACAAACTCATTCTAGAGTCACCCCTGGTCCACCTTTATGGCGATATCTCGAAAGTCCACCTATAGAACTAAGCCCCACTCCCTTTTAAAATACTCATTAACACCATTCGTTTGATGCCCATATTGTACAAACAAATTCTGGGGTCACCCCTGGTCCACCTTTGTGGCGATATCTCGAAACGGTGTCCACCTATGGAACTAAGGATTACTCCCTTTTAAAATACTCATTAACACCTTTCATTTGATACCCATATTGTACAAACGCATTCTAGAGTCAACCCTGATCCACCTTTATAGCTATATCCCTAAATGGCGTCCACCTATAGAACTATGGCCCACTCCCTCATAAAATACTCTTTAATGCCTTTCATTTGATACACATTCCAGGGTTTCCCTCGGTTCATTTTCCTACATGGTTATTTTCCCTTATATTGTCACCATAGCTCTCAACTGAGTATGTAATGTTCGGTTACACCCGAACTTAACCTTCCTTACTTGTTCCTTGTTGAATTTGTAAGTGAGTCGATTAGTGTGAACATATTGTTTTTTTTTTGTGTGGCCTGTTGGTGTAGAACTACCAGTGTTACTCCATTTTTTCTTTTCCCACAACAATGGCTGAAACTCGGGGCTGCACATTGAGCAAGGTGAACACGATGGGTAGCACGGGGAAGGGGGATGTATTACAGAGGAGCTTTCTTAGCTACCCAGTAGGGTAACCATAACATACTGGTTTTGTGTCACAACAATGGAATATATTAGCAGTTTGGAAACAGAGCAAACTAATTAAGTGGACCGTTTGTACTTTTCTGTTTTTATTAATTACAAAGAAGGGTGAAAGCGAACATTACATACCCAGCTGTACACTTGAAATGCTGTTGTTGTTTGTTTTGTGTGCTTAATAGTGTTACAAGGCTGCGCAATAATACATACATATATACATATGGTTCTATTCTGAACTAATTTTTCTTCGAGTTATGGCTCCCACGCCTATATCCATCTCGATACCTTTATACCTGTACAACCAACCATTATCCAATCAAAGTTATAATAACCTGTGTACAAGTACAGCTGGGTATAAACATCAGGAGTGCAAACCGGTTTATGAACCGAACCACCCCCTATTTTGGGGCTTTTAACCGAACCACGAACCGAACCGTTTTTTTTCTTAACTCCAAAAACCGAACCGAAAACCACCCAAAAAAATGGTCGTTTCGGTTCGGTTCAAAATAAAGTTTCAACAAAAATTACTTAACTTATTTAATTCACCACCTTGCTTGAAAATACAAATCTAAGATAAAATTGCATTTATTTTTTTTTTCTCGATGGCAACGCCGTGACTTGTCGCTTTTGATAGTAATAGCATCTACTGTTTGCCACTGTGGTCAAAAGCTTGTGAAATAATAAACAAATTTACAAAATGAGTTCAAACCCTGTGTGTAACAACTTTGTATATGGAAGTTTTTAGAAAATTTCTGAATGTGCATTCTTGAAGCTCATTCAATTGTAGTATAATAGTGTGCAAGTTTCAAGTAGATGAGAATTACCGTTAATTTTTTAAAATTTATTTCTCCGAGGGTGTTACCCGTATCTTCCATATAAAAACAAATTTTGTTCTTGCGATGTAAGGAAAAAAATGAGAACACCCTCTTGAAACTTTCACATTATTACACTACAGTTAGATGAGCTACAAAATTGCACACTCAGAAATTTTTTGGAAGTTTTTAATAAGTCTGGAAAACTGATGAACATTTGATTCATTGTTGGAAGCTTTGTATAAGCTTTGAGAAGTCTATATATATAGTTTTTGTTATAGTTAGAACGATATTTTAAATTTGAATTATTAAAACCTAATAAATAAACATAATTTGGGAACCTTACAGTTTTAAAGGGAGACCATATTATTTTTCACATAACCGTATGTCAACACTTATAAGTTTAATGCCTAAGATGAGCAAAGAGGACATTTATATTTTCATGAATATATTTTAGTTTGTGTAGTAATCTCGCATCTAAAATTTAGTAGGTATGTTTTATATTTTATAACTTTAAACTAGCAATTCTTGTTTGTTTGTATAGCTGAACGATCTCGGGAACGGCTCAACCGATTTAAATGAAATTTGGCACAGAGATAATTTATCACCTTCTAAGACTTCCTAACTAGGTGTTGCCACTCAGAATGTTTCACAAGGTTGCCACCTTTTCGAAATTTAAAAAAAATTTGCATGAGATATGCCGATATGGGTATCAAAGGAAAGGTATTTCACTCCCCATTACAATAGGGATATTTTTGGGTAGGGTTGCCATTTAGGGTTGCCACCTATTCGAAATTAAAAAAAAAGTGCATGAGATATGCCGATATTGGTATCAAACGAAAGGTATTTCACTACGCATTAGAATAGGGACATTTTTGAGTAGGGTTTCCACCTATTCGAAATTAAAAAAAAATTGCATGAGATATGCCGATATGGGTATCAAACGAAAGGTATTTCACTCCGCATTACCATAGGAATATTTTTGAGTAGGGTTACCATTTAGGGTTGGGGTAGTTAGACGAAATAGTACTCTACTTACTCATATTCTATTAAAGCTTTAAAGGAGAACATTGAAGTTAAAAATCTTTGTAAAAAAATCTTACACATGATTCGACTTAATTTTCTAAATTTCATACAAGCTAATAAAATTGAAATGCAATATCAAGGCACCGTGGCAAATTCTAGCAAAATATATTTAAATGCATATTTTTGGCAAATATGAAATGAATAATTGCAATTTCTTACAGATTACTATTAGAAAGATTTTTCACCGTAGCAAAATGATATCTCACCAAACTTACCATCAGATGGCGCTTAGGGAAGTATGTCGACATTTAATTAAACTAACTGATAGTTGTCATTCGTGAAATTTACAAGTTTTTGGAATGTAATAAAATTGTGAGACTTTCATAGTGTATAACTAAAAAATGTTTGAAATTAATAACTCGGCGCATGAAGATACTCGACCTAAATAACTTAGTTATAGATTTCACTAATTGTCATAACAATCCCTTATACTATAGGCTGGAATTACCCATTTCAAATTTTTAATTCCTGTTCATTTTGCGGTTAGTGTTTGATATGATTTTTAAATCTATTTTTAAGGAAATCAAATATTGGTAAGTGAAAATATATAATATATATGCATATAAAAAAAGTAGAGTTTGATTAATGATGACATATAGAACAAAGTAAGTTATGCGGTATACTGGAAGATTACCGAGCAAAGCTCGGTCGCCCAGGTACTAAGATCTTATTTTTGCTCATATTTCTTATTATTATATTCTGAAATTAAACTGTAATGTTCATCAATATATCTTTGTTTGTAATATAACATTGTTGAAATCTCGGTATATCTTAAATTTTATCTTTTGAGTTGTATATTTATATATCTTTTATATTATGCAGTCGACCATTTCAAGTTTGTCGTCGACTTTAAATAATAAATAAATAAAAAATAAATAAATAGGCGGTATTAATGGAGGCTTCCACGTAAAAAAATGGAATCGAAGCTCCGTAACATCACCAGTATATGCAATGTGTAGTTTATCGACTTATGTAGATATGGATGTATTTAGTTAATTTTTTTGATATAAAAAAATTATCAAACATTAAAAAGACTTGTTTTCATTTTATCAAAACTTTTTGTTTTTGTTTTACTCTTTTATGGTTCAAAAAAATTTCTCCGTTTTGCTTATAGTAAGCTCAATATCCAGTTTCAGCTTTGCTAACAATGGCATTGGTAGTCAAAGTTTTCACACGAGTACAACCCTTTGGTTATGTGAAGGAAAGAAATTTAAGAATTAAAAATGCCTTAAATATAAAAGCGTTTAACTGAAGCATTTTGCTTCCCAGCAAGCTTTTTAGAAAACCATAAAAGTGAGCTGCGGAGATTTGGGCGACTTATTTTAAAGACGGTTACCGTGGTGTAGAGGTAGCGTGCCCACCTACCACCTAAAGGTATCTCCAGCGGGTTAGGGAGCTTAGAATGTACCCGCGACAGGTATGCCTGTCGTAAAACGAGACGAAAATATCCAAATGATTCAAGGAATTGCGTAGCGCAAGCTTGAACCGGGAACAAGCAGTGTCGAAGGTCATGTGCACTAATCGAGAACTTAGACCAAAAAAGTTACCCTCAGAACTAAATGTAAGCGACTGTACGCTCATGATGCGTATTCCGACTGGATACTGTTTCATATGTTTTCAAATTAGGCATCGTCAGTGAAAGCAAGTAGCTCGTGTCCTGCGTCTCAGTCTAAGACTTCAGCTATAAGATCTAGAGCAAGTATTGTAGGTCCTATAATGTTTCTAGTTTGTAGGGTCATTCAGTTTGATCATCAAAAAAAACTTCTAGTAACACTTTGCAGACATTCAGTCTATGTGAGATCTTTAGGGACCGACCAGTACAACCTTACCAAAGATGAAAAGGTACATACATATTGTCACGGATATTAGCATCACTAAGTTATACCATCACTAAAGCGATGCTAAGGCCATGCCAAGCAGTATTTACGTTAATAATCAAATCAAGTATACACATATATAAGGCAGCCCAGAGAGATGTCACACACAGATGCATTTACTTATACGCCTATGTGCGCGCGAGAGACTGTAAACTACAAACATTCACATCAATAATTCAATCTTTATGTATCTACATAAACGAATAAATAATTGCGTCTACACATATGTACCATGTACGAATACGAGCAGCGGAGAGTCAATGAGCAAACACATGCATATAGCTGAGAAGCTTGAGAGCTCATGGACAATGCTAGTACATTTTGGAAAAATGCGAACGAGGAAACCAAAGGGTATAAAAGGCAACAGATGTAGAGGCGCTGTAATTCAGATTGATTTGAGATTTCGATTAAGCGCTATCTCGCGAGCTATAGCAGAATTATTTTGAATAGTAGAGTTTCATTTGAGCTATCAATCAGTTTGGTTATTAAGCTTGCTATTCGTTGCAAAGTATAAGTGTTATTGTGAAGTACTGTACTAAAGGCCATTTTTCAATTATTCAATATTGGAGTTATTTATTCAACAGTTTAGCGATACGAACTTAGCAGAGGGTTGCAAATAAAAGGATTTGCAAGTAAATTCGTTACAATGTATAAAACAAGTTCCAACAAATTAATATTAGACAAAATTTCGCAAGCCACTATGGTGACATAATTATTTTTCTTTGGAGTGAGCCGAACAATTTTTATTTTGATGGTTTGTGGTTCGGTCTTTAAGTTTTAAAATAAATTCGGTTCGATTCATGATTCGATTCAAAGTCCCAAAATAGTGGAGTATTTACTATACTGTAACAAGTTTAGTGCAATTCCTCTTATTTGCAACCTTCTGCTAATGTTCGTATCGCTAAACTGTTGAATAAACCACTCCAATATTCTATATTGCAAAATGGCCTTTATTAGACAACTTTGGGAGTAGTACAATTAAACTTCACTTCGCAACTGATAGCGTGTTTAAACCAAACTGATTGCTGCTTACTCAGCTTTTGCTCCTTTTACACTCTCTGCTGTCTCGTTTGTATACTTCTAGGCGTTTCTTCTTCTAGAATTTACTACTTAGTTACCAGATACATATATGCATGTGCATTTGTAGTTTATAGTCTCTCGCATAGCCATATGCGTGTGTATATGTGAATACTTATGTTTGCATACTTTTGTGAGTATTTGAGATATATTCATATGTTTGTGCGTATCTCTCCGCTGATTGTATGTACATATGTGCAGACATAATGATTGATTTGTTTATGTACATACAAGTCACTGCATAGTATCGGCTTAGAGATGATAGTATCCCTTAGTGTTGCTAATATTCGTCACAATACGTATGCTATTTTTCGAGTAGGCATATGAATCCATGCAAATTCAGGACATTTCTAAAAGTTTAGTTAAAGCCTCGTTACATAAGATAATTTTTAATATAAATGCGTTTAACCCTAAATCCGCGGACGATTTTTACAAGTCATTTTGGCCGACGCAGTCACCCTGGTGACTGCTAGTAAAAGGAAAAAAGTGTTCAACCCGTTACAGTTGTCTATGACTAAAATTATAAAACCTTATTTTGTATTTTTTCTACTTAAAACTCATTAAGTTAGGTTGTTACGGAAAATGAGTTAACAAAATTTATTAAAATGCGTTTTTTTGAGGGGAGAATATGAAAAGGTCACCCGGTGACTCGTCGGCTGTTTTAGGGTTAACACAATCTTATGCGTTATGAGTAGATTGCACGTATTTTTATGGAGAGCGGCAGATCGGGCGACACTAGCGCTATTTGATATGAACAAGTAGCCAACTTCCAACTTTTGTTGCAAGCAAAGCATAAGAAGTAGAATTTGACATTGCTTTTGCTAAGGTGCTTTCACACTTTGCAAGTGAAATTATTTTGCGTACTCTTTGGTACTATTCCAACGTTTTTCACAGTTTAAAACTGCATTTTAACAAAAGAATAGGAAGCCAAATATTTTAGGAAGTATTTTTCTGGTATTGTGAGAATGTTTATAACTGTGCTTCGCGAAAATTTGCCTACATTCAAGCCGAATATAATTTCAACTGCTAAGTCTGAAGTTTCTTCGTATTTATGTATATACGTAACAGCCATTACCCTGTCGTATTGATCCCGAGCCAGATAAACAATTTTGCATGTAAGTGCAATAACAGCGATTTGAGCCAGATAAAACCAGATAGAAAAAAGTCCGGTTGAATTTGTGAGCCTGATAATTTGTTATCTTCTGGTCTTTATTTTGGCAACACTGATTTTAACAAAACGACTTTTTCAAAAATAGATGTCGCTGCTTGGCCTTTAGCCGTACAGCGACATCTGCCTTTTACAACTCATATGTACAAAAATATCACATCCTCTGCTACTCAATTCTCCCAGTGACCCTGAGCATTCCAGTGCGAGTTGATCGTGATACGGAGCTGGAAAACTCACTGGATGACGGCTTACCTCTTGCGTGATTGTAGCGATGTTACTGTCATCCATAAGATTGCGTTGAACACATCTATATGAAAAACTTCATTGTGGCTCGGCCTTTATAGATTTCCTTGAAATGTTACGTATACGCCCTGGCATTGTATGTATGTATGTTACCCGAACAAGTTAGGGCACATGTGGAAAATAAGTTAGCAAAGCATGAACAGTAAGTTTATACATACACACATACATATGTACACATCTCTTTACAAATGTTACACTTGAAATAATATATCTGCTGCTATTTATTGCACATCTTTCAAAAGGGAAAGAGAGTTAAATAAGAACGCTAATTTGTGGAAACCTAAATATCAACATTTTATTGTCGGATCAATTGTATGTAAACACTCGCAAGCATGCCGTAATATTTAAATATGTACATACAAATGTACTTGTTGATGTTGGCAAAATAAGTACTTGTGTGAAGTTTAACAATATGAGGTAACCACACACATGCTCAATCATTACTTTTAATAAGTCTGTATGGAATTATGATTGCTTGATTACACAAAGGTTCTTATGTACTAAATAAATCAAGCGTATCAGGCGTAAATTGTTACATTTTTCTTAAGTGCATGTCGTCTGAAGTGAGACGTAGTATAAGCTGTTTTTGAGATCCTAAAAGAACTAAATGTAAGGCGCGATAAACTCCGAAGGTACTTAAGGCCGAGCTTCTCTTCAAATTTGCGTCGTGCTCCTCTTATTTTTTACCTACAAATTGGTTGGATGGGACCTACTTATTTTATGACGACTCCGAACGGCATCTGCAAGGCAGATGAGTTTTCACTGAGAACTTTTCAAGGCAGAAATACACTCGGAGTATTTACCAAATACTGCCGAGGGGCGGCCCCGCTTAGAAAAATTTTCTTCTAATTTAAAAAATTTGTTTCTAAAATTTTTGATGTAGCTTTGCCCGGCGCTTGAACCCAGGATCTCCGGCGTGGTAGGCAGAGCACGCTACCATCACACTACGGCGGCCTCCAGATCTTACATATCATACATTTAATCCTATACAGATGTAACTCAACATTTACGTTGTTTGGAAATTTTATGTTATACCAAAACAGTGGACTTATGAGGTGTAGAAAGTTCAATGTGATGAAAACACTGAGAATTGATTTCTTTGCATTATTCTAAGTACACTAGTTAAATCGGCTGTAGCTAAAATAGAGGCGAACTTACACAATTTGAATTTATTCCGCGCAAAAGTAGAAATAATTTTCTTAGGAATTTCTTAGGTTTCAAATAAGCCAGATCAAGTTCGTCAGCCAATAAATGCTAGTTTGGACTAGGTAGGCAATTGAAAAGTAAAGTCCTCTCTCGGCGAACGAAAATCATACTCTACAAGTCACTTATCGTACCCGTCCTGCTATATGGGACAGAAGCATGGACCATGACAACAGCAGATGAAGCGGCTTTGGGAGTGTTCGAGAGAAAAGTTCTTCGAAAGATTTATGGACCTCTACGCGTTGGCGATGGCGAGTACCGAAGAAGATTTAATGATGAGCTGTACGAGCTATACGCAGACATCAACATAGTCCAGCGAATTAAAACGCAGCGGCTGCGCTGGCTAGGCCATGTTATGCGAATGAAAGATGATGCTCCGGCCAAGAAAGTGTTTCTATCGGAACCCGCCTATGGAAGCAGAGGTAGAGGGCGGCCCCACTCCGTTGGAAGGACCAGGTGGAAAACGATTTAAACTCCCTTGGTGTGACCAATTGGCGCCGGTTGGCGGAGCGAAGGAGCGACTGGCGCGCCTTGTTGGACGGCCATAACCGTTTAGACGGTTAAGCGCCAATTAAGTAAGTAAGTAAGATCGTCAGCCATTGCTCGGTATATCCAAGTTTCCATACCTATACCAGACTAAGGATAATTTGCTTAGAGGTGACCGATTCAAACGATTTTAGTGCAGGCTAGCTGAAATACTAATTTTGTTAGAGCTGTGCCTGAAAGACATTGCAATGATTGGGTAGGCTAAAGGATAGATTCCTCCCGAGTTGAGGTACAAAGATACTGCTTCCATCATGTTATCCAGTTTGCAGCCGTCAGTATATATCTGAAGGCCATCGCCTAAGTCCGGCGGCTACTGCAACCAATAATCCATATCCGATGTGAAAACATCGTTGGAGTGCAACAGTCCGACTAAGGCGAATCCCGATTCTTAAGAATAGCTGCATGGCATTCCATATTGTCTTGCAGCCGCAGAGCAAATAAGGCCGCAAATTGCTTGACCAAAAAATCTCTTGATAAGTCATTAAAAATAGTGTCCAGCGCTTACGCAGGTAGGGTACGCAGAGCGCTCCCTACTCAGACTTGTACCTTCTGAAATAATCGGGTTTTATTAAGTATCTAAGCTTTTCCATCACATCAAAGTCCCATAGGGAATGACTGGCCTAACCACAGGAGCCTATAGCCTAAGCGTAGTATCCAGTGATTTTTGATTTATTTTATAACTTTAAACGAGCAATTCTTGTTTGTTTGTATAGCCGAATGATCTGCACAGAGATAATGTATAACCTTCTCAGACTTTCTACCTAGGTGTTGCCACTCAGAATGTTTCACAAGGTTGCCACCTATTCGAAATTAAAAAAAAAATTGCTTGAGATATGCCGATATGGGTATCAAACGAAAGGTATTTCACTCCGCATTGCAGTAGGAACATTTTTGAGTAGGGTTGCCGTTAGGGTTCCCACCTATTCGAAATTAAAAAAAAATTGCATGGGATATGCCGATATGGGTATCAAACGAAAGGTATTTCACTCCGCATACAATAGGGATATTTTTGGGTAGGGTTGCCACTTGGGTTGCCACCTATTCGAAATTAAAAAAAAATTGCATAAGATATGCCCATATAAGTATGAAACGAAAGGTATTTCACTCCGCATTACATTAGGGACATTTTTGAGTAGAGTTGTCATTTAAGGTTGCCGCCTATTCGAAATAAAAAAAAATTGCATGAGATATGCCGATATGGGTATCAAACGAAAGGTATTTCACTCCGCATTGCAGTAGGAACATTTTTGAGTAGGGTTACCGTTTAGGGTTGCCACCTATTCGAAATTAAAAAAAATTGCATACGATATGCCGATATGGGTGTCAAACGAAAGATATTTCACTCCGCATTACAATAGGGACATTTTTGAGTAGGGTTGCCATTTAGGGTTGCCACCTTTTCGAAATTAAAAAAAATTGCATGAGATATGCCGATATGGGTATCAAACGAAAGGTATTTCACTCCGCATTACAATAGGGACATTTTTGGGCAGGGTTGCCATTTAAGGTTGCCACCTATTCGAAATTAAAAAAAAAAGAAACGTTGCCAGCGCAAAGCTCTGTCGCCCAGGTACTGATTAATAATATTTGTAAAATTGATTTTATCACAAGTAGGCGGTGCCACGCTCATTTAAAAAAAATTGTTTCAAATTTTTACCAAGAGTCTCAATATCAGTCCACAAGTCAAATATCAACATTCTAGGTGTATTATTTACTAAATAATCAGGTTTTTTGTGTTTTCCAAATTGTTAAATATATAAAAATTGGGCGTGGTTACCATCGGATTTCGCTCATTTTCAATACCATTCTATGCTGGGTCCAGGTAAGCTCGTGTACCAAATTTGGTGAATATATCTCAATATTTACTCAAGTTATCGTTTTAACGGACAGACGGACGGACATGGCTCAATAAAATTTTTTTTGATACTGATGATTTTGATATATGGAAGTCTATATCCATCTCGATTCCTTTATACCGGTACAACCAACCGTTATCCAAAGTTATAATACCCTGTGTATAAGTACAGCTGGGTATAAAAACAGTATAAAAAACTCGCGAAGGTCGATGTGTAAACATAGAGAAGTAGGTCTAGAAAACTAATGTGTTTAATTTAACTAGTTCCAGCCCATGGGTGGAAGTTGAAGCCACAACAGAAGTGAACTCACCAGAAACAAATAGTTTCGTGCTATTTGAATAGAGCTTAGTGGCCTTCCCATGGGTAACAATTGACACCAATAAGTTATTGTTCTATAATTGTCATAGTATCGGCTTGTTATCATTGAGTCATCGGCTTCTATTCGCCAATAACAAATTGGTAACATTTCTATAACTTCTTTCTAATATATCGATAAAATTTTCACAAATAACCAAAATACTTTCGATAACAAAATCGCTAACCTTTCAACAAAAAATGGATAACGTTATGAAAACAAGTCGATAAACGTTCTATAAAAAATCGATAACACACCGAAAAAATTGGTCATGTATCGATTAGAAATCGATACATTTCCGATAACAAACCCATAATTTGTCCAAAAAAATATCTTTAACTCATCGTAAACTTTGCAATCGATAGAAAATCTATAGCCAGTTCCAAAAAACAATCGATAACTATATATCTCGTCGATAACACACCGATACCATACCGACATATACCAAATCGATACCTTGTCGAACAATCCGATATCAAAACTCGAACTTTTCGATATATTTTCTATAACATTTCGATAACAAACCAAAAACTCGTCAATAAGAAATTGGCATCTCAGCGATAGCAGAGGAAGAGGGTGGCCGCACTCCCCTGAAAGGACTAGGTAGAAAACGATTTAAGTTCCCTTGGTTTGACCAATTTGCGCCAGTTAGCAGAACGAAGATGAGACTGCCGATAACCTTTGTTGTGAACGTTATAATACAAATCAATAGAACGTACCTCATCGATAACACAACTATAACAAACCGACAACTAGTCGATAAGAGCTTCGCAAGACTAGCTCGAGGCCCACATACACAGAAGGAAAGAAAGTGGCCAGCCAGTCTGTATTCCAATATCCTTTAGACCAAGCACCCTGATAACTTTTACGAAGAAGTAGGTCTGTGCCAAGTATTCCCTTACATAGCGTGGTATATTGTTAGATTGACTATGTGAGTTTATATTATGTATATTTCAATAAAGCGATGAATTCTAAATTTTCCGGCTGGCCTCGAGTTCCTGGCAGGTTAATCATGATCATTGGGTTGAGTGCACAACTTCATACCCTCAGGATTGCACTCGTATAGACCACAACTTTGCAGACCTTCACCTTTAGGTTCTGAAGGAGGTCGTTTACAACTTCAACCCAAAGTAGCATACACAGGGTAGGTATGCCCAGTTGCCTACCGCTTCTCACTTTTCTATGAGCCGCATCAAGTTGTTAAAAGCTTCTTCGGAATGAGACGAAGATGATTGGTGAAAACTCTTTGTGAGAGACTGAAGAGCTTTTTTCTAACTTTGTGATGAAGATGAGTTTAACAATATTGTGGGGACTGGTCCCTTTCAGAAAGCTGACATAAATGCAGAATACCCCCAAAAATACTGCGCAACTAGAACATCCGAAAATTGAGCAATATAAACGTAAGGAACTCTTTACCGCTTATCACCCACCATCCTTCCATATCCGGAAATATAATTGAGCAGCGTCCCTCTGGCGGATCTTCCTGAGCGTCTTGGACATAAGTAAGGAGAAGCTCATTGATCTCTAGTAAAAGTCCCCATATGTAAACAAGTTGTATATGTTAACTACAAACTTCAAATCGTATATTGAGAACTTTCGTGGAATACAGTCACAATTATTTAAAGCCAATTTCATAAGCAAAAGCAGAATCATGGCATCTCTGCTTTCTTATATATTACCTATAGTTATTTTAAGCTTATAATTGTTGACAGCACTGTATATTTATTTCAATAAGGCAACCACCTCTACTGACAAACCTACTAGGAGTGAAGTGTCTATAGCAAATTCATTTATTTTACCCGTACTTTTTGTAATCGCGTTGAGAATTCGCTGTTTGTGGCCGTCGTAACACTTGCCGTGTACTTTGCTGTTATTTTCCAGCTGTCAGATGCATCAGTAGTTGCTTGCTGTCCGTTGTATTTTGGTGTACTTCTAGTCGCAGGTGAAGTTTCAGATACAGGTCGTTCTATTGTAATGCTACACTACAGACTACAGGCTTAACTAAAGGCCGCGACACAATGCAATTTTTTATATAGTTGCGTTTAAAACATGCATGCATAGCAGTAACATCGCCACAATCAACAAAGATGTTGCGTTTATAAACATGAAGGGTCTTCAGACTTGGCAATTGCAGTGTGTTTCGCAATGCCAAAATTTCGCGAAGCACCTATACAACAAAAATACTTGCTAACATATTTTGTGTCGTATTCATTTGTTATATTGCTAGAAAAGTTACTAACAAGAGGGAAAAATAATTTCACTTGCAATGTGTGCCAGCACCCTTAGCCAAAGCAAATGTCAAATTCTCCTTATGCTTTGCTTGCAACTTTCTTCTTCATGTCAGACGGCGCTACCGTTTTCCATAAAAATACTCATAATGCATAAGATTGAGTTAAACGCATCTATGTATATGAAAAACTGCTTATGTGACGGGGCTTTAAAGACACATATGTATGTGTTTTAATATATTTTTTTCTTTAGCTACATACATATAAGTACACATCTAGGACATAAATATGCTACTGTAATTTTAGTCTCAAACGTTTTTTTGCTCGCCTCGAAGCCACGAAAGTAATATTCCAACGGAATCGTTGATGACAGTTACAAAATTGGCTGACAACTTTTTCAATGTTTTACTATGAATATGTCACTCTACTATACTCTAACTTTAATACATACAAACATTTGCATTTACATACTACTTATATATGAAAAATGTTATGTCTTGGAAGAAAAACTTAGCGACATCTGACATTGAAATTTTTTTCACACCACTCAAAGTTAATTTGTTATGACAAATATTTTACAAGGTCATCATGTTGTAGTTGTTTGTGTGACATGTATAAAAGTTAACAATGGCAACTTTGAAACAATGCAATATACGTGCATTAAGCTGGGTTGATTTGCATGGACGAAATTTAACCCATATCGCGCCATCGATTTTTCTATAGGTTTTGGGGTCAGGAAAAAAAAGTTCCACTAAGCATACCCAAAAAAATAAATTTCGAGCCTGCAAAATTGAGTTTTTTGACTTTTTTTTCTTTGATTTTTAAGGTTTTTTTCATGACCTACTTAAAATTTTTTCATTTGATTTTCAAACTTTCATGTATACCCTGTCCGACTCAAAATTGTCCGCTAAAAACTTTGGCGATAACAGTTTTTTGAAAAAAAAAAAAACATTTTTTGGATTTTGAGGAGTGTTTTGGTGAAAAAATTTATTTTTTCGCAATTTTTTGTTTTTTTTAGAGTTTCTTCAGTAACGTGCAAAAGAGTTGCCGATGGAAACGAATTTGTCTCATAGTTCGTATCCCACTTAGAATTATGCGATAAAAACGTTGGCATTAACAGTTTTAAAAAAAAAATATTTTTTTTTTGGTTTTTGTTACTTGTTTTGGTCGAAATCGATTTTTTTTCATTTTCAAGGCTCCAAATCATTTTTTATGTATATTTTTCCGTTAGACCCACCAATAAGTATTCCAATGTCCGTCTGTCCGTTTGTTTGAACGCAAACCCTCAATTTTTGAGATATCTTGATGAAATTTGGTAAGCAGGCATATTTTGATGGGTGATTTGACATTTGTCGGAATCGACCGGATCGGACGACTATAGCATATACTTCCTATACAACCGATTGTTCAATAAGAGGGTTTTCGCCATTTCTGCCCCATATCTGCCTCATTTTAACAGCTAGCAACATTAAATTTTACCACAAGCTTACGTATTGGGCATAGATGGTTGTCTGAAAAAATCGTCAAGATCGGACATATTTTTGTCGAAATCGATTTTTAGTCCCAAGTGAATTCATGCGCTAAAGACGGTGGTAAGAGCAGTTTCAAAAAAAAAAAATTGTCCGATCTTGACGATTTTTTCAGACAACCATCTATGCCCAATACGTAAGCTTGTGGTAAAATTTAATGTTGCTAGCTGTTAAAATAAGGCAGAAATGGGGCAGAAATGGCGAAAACCCTCTTATTGAACAATCGGTTGTATGGGAAGTATATGCTATAGTGGTCCGATCCGGTCGATTCCAACAAATGTCAAATCACCCATCAAAATATGCCTGCTTACCAAATTTCATCAAGATATCTCAAAAATTGAGGGACTAGTTTGCGTTCAAACAAACGGACAGGCGGACGAACAGACGGACGGACGGACGGACAGACGGGCATGGCGAAATCAACTTAGCTCGTCCCCTGATCATTTTGGTATACTTATTGGTGGGTCTAACGGGAACATATACATAAAAAATGTTTTGGAGCCTTGAAAATGGAAAAAATCCATTTCGCCCAAACCAAGTCCCAAAAAAAAATTTTTTTAACTGTTAATGCCAGCGTTTTTATCGCATATGAGACAAATTCGTTTTCATCGGCAACTCTTTTGCACGTTTCAGAAGAAACTCTCAAAAAAATGGAGAAAAAATAAATTTTTTCACCAAAACACTCCTCAAAACCCAAAAAAATACTTTTTTTTTTTTCAAAAAACTGTTATCGTCAAAGTTTTTAGCGGATAATTTTGAGTCGTACAGGGTATACATGAAAATTTTAAAATCAAATGAAAAAATTTTAAGTAGGTCATGAAAAAAACCTTAAAAATCAAAGCAAAAAAAGTCAAAACACTCAAATTTTGCAGGCTTGAAACTTAATTTTTTGGGTATGCTTAGTGGAACTTTTTTTCCTGACCCCAAAACCTATCGAAAAATCGATGGCGCGATATGGATTAACTTTCGTCCATGCAAATCAACCCAGCTTAATGATCATCCCAGCAGAAAATTTAAGTTTAAATTAAAACATGCAGATGGTGCATTTATTAAAAACAGTTATGTATATAAAAATTTCGGAAAATTTTATTTTGGATTCAAAAATAGTTTGAAATATTGCCCAGTTCATTAAGTTTTATTCGCTTCGAAGGGTAACCTATATTTTTACATGAAAATGCACATGAAATTTGGTTTATCAAAACGGCTGAACACGGCAAATATCGCAAAAATAGTGGTGATCACTCGCTCATCATATACAAAATGTTTAAAAAATATAAGGCTATTTAAAAATAATGTAATTTTTTTACTATTTCTCTAAGTTGCTTTAAACATTCCATAGTAATTTTTTTGCAGTGCAGAAGTTAACTTTTTGGCCCAGAAAAAAGGGAGTCCAGAATGAAATTGTTAGAACTTTTTTTTTTTTAAATAAATCATATTGTATGGGAGAGATATTAAGTAAAACATACTGAAAAAGGTAAAATCCCAAGCCTATACATGTTTGCAAGATGAGCTACATATGGAATGGATGTCTAACCAGCTGCGTTTCCGCATCTTTATATTTCTCACAAGGCATCTTAACATTTGTGCGACAGCCTTGCGCAGTATCTATTCGTTGCTGTCTCGCTAACGGCTGACGATGGAGAGCAAGAATATATGTGAAGAAAATCTGGCCCAATTGAGCTATGGCGCGCCGACCACTGGTTTTCACAAAGAAACTTTTCATGTGAAAAATACACTTGGAGTGTTAGCCAAATCGCTGCCGAGGGGCGACCCGCTTAGAAAAACTTGTTGCTATGATATTCAAGGGGCGTTATGGAACTCAAACTATTTTCTCTTTCAGCTTCTTAGATCATTAAAAAAGAAAATTATTTGTATTAAACCTTAAATATGGAAAAGAAAAACCCCATAATCAGATTAATGAAGAACAAGTAACGAAGGCTAAGTTCGGGTGTAACCGAACATTACATACTCAGCTGAGAGCTATGGAGACAAAATAAAGGAAAATCGCCATGTAGGAAAATGAACCTAGGGTAACCCTGGAATGTGTTTGTATGACATGTGTATCAAATGGAAGGTATTTAAGAGTATTTTAAGAGGGAGTAGGCCATAGATCTATGGGTGGAATCCATTTAGGGATATCGCCATAAAGGTGGACCAGGGCGGAATCTAGAATTTGTTTGTACGATATGGGTATCAAATGAAAGGTGTTAATGAGTATTTTAAAAGGGAGTGGGCCTTAATTCTATAGGTGGATGCCTTTTCGAGATATCGCCATAAATCTGGACCAGGGGTGACTCTAGAATTTGTTTGTGCGATATGGGTATCAATTGAAAGGTGTTAATGAGTATTTTAAAGGGGAGTGGGCCTTAGTTCTATAGGTGGACGTCTTTTCGAGATATCGCCATAAAGGTGGAACAAGGGCGACTCTAGAATTTGTTTGTAGGATATGGGTATCAAATGAAAGGTGTTAATGAGTATTTTAAAATGGAGTTGGCCTTAGTTCTATAGGTGGACGCCTTTTCGAGATATCGCCATAAAGGTGGACCAGGGGTGAATCTAGAATTTGTTTGTACGATATGGGTATCAAATGGAAGGTGTTAATGAGTTTTTTAAAAGGACATGGGCCTTAGTTCTATAGGTGGACGCCTTTTCGAGATATCGCGATAAAGGTGGACCAGGCGCGACTCTAGAATTTGTTTGTACGATATGGGTATCAAATGAAAAGTGTTAATGAATATTTTAAAAGCGAGTGGTGGTAGTTGTATATGTGAAGGCGTTTTCGAGATATTGACCAAAATGTGGACCAGGGTGACCCACAACATCATCTGCCGGGTACCGCTAATTTATTTATATATGTAATACCACGAACAGTATTTCTGCCAAGATTCCAAGGGCTTTTGATTTCGCCCTGCAGAACTTTTTCAATTTCTTCTACTTAATATGGTAGGTGTCACACCCATTTTGCAAAGTTTTTTCTAAAGTTATATTTTACGTCAATACACCAATCCAATTACCATCTTTCATGCTGTATATTGCAACGATTTTCCGTCATCCCTTGTCAAATTTGGTTTTGAGATAAACCGGTTTCGGCGTTGTGCCATCATCAGTGTCGATTTTCGTTCTGATCTGTTGTTGTCGTTTGTCCTGTATTTATAGTTCGTAGGTATATGAGCAGGTATTGTCAAAATTGATGGTTGTGTTTATTTAGTTATGTGTATGTGCTGTGTGTTCATTCAGAACCGAGGGTGGTTTACTAATCGATTTGTGTGGCTGAATGGGGTAGGCAAAAATCCATAATTTTAGTAGTTTGACCTTCTTTGTGGGTTTGTTGTTTTGGTGTGTTAATTGTTTTGTGTTTATTTGTTGTTGTGTGTTTGTCTGTTGTACCTGTGTAATTACTTTGTTTCTTGTAAACAAGTTTTAAAGGCTCGAATATTGTGTCAGAAATTGTGTTTATCTGTTCGTTTATTATTCTACCGTCGAATGTTTTCTGTTTGTAGATTTCCATGTTTTCGAGTACGTTGAGACGTCGGCCCTTTCCTAACTGTTTTATTGATGTTTGCTGGGGAACATTCATTCTCGACCATGTGATTCGCGAAGTTAGACTCTGGTATAATGTTTGGATTCCGTATTTTTTTGTTGTACTCTCTAATATGTTCTCTGAACCTCGTTCTTATTTGCCGTCCTGTTTGTCCTATGTAACTATGCTGGCATCCGCAGGTAAGCTTGTATACGCCGTGGCTGCTAAACGCATCCTCTGAGTTAATGTTAGTTCCTAGTTTTCGCCATAGATTGTTCGATGTTTTGAATGCTGTGTTAATGTTGTATTTTTTAAAGAAGTTTGCCAATTTATATGTTGCTTTTCCGGTATATGTCATAGTCGTCCAGCTATTATTTTCCTTTTCATTATTTCTTTTTGGTTCTCCATTTGCCCTTCTGAGCTTATCTACTAGTGCTTTTTTATATCCGTTGTTTGCAGCGATATTATATATGACCTCAAGTTCTCTCTTATATTCCTCTTGTGTAAGAGGTGTTCTTTCAAGTCTATGTACCAAGTGCCTTAATGCTGCATTTTTATGCTGTTGAGGGTGATTTGAGGTATTGTGTATTATTGTGTCGGTGGCCGTTGGCTTTCTATATATGTCATTGTTAAATCTTTGGGCTTCTTTATCAATATTTATCGTGAGGTCTAGATAGTTGATTCCTCCGTCTTTTTCGGTTTCCATTGTAAATTTTATATTTCCGTGCTGCTTGCTGAGGTACTCCAGTACAAGCTCTTCGTTATTAGTAGTTAAAACGCATATTATGTCATCCACGTATCTAGCATAAAATGACACGCCTAATTTGGAATTCAGCTCCTGTATGTACTTTTCTTCCAGATTTTGCATGAACACTTCCATAAGAATTGCTGATGTGGGGCTTCCCATTCCAAGACCGTTTGTTTGTCTATATATTTATTCTTGAATTGAAAATAGTTTTGACGTAAAGTGGTTCTTAGCGTATTTGTAATTTGCATACTTTTCACTTTGTTTTTTTGTATTAGGAATTATTGTTGAGCTAACTATGTCCAATGTCTCCGATAGTGGTATAGATGGGTATAAATCTTTTATGTCAAAAGATACCAATTTGCTGTTTCTTGTTAGCTCTACGGTGTCGAGTCTCTCTATTAGTTCTGTTGTGTTAGCTATTGCATATTAGTTCCTTAGCTCCAGAGTATCTATCAATATCGTTTTTAAATATTTAGCCATTTTGTAACATGGTGCCGATTTAAAATTAATGATGGGCCTCATTGGCGTGTCCGGCTTGTGGATTTTTGGTAGCGCAACCAGTGAAGGAGCCGAAGGGTTCATTTGGACCAATCGATGTGACATGTTAGAATCTACTATATTTGTTGCATTTTTTATAGCAATTTTGATTTGTTTTTTGTATTCATCTGTGGGATCCTCTCTCATTCTACGACATTTCATTTTCTCTATGAGATCCTCGGTTTTGGATATATATTGCTCTTTTTCGATTAGCACAGTGGTGTTTCCTTTGTCCGCTTTCGTTGTGACAATATTGTTTTTCCTTAGTTTATGCCGTAGATTCTTTATTGTTTTCTCCTCTGTATTCGTTTTTTGTCCTTCCTGTGCTTTCACCTCCTTTTTTATGATTTCCCTGCACATGTGTCTTGCGTGCTCCTGTTCTTCCTGTGGTATCAATGATATTGCGATCTCCGCATCTACAATCGCTTGCTCCGTTTTTCTTACTGTATTCTGGTCCATGATATTGTGCTTCAGGCCCTTTTCGAGAAGTTGTGCCTCTTCCTTGGTAATGGCCACTGTTGTGAGGTTAACGAACTTGTCATGAAACTGGTGAGTAGTTTGGTTTTGGTTACCCTCTCCTCGTCCTGCCAGCTTATCCAATTTTCGGTTCAGCGACCTGTATTTTTGTTGTAGTTCCTGATCGACCTCTGTCTTAATGCGGTCGAAACATTCCATTAATGCAGTCGTAGGTAGTTGTTCTGCCAATCTTAAATGGATAGATAATAACTCGGCATTTATCTCATCCTTCTTCGAGTATAAGCTTTCCAACTCATATTTTAAAAAATCCTTTTCCGCTTTTCTAACTGTTTTCCTGCTAGATTTGTTATTTGCCTTTATTGTTATTTTTGCGAATTTCGGAGTAACATTCAATTTCAGGCATTGTTTGTTGAACCAAATGCTCGCCTTTGCTTTATATATTTTCAGTAGGCGTCGCTTGTAAATTGTTAGTAGTCCGTTCGCGTTCAAGTTAAAAGCCTGACAAGCAATAACTGACTTATCTTGTTTGGTTGATTTTCCGACAAGGTGGATAAATGATGTATATTGGAATGATTTTCCATCATCCTTTGTCAAATTTGGTTTTGAGACAAACCGGTTTCGGCGTTGTGCCATCATCAGTGTCGATTTTCGTTCTGATCTGTTGTTGTCGTTTGTCCTGTATTTATAGTTCGTAGTTATATGAGCAGGTATTGTCAAATTGATGCTTGTGTTTATTTAGTTATGTGTATGTGCTGTGTGTTCATTCAGAACCGAGGGTGGTTTACAAATGGATTTGTGTGGCTGACTGGGGTAGGTAGAAATCTGTGATTTTAGTCGTTTGACCTTCTTTGTCGGTTTTTTGTTTTGGTGTGTTAATTGTTTTGTGTTTATTTGTTGTTGTGTGTTTGTCTGTTGTACCTGTGTAATTAAGTTGTTTCCTGTAAACAAGTTTTAAAGGCTCGAATATTGTGTCAGAAATTGTGTTTATCTGTTCGTTTATTATTCTACCGTCGAATGTTTTCTGTTTGTAGATTTCCATGTTTTCGAGTACGTTGAGACGTCGGCCCTTTCCTAACTGTTTTATTGATGTTTGCTGGGGAACATTCATTCTCGACCATGTGATTCGCGAAGTTAGACTCTGGTATAATGTTTGGATTCCGTATTTTTTTGTTGTACTCTCTAATATGTTCTCTGAACCTCGTTCTTATTTGCCGTCCTGTTTGTCCTATGTAACTATGCTGGCATCCGCAGGTAAGCTTGTATACGCCGTGGCTGCTAAACGCATCCTCTGAGTTAATGTTAGTTCCTAGTTTTCGCCATAGATTGTTCGATGTTTTGAATGCTGTGTTAATGTTGTATTTTTTAAAGAAGTTTGCCAATTTATATGTTGCTTTTCCGGTATATGTCATAGTCGTCCAGCTATTATTTTCCTTTTCATTATTTCTTTTTGGTTCTCCATTTGCCCTTCTGAGCTTATCTACTAGTGCTTTTTTTATATCCGTTGTTTGCAGCGATATTATATATGACCTCAAGTTCTCTCTTTCATGCCTTTTTTCGTATTTGGTATAGAATTATGGCATTTTTTCATTTTTCGTAACTTTCGATATCGAAAAAGTGGGCGTGGTCATAGTCGGATTTCGGCCATTTTTTACACCAATACAAAGTGAGTTCAGATAAGTGCGTGAACTGAGTTTAGTAAAGATATATCGATTTTTGCTCAAGTTATGGTATTAACGGCCGAGCGGAAGGACAGACGGACGAATGTGTATAAAAACTGGGCGTGGCTTCAACCGATTTCTCCCTTTTTCACAGAAAACAGTTATCGTCCTAGAATCTAAGCCCCTAACAAATTCGACAAGGATTTGTCAATTTTTGTTCGGCTTATGGCATTAAAAGTATCCTAGACAAATTAAATGAAAAAGGGCGGAGCCACGCCCATTTTGAAATTTTCTTTTATTTTTGTATTTTATTGCACAATATTCTTACTGGAGTCGAATGTTAACATAGCTTACTTATATACTGTAAAGATATTGAATTTTTTGTTAAAATTTTACTTTAAAAAAAATTTTTTTTAAGTGGACGTTGTCGTTCTCCGATATTTCTAATTTTTTTTAAACATACATATAGTAATACGAGTAACGTTTCTGCCAAATTTCATCATGATATCTTCAACGACTGCCAAATTACAGCTTGCAAAACGTTTAAATTACCTTCTTTTAAAAGAGGGCGGTGCCACGCCCATTGTCCAAAATTTTACTAATTTTCTATTCTGCGTCATAAGGTCAACCCACCTACCAAGTTTCATCGCATTATCTGTCTTTGGCAATGAATTATCGCATTTTTTTGGTTTTTCGAAATTTTCGATATCGAAAAAGTGAGCGTGATTATAGTCCGATATCGTTTATTTTCCAAATTTCATCAAGATACCTCGAAATTTACTCAAGTTATCGTGTTAACGGGCAGACGGACGGACGGACGGACATCGCTCAATCAAATTTTTTTCGATACTGATGATTTTGATATATGGAAGTCTATATCTATCTCGATTCCTTTATACCTGTACAACCAACCGTTATCCAATCAAAGTTAATATACTCTGTGAGCTCTACTCAACTGAGTATAAAAACAAGTAAGGAAGGCTAAGTTCGGGTGTAACCGAACATTACATACTCAGTTGAGAGCTGTGGCGACAAAGTAAGGGAAAATCACCATGTTGTAAAAAGAACCTAGGGTAACCTTGGAATGTGTTTGTATGACATGTGTATCAAATGGAAGGTATTAATGAGTATTTTAAAAGGGCGTGGGCCTAAGTTCTACAGATGGACGCCGTTTCGAGATATCGCCATAAAGATGGACCAGGGGTGACTCTAGAATTTGTTTGTACGATATGAGTATCAAATGAAAGGTGTTAATGAGTATTTTAAGAGGGCGTGGGCCTTAGTTCTATATGTGGACGCCTTTTCGAGATATCGCCATAAAGGTGGACCAGGGGTGATTCTAGAATTTGTTTGTACTATATGGGTATCAAATAAAAGGTGTTAATGAGTATTTTGAAAGGGAGTGGGCTTTAGTTCTATAGGTGGACGCCTTTTCGGAATATCGTTATAAAAGTGGACCAGGGTTGACTCTAGAATGCGTTTGTACAATATGGGTATCAAACGAAAGGTGTTAATAACTGTTTTAAAAGGGAGTCGGCCTTAGTTCTATAGGTGGAAGCCTTTTCGGAATATCGTTATAAGAGTGGACCAGGGCTGACCCTAGAATGCGTTTGTACAATATGGGTATCAAATGAAAGGTGTTAATGAGTATTTTAAAAGGGCGTGGGCCTTAGTTCTATAGGTGGACGCCTTTTCGAGATATCGCCATAAAGGTGGTCCAGCGGTGACTCTAGAATTTGTTTGTACGATATGGGTATAAAATGAAAGGTGTTAATGAGTATTTTAAAAGGGCGTGGGCCTTAGTTCTATAGGTGGACGCCTTTTCGAAATATCGCAATAAGGGTGGACCAGGGGTGACTCTAGAATTTGTTTGTACGATATGGGTATCAAATGAAAGGAGTTAATGATTAGTTTGAAAAGGAGTGGGCCTTAGTTCTATGTGTGGACGCCTTTTCGAGATATCGCCATAAACGTGGACCAATACTTGGCGACAAAGTCTCTCTCCCACCACGAATCAGACGCGGAAACTGCGCTTATTCGTATGGCCACTCCAATAGATGTCACAATTTTTGATCTTCTTTCTTCCTTGCTTCCAACGCATTTCTTGGATGACGGTGATATCAGATTTTGCTTTGACGAGGACATCAACCAGCTGGGCATCTGGACCAATCCCATTCAGGGCGCGAACATTCCAGGTGCACGCCCTCAATTCATTGCCTTTCAAACGTTTGCCATGGTCGTCATCAATAGAGAGTGTTAGTTTTATCCGAGGCTTGTTGTTGCTTTTCATTGGAGTATGGTTTGACGTGGCAGGTCCCAAGCCCAGCGCACAACCCGCTCAGCGGGGGTGAAAATATTTTTTTTTTTAATTTGTTTTTAAATGTACTTTTCGGAAAAAATACAAAAAAATTGTTTAAGTTTTTTTTTCAATTAAATAAAAAAAAAAATTAAAATTCTCGGCTCACTCCGGGATTAGTGGGGATGATTGCAGAATTGATTAAAGTTTTTTATTAGAAAAAAAATGGCGAAATTCGAAAAATTTCGAAAAACTGAAAAATTACAAAAAAAAAAAAACTTAAAATTTTTTTTTGTATTTTTTCCGAAAAGTATATTTAAAAACAAATTGAAAAAAAAAGATCCCAAACGGTCAATTTTTGAAAAAGTTATAGCATTTTGAAAACAAAAACGGTGTTTTTTTTTAAATTCATAACTTTTTTTGAGTTGGATGAAAAAATTTTAAAAAATTCTGAAAAACGTCTTTCGTAAGCTAGAAAAAGAAGAAAAACTTTAAGCCAATTCTAAAGGGGTCGGGTTCAAAATTGGTCGAAATGGGATGGAATACCCCATATGCTCCCGAGAAACATTTACTACAAACTGAAAAGACACTTCAAAACTAATCCAAAGTTGTTCAACTAGATGGAATTCCGTTATTTTTATGTTGGAAAGAGTTAAAGAGCTTAGATCTTCTATTGATGCAGTAATTGCTGATCGTTAAATATTCAACAGCAAGGCCACTCAAAATATCGCAATTTCGGACAGTGACTGGCATGCAGTTGATGTTCTAATAGATTTACTCACCCCTTTCGAAATTGCGACAAACGTGCTTAGCAGTGACAGCGAGATTACATTTTCTAAAGTGAAACCCATCATTCATAAAATTATTAATAAGCATCTGAAATTTAAAAACTCTGATACGATGATGGCATTCAAAGAGAAGACATTTTTTTGAAGACATTGAAGATCCATCTCTGGAAAATATCATTATTGCACATATGGGTGCTGCTGATATGAATGCCCAAAAATAAGCTGCGGAAAACCGTGCCCTTACGGCCATTGATATATTCCTAAATGATTATGACAGTGACACAGGCGAGGAAGCGTAGTTTCAGCGCTACTTATTCGAAGAACAAATAAACCACAATCTCAGTGCCAGCAATTGGTGACAAGACCATGAAAAAATATATCACAATCTGTCGAAAATCGCCAAAAGATATCTTGCGGTACCTGCCACTTCAACAGCTTCTGAAAGGGTATTTTCAAGCGCTGCCAATGTAGATCGTCCAACACGAAATTGCTTGAGTCGGGAAATGATATCGGCACTTGTTTTCTTACACCAGAACAAGAAGAAAATAGTTTAACATCGTATTACATACTTCTCAATACGAGCCTTTTTTGTATTCACTGTTAATTGATTTAAATACCCCACGTATTTATTGTTATTAATGTAAAATAAACATATATGGTACAGCAATTTGTTGCTTTCACTGGATATCCAAAAATATGGTTATTAACCGGATCTTCATAAATCCGGATATCCGCATAGCTTCCAAACGGATATGCATGCCGTCCGGATTTTATCCGTGTCAACGGATATCCATATGGATATCCGGATATTCGAATACGCGGATAGTCCCAGCCCTAATAGCCATCGGATATTCAAGACCCATTCTTGGAAACGAATGAACTTTTGTTTACAATTGAATGAACAGACAGCTGATATTCAAGACCCATTCCTGGAAACGAATTAAGAGAGAATGAATGTTTCGTATCAGGTAATCAGTGGCTGCTATCCTGCAGCCAATCGCACTAGCATCCTCACAGTGCGCTGAACTGTCACTTACTTTATTAATAAATTTAAATATATACACATAGCTCAGACTTAAAGCGCTATTGGTACAAGTGTGGCTCCCAACTGTCCCGCTTTGTACCGGAGTATAACCAATTTGAAGGTAGTCATTTAACCTGTTGTGCCAAATTGTCGCTTTGCATGACTGTCTCCCATTTCCTCTTTTTTCTTTTATGCTATCAGATTTGCAGTATAGGCAAAGAGATATATTACACTTAAAGGGGCAACACAGTAATATAAACATAACAAAATATAAGTTGATATCGAGAACTGTGTGCAGATAGCGCTACTTCAATGGACCCCTCTGTAGTTGGCTAGACAACTTTTAGGTGGAAAAAAATAGGTATTGGGTAAATTGCCGTAATCTATCAGTGAAACAAAAAAATTTGCCGCGACTATACTTTAGAAAATATCCAGTGGCACGCCAACTTCATGTCTTAGAGACCAGTTAGGAAAATCGTTATTGCATACCATTTTGCCGTAAATAAGTGGCATTTTTAATAAATTCCAAAAAAATTCGAAAAGTGGCACGCTAATTTCAATGTCGCTGAACATTTATTTGTTTCACATATATGTACTATTCTGTTTCGTAATGCATTCTACTAATCGCTCACTGCTTAGTCTCTCTGTTAAACCAATAACTTTAAATATTTTCCTCATTCCCCTCTTCTCTTAGTTTTCTCCATCGCGAACTATTTTCCAATTTGTTCCGCTGTCTTCTTCTGCAGTAGTTCGCCGTGACTAAAGCATTCTTGCATTGAAATATTACCAAGTGAACCCGGTGAGAAGCAAATGACGTTTAACAAAATTATAAAATGCTCACTCTCCTCACGTTTTACTTTTTATACTCGTCTGTCCGCAAACACGATAACTTGAGTAAAATTCTAGGTATCTTAATGAAATTTGGTATGTAAGTTCCTGGGTACTCGTCTCAGATCGGTATTTAAAATGAATGAAATCGAACTATAACCACGCCCACTTTTTCGATATCGAAAATTTCGAAAAACCAAAAAAGTACGATAATTCATTACCAAAGACGAATAAAGCGATGAAACTTGGTAGTTGGGTTGAACTTATGACGCAAAATAGAAAACTGGTAAAATTTTTGACAATGGGCGTGACACCGCCCACTTTTAAAAGAAGGCAATTTAAAAGTTTTGCAAGCTGTAATTTGGCAACGGAGTATGTAAGTTCGGTTACACCCGAACTTAGCCTTCCTTACTTGTTTATTTTGGTTTCGTTTTCATAACAAAAAACGAGAAACTGAAAATATTTTTCTCATATATTGTAACGAATTTAGCGAAATTCCGCTTATTCCAAACCTTCTGCTAACGTTCGAATCGCTAAACTGTTGAATAAATAACTCCAATATTCAATAATTCAAAATGGTCCTTATTAGACTACCTTGAAAATACTTCACAATAACTCTTACTTCACAACTAATTGCGTGTTTAAATCAAACTGCTTAGTCATGCCTCAGCTTGTGCTGCTTTTATACTCTCGGTTTACTGTATTCCAGAACATCTTGCTTGGTTATTAGCTATATACATGTATATTTGTGGTTTATGTCTATCTTATAGCCATATGCGGGTGTATGCGTGAGTACTACTTCGGCTGATGACTACATCTGTGTGTGAGTTATCTCTTCATTGCCTTGTATGTATGTGGGTAAATGATGATTAATGTGTTTATGTAGCTTGCTTTAATGTTTTTGTTCTTGAACATTTATTTAGTGATGTCAACATTCGCCGCAATATGAAAGTTTTGTTATTATATGCAGAACAGCATTTTTAATATGTACGTAAAAGGAAGTCTGCGCGAAAAAAAGAAAAGGACGACATGGCTCTCCCCCTGATATCAATATTATCCTAACCGACTTACTGCCAAGGTGGGTGATAAGAGGTGTATACTAATAATAATTTGGCGCGGTATATCCCCGAGGAGACCAAGTTTTCCTTTTAATTTGGAGTTTTAGTTCTTCTACAATTTGGCGAACTTAAACTCATATTTTATACTGACCCATAACTTGATCTGCGTTCATTACCTTTTTCTCTATTTTTCAATAAGCAGTTCATTTTTGGATTAAAAAGACCTCTTTTAGTCAGTTGAAACCTAAAGATTTTCCAGACAAAGCGCATCCCTATCATGCCACTGCTTCCACCTTCTCGGGAGAAATTAATTCTATATATATGTAAGAACATACAACTTCTGGGGTTTGCTGAAGATATTGTTATCATAGGCCTTAGCAAGCGCGCCATAAGTTCTCCGCTCTCTGGAATGGATGAAGAGGCAGAAAAAGTCTTGCGGTAAATAGGAACAAGGTGAAGTATTTGATGTCCTCCAAGAAACAAATGGCGTACTTGCGCCTTGGCAGCCACGCCACTGCTGATGGATATACATTAGAGACAGTGAAGGATTTCATCTAAATCTCCACTGAGTTGGGGGAGGCAGGTGGAAGAAGAATCAATCTTCCTTTGTGCTCCCACAATCACCTAAGCGATTAAGCGCCAATTAATGGACGAATGAATATATCTTGCTACTGTGAAGATTAGGACCAAAATCAAACTAACGGATAACTCCCACCAAGATGATTCCTTTCGCCAAGACACTTAAAATTGTCTAACATTCGATTATCCACATACACGCAAAACGATTTCAAGGCAATTTCATTTCATTTCATTGTGGATAAGATAACTTCTTCATAGACGTCAAAATTACAAATAGAATGTATCACCTGCTACGGAATCGCAACATACGATCACGGATCGAAAACTATTTTCACTCAAGCGATAAAAATTTGGCTATCCAACTATTTAAAAAAATAATAATATATTATGGATCTAGTGAATACGCGTTGCTCCTAGTTCACATATTTCATTAATCCGATACACCGTTTCGGAGCTATTGTGATTTAAAAAACGGCATTCGATCACGGATCGTATGTTACGATTTGGCCCCTGATTTGTAATTGGCTATCGCTGTCTCATTCTGTATCTCTTTCTGTCACCCGCTGAAGATAGCCGGCCCTATGCACCGCCATATTGAACACCCTGTCAAAACGCTGTGAAAACGCTAAAAAGTAGCCATATTGAACATCCCGTCAGGCAGTTGACGGATAAGATACCTTTGGTTCGGCATTTCCACAAAGTTTTAGAGAGTGATTTTAAATTTGTTGTGTTGTGGAGAGCAGTTTTGATGTTAAGCTAATGGCCTTGCAGTCTTTGCGATACCTATTACCAATCTTCCCCGGCTTTGGTAGGAAAGTTAAACGAGTAAGTTCGGTACATGATATAGTCTTACGCAGACTTTTACAACTGTTTTTTGCGACCGGGCCAAAGGCTCCGCCAAACACACTGAAGGTATTTGGCTGAAGTCTTGCGCAAAGCAATATCAACACATCAGCAAAAGTTATTTCATTTAGAAAACAGGTTCCTCTAAGCGTGGTGACCCCTCGGCTGCGGTTTCGCAAATATTCCGAGTGCATTTCTGTCGGTATTAAACATTTGGATCCCGTCCCGAAAAATTTAAAAGAAGCAAAACGCAAATTGGAAGCAAAGTTCAGGCTTAAATCTCCACGGAGGTAAATCGCGCCGAGTACTTTATTTTAAACAGCGGCACCCGCTTTCGAGGGTTTTCCAAATAGTTCCATCAGTGCGACACCTATTACCAAAGTAAAATCCTATTTTGGTAGAAAATCGGCGCTTTAAAGGCCCCGAAAACTTGCCATATTCATAAAGTATATGTACATATATTGGCATCTGTTATTGGTGTCTCAACTTAAAAAATTTGATAACTTCATAAAATAGGAAACGTCAAAAAATTTTAAAACATAAAATCTCCAAAATGTGAATAAAATCGTCAACCCACAAATGTATAGATTATGAATATGGTGGAAACCCAAAGACTTATTGGTTGGCTACGGTATCGTTATAACAAAGGTGGCGCTCGATGGCTTGAATAACCTATTACGTTAATTGCCACAAGGTTGGTAGTTATTTCGCAACTTTATTTCTATCTCATGATTTTGGTCTCACAATTAAAGGCATTTACATGCATCACACTTTTATTGCAAACAATCCAAAAATATGTATTGACTCGTAATCATAAAAATGTATTTGTACATGATACAAGAAAAAAATATCACTAATTCGACTGCTGAGTGGAATAGCACCATATCTTAACTACCCTGCAAAAATTGTTGGATTACGTGTTCCATTTCTTCACGTTGGAGTACTCTAACAATACCCCTTTGCAATGCGTTTGCGGACCACCATCAGCGGATCATTGCTCGTTTTTTAACGACCGTGATCACGACACGATGACGATCGAACAGAGTTGCCAAAAGTAAAACATTGCATACAAATAACTGATAATAAAGTTTTACTATGGCAACTCGGATAAAATACAACCGCGCACTGGTTTTATGTATACATACTATAGTATAGAGAAATATTACTTAATTCACGCAAATGCTAAATAACTTAAGAATATTCGTAGTAAAAAATATAAAAGTTGTATTGCCCCTCTTCATTTACCTTCATTTTAAATTAAATTCACTCCGATAATTCTTTCCTACACAATTCCTCTTTAGTACTTTGGCATATGATGCTCTGTGGGTGCTCCATGGAGTACTACAGTGAAAGTACTTTGGAAAGTACTCTCACGTATGTACTCTATGGAAGACTCACAAACAAAGCGCGAGTGGGATCACCTACTCCTCTCCTAGGACATCGCAATGTTAATTGGAGCACATTTTTTGTATGAATACAGATTAGTTTTGGAATACTCCTATACTCCCAAAGGAGTATTCCTTACATTATTTATGGAGTACTCGCGTTTTTTGAAGGGTACTGTTTGTTAAAGGCCATATCACAAAATAATTCGAAATTCGGCGTGCAGACGAGTTAGAATGATATTCCACTCAACAGTCAATTTATAACAAAACCCTTCAATCACTACATATCTTCGATCTTAAAAAGTTGTTAACTCTTGGATTTGTTACATCTGTATATATACTCGGACTATCGGGGTTCTGACAACCAGCATTTAACACCGCACAAAGTTTTCCTTCTACAAGCGCCCCTGCGCCGTGGTTGTTCAAAGTCATAAATAAACTGGCATTTTTCTAAGGATACTATATATAATTCAACTGTCTGGAGAAGATGATCACTAGTTCTCCTATTTGGTGTTATCGAACCCCATCCACTAATTTTCAGTCGTGTGCCCGGTATTAATTGACTTTCAAAAAGCGATATTGATTTTACTTGAGCTGTTTCTGAGAAGCATTCATCCGCTTTTACTACAGCTATATCCATATATCCTGAGTCTCTATCATAGTCAGGAGGAAGATGTATATTCTGCACCTTGCGTTGTTGCCCTCTTTCTCTATTCCTTTCAAGTATATCGGCTACACCAGCTAGAAGGACATACATCCTCTGATCTGATTGTAACATGCAATGCGCAGTTGTTACCACCGAATTCATATTGATCAACGAACCAACGCATCCACATGTCTTTTTATAAAAAATTGCTACCGAATGTCGGCTCTGCTCTATTCTTATATTTGCGCCATTTACAACGCGTAATTGCGCATTCGTATAAATCAAGTGACAGCTAAGCACTAGAGACAGGATCGCGTAATGAATGCTTGAATTCATTTTTATACCTTTCATGAACATGGAGTGGTATATTAACTTTGGTCCGATGTTTGTAACGTTGAGAAATATAGAAGATAGACTCACCATTAAGTATACCGAATTGATCAGTGCGACGAACTGAGTTGATATAGCCATTTCCGTCTGTCCGTCCGTCTGTCCGTCCATCTGTTTTTTGAACGCAAACTAGTCCCTCAAATTTTGACACATCTCAATGAAATTTGGCACAAGGATGTATTTTTGTATTATATTAGACATCTGTCGGATCCGGTAGGATCGGACCAGTATAACATATATCTCCCATACAACAGATTTTGGTCATTCCTGTCGCAATTTTGAAAGTACAAACGCGAAACACGGTGATATATATTTTAATATATCATAGAAGATTTTCTGAAAAACTCATTTCGATCGGAGCTATATATAATATATATCCCATACAACCGATCGTTCAGATAGGAAGATTTTTGGCAATTTCTCCCTTAATTTCCAATATAAAAACGTTAAACTTGGTGATATTTATTCCAATATATCATAGAAGATTTTATGAAAAAATCGTTTCGATCGGAGCTATATATAATATATATCCCATACAACCGATTGTTCAGATAGGAAGATTTTTAGCCATTTCTCCCTTAATTTTCAATATAAAAACGTTAACCTTGGTGATATTTATTCTAATATATCACAGAAGATTTCCGGAAAAAAACATTTCGATCGGAGCTATATATAATATATATCCCATACAACCGATCGTTCAGATAGAAAGGTTTTTGGCAATTTCTCCCTTAATTTCCAATATAAAAACGTTAAGCTTGGTGATATTTATTCTAATATATCATAGAAAATTTTCATGAAAAAATCATTTCGATCGGAGCTATATATAATATATATCCCATACAACCGATCGTTCAGATAGAAAGGTTTTTGGCAATTTCTCCCTTAATTTCCAATATAAAAACGTTAAACTTGGTGATATTTATTCTAATATATCATAGAAGATTTCATGAAAAAATCATTTCGATCGGAGCTATATATAATATATATCCCATACAACCGATCGTTCAGATAAGGGGGTTTTTTGCCATTTTTATACTCAGTTGAGCAGAGCTCACAGAGTATATTAACTTTGATTGGATAACGGTTGGTTGTACAGGTATAAAGGAATCGAGATAGATATAGACTTCCATATATCAAAATCATCAGTATCGAAAAAAATTCGATTGAGCCATGTCCGTCCGTCCGTCCGTCCGTCCGTCTGACCTTTAACACGATAACTTGAATAAATTTTGAGGTATCTCGATGAAATTTGGTATGTGGGTTCCAGGGCACTCATTTCAGATCGCAATTTAAAATGAACTATATCGGACAATAACCACGCCCACTTTTTCGATATCGAAAATTTCGAAAAATTGAAAAAGTGCGATAATTCGTTACCAAATACGGATTAACCGATGAAACTTGGTAGGTGAGTTGAACTTATGACGCAGAATATAAAACTAGTAAAATTTTGGACAATGGGCGTGGCACCGCCCACTTTTAAAAGAAGGTAATTTAGAAGTTTTGCAAGCTGTAATTTGGCAGTCGTTGAAGATATCATGATGAAATTTGGCAGAAACGTTACTCTTATTACTATATGTCTGCTTAATAAAAATTAGCAAAATCGGAGAACGGTCACGCCCACTTTTTAATTTTTTTTTTTTTTTAATTCAAATTTTAAAAGAAAAGTTAATATCTTTACAGTATAGAAGTAAATTATGTCAACATTCAGCTACAGTAATGATATGTTGGAACAAAATACAAAAATAAAAGAAAATTTCAAAATGGGCGGGGCTCCGCCCTTTTTCATTTAATTTGTCTAGGATACTTGTAATGCCATAAATCGAACAAAAATTTACCAATCCTTGTGAAATTTGGTAGAGGCTTAGATTCTAGAACGATAACTGTTTTCTGTGAAAAAGGGCGAAATCGGTTTAAGCCACGCCCAGTTTTTATACACAGTCGACCGTCTGTCCTTCCGCTCGGCCGTTAACACGATAACTTGAGCAAAAATCGATATATCTTTACTAAACTCAGTTCACGTACTTATCTGAACTCACTTTGTATTGGTTAAAAAATGGCCGAAATCCGACTATGACCACGCCCACTTTTTCGATATCGAAAATTACGAAAAATTAAAAAAATGCCATAATTATATACCAAATACGAAAAAAGGGATGAAACATGGTAAGTGGATTGATTTATTTACGCGAAATATAACTTTAGAAAAAAACTTTGCAAAATGGGTGTGACACTTACCATATTAAGTAGAAGAAAATGAAAAAGTTTTGCAGGGCGAAATCAAAAGCCCTTGGAATCTTGGAAGGAATACTGTTCGTGGTATTACATATATAAATAAATTAGCGGTACCCGACAGATGATGTTCTGGATCACCCTGGTCCACATTTTGGTCGATATCCCGAAAACGCCTTCACATATACAACTAAGGGCCACTCCCTTTTAAAACCCTCATTAATACCTTTAATTTGATACCCATATCGTACAAACACATTCTAGAGTCTCCCCTGATCCACCTCTATGGCGATATCTCGAAAAGGCGCCCACCTATAGAACTAAGGCCCACGCCCTTTTAAAATATTCATTAGCACCTTTCATTTTATACCCATATTGTATAAACGCATTCTAAAGTCACCCCTGGTCCACGTTTATGGCGATATCCCGAAAGGGCGTCCACCCATAGAACTAAGACCCACTCCCTTTTAAAACACTTATTAACACCTTTCGTTTGATACCCATATTGTACAAACGCATTCTAGAGTCACCCCTGGTCCATCTTTATGGCGATATCTCGAAACGGCGTCCACCTATAGAACTAAGGCCCACTCCCTTTTAAAATACTCATTAACACCTTTCATTTGATACCCATATCGTACAAACAAATTCCAGAGTCACCCCTGGTCCACTTTTATGGCGATATCTCGAAAAGGCTTCCGCCTATAGAACTAAGGCCCACTCCCTTTTAAAATACTCATTAACACCTTTCATTTGATACCCATATCGTACAAACAAATTCTAGAGTCACCCCTGGTCCATCTTTATGGCGATATCTCGAAAAGGCGTCCACCTATAGAACTTAGGCCCACACCCTTTTAAAATTATCATTAACACATTTTAGTTACTACCTCACTATTGGAGCCCATCTGTCTTACAGCTTTGGGCCTACTTGTCTTGTCTATGCGACTTCCCAGCCTCGCGGCTCTGGGACTGGTTCCTTTCTGCCTTTTGAAAGCAGGCTTGTCGCCTTCCGCCGAACGTTGCCTCTTCATTCTGCTATTCGACGCTTCTTCCTCCTCGTACCGGTTGCAGAACCGAGGACTTCTAGCAGCAAATCTTTTGAACTGCCTTCGACTTATTTCTACCTCCTCATGGGCCTATTCCAAGCACTCGATCTCCACTTCTGTTGGGTCGACCACTGTTCCCAGGTGTTGGAAAGTTCTTAGTGCTGCACGGTACTGCGAGAGAGCTCTATTACTTCCTCTGCTCCGTATCCTTCTCCACTCTTCTACTCCGTTTTCATTTGTGTGCTTTTCCTACACGGAGTTCATTGAATCAGCACTACTCTCGCTCCCCGAGTCCGACGCATCGCTTAATGGGTATTCGTTGTCCTTGGCTTGCGACTCAGTCCTCCTGTTATCAATTTGGTAATGAGTCGTTCATCTTGGTCGTACGACCACATGCCCGACAAGGCGGTCTCAGCGGTCTAGTATTATATACGGGGAAAGAGCCGTCAGCCAAAGCAGCGCCACTTACTGTGGTAAGGCCATCAATACTTCCCGAGGTGGCCCGGTATCGGATGGGTTCCGTTCGAATACAGCCGAATTTATCCCCTGGCTGCAAATCGTACAATAGGCACGGTCCGCATAACACCCTCGAAAACGTAATGTGAAAAAAATTAACAGCAAACATATACTGAAATCAACATTATCGCCACGTCTCTCGCGCCGCTCCTCACAATCCCACTCTCGTACATTTTGTGTACCACAAAGCTGCTACCAATACATGATCCACCAACATTTAATAATTATTTAACTACACATAGTATGCCAATTCATACAATACATGAAAATGTTGAAATGGACAATGTATCAAAGATAACTTCATTGTAATGGGACATGGTATGGAGGAAGGTTCTGAAATGTATGCGAATAATGGTTGGACAATGCTTACGCCCCAGGAGATATCAATGTGGATTGATCGTAAGGCGTTTTGTGTATTTCCAAAGACTCTTCTTATTTTTAATGTATTCCTTTGGACGTTTGTTTATGTGGTGTGATATGTGAGCATTGAGATTTTGATGTTTTTAATATTAAATTTAAGTGCTGTGCTGTTTTCAAGATATTTGCAGGGCATCTATGCATCCTTTAAAGTGTAAATAAAAGTTTGTTTTACTGTGAACATTTATATACATACTTTAAGTTGATAATTTTTTATTTGCATAACTTTATATACAATATTATATGTTTGACATTATTTAACTTGTGCTGTGTTTGATTTTTATACCTCTGGAAGTCAACAAAGTATTTACTAATAAAATGATAATCAAAACAAAAACATATTAGCAGTTTAGAAACAAATAAAACTAATTAAGTGCACGCTTTGTACACATCACAGTTGTTTAGAATTTTGGCACACACTTTCACCCGAAAACTTAAGCTAAAATGTTGTATAACTCTAACTGGAATTGAGAAGTATTTTCTTGTATCTAATTCCTAAAATTGAAAAAAGGGACTAGCGAACCGAATGGGGTTGATAGGGACAATTTTTGGTCGAAATGGGCGAAAGTGGCAGCCGTGCTCGGCACATAGGTGCACTCAATCTCACAAATTTCATTATTGGTCATTTTTACTGCTGAACATTGTAGATCATTTGAAGGTGTACGCAGTGGCGTAACAATAGGGCGGCAGGGCTGGCAAACTGCCAGGGGCCCCAGACCCAAGAGGGCCCCGGGCCAAGAGGTCGCGAGCTGAAAAATATTTTTTACATTGTACCTGAGTATTTTATTTTATTTGAAAAGTATATTTTTATAAGTTCTGCTTAAAATCCAAAGTGAGACAACTAAAGACCATACTTAACACTTAATTTCAAGATAATCGTTAAGCATATAGAAAGTGAGTCTTCAACTTCAATAATATTAAAAACATTAAATCTTACTAGATGGACAGGACGTTGACATTTTTCTTTAAAAGTTCGGTTTGTTGAAGTCTAAAAAGCGCTAACGAAAACATTCTTTTAAATTGAAAATCAGATAAGCTGTTTCACTCAATAAAAAGATCGAAAATTACAATTTTGTCATGTTGGTTTTCCATTGCAAGATCCTACTTACTATCGATGCAGCCTCTAAAGCTCTTCAGTGTAAAGCCATCGATCTTTCAAATGCCTTAAAACGTTTGAAAATTTATTTTTTTATTTATTTATTTATTTATTCAAAATTATAGTCGCCTCAAAAACAGAGCGGTCGACTGCTAAAAATTTAAAGTATAATATATATATAGTATATATAAGATTAATATAATAATATGTCCCCAGTGGCGGGTCGTCGTGAGAAGCTCAGAAGGGAGCTTACGCGAGGTGCTCATAAAGGAGCCCGATGCCCAGTATGGAGAACGCGCGAACCGGGCGAAGTACCGATGTATCCAATACATCCTTATACGATTGTGCCTGTTTTCTACGGAAGAAATAATAATTCCAGCTTTTTAAAAAATAAATTAGCTTGTGTCTCTTAGTTTAGATAGGCGAGTATTGCCTTACGTATAGTGGCAAAAGTACATTCAAGACTGATACAGCTATACAAGTCATTGTAGTGCGAGCAACAGATAAGCAGAGGATTATTTTTAGCAAAGTTTTGACGACAAAGGGGTAAATAAAAAGAACGTAGTGTCTGGAAACCCTAGGAAGAACTGCAAAAAACAATCGGCTGAGAAGGTAAGCAGAATAAATTTCTCCAATAATGAGCTTATGGATGAACAATACCCCCAGTAATATTCTCCGGTTTTCCAGAGTGGATAAGCTAATAAGAAGAAGTATATTTCTGTATGGTGGAAGGTGAAGACTTGAGTCCCAGTTAAGGCCACGTAATACGAATATCAAAAATTGCTTTTGAACTGACTCAAGACGCTTTATATGATTTTGAGAAACAGGGGAACAAACGCATGAGCAATACTCGAGTATTGGGCGGACCAGCGATGTGTAAAGAAGCTTAGTGAGATACGGATCATCTAACTCTTTAGCCCATCTTTTAACGAACCCGAGTACTCCCAATGCTTTGTTGGCGATAGATGGTTTCGGATCCAAAAGAACACCTAGATCATTTACACTAGATATACGCTCCAAAGGGTTACCATCTATTACATAAGGTTTCAAAACTGGTTTCACTCGGTGAAATGTCATATGCTTACATTTAGAGCAATTTGAAGATAGTAAATTTGTTGTGCACCAACAATAGAACGAGTCTAAGTCGGCTTGAAGATGATCCAAGGAACTCAAATCGGTAGGACAGTAAGTGTAGTAAAGTTTTACATTATCCGCATACATTATAATATGGGAATGTAATATTATCTGTGACAAGTCGTTTATGAATAGGGTAAAGAGCAAAGGGCCTAGATGACTTCCCTGAGGTACCCCGGAAGAAACTCCAAACTTGAAAAGAACTTTTTGGGTCCGGTTAAAAAGATAGCTTTTCAGCCACATTAATAGGTCAAACGGAAAGCCCAGTAAATCAAGCTTATGAATAAGTAACTCATGGTTCACGGTATCGAATTCATTGCTGAAATCAGTATAGATGACATCCGTTTGCTTGTTCGCTAAAAATCCTTCCATAACTAAAGAGGTAAATACTAGCAAATTTGCAGTAGTTGAACTTTCACGAATGAAGCCGTGTTGGCATGGAGAAAAAAGGGAAGAGCACTGATATTGAAGTTGACTGGTAACAATCTGTTCAAAAACTTTAGGAATAGCCGAAAGTTTAGCAATACCCCTGTAATTCTCAACTTTTGTCCTACTAGCTTTTTTATATAGGGGTATAATAAAAGACTGTTTCTAAAGTGACGGGAATGACGCAGATCCCAGGGAAAGCTCAAATAATTTTAAAATAGGCTCATATATGTTTTCAGCGCAGTACTTAAGCACACCACTAGGAACACCATCTGGTCCCGGAGAAATGTTGGACTTCAAAGATTGAAGACTCTGAAGAACAATATTACCATCAATAGCAGGATTCCTAATGGAATTCGAGCTGTCTAAGCGATAGGGGTATTGACCGGAATGAAAACCACTGGATGAATACGTCGACTTATAGAACTCAGAAAATAGTTCAGCAACGTCGTCATCAGTGCAAGCTTTTTTACAACCAAAGGTTAATGAGGAAGGATACCCAGAAGTTTTCCGTTTTGAATTTACGAAACTGTAAAACTTTTTTGGATTTTCAAAAAATTTAGCTTTACGAAAACTTAAGTATTCTTTATAACAAAGCTGATTAAGACGGTGAAAGTTAGAACGAGCTAATAGGTATTTAGAGAAGTTTGCAGATGTTCCAGTTTTTTGAATCTCTTATAAAGCCTAGATTTGATGTTATTAAGTCTGATAAGTTTCCTTGAAAACCAAGGCGGCTTATTCGAACACAGGGTATAGCGAGTAGGAATACAGGTATCAAAGAAGACGTCAAGTGTACTCTTAAATATGGAGATTGCCGAAACGACATCAGTGCAAGCGTAGAGATCCTACCAATCATGGGAAGCCAACAGATCATTAAGCCTAATGAAATTCGCTTTGTAGAAACATTTAAAACGGGGTCGATCCTGTACTTGAATCCTGCGGGGTAGACTGATATCAAGTAATATCTCAAACGTAGGGTGTAGAGAGTCTTCTGGAATGGATAAAGGTGGAATTTGAGTAAGGGCAGTACCCACCGAACCATCTACAAATACTAAATCCAGCATTTTGTTTCTACTATTTGGAAGAAGAGATGAGTCTAACAGGCAATTGAGAAAATCGTGTTGAGCAGTGGGAGTTAAAAAATTTGAATCACTCATATTAACCCAACTAACTTCTGGCAAGTTAAAATCGCCAACAACAACAAGTCGATCATTATCACCTAACTGCGAATACAAATCGCAGATGGCCGAGCTATGATTAGCATAAACATATATATCCGAACAAGGTGGAATGTATGAACAGCAAACAATTAACTCCTAAAAATTCGATATGAGAGATATTTTCCAGCAAAAGCAACTCAGATGAGATGTTAGAATCAACAGCAATATAGACACCTCCCGCTCTAGAAATACGGTCACGCCTATAAACAGCATATTTATTTGAAAATATCTCACAATTGAAATTATCAGGCTTAAGCCAGGTCTCCGTAAAAGCGACTACTTGTGCCGTAAAAGTGAAGCTATTAAGGAAAAAAGGGGCGAGTTTTGATCGTAGGCCACGGACATTTTGGTAATTAATGATGAAATGGGACGAATCAATAATTACCTTTGTGTTGTTGTTTCTGTGTTCGACATTACGTTTTTTGGATTTGTATTAACCGCTATGACAGGTCCAGCCCTCGACTTCCTGGTAAATAAGTGTACCACCGTATTTAGATGCCAAAAGGAAGGATCAAGGACATTGTCGAAGAATGCATCAGAAACCGATATTTTAAACGAGAATATGTCTCTCTCATACTTAAAGTTAAATTCATAAACATTGATGTTACTGGTGGGCGACACACTGAGCTTAGAGCAGACATAATTAGCAACGTCATGTTCCGTTAGAGATACATGTAGCCGTGACACAAATATGGCCCTACGAAGTGGCACAGCAGTAACCGGCATAGTAGTAGCAGGTAGCACACCAGAAAATGGAGCTACTGTAATAGAAGGGGCAGTTAATGCGCTGATTGGCCTAGCGTTGTTGTTCGAATCAGTCAGTAACGTTTGGTTGCTGGCAGCCACAAATGTTGCCAAACTGTCGGTTACTGTGGTTGTAGGAGGTAGAGAAACAGGCGGAAGAGAAGGTAAAACTGGGGAGGTTAATGAAATTAACAGTGGCGTCGTGGGGGCAGTCGCTACAGAGGTACCACTGCTAGTTGTAAGGGTGTTAACATGGTTAGAAATCACCGTAGCATCGCTAGAAATCTCGGCAGACCGTTTTGATCTGTATGTGAAGTTGGAGGTTCAGACATATGAGGACAACCTTGTCCCAGACCCGAAGCCATGTTGGTGTTATTATTGGGCATGCATTTTTTGCGTTTTGGTGACTCGGAAATTACTTAAAATTTTTTGAAATGAGTCACCATCGTTTTATATCTTTCGTGCAGGTCACGAAAGCCAATGAAAATATTATTAAACTCTTTCTGAGATTGTCTCATGACAGCGCGCATGTCATTTTCTACTGTGTGACAATCATGACAGGTCCAGTTTAGCCCAATTTTGCTGGATATCAAGTCAACAACTCGACCACCTATGTGTGAGAATCCTGCACACGAAACGTGAGCCAACTTTTCACATAGCCAACGGCAAACATAAGTGTCACCTCGGGATATTTTGCCCTGGGAGGTACACTTCCTGGAACAACAATCCAACATTATTGTTAATTAAATCTTAAGCAAAAACAAAGAACACAATAACTCTTCTTAAAAGAAATTTTTGGTGGGCACTCACTAAGATTCTTTAATGAGAGTTATTTTGGATCACTGTATGCTAACAGCTGGCAGCGCTTAGCGAACAGTAAATAAAGCAGGAAGCAAAAGACACACAATGATTTGCTAATAGCAGATACCAACAAAAAGGTATGCAGTTAGACAATAATTATTGTGTAAGTTTATTAACACAGAATTTAAATCACTAAAAATGCACAAAATGCCACAATATGTATTGCACTTTTATTAAGATGTATACACTGTAAGCTAATAAATGAACTGTATAGAATTAAAACAATTTATATGCAGAATTTAGGTTGTTTACAAAAGTAAAAATAATAAAAGGTTACAGAGCGATCAAAAACACGTCCGCGCAACAAAAAGTTACCAGAATAATTGGAAAGGTATCGGCATGAATTTGAAAATTTACAAATGGAAGCGAATAGTGTAACAGAAAAATGGTTCATCACCCCTGAATTTTCTAGAACTCGCCAGAGGATGATAAGACGCCATTTTGATAAGCTTTGCGAAGATGAGCGTCTCCAAGATCCGGAAAGTTTGTTCAAAGAGAACATATTTTATCGAGTATTGGACATCAATATAAACCAACTGCTCGATTTCAGTGATTAATTCCAATGAATTAAATTGTTTCAAATTCCAGTGTTTTGCAGCCTTCAACTTGAAATTTTAAATGACACTGATCGAATAAAAAAACTGCTTTAGAATTTGTTGAGATGTATGAGAAAAGACATATCTGAATCATTTGCCAGGGAAATTTTCAGATTTCGATCCACTTTCAGCGACGAAATGAAAACATCGCCGTGTGTTAGAGGCCTTGCTAGTTTATTTAAAAAAACAAAAGTCATTTTATGTCTTGCAGATTTCCTGCAGAATACACTGCATAACTGTTATTTCTTACAATTCTTGTGACTACAGCTAGTACTGAACGATCATTTTCAAAATTAAAAGTGACAAAACCTACTTAAGAAACATTATGAGATAAGAAAGGTTATGTAACTTGGTTATTTTGTCTATTGAAAATTCTTTAAATTTTTAATGATGTAGACACTTTTGCGGAATAGAGGTACGCTGAAATTTTCGAAATTTGTTAAAATTAAACTGAGTACAACGAGACGATTTTTATTGATAGGGGCACATCAAAAGAATTTGCCACGGGGCCCAGATGGTATAGTTACGCCCCTGGGTGTACGTCAGGGTATTTCATTTTCAGGAGGATTTTCGGTCCGAGCATCCGTCATAAATAGTAACAAAGCAACACCTATTCGATAAAAAAGATTTCATATATTCCAAAAAGCCGAAACAAAAAAGGGATGAGTATCAAATACTCGTCAAGCTCCATTTGTAAACAAATAAGTGTACGTCGCACTGTTGAAAAAATTGTCGACCTTTTGAAAGCTGCTGTTATTGGTTCCAAGTGATCCCTTAAACACATTCCCCAAGATGTTTTCCTAGGTTAGCTCATATAAGTGAGATATATGCAAACAAAATTTGTTTTGGGCATCATTGGGAACCATTATTAGCAAATTTCATCCCAGCAGAAAGTTTGTGTTGCACAGTGTAGTTGTTGATAGCATATCGGTAAAAAATTATAAATAAGCCGATAGTTCGTCGATAACTCATTGATAACAAATCGTTAGCACGACGATAGAAAATGTATAACACGCTATGCGAGTTCGGTTTCGGTTATGGCTTTGGCTGCGGGTTTGGCTTCTTACCTACGATTTTCACTGGCCTCTTTACTATCATCATTATCAAAATTCTTATTATAATGTTCGTTTTTATACTCAGCTGAGCAGAGCTAACGGAGTATATTAATCTTGTTCGCATAACGGTAATCCGTAACGGCATAAACTAATCGAGATGGATATAGACTTCTATGCCATGTCCGTCCGTCCGTCCGTCTGTCCGTTAACACGATAACTTGACTAAATTTTGAGGTATCTTGATGAAATTTGGTATGTGGGTTCCAGGGCGCTCATTTCAGATCGCAATTTAAAATGAACTATATCGGACAATAACCACGCCCACTTTTTCGATATCGAAAATTTCGAAAAACGGAAAAAGTGCGATAAATCATTACCAAAGACGAATAAAGCGATGAAACTAGAAAGGTGAGTTGACCTTATGACGTAGAATACGAAATTAGTAAAATATTGGACAACGGGCGTGGCACCGCCCACTTTTAAAAGAAGGTAATTTAAAAGTTTTGCAAGCTGTAATTTGGCAGTGGTTGAAGATATCGTGATGAAATTGGGCAGGAACGTTACTCCTGTTACTATTTGTGTGCTAAATAAAAATTAGCAACATCGGATGACCAACACGCCCACTTTAACAAACAAAATTTTTTTTAAAGTCAAATTTTAACAAAAAATTTAATATCTTTACAGTATATAAGTAAATTATGTCAATATTCATCTACAGTAATGATATGGTGCAATAAAATATAAAAATAAAAGAAAATTTCAAAATGGGCGTGGCTCCGCCCTTTTTTATTTAATTTGTCTAGAATACTTCTAATGCCATAAGTCGAACAAAAATTTACCAATCCTTGTGAAATTTGGTTGGGGCATAGACTCTATGAGGGTAACTGTTTTCTGTTAAAATGGGCGAAATCGGTTGAAGCCACGCCCAGTTTTATACACAGTCGACCGTCTGTCCTTCGGCTCGGCCGGAACGATAACTTGAGCTAAAATCGATATATCTTCACTAAACTTAGTTCACGTACTTATCTGAACTCACTTTATCTTGATATAAAAAATGGTCGAAATCCGACTATGACCACGCCCACTTTTGCGATATCGAAATTAACGAAAAATTAAAAAAATCCCATAATTCTATACCAAACATGAAAAAAGGGATGAAGCATGGTAATTGGATTGGTTTATTGACGCAAAATATAAAAAAAAACTTTGTAAAATGGATGCGACACCTACCATATTAAGTAAAAGAAAATGAAAAAGTTCTGCAAGGCGAAATCAAAAGCTCTTGGAATCTTGGCAGGAATACTGTTCGTGGTATTACATATGTATATAAATAAATTAGCGGTCCCCAACAGATGATGTTCTGGGTCACCCTGCTCCACATTTTGGTCGATATCTCGAAAACGCCTTCACATATACAACTAAGGGCCACTTCCTTTTAAAACCCTCATTAATACCTTTAATTTGATATCCATATTGTACAAACACATTCTAGATTCACCCCTGGTCCACCTTTGTGGCGATATCCCGAAATGACGTCCACCTATGGAACTATAGTCCACTCCCTTTTAAAATACTCTTTAATACCTTCCATTTGATACCCATGTCATAGAAACTCATTCCAGGGTTACCCTAGATTCATTTTCCTACATGTTGATTTTTCCTTTTTTGTCTCCAAAGCTCTCAGCTGAGTATGTAATGTTCGGTTACTCCCGAACTTAGCCTTCCTTACTTGTTTCTCCTCTTATAGTTTTAAAAGAAAAGTTTTCGAATGCATTCGAACTTGTATTTACAATCTACTTGGTGATCTACTGGAAACGCCATCAGGGGCGGATTTAAAAGATGGCAAAAAGGACATTGCGGTGGGCCTTGCCCAGCAAATAGTTAAAGTTTTAAATCATCCGCAAGTAAAACAAGTAAGTGATAAGTGAAATATCATTGCTTCAAAACAATTTTTTGCTAAATTATAGCTTATTATTCTAGCCTACGACCTTTTTAAACTTGTTTTATATAAAAGTGGGCGTGGTCTTTAACCTATCCCGTCCATTTTTACTAGAAATATTTTCTACTATAGAAAAAATGCTTGTACCCAATTTTATTACGATCCTTTAATTTTTCTTCGAGCTATGGCTCCCGAAACATAGAAAATTACTTAGTCATAAAAGGGGCGGTGCCACATCCATTTTCAAAAATTTTAGTGTTTTCCAATTTAATGTTATAATTCAATTTAAAGTGTAAAATTCTATTGATACAAAGCTCTTTTTCGCTAAGACATAGCTTATTATTTTCGTCTACGACCCTTTTAAAATTCTTTTATAAAAAAGTGGGCGTGGTCTTCAACCGATCTCGTCCATTCTTTCTGGAAATAGTTCCCGCCATAGGAAAAATCTGTGTACCCAATTTTATTACGATCCATTAATTTTTCTTCGAGTTATGGCTCCCGAAACATAGAAAATTGCTTAGTCGTAAAAGGGGCGGTGCCACTAAATCCACTTGGAAATTGTGATACCATTGATATAGAGCTCTTTTTTGCAAAGATATAGCTTATTTTATTTGTCCATGACCCTTTTAAATATCTTTTATATAAAAGTGGGCGTAGTCCTTAACCGATTTCGTTAATTTTTCTTCAAAGTATTCCCTATAGTAAAGGCAACCTCTCTGCCGAATTTTGTTACGATAGGTTTAACGATTTTTGATTTATGATTAATAATATTTGTAAAATTGATTTTATCACAAGTGGGCGGTGCCACGCACATTTTTATCAAGAGTCTCAATATCAGTCCACACGTCAAATTTCAACATTCTATGTGTATTATTTACTAAATAAGCAGGTTTTTTGTGTTTTCCAAAATGTTATATATATAAAAAGTGGGTGTGGTTATGATCCGATTTCGCTCATTTTCAATATCAATCTATTCTGGGTCCAGATAAGCTCGTGTACCAAATTTGGTGAAGATATCTCAATAATTACTCGTGTAAATCAAATTTTTTTTCGGACACTGATGATTTTGATATATGAAAGTCTATATCCATCTCGATATACCTGTACAACCAACCGTTATCCAATCAAAGTTAATATACTTTGTGTGCAAAACACGCTGAGCATAATTACAGAGAGTATGCTGGCTATCAATGCTTAGCATTACGGGAGTTCTGAAAACAGTCCCGACCACTGCAACGTATGTTATTCTGCACATTCCATATATAGATCTAGTGACAAAGAACATAGATTTAACAACTGCAACAAGGTTTAGTGCCCCAGCGCAGCTTGACCACATACCATACGGTTATAGCAGTATAGTGTGATCAATAACAGGACGAACTCATACCGTATCTGCGCTTTGAAGGACTCTTAGAGCTACAATAGAGGTGGATGATTGGCTTAGGGTTGCCCAAAATGGGGACGAGGCGAAACACGTGTACAGCGATGATTCCAAAGCAATGAAAGTACGGTCTGCAGTATACTGTGCTGATCCGGAAATAAGCAGATCCTAAAAGCTGCCAGATCGCGGCATCGCTTTTCAGTAGTACCCATAACCAAGGCAGTAGAAAAACTGGAACAAAATAACTTAAACTGCAGCCACGTAAATTTTTGATCGCCAAGCAGCAATTAAGGCAATAATATCGTATAGTAGAACATCTAAAAGTGTGCTGAATGTGTAAGGAATCCCTGGAGTTAATAGGGATAGCGAAAAGCATACATCTATATTGGGTTTCAGGGCATATTAGAATAGATGTGAATGAAAAAGCGGATGAACTAGCTAAAAATGGCGGATCCCTCGAAGCTTGCTCCGTAGACGTCCCAATTAGATTAGGCGAAAGTTGCACATGATCGACCAACCAGGTAAGACATGGACCCAGGCGCGGGGTAGTTAAGTGTCGAAGATCATGTGTTGGTCTTACAACCTTAGACTAAGAAAATTCGTCCTATCATTAAAAATAGCGAACTGGACTCATGAGGGTTATTCCTACTGGACACTGCCATCTGGCGTCACATGCCTTTAAATGCAATACAATGCAATATTACTTTGCGAGAATTCGATAAATTAAAAGATAACAGAGTTATCGGTAAAGATTTGTGTTCACAAGGGAATAAAAGCCTAAGTCCTTTGTTTAGAGGGATGGTGAATAACCTACAGCGGCTCAAGAACGAGGTAACTTCGCTTTGTTTGTGCATACAACGAACGTAGAAGTTAGGCTGTTATCGCTCAATGTTGCATACCTTTCTGCGTACTTGATTTTGTTTTACAGATTTAACCCACAGAGCAGAGATCTGCAATGAGTAGTTGTAAACTGAACGCGACATAGGCAAAGTCACCATAAAATATGATTTTAAGTTAGTTAGCACTGTTTGACACAATTTTATATGTGCTCTCTGTCAAAAATGCGTCAACTAACTTAGTCACATTTTATTTTGATTATGAATATGCCACAATATATTCGCATCATGATGTGAAAAATAGTGTACTGATACTCAGTCAGGGGTATTTAAACATAGCGATTCGTATCAGTAATTTGGTTGAGAGTCTTTTTCATCCTGACACCGCGTTAGCGTTGAACGCGAAAGATCTGACAACCGAAGATGCTGATATCCGAAGTGAAGCCACTTTTGACAAACATATACGATACGTTTTCTCGAAAATCTGTATATTCATATGTATGTATGTATGCATTTAACGTTTTGTTGTTGCAAGAGCACGTGAACATGTGTATGCACATATATACAAATTCATTTGAATGAGTTGAACAAAGCATGGGGCACATTCCAAAAGCACAACTGCTGGCGAAGTTGATTAGTGATAACTTCTTGGAATGCACAGTTGCAACTTTACGACATATTACTGAGCATAAAAATTGGCCGCTTTATTCACTCAACGTTTTTATCGATTGGTTGTTGACAGTTGGCTCAACGTATCGTTTCAAAAGCACAATTTCTTTCTCTCAGTTGATAACTGATTATTAGCAAGATCAATTAATTGATGGAACAAAAAACAATGATCAGATTGATGTTAATAATATAATACACTCAGACATTAACAAAACAGGAGGTCTTCCAAAAGAACAAGAAATATTTGTTGGTGCTAAAGTTATGTTGAGATCTAATGTTGACGTTGCTAAGGGACTTGTAAATGTAGCAATAGGTCCCATCACTGAAATTATAAGGCCATATTACAGACGTGCTCGACTATACCATAACGATATACCATCGGTTCGCTTAGCCTTTGGCAATATCGATAATACTTCTCAAACCTCCGCAGAGTGTCTTTATAGCTACAACAACAGCAAAATCAAATTCGTGGTTAAAGTATAAGAATCCCAACGAATAAACTCGTTCACAGCTGTACGAAGGAGAAGGAAATATATATGTTAAGCACTTTGATTCTTTACTCTAGTCAGGGCATGTAAGGAAGGCCTGAGGAAGTATTTCATCGTCGGTTTAACGGAGCTGTGCTAAGCATGTTTCTCTTGTCGTAGCAAAAAGTACACCCCCCCCCCCCCGCCAAACGAAGGTTTTGGGGAGTGTTCTCGATGTAGATGCTCTTTTGTCGGATGCAGATCCCATACGTTCTAGTAACAAGCACCATTAAGGTACTAGCCCGACCATCTCGGGGACTCGAAAAATTTTAAAACAAAAAATAAAATCTCCAAAATGTGAATAAAATCCCCAACCCAAAAATGTATAGATTATGAATATGGCGGAAAACCAAAGATTTATTGGTTGGCTATGGTATCGTTGTGACAAAGGCGGTATTCTATGGCTTCAGTAACTTATTACATTAATTTCCATAAGGTTGATAGTTAATTCGCGACATTGTTTCTATCTCATGATCTATTCATACATGATTGAACTTTACAGTCGTGAACAAAGTTTGGTCTCACAATTAAAGGCATTTACATGCATCACACTTTTATTGCAAACAATCTAAACATATTTATTGACTCGTAATCATAAAAATTTATTTGTACATGATACAAGAAAAAAATATCGCTATTTCGATTGCTGAGTGGAATAGCACCATATCTCAACTGTTGTTTAAAAAGCGCCACATCCCAAAATATGTAATTCGAAATTCGGCGTTCAGACGAGTTAGTGAGATATTCCACTCAACAGTCAATTTATAAGAAAACCCTTCAATGTCTGCGTATCTCGTATCTTAAAAAGCTATTAACCATTGGATGTGTTACATCTGTATATAAACTCGGAATATTGGGGTTCTGACAACCAGCACTTAAAACCGCACAAAGTTTTCCTTCCACCAGGGCCCCCGCTCCAGAGTCTCCATATCACGGATTGCTTTCAGGACATGCAGAACAAATGTGTGTGTCTGATAAATATTGCGGTGGTTGTTTAAGCTGATAAATAAACTGGCATCCTTCTAAGTTTACTATAGATAAGTCAATAGTTTGGACAAAGAGGATAGATAATAAGAGACACCAGATGACAGTGTCAGGCAGAATTGCAATTTCCCAATGTACCTATTTCTTGGGCTCGGCCATTCCGTCTCTTCCTATTTTTCGTAATTTCTTGTCTCATATTTTTTGTTTCGCCTGACGAAAATTAAGTAGAGAATAAGTCAAAATGAGTGACATTGAGACATTGAGTTATTTTCTGCATTTGAGCTTTTTGAAGTTTTGTTAACTTTGTCCAAATGCTTACAAAATGCGATTTCATGCAAAATAGCATGTTAATATTTTTTTACAAATTACTAGAATATTTATGCACAATTTATGTTCAATATTTATGCAATATTGAAAATTTTAACTTAAATAAATAAATTATACCATATTACAATTTAATTAATCAAGGGGAGGTGTTGCGTTTTGCCGACGGCAAACCATATTATTGGTCACTAAAATTGACATACATTGCATAAAGTATATATGTATGTATGTACTTATAATAAATAAAAATGTAATTATTTTATTCGCAAACAATACGAATTAAGCGTTTTCATTGGGATTTGGGGGTGGTTGCATGGCTGCATTTAAATATATGTACATATGGACATGTGTCAGCTGCCATTGAACATATACATATATCTATTTATAATATTTATAAATACAAATTTACGTATACGAATGGCGAATACAATCGAATACGAAGGGCTGGCAAAGTTGTCGGCTGTCAAAAGTGATGCCCTTTTACAGCTTTCAGAAAACGGGAGACAAAAAAGGGAATTAAATAATTGCTAGAATTATATAAATTCTAGCTGTTTTGTCAATAAGGCTATTTAATTCATCCATACTATTCTGGAAAGACTGTTCGCAACCTTCTTTTGTATATTACATTATAAAATTAGCGCAAATATGCTCTTTAAAGAAAAAAAATAGCAACAAATGCAAATTTTGACATCGACGTGTCAGTGCGAATTTGTGCCATAAGAGGGCAAACTAGAAATCTTCAGCCGCAACACCAACATTGCCGCATAAAATCATGGCAAGAATATAATAAGCGTATCCATATAAGAGATGAAAAATATGAAGCGGTGAACCCGCGAAATTATGCACTTTACATAAATATTAAAAAAAACAATTTATTTAAATTTATTCGCATAATAGGGGGTAATTTATGCATTATTTTTTATACATCTTTGCTATGCGATAGCTATGCTTCTTTGGGTGATACACTTTTTCCGAAATACTTACTTCCACACAGCCGTATGACCGTTTAATCATTATTGCTTTGCAAAAATCTTTCATTTTTAAAGATAACTTTGTTTTATATTAAAATACTTTACCTTTTTCCTTCGTTTTACATTTGAAAAGCTTTGTGTAGTAACACCGCACCTAAACCATAAATTGCATTCACTTGGTAAAGTGAACATCTCAGCTAAACCTTGCTTGCATATTTCTAAATAAATATCTGAAATAAAGTAAGGTAGCTTCATATGCGCGGTTTAGTGAAAGCCCCTAATATGAAGTCGAGTTGGAAATTATAAAAATCACAAAATTGGACTTTTGATGACTTTGTAAGAATGCTGTGTTGCAAAGTTTCATCATGAAGTTTTTGGAAGTAAAGAAGAAGTATTTTTATGAATCAACATTCAAGAGGAAGCATCTTTATGAATGAAATGTTTGGACTTTTGCAAGAAGCCATGTTGCAACATTTCTTTCTTCCTCACGAATTTATTTCATTTGCAAATAAGTAAAAATGATACAGATTTTAGTGGTTGGTTAAAGGAATGTATGTATGTATGTTGCATGTTCGAAGAGGGGTTAGTGCGGTAGCGGTATATTAAACGACATTTGTACAAATATGTGCAAATGTTTGTTGGTTTTGCCTTTGTTAACGATTTTGTAGTTTGGATATTTTTTGATAAGTAAATATGAGTTTAGTTAGGTGTATGTACATATGTAGGTATATGAATGTGTTTCCATTTGTAATTTAGGTTGCATTTTGCTAAACTTGAAGAAATTGTATACTTACTACAAAACTTATAGGTAACCATTGAATTAAAAGATTTTTTTTTATGGTTTGTACATTAGACTGGGTCGAAAAAAAGTTGGAAAAAATCCGCCTCTAAATTTGAAGCTTATGCCAAGAGGTCTATAAAAAATTTTATTCAGTTGTAGTATATCTACATATTTATGTTTTTTCTCACACAAACACAAAGTTTAATATTTAACTTTCCACTCAGCATTTTGGTGAAAAAAATTTGAATTTCCCTACATTTCAATACAATTTGATAATAAGTTATGATACAATTGAACAAAATAAATAATCAAATATTAATACTTTTGATAATCAAAACTTAATCAATCACATTTTGGAATAATATTTGAATCAAATGTATTTTTTAAAAAATTTTTTTATAATTTTTCATTCAGCTTTCTGAATATATAGCTCACTTTCACGTGCTTAAGGAAATAAAGTTATTATGTAGTATTTTATTTTGAATGAGATATGAGGAATGAATGCATCATAATCGTATTCAAAAATTATTCAAAAATTTCAGCCAAAACTATTAACAAATTAATCATTGAAAGTTTGTATTTAAATGGTAAAAGTTAGCTAATGTGAGTTAACTTCAATGTTACCATAAAAGAGGGTAAAAGAACCAGCAATCAACGTATGTATATTGAGGAGGAGGGAAAAGGTCTTGATGCCAGCGACGCAAATGTGAAGGCTGATCCAGCAAGAGTAAAAGAATTTCGTGAAGGTTTATCGAAAATTTATCATTAAGTATGAACAAGCTAAAACTCAACGTTAAAAAAACTAAAGCATTTGTAATCAACGGCGAATCGGAATAAAATATTATAGTTAATGATGAAAAAATAGATAAAGTTGACGTAATTAAATATCTAGGCATTGTCATCGACAAAAAATAAAATTTTGATAACCATATAGATTATATCTGCAGTAAAATCTCGAAAAAAATTAGATTTTTCCGAAGAATTCGCAAAAATATACCTATCAACAGCGCAGTAAAGATATTTAATATAATGATCAAGCCACATTTTGAATACTGTTCGACTCTGAAATGGTTAAATATCAATCAAAGAACAATTATGAACGTACTTGTTTTTGTGTTTAAAATGAAATATCACCTACTACCAAAGTACTTAACGAGTCAAATAGCATATGTAGGAGATGTGCAACCATACAGCTTAAGGAACAAGAATGATTTTAGAATTTTTTCACAGTTTAATTTTGTTATAATTTATTTTAAAATTTTTTTTGTAAATTTTTTTTTGATTTTCGCAATTTTCACAATTTTTCACAGCTTTTGATTTGCGCAGAAATATAAGATTTGCTTCTACTTCGAAGTTTTCTGTATATTAAATGTTCATTGGAATTTTACCAATTTTGGCGCAATTTTCTTCCGATAATTTCCATAAAATAAGAGGTTAATAACTTTATTGCTGGAATCCAAATACATATAAATTTATATAACATTGTAGAGATTTTAAAAACACATATACAATATATATATAATACATATATACATTTTGGAAAACTTATACACTTGCATAATTCCTTTTAGTTTCTTTTATCACACACAAATTCTTTTTGAAATTATATACCACGATTTCAAACTTCACTTAACACTTTACAAAATTTTTCAGAATTTTCTAAACTTTCTGCACAATTTTCCGAAACATTTTTTTCTAAAATGTTTGTTTATATTTCCACTTTTTTGCACAATTTTCCGAACTAATTTTTCTAAAATTTTTGTTTATATTTCCACTTATTTGCCTTTTGAGCATAAACAACACACACTTCACAACACAACACAATCTTCTTTTCACTCATTTAAGCTCAAATGAACAACTTCTTTTTTTGAAGATATCTTATTTTTATGGCAATATTTCACTTCACTTAACTTTTTTATCCTTTTTTACACAATTTCATAAACTTTTTACACAATTTTAATCACTTTTTTTACTAATTTGCACAGAATATTTAGGTTTTTTTATTTCTTCACTTTTTATCCTGTGCTTTTTTTACATTTTCATTTACACTGACATTTCACATTCTCACTCAATTTATGCTTCCAGCTCAAACACAATACTTTTTGCACAATTTCTTAGTTTTAAGCCAATATTTCACTTTACTTCACTTTTTTATCCTTTTTTACACAATTTAATTAACTTTTTACACAATTTTAATCACCTTTTTACTAATTGGAACAGAATATTTACCTGTTTTTATTTCTTCACTCTTATAGTGTGGTTTTTTTTTACACTTTCATTTACACTGACATTTCACATTCTCACTCAATTTATGTTTTAGCTCAAACACAAAAATTTTTGCACAATTTCTTGATTTTAAGCTAATATTTCACTTCACTTCACTTTTTTATATCTTTTTACACAATTATATTAAATTTTTACACTATTTATTTGCCTTTTTTATTCACTTTTTACACTATTTTAACACAAAAACACAATATTAACTTTACACTCACTGAGTTAATTCTTCACTGCATTTTACCAAATCTTCGCGGACAGGCACAAAGAGGAATGGCCGAGCCCATGAATTGGTACATTGGCAAATTTCATACAAAACGCAGTCGGTTTTCTGAAATGGCGATATGACGCCTCTTATTATCTATCCTCTTTGGTTTGGAGAAGATGATAAGTAGTTATACTATTTGGTGTTACCGAACCCCATCCACTAACTTTCAGTTTTGTGCCCGGTGTTAATTGACTTTGACAAAGAGATATTGGTTTTACTTGATCTGTCTCCGAGAAGAATCCAACCAATTTAAGCACAGCGATATCCATATACGCTGACTCTCTGTTATATTGAGGATGATGATGCATTCTCCGCACATAGTGTTGTTGCCCTCTTGCTCTGTTTCTTTCACGTATATCGGCTACACCAGCTAGAATGACGAAATTGCTCTTTTCCCTCCCTATTATGCAATGCGCCGCTGTTACCACGGAATATATGTTAACCAAGGAACCAACGCATTCATATCTGGTTTCATAAAAAATCGCTGCCGAATGTCGGCTCTCCTCTATACTTATATCTGCGCCATTTACAACGCGTAATTGCGCATTCGTAGTCAAAATCAAGTGACAGCTAAGCACGAGAGACAGGATCGCGTAGTGAATGCTTGAGTTCATTTTTATTTAAGACCTTTTGCACTACTTTTTAAGTATATAATATTGCGTGATAAATTTTGTGGGCGCTATTTATACCTAATTGAGTCGCGTGAATAAAAAATTAACAAAAACTCTTTCTTCTAGATTTCACGAGTACTTCGATATTTAAATCAAAGCTAATTAGTTGAACAAACAAACAAAATTAAGGTATTTACGCATATTCCACGAAATAAAATGAGCTAAGCTTTAACAAAACACTTGCTTTAGTTTTTCAAAAGAAAATTTCCAAGTAATTGTTTATTTATATATGTATTTGCAGAGTTGAATAGTGCTATTAATTAGATATGTGTACAATGGCCGTATTTTTAATTAATAAAAACAGAAAATTACAAAGGGCCCACTTAATTAGTTTGATCTGTCTCCCAACTGCTAATATGTTCTATTGTATATTGACACAAAACCATAGTTGGGAGCAGTGCACTAAATTTCGAGCTAAGTGGGCTAACACAATCAAGATATGTTATGTTAATGAGATGTAATTTGTTATGAAAAAAATCTTCCAATAGTGCCAACAAATCGCGAAATGTTCGCAGTCGCGGCGATAAGCAGACAGTGATAAACAGAAGAAAGAAAGGTTAGACTAGATTTAGGAAAGAGGGGGAGCTCTAATACTCCGCTGAAAAACTTATCTTTTGAATTGATCTTGAAATAGTTCCGATGACAATGAACAGATTCGGCTATAGTTAACAAATATTCAGTAGAGGTCCTTCCGATATGATTCCCGAAACCTTTTACTTTAAGACTTTTTCAACACTTTTTAAGTATAAAATACACCGAAATTAATTTTATTGGCGCTGTTTGTACAAGATTGGGTCGTGTGAATAAAATTCAAGCAAAAACTTTTTCTTATAGATTTCAGGAATTTGAAATAACAAAGATACTTCTAAATTTAAGTTAAATCTATACAAAGAGAATCTTGTTTTTTTTCTTTCTGTTCATAATTAATCAGAAAACAAAAAGAAAGGCGCGAGAACCTTCGAAAAGATTTAAGGGCGAGCTTCTCTTCTAATTTGCGTCGTGCTGCTCTTAATTTTTCCTACAAATTGGGACGACTGGACCTGCATGTTTTACGCCGACTCCGAACGACATCTGCAAGGCAGATGAGTTTTCACTAAAAAGCTTTTCATGAGAGAAATACACTCGGAGTGTTTGCCAAATCGCTACCGAGCGGAGCCCCGCTTAGAAAAACTTTTTGCTAATTGAAAAATTTGTTACTAAATTTTTGTTGTTTCTTCGCCCTGGAATAGAAACCATGATCATTGCTGTGATAGGCGAAGCACGCCATCACCACGCAACTGCGGTCCATTATAGCTTGTTTAAATTTTTGGGTGAAAGTGCCTACTAAAATTTTTTTTTCACACAGATCATTTTGATATATAGAAGTCTATATCTGTATTGATTAATTTATGCCGTTACGGATTACCGTTATGCGAACAAAATTAATATACTCCGTGAGCTCTGCACAGCTGAGTATAAAAAACAGTAAAATCTTTGTTCAAGTCAATGAAACTTGATGATATGTCGGTAATTATGTATTCTTCGGTGGACCAGGCAGTTACACAGGCATAAGGACGATTGCCGCAGTCCTTTCCTCTCTACTGCGGTGTATCAGGAAACTATCTGGAAGATCAAAGCCTGCGAGTTCATTGACTCATTCGTTACTTTTTTGCTGAATATAAAACATCTGCAACGTGCTTAAGTATTTCTCCGGAGTGCTATGAGGAGTTTATAGTTTTTTTTTTCATTCTTTCACAGCGATACGTTTACTGCACCAAGCAATTTTAATAATGCTACGTGGTTCATAAATCTAAGTCTTCTTCCCAACTATAGCAAGCATTTACAAAGATGTGTCTGTATCACATCAACGCTGGGACGTGATTTTAGAGGATATCCAAGGGGCGTTATGGAACTCAAACTATTTTCTCTTTCAGCTTCTTAGATCATTAAAAAAGAAAACTAATTGGATTAAACCTCAAATCTGGAAAAGAAAAACCCCAAAATCAAATTCATGTGTAAGCATTATTTTCGTAACTGGTATCTAAGGTGGTTTTCGAAAAGTGGCACGCTTACATCACATGAATTGGCGTGCCACTCGATAGTTTCTAAAATATAGTCGCTACAATTTTTTTGGTTTCACGGATAAATTACGGCAAGTTCACGGCAATTTGCGCAATAGTTAATTTTTTTCCACGTAAAAGTTGGCTTGCCAACTTCAGGGAGGTGGTTTTGTGGCAGTGTAAATCAAGATCAGCTACCAGTCTACAGCTTATGCAGTCGCTTTCGCTTTACTTATTTTAGTAGCTACTCTAGATTTATCTAGAGCGGATACTGAACGTCCATCGTGAAATGACGCAAATAATTTATCGCAAATTCGACTGATTGAGCGCCTAACACATGGCTGTCGTTATGATCGGCTGGAGCGCCCTGTCATCTATACTGAATCTGGTGGGAAGCGCCAACCAATCGACGTTTATGTGCGCGCCTATATATATTTTATGCGAAATTTAGAAGTATATGATTTGCAATTTAAAATTAATGTGTTACTACAATTACTACAATTACTATTTCTCTATCTACGTTTAACTTTTCGTAAGGTTGCACCCAAACGTAGACAACCGATTTTGGTTGGAAAACAACTGCGTGATACGTTATGGATGCCGCATATTTTCCTGGCAAATTAAAGGGATTCAAGTTTGTTGGGCACCAATGAGTAGGACATACTCACATCAATTTCACCTGATGGCACTGTCACTATTTCCTCACGTATTAAAGGTACACTTTATTGCTGAATGAATTTAGAAAAATTTCGCTTCGATGAGCAACAGTGCAGCACTATACTCGAAAGTTGGATGTATAATACTTTAGAGTTGGTGCTACATGGGGAACAAAAGCGTCCTATGCTTTCGATCCTGCGCTGCATCTAACTGAATATATTGCACATGGCGCTTGGTCAAATGGAACTGTTGTAAATGCTGATTTAAACGATTCAAGGCATGGCGCTTTCGCTAGCAACTATAGCTCGCTGATTTTTACAGTACATTTAATGCTTCAAGTTGGTTTCTCTATTATACCTGAGCGTACCCAACGTTGCTCGGTTTGGGCAGATACTGATCTAAATAGGTAGGTGTTTTTTAACGCATTCCTTCCCGTTACTCAAAGTCCAGCAATCAGTATATAAGATTTTATTGATCTTCTTCAAAATATATCTCCCAATTTTTCTTATTCTTACCCTTTATAGTTTCTTTATCCCTCTCTCTTCTTTTTTCTTAGATCCCTCATTCCTCTAATGTATCATTGTTTGCTTTATTTTACTAATTTTATTTTGTCATACACAATTCATACTCAAAACCTCATAACTTAGTCAAAATATTTTAGCTGAAAAATTTTTATAGTCAGTTGAGCAGAGCTCACTTTGATTCGATAACGGTTGGTTGTACAGGTATAAAGGAATTGAGATAGATATAGACTTCCATATATCAAAATCATCAGTATCGAAAAAAAATTTGGTTGAGCCATGTCCGTCCGCCCGTCTGCCCGTTAACACGATAACTTGAGTAAAATTTTAGGTATCTTGATGAAATTTGGTATGTGGATTCCTGAGCACTCATCTCAGATCGCTATTTAAAATGAACGATATCGGACTATAACCACGCCCACTTTTTCGATATCGAAAATTTGGAAAAACCGAAAAAGTGCGATAATTCATTAGTAAAGACGGATAAAGCGAAGAAACTTGGTAGGTGAGTTGAACTTATGACGCAGAATAGAAAATTATTAAAATTTTGCACAATGGGCGTGGCACTGCCCACTTTTAAAAGAAGGTAATTTAAAAGTTTTGCAAGCGGTAATTTGGCAGTCGTTGAAGATATCATGATGAAATTTGGCAGCCACGTTACTCCTATTACTATATGTATGACAAATAAAAATTAGCAAAATCGGAGAACGACCACGCCCACTTAAAAAAAATTTTAAGCCAAATTTTAACAAAAAATTTAATATCTTTACAGTATATAAGTAAATTATGTCAACACTCGACTCCAGTAATGATATGGTGCAACAAAATACAAATATAAAAGAAATTTTCAAAATGGGCGTGCCTCCGCCCTTTTTCATTTAATTTGTCTAGGATACTTTTAATGCCATAAGTCGAACAAAAATTTACCAATCCTTGTGAAATTTGGTAGGGGCTTGTATTCTAGGACGAAAACTGTTTTCTGTGAAAAAGGGCGGAATCGGTTGAAGCCACGCCCAGTTTTTATACACAGTCGACTGTCTGTCCTGTATGGCGATATCTCGAAAAGGCGTCCACCTATAGAACTAAGGCCCACTCCCTTTTAAAATACTCATTAACACTTTTCATTTGATACCCATATCGTACAAACAAATTCTAGAGTCACCCCTGGTCCACCTTTATGGCGATATCTTGAAAAGGCATCCACCTATAGAACTAAGGCCCACTCCCTTTTAAAATAATCATTAACACTTTTCATTTGATACCCACATCGTATAAACAAATTTTAGAGTCACCCCTGGTCCACCTTTATGGCGATATCTTGAAAAGGCGTCCACCTATAGAACTAAGGCCCACTCCCATTTAACATACTCATTAACACTTTTGATTTGATACCCATATCGTATAAACAAATTCTAGAGTCACCCCTGGTCCACCTTTATGCCGATATCTTGAAAGGGCATCCACCTATAGAACTAAGGCCCACTCCCTTTTAAAATAATCATTAACACTTTTCATTTGATACCCATATCGTATAAACAAATTAGAGAGTCACCCCTGGTCCACCTTTATTTCGATATCTTGAAAAGGCATCCACCTATAGAACTAAGGCCCACTCCCTTTTAAAATAATCATTAACACTTTTCATTTGATACCCATATCGTACAAACAAATTCTAGTCACCCCTGGTCCACTTTTATGGCGATATCTTGAAAAGGCATCCACCTATAGAACTAAGGCCCACTCCCATTTAAAATACTCATTAACACTTTTCATTTGATACCCATATCGTACAAACAAATTCTAGAGTCACCCCTGGTCCACCTTTATGGCGATATCTTGAAAAGGCATCCACCTATAGAACTAAGGCCCACTCCCATTTAAAATACTCATTAACACTTTTCATTTGATACCCATATCGTATAAACAAATTCTAGAGTCACCCCTGGTCCACCTTTATGGCGATATCTCCAAAAGGCATCCACCTATAGAACTAAGGCCCACTCCCTTTTAAAATAATCATTAACACTTTTCATTTGATACCCATATCGTATAAACAAATTAGAGAGTCACCCCTGGTCCACCTTTATTTCGATATCTTGAAAAGGCATCCACCTATAGAACTAAGGCCCACTCCCTTTTAAAATAATCATTAACACTTTTCATTTGATACCCATATCGTACAAACAAATTCTAGTCACCCCTGGTCCACTTTTATGGCGATATCTTGAAAAGGCATCCACCTATAGAACTAAGGCCCACTCCCATTTAAAATACTCATTAACACTTTTCATTTGATACCCATATCGTACAAACAAATTCTAGAGTCACCCCTGGTCCACCTTTATGGCGATATCTTGAAAAGGCATCCACCTATAGAACTAAGGCCCACTCCCATTTAAAATACTCATTAACACTTTTCATTTGATACCCATATCGTATAAACAAATTCTAGAGTCACCCCTGGTCCACCTTTATGGCGATATCTCCAAAAGGCATCCACCTATAGAACTAAGGCCCACTCCCTTTTAAAATAATCATTAACACCTTTCATTTGATACCCATATCTTACAAACAAATTCTAGAGTCACGCTGGTCCACCTTTATGGCGATACTTCGAAAAGACGTCCACCTAAAGAACTAAGGCCCACGACCTTTTAAAATACTCATTAACACCTTTCATTTGATACCCATATCTTACAAACAAATTCTAGGGTCACGCTGGTCCACCTTTATGGCGATATCTCGAAAAGGCGTTCACCTATAAAACTAAGGCCCACTCCCTTTTAAAATACTCATTAACACTTTTCATTTGATACCCATATCGTACAAAAAAATTCTAGAGTCACCCCTTGTCCACCTTTATGGCGATATCTCGAAAAGGCATCCACCTATAGAACTAAGGCCCACTCCCTTTTAAAATACTCGTTAACACTTTTCATTTGATACCCATATCGTACAAACGCATTCTAGAGTCAACCCTGATCCACCTTTATGGCGATATCCCTAAATGGCGCCCACCTATAGAACTATGGCCCACTCCCTCATAAAATACTCTTTAATACCTTTCATTTGATACACATGTCATACAACCACATTCCAGGGTTACCCTAGGTTCATTTTCCTACATGGTGATTTTCCCTTATTTTGTCTCCATAGCTCCCAACTGAGTATGTAATGTTCGGTTACGCCCGAACTTATCCTTCCCTTCTTGTTGTCTATCATCTCATAAAGAGAGCAATTTTTACAATGGAATGCTCAAAATTTAATAAAAACTTTTAAATCACTCAATGCAATCGCTTTAACTTTTTGTGAGTTCAATGCTATGACCTAACAAAAGTTCTACAATTATGTACGTATATGGCGTATGAGTAGCTTTTGCTGACATACAAAATTTATCGCACCACCCAGTGGCGCACGTGAAATTGAAAAAAAATTTATTTATTTAAAATCCTTAGTTCTGAAATAAGAAAAACCTTCGTCTTGATCGAAGGAACTTATAGCCAAAATTTGGTGGTGATTGAAGTATACGAAGTACGTTTCCATAGGGAACACACACACACGCACACAATTTGATTTTTATATATATAGATTATTATCTTCCGTCAATCGCCAATCTGGATCAATCGTCTCCATTGTATGGTATTATGTTGGGTACCATGATGTTGACTTTTATAACTCTTGCCTCTGCGCAAAGCAAAACCCTACCCAAAGTTACATTAAGGTTTCCGATGTATGGGTTCTCGGCTGTACACTATTTATTATTGGCAGCCTCATAGAATTTGCTTTTATCAACACAATATGGCGTCGAAAACGTAATGTGGATGTGAAAAAAATGAACAGCAAACATATACTGAAATCAACATTATCGCCAAGTCCCTCGCGCGGCTGCTCTCAATGCCGATCTCGTTCATTTTGTGCGCCACCTATCACAAAGCTACTACCAATGCATGATCCACCAACATTTAATAATTATTTAACTACACATAGTATGCCAATTCATACAATACATGGAATGTGGATTGATCGGAAAGCGTTTTGTGTATTTCCAAAGACTTTTATTATTTTTAATGTATTCCTTTGGACGTTCGTTTATCTGGTGTGATATGTGAGTATAGAGATTGTCATGTTTCTAATAGTAAATTTAGGTGCTGTGCTGTTTTTTGGGGGACATCTATGCATCCTTTAAAGTATAGATAAAAGTTTGTTTTACTGTGAACATTTATATACATACTTTAATTTTAAGAATTCATGAGCTTAACACCGGCTTATAATAATTGAATTTCAACTATTATGTTTTCTAAGAGAAACTGAAAAGAATGAAACATTTTCTGGCATATTACTATGGAACAATTTCGAAAACCGCCAACGTAATCATCATCAGGCAATTTTGTAATGTTATCAAAGGTTTCAGCGGGATTCGAACCGTGAATCACATGGTGAAACTGCAGTTGCCTTTAACCACTAAGCTATCCTGCTGGTATTTGTTTTCATGCTTAATTCAGTTTTTCTCATTTCTACACTAACAACACCATTGAGACATTTTGTCTCAGCCGGTGTTAAGCTCATGAATTCTTAAATATAAGTATAAACTGAACACGCCATTAAACAAACATACATACATACTTTAAGTTGATAATTTTTTATCTGCATAGTTTTATATACATACAATATTATATGTTTGACATTATTTAACTTGTGCTGTGTTTGATTTATATAGCTCTGAAAGTCAACAAAGTATTTACTAATAAAATGATAATCAAAACAAAAACATATTAGCAGTTTAGAAACAAATAAAACTAATTAAGTGCACGCTTTGTACACATCACAGGTGTTTAGAATTTTGGCACACACTTTCACCCGAAAACTTAAGCTAAAATGGGCTAAGTGTTGTATAACTCTAACTAGAATTGAGAAGTATTTTTCTTGTATCTAATTCCTAAAATTGAAAAAAAGGTACTAGCGAACCGAATGGGGTTGGTAGGGACAATTTTTGGTCGAAATGGTCCAAAATGGCAGCCGTGCTCGGCACATAAGTACACTCAATTGCACAAATTTCATTGTAGGCCACTTTTACTGCTGAGCAGTGTAGAGCATTTGAAGGTGTACGCAGTGGCGTAACAATAGGGTGGCAGGGCTGGCAAAATGCCACGGGCCCCGATCCAAGAGGGCACCGGGCTGAAAAATACTTTTTTACATTGTACCTGAGTATTTTATTTTATTTGAAAAGTATACTTTTATAAGTTCTGCTTAAAATCCAAAGTGAGACAACTAAAGACCATACTTAACACTTAATTTCAAGATAATCGTTAAGCATTTCAATCAAACTAAAAAAAAGATGATGATTGATTTTTAGAGATGTACACGTTACATGTGAGAGAGGTTATTGATATGCAAAATTTGTTCAAGTTTTATATCTAATATAGAAAGTAAGTCTTCAACTTCAATAACATTAAAAACATTAAATCTTACTAGATGGACAGGACGTTATGATGACGTTTTTGCTTTAAAAATTCGGTTTGTTGAAGTCTACAAAGCGCTAACGAAAACATTCTGTTAAATTGAAAATCAGATAAGATGTTTCACTCAATAAAAAGATCGAAAACTACATTTTTGTCATGTTATTGGTTTTCCATTGCAATATCCTACTTACTATCGATGCCGCCTCTAAAGTTCTTCAATCTAAAGCCACCGTCCTTTCAAATTCCTTTGAAAATGTCTAGAATAATTGGAAAGGTATCGGCATGAATTTGAAAATTTAAAAATGGGAACGAATAGTGTAGCAGAAAAATGGTTCATCACCCCTGAATTTTCTAAAACTCGCCAGAGGATGATAAAACGTCATTTTGATAAGCTTTCGAATATGAGCATCTCCAAGATCCGGAAAGTTTGTTCAAAGAGAACAAATTTTATCGAGTATTGGACATCAATATAAACCAACTGCTCGATTTCAGTGATTAATTCCAATGAATTAAATTGTTTCAAATTCCGGTGTTTTGCCGCCTTCCACTTAAAATTTTAAATGACACTGATCGAATAAAAAAACTGCTTTAGAATTTGTTGAGATGTATGAGAAAAGACATATCTGAATCATTTGCCAGGGAAATTTTCAGATTTCGATCCACTTTCAGCGACGAAATGAAAACATCGCCGTGTGTTAGAGGCCTTGTTAGTTTATTTAAAAAAACAAAAGCCATTTTATGTCTTGCAGATTTCCTGCAGCATACACTGCATAACTGTTATTTCTTACAAGTCTTGTGACTACAGCTAGTACTGAACGATCATTTTCAAAATTAAAAGTGACAAAACCTACCTAAGAAACATTATGAGACAAGACAGGTTATGTAACTTGGTTATTTTGTCTATTGAAGATTCTATAGCCCGATCTTTAAACTCTGATAGCTGTTAAAGGCAGTGATGCAGAAGTGATTTATAATCAATTATTATTCATTTGTTGAATATTAGCACTTAAAACTAACAGTAGCAATTGATGTATTAAAGGAAGATTTAGACAAACGATATTTGAAAGGGATAAATCAAAGATTTATAAAATGATTTTAATGAATTGAATGACGCACCTAAGGCCTTCTTCCGCGATTGCAGGTATATTTTCCAATTACTATCGCGCAAGGATATTGGCACATGTAAACGCAAGATGGACAAAGGGTTCACCGCAAGTGCTTGAGTTGATTAATATAAATTGAAAAACTTACGATACTGTTTGGATATACTTCCTTTAATATGGATTTGATTGGTGAAAGTTGAATGGATTGAATCTGCTTGAAGATGTTTGCACTTTGTTGGTAGACTTCGACTTTCTAAAAACTGATGATTGATAACAGTAACGAAGTACGATATGTCCATCCGACTAGTTGTTGATAACGAATAAGAAGAGAGCAAAATGATGGATTGCACTTGTATTTATAGAAGATCACGTCATTGGAAGGAAACTCCAATGAGTGTTGGTTGGAAGTAATGAATGGCAACTCAAATCTACTTCACTTGCAAGGTTGTATGAGCGCATGTCATACAACTGGTTAGGTGAGCGAAAGTCTCTTATGAAACGGATAATGATCTAAGGAACGGAATATTATTTAAGTGAGCACAACTCACTTAAACAATAATGCTATAGACACTTTTGCGGAACACTAATCTCGAAAAAAAAATTTTTCTAAATAAATAACTTATTGAAATTAAATTGTTATTTTTATTTCATCGTAAATGCTTTCAGGTTTCCGCATTTGGCTAGCATGGCCTATAGACCATTCTCTCCTACCTAAGAGAGAAAGCCTATGCCCATTAGTGGGGCATATACAACGTGTAATTGAGTACGCTGAAAATTTCGAAATTTGTAACAATTAAACTGAATAGAGAGTGACGATTTTTATTGATAGCGGCACATCAAAAGAATTTGCCATGTGCCCAGATGGTATAGTTACGCCTCTGAGAATACGTCAGGGTGTTTTATTTTCAGAAGAACTTTCGGTCCGAGCATCCGTCATCAATAGTAACAAAGCAACGCCTATTCGATAAAAAAGATTTCATATATTCCAAAAAGCCGAAACAAAAAAGGGGTGAGTATCAAAAACTCGTCAAGTTCGATTTGTAAATAAATAAGTAAGAAATTTTGACCTTTTGAAAGCTGCTGTGATGAAACGCGCAAATATTGGTTCCAAGTGATCCCTTAAACACATAAAAAATCATAAATAAGCCGATAGTTCGTCGATAACTCATGGATAAGAAATCGTTAGCACGACGATAGAAAATGTATAACAGGCTATGCGAGTTCAGTTTCGGTTATGGCTTTGGCTTCGGGTTTGGCTTCTTACCTACGCTTTTCCCTGGCCTCTTTATTATCATCATTATCAAAATTCTTATTATATTGTTCGTTTTTATACTCAGCTGAGCAGAACTCACAGGGTATATTAATTTTGTTCGCATAACGCGAAACGGCATAAACTAATCGAGATAGATATAGACTTCTATATATCAAAATGATCTGGGCGAAAAAAGAAATTAATTTAGCCATGTCCGTCCTCCCACCCGTCTGTCCGTTAACACGATAACTTGACTAAATTTTGAGGTATCTTGATGAAATTTAGTATGTAAGTTCCTGGGTACTCATCACAGATCGCTATTTAAAATGAACGAAATCGGACTATAACTACGCCCACTTTTTCGATATCGAAAATTTCGAAAAACCGAAAAAGTGCGATAAATCATTACCAAAGACGGATAAAACGATGAAACTAGGTAGCTGAGTTGAACTTATGACGTAGAATACGAAATTAGTAAAATATTGGACAATGGGCGTGGCACCGACCACTTTTAAAAGAAGGTAATTTAAAAGTTTTACAAACTGTAATTTGGCAGTGGTTGAAGATATCGTGATGAAATTTGGAAGGAACGTTACTCCTGTTACTATTTGTGTGCTAAATAAAAATTAGCAAAATCGGATGACCAACACGCCCACTTTAAAAAACAGAAATTTGTTTAAAGTAAAATTTTAACAAAAAATTTAATATCTTTACAATATATAAGTAAATTATGTCAACATTCAACGCCAGCAATGATATAGTGCAATAAAATATAAAAATAAAAGAAAATTTCAAAATGGGTGTGGCTCCGCCCTTTTCATTTAATTTGTCTATAATAATTCTAATGCCATAAGTCGAACAAAAATTTACCAATCCTTGTGAAATTTGGTAGGGGCATAGATTCTATGACGATAACTGTTTTCCATGAAAATGGGCGAAATCGGTTGAAGCCATGCCCAGTTTTTATACACAGTCGACCGTTTGTCCTTCCGCTCGGCAGTTAACACGATAACTTGAGCTAAAATCGATATATCTTCACTAACTTAGTTCACGTACTTATCTGAACTCACTTTATCTTGGTATAAAACATGGTCGAAATCCGACCATGACCATGGCCACTTTTTCGATATCGAAAATTACGAAAAATGAAAAAAATGCCATAATTCTATACCAAATATGAAACATGGTAAGTGGATTGATTTATTTACGCAAAATATAACTTTAGAAAAAAACTTTGCAAAATGGGTGTGACACTTACCATATTAGGTAGAAGAAAATGAGAAAGTTCGGCAGGGCGAAATCAAAAGCCCTTGGAATCATGGCAGGAATACTGTTCGTGGTATTGCATATATAAATAAATTAGCGGTACCCGACAGATGATGTTCTGGGTCACCCTGGTCCACATTTTGGGCGATATCCCGAAATCGCCTTCACATATACAACTAAAGGCCACTCCCTTTAAAAACCCTCATTAATACCTTTAATTTGATATCCATATCGTACAAACTAATTCTAGAGTCAGCCCTGCTCCACCTTTATGGCGATATCCCTAAATGGCGTCCACCTATAGAACTATGGCCCACTCCCTCTTAAATACCTTCCATTTGATACAGATGTCATACAAACACATCCCAGGGTTACCCTAGGTTCATTTTCCTACATGGTGATTTTCCCTTATTTTGTCTCCAAACCTCTCAGCTGAGTATGTAATGTTCGGTTACACCCGAACTTAGCCTTCCTTACTTGTTTCTCTTCTTATAGTTTTAAAAGAAAAGTTTTCGCATGCATTCGAACTTGTATTTACAATCTACTTGGTGATCTACTGGAAACGCCATCAGGGGCGGATTTAAAAGATGGCAAAGAGGACATTGCGCTGGCCCTTACCCAGCAAATAGTTAAAGTTTTAAATCATCCGCAATAAAAACAAGTAAAGGTGTCTAACTTTGGGTATAACCGAACATTATATACTCAGCGTGAGCTTCAATTGCACATTTCATTTCAGATAAATTACTTTTCTACATAACACGTGGCACGGCCCGTTTAAAACAAAAAATTCTCCCCATTTCCTCTTACAATAAAACTTGATAAGTGAAATATCTTTGATGCAAAACAATTTTTTGCTAAATTATATCGTATTAAGGCGGGAGGTACACATGATCGACCAAGCGGGAAAGGCGTGGGTTCAAGCGCGGGGCTGTGAAGTGTCGAAGATTATGTGTAGGTCTTACAACCTTAGACTAACAAAGTTGCTTCTCTCATTAAAAAGAGAGGACTGTAGACTCATGACGGGTATTCTGACTGGACACTGCCTTCTGGCGTCACATGCCTTTAAATTAGGCTTGGTCAGTGATAGCAGATGTAGGAAGTGCGGGTTGTAGGATGAAACAATCGAGCACGTTCTGTGCTCGTTCCCTGCACTTGCCAGGCTAAGACTCCAGCTATTAGTAGCGATATAGCTGTCTGATCTAGAAGCAGCAAGCGGCTTAAATCCTAGGAAGCTTCTAGTATTTGCCAAGAGGCGGAGTTATTTTATAACATGGTCCTGCTTTTTGACAAACTTGTGGTAACACTACGGACTCAATCAGTTTATGTGAGGTCCTCATGGACCAGCCAGTTCAACCTAACCTAACCTATAGTTTATTATTCTAGCCTACGACCCTTTTAAATTTGTTTTATATAAAAGTGGCCGTGGTCTTTAACCGATCCCGTTCATTTTTACTATAAATATTTTCTACTATAGGAAAAATTTGTGTACCCAATTTTATTACCATCCGTTAATTTTTCTTCGTGTTATGGCTCGCGAAACATAGAAAATTGCTTAGTCATAAAAGAAGCGGTGCTACGCCCATTTTAAAAAATTTAAAGTTTTTCCTATTTATTGTTATAAATCCACTTGGGGAATGAAATACCATTGATATAAAGCCTTTTTTGCAAAGATATAGCTTATTTTATTCGTCCACGACCCTCTTAAACATCTTTTATATAAAAGTGGGCGTGGTCCTTAACCGACTTCGTTAATTTTTCTTCAAAGCATTCCTTATAGTAAAGGCAACCTCTCTGCCGAATTTTGTTACGATTGGTTTAACGATTTTTGATTTATGATTAACAATATTTGTAAAATTGATTTTATCACAAGTGGGCGGCGCCACGCCCATTTAAACATTTTTTTTTTAATTTTTAATAAGAGTCTCAATATCAGTCAACACGTCAAATTTCTAGGTGTATTATTTACTAAATAATCAGGTTTTTTGTGTTTTCCAAAATGTTGTATATATAAAAAGTGGGCATGGTTATCATACGATTTCGCTCATTTTCAATCTACTCTGGGTCCAGATAAGCTAGTGTACCAAATTTGGTGAAGATATCTCAATATTTACTGAAGTTATCGTGTTAACGGACAGACGGACGGACGGGCGAACATGGCTAAATAAATTTTTTTTTCGACACTGATGATTTTGATATATGGAAGTCTATATCCATCTCGATTCCTTTATACCTGTACAACCAACCGTTTTCCAATCAAAGTTAATATACTCTGTGTGCAAAGCACGCTGATTATAAAAATACTGGTCCTAATATAGGAAGTTAGTAAACCTATAAGTAGAATTTGTGGTGATGATTTTTGTTGTAATGAGAAAAATTGCGCACTTTGTAAATGGGTTACATTTTATATTATACTAACTTATGCCCGTGGGTTTTACCCCACGTTTCTATAAAAATATGCGCGTAACCCGTAAGTGGCCATGGGTAAAACATGAGTTGGTAAGATTGACTTCTGCTACACCTAATGACTGTTGTTGTATGATATATTCATATTTGTAACAGGATTCCCCTCGCGTAGGTGAAGTTTACAATTGAGTTGCAGAAGCCCTGAAGCTATAAAGGTTTGTATTGTGCTTATCAATCCCTTGATAAGCAGCTAATGATCGTCCTTGAGCTTCATTGATAGGGATAGGAAATTTAAGGCATTTAAAATTGAAAAGACAAATCTATCGGATTCCATTGATCCTTGGTTTTAAACTTTTTTGTTTTCGAAATTTTCCGATAAAATGAATTTCTTCAATGACATTCGTAAAAGTTTTGTGATGAAAAGCCTTGTCCTTCCCACTACATAAGCGTGGAGAATCGAAATAACGAAGCATAGATATTATGATATTATGGGCCCTCTTTTAAGGATCAATCGATGTGGAGAAATTTCTGATGGCTCAAAAGAGCTAATAAACTCAATCGGATAGGCACAGCTTGGGACTCTTCCATGACTGTGTTAATAGAGTGATAGTTCACATCCTCATTTTAAGGTCCTTAAAGTGCCTTTTCTCAAAGCTATTTATAGTTTGTAAAGACAGATTTAATATTTGGAAGAAACATTAGCTATTAAAGCTTCGGGCGATGCCATAATTTCTCAAAAACTTGCAGGAAAAGAAATCAAATCTGTTAGTAAAGGAATAGAAATTTTTCCATAATTAATTTCAAGAAGTTGTTTAGCAAAAGCTGCTGCTGAAGTGTTTCCGCCAAATTGCCCTCTCATATTTCTAAAGAGAGTACATTTTTGTACGTAAAGCCATCTATAGACGAAAAACACGCATTTACTTCAACTACGGCTGTTCCAGCAAGTAACAGGAAAGCACCACCTTTGGGATGGTGATTACACCTTGAATTCTTAGAGGTTTGGTCTAAAACTTGCACCGACTGTTTATGAGTCATGGTGCACACATCGCACACCCACACTTTGGCCTGACCGTTTGCTTTTGTTGCAGATCGGTGTATCAGATGTTTGCAGACATTGGTCATTTAAATGCGGAGTTGTACGTCCACCACACAAAGGGTATCCGCGGTATCTGAGATAGCAACTGCCATAGTGATTTCTCTTTTTGCTCTTACATTAATTAATATCAAATTAAACAGGAATTTTTTTTCCAGTTCCTCCAGGCGTACCCAAAAATACCAACCCTAAAGATAACATAAAAGAATACTAAAGGAATAACAGTCAAACCCAACTCTGCAATCAAACTTTACATGTTGAAATAACCTAAGTTTTTTGGGGGCCACGCCCCTTCTTACTCACTCCTTATTTTCTTAGTGGTGTCAGGGATTGATCCAATTTAACTCATTACTGGATTTCAATGTTCTTGCATGAATACTTCCAGAGTTATGCTGTACGAAGCATTCCATTTGTATGGTAGGTGCCACCCCGTTTATTATATTGAAGTTATTTTAAGCCTATTACCATCTTTGGAAGGTTTCTAGTGGGTGATTCAAACTTAGTTGTGATCGGCCGAGCCGTTTAGGGCGCAACGCGATTTATACCTACATACAAACATTCATAATTTTAACTTTATATATATAGATAGATAGATGATAGAATATGCGGATAGACTGAAGTTATCAAAAAATTTTAACGGCGTAAGATTACTTAACATCCAAAAGGAATAACAGCCAAACAACTCTGTAGTCAAACTTTAGTTGTTATAATAACCTACGTTTTTACGGCAACCATAGTTCTGAAAAATCTCATTTTAAGAAAGTGACACGCCCCCTTTTCCAAATTCCACATTTTACTCGAGGTGTTAGGACTTAACGTCATATAGCTCCTTACCAATTTTCACTATCCTACCATTACTACATCCAGAGATATTCAGTATGGTATATTCCATTTGTATGGGAGGTGCCACGCCCCCTTATCCCTCACCACACATTTTCTTACGGGGATTAACCTCATACAACTTCTTACTGAATTTCAATGTTCTAGCATGAATACCTGCAGGGTTATGTAGTACCAAATATTCATTTTGCATGGGAGGTGCCATGCCCCTTTTATATATCGAAATTATTTTTAGCCTATGACCATCCCTGGAAAGTTTCAAGTGGGTTGTGCAAATTTGGTTGTGATCGGTCGATCCGTTTAGGACGCAACCTGATCTATACCTACATATATACATACATAATTTGAATTTTATATATGTGAACCGGCCTATGAAAAGGTGGCTTATCACTCAAAAAGGAAATTGCGAGAAACAGCTGTTAAAGAAAAACAATGGATTTCTTCAGTTTCTTAGTAGTTTTCTTTTTTTTTTTTTTTGAGTCATAAGCCACCTTTTCATAGGCCGGGTCACATATATAGATTATAAGCTCCTACTTACTTTCACTTGGCTGTTGTTTGTAATCAAATCTTGCAAGTTAAATTTGATACATTTCCCGGTGTCCGATTGAGCTGAAATTTTGCACACATGTATAACTCCGATGACAACACAATATTACTTTGCGAGAATTCGATAAATTAATCGATAACAGAGTTATCGGCAAAGATCTGTGTTCACAAAGGAATAAAAGCCTAAGTCCTTTGTTTAGAGGGATGGTGAATAACCTACAGCGGCTCAAGAACGAGGTAACTTCGCTTTGTTTGTGTATACAACGAACCTAGAAGTTAGGCTGTTATCGCTCAATGTTGCATACCTTTCTGGGCACTTGATTTTGTTTTACAGATTTAACCCACAGAGCAGAGATCTGCAATGAGTAGTTGTAAACTGAACGCGACATTGGCAAAGTCACAATAAAATATGATTTTAAGTTAGTTAGCACTGTTTGACACAATTTTATTGGTGTTCTCTGTCAAAAATGCTTCAACTAACTTAGTCACATTTTATTTCGATTATGAATATGCCACAATATATTCACATCATGATATGCAAAATAGTGTACTGATACTCAGTCAGGGGTATTTAAACATAGCGATTCGTATCAGTAATTTCGTTGAGAGTTTTTCATCCTGACACCGCGTTAGCGTTGAACGCGAGAGAGAGAGATCTGACAACCGAAGATGCTGATATCCGAAGTGAAGCCACTTTTGGCAAACACATACGATACGTTTTCTCGTAAATCTGTATATTCATATTGTAACGAATTTACCTGCAAATCCTCTTATTTGCAATCCTCTGCTAAGTTCGAATCACTAAACTGTTGAATAAATAACTCCAATTTGTAATAATGCAAAATGGCCTTTTTTTTAAATACTTCACGGTAACACTCAAACTGTGCAACGAATAGCTTGCTTAATAACCAAACTGTTTGATAGCTCAAATGAAACTCTACTATTCAAAATAATACTTTTCTTGCTCGCTAGATAGCGTCTTAGTCGAAACTGCTTGATAACTCAAATCAAACTGAATTCCAGCGCCTCTACAATTGTCGCCTTTTATACTCTTTGATTTCAACCTTCGCATTTTCTAGGCGCTTCCAGAATCTACTAGTCCAGCAGCTCTCAAACTTCTCAGCTGTAACTACAATTGCAAAATTTTATAGTTTTTCTCATTGCATACTTATAGGAGTATCTCAGATATATGCATGTGTTTGTGCATTGACTCTCCGCTGCTCGTATACGTACATGGTACATATGTGTAGACGAAATTATTGTTTCGTTTATGTAGATACATAATGATTGAATTATTGATGTGAATTCGCGTCACTGCTTAGCATCGGCTTAGAGATAGCAGCACCCCTTAGTTTTGCTAATATTCGTAACAATATGTATGTATGTATGTATTTAACGTTTTGTTGTTGCAAGAGCACGTGAACATGTGTATGCACATATATACAAATTCATTTGAATGAGTTGAACAAAGCATGGGGCACATTCCAAAAGCACAACTGCTGGCGAAGAATTACGAAAAATTAGTGAGCATAAAAATTGTTCGCTTTATTCACTCAACGTTTTTATCGATTGGTTGTTGACAGTTGGCTCAACGTATCGTTTCAAAAGCACAATTTCTTTCTCTCAGTTGATAACTGATTATTAGCAAGATCAATTAATTGATGGAACAAAAAACAATGATCAGATTGATATTAATAATATAATACACTCAGACATTAACAAAACAGGAGGTCTTCGAAAAGAACTAGAAATATTTTTTGGTGCTAAAATTATGTTGAGATCTAATGTTGACGTTTCTAAGGGACTTGTAAATGGAGCAATAGGTCACATCACTGAAATTATATGGCCATATTACAGACGTGCTCGACTATACCATAGCGATATACCATCGGTTCGCGTAGACTTTGGTAACATTGATAATACTTCTCAAACCTCCGCAGAGTGTCGTTATAGCTACAACAACAGCAACAACAAGTTCGCGGTTAGAGTATAAGAATCCCAACGAATAAACTCCTTCGCAGCTGTACGAAGAAGGAGAAAATGTAATATGTTAAGCACTTTGATTCTTTACACTAGTCAGGGTATGTATGGAAGGCCTGAGGAAATATTTCATCATCTCTTTAGCGGGGCTGTGCTAAGCATGTTGCTGTTGTCATAGCAAAAAGGGGAAGGTGTTCTCGATGTAGAAGGAAGTGTTCTCGATGTAGATGGCCTTTGCCGGATGCAGATCCCATACGTTCTAATAACAAGCACCATTAAGGTACTAGCCCGACCATCTCGGGGACTCAAAAAATTTTAAAACAAAAAATAAAATCTCCAAAATGTGAATAAAATCGCCAACCCAAAAATGTATAGATTATGGAAATGGGGGAAAACCAAAGATTTATTGGTTGGCTATGGTATCGTTATGACAAAGGCGGTATTCTATGGCTCCAGTAACTTATTACATTAATTTCTATAAGCTTGATAGTTAATTCGCGACTTTGTTTCTATCTCATGATCTATTCATACATGATTGAACTTTACAGCCGTGAACAAAGTTTGGTCTCACAATTAAAGGCATTTACATGCGTCACACTTTTATTGCAAACAATCTAAAAATATTTATTGATTCGTAATCATAAAAATTTATTTATACATGATACAAAAAAAAATATCACTAATTCGTCTACTGAGCTGAATAGCACCATATCTCAACTGCTGTTTAAAAAAGGCCACAACCCAAAATAATTCGAAATTCGGCATGCAGACGAGTTAGGGTGATATTCTGCTCAACAATCAATTTATAACAAAACCCTTCAATCACTCCATATCTTGGATCTTAGAAAGTTGTTAACATTTGGATGTGTTACATTTGCATATATACTCGGAATATCGAGGTTCGGACAACCATGATTTAACACCGCACAAAGTTTTCCTTCCACAAGGCCCCTGCTCCAGAGTCCCCATAACACGGATATCTTCCAGAACATGCAGCACAAATTTGTGTTTTTGATAAATATCCCGCTGGTTGTTGATTCTCATAAATAAACTTGCATTGTCTTCTGGTTACTATACATAATTCAACAGTTTGGAGAAGAGGATAACTAGTTTTCCTATTTGGTGTTACCGAACCCCATCCACTAATTTGCAGTCCTGTGCCCGGTGTTAATTGACTTTCACAAAGAGGTATTGATTATACTTGATCTGTCTCCGAGAAGCAGCCATCCGCTTTTACTACAGCTATATCCATATATCCTGAGTCTCTATCATAGTCAGGAGGGAGATATACCTTCAGCAAAGTTAGTTGTTGCGCACTTTCTGAGTTTCTTCCACTTATATGGGCTACACCAGCTAGAAGGACGTACTTCCCCGGATCTGGCAGTACCATGCAATGCGCAGCTGTTACTACCGAATTCATACTGACCAAAGACCCAACGCAACCATATGATTTTTTATACAAAATTGCTACTGAATGTCGGCTCTGCTCTATTCTTATATTTGCGCCATTTACAATGCGTAATTGCGCATTCGTAGTCAAAATCAAGTGACAGCTAAGCACGAGAGACAGGATCGCGTAATGAATGCTTGAACTCATTTTATTTTTCTGTTTAAACCTTTTTCACTAAATTTTAAGTATAAAGTACTACGTGATAAATTTTCTGCGCGCTATTTATACCTAATTGAGTCGTATGAATAAAATACAAACAAAAACATTTTCTTGTAGATTTCAGGACTACTTCGAAATTTAAATTAAAGCTAATTAGTTGAACAAAAAAACAAATTCAAGGTGTTTACGTCTATTCCAGTGAAATAAAATGATATCAGCTTTAACAAAACACTTGCCGTAGTTTTTCAAAAGAAAATTTCCTGCCAACTCCCTAATCCAGGGTGTTATGCGGACTGTGTCTATTGAACGATTTGCAGCCAGGGGATAAATTCGGCTGTATTCGAACGGAGCCTTCCCGATACCGGGCCACCTTGGGAAGTATTGATGGCCTTACTACAGTAAGGGGCGCTGCTGTGGCGGACGGTTCTTTCCCCGTATATAATACTGGACCACTGAGCCCGGCATATCGGGCAGGTGGTCGTACGACCAAGATGAACGACTCATTACCTGATTGTAATAAGGACGATGATAAGAGGAGGACTGAGTCGCAAGCCAAGGAGGGCAAATGCGCGTCGGACTCAGGGAGCGAGGGTAGTGCTGATTCAAAAAACTCCGTGTTGGAGAAGCACACAAATGAAAACGGAGTAGACGAGTGGAGAAGAGTACGGAGCAGAGGAAGTAAAAGAGCTCTCTCGCAGTACCGTGCAGCACTAAGAATTGTACGAGCAGTGGTCGACCCAACAGAAGTGGAGATCGAGAACTTGGAATGAGCCCATGAGGCGGTAGAAGTAGGTCGAAGGCAGTTCAAAAGGTTTGCTGCGAGAAACCCTAGGTTCTGCAACCGGTACGAGGAGAAAGAAGCGTCGAATAGCAGAATGATGAGGAAAAGTTCGGCGGGAGGCGACAAGCCTGCTTTCAAGAGGCAGAAAGAATCCAGTCCTAGAGCCACAAGGCAAGGCAGTCGCATAGACAAGACAAGTAGGCCCAAGGCTGTAAGACAGATGGGCCCCAATGAGGTAGCAACTACCTCGAAAGCTGCGAGTCAGAGGGAAGCTCCAACTACGGAAGTAGGAGATAAGCCAAAGGGAGATAACGCTAAGACTCCGGCTTTCTCGGAGGTGCTAAAGGGAGTTAACGGTAAGACTCCGGCTTTCTCGGAAGTGCCAAAGGCAGATAACACTAAGACTTTGGCTTTTCCCGAGAAGATGATTGATATGGCAAAGCAATCACTGACTGTGGCGCTGGTTGATCGTAGCAGTCCTTTCGGACAAATAACTACTGAAAGGTGGAGATCTGTGGAGAGGGAGCTTATTAGCTTAATGATTAAGATGATGCGGGAACAACCAAGTAAGCCCCTTCCTACCTTTGATTCGGGGGATGGTATAATAGTGTGAAGATGATAGCGTGCGACAACATCGCGATCTTTCGGTGGCTGGAGGATGTGGTTCCAAACCTCCAAAGGCAAGGCATGAGCGGCCGGTTTGAGGTGGTGGATAAAGCTCAAATCCCACGGTACCAAAAGTTAAGGTATGGATACCATGCGTGATGAAGTCGGAGGATACACTGCGACTTCTGCAGAATCAGAATCCGAACATACCGACACAGGATTGGAAGGTACTGTATCTCAGCCTACGGAGGAAAGTCAGTTCTACATCTTCCGAATAAACAAGCGGGCGGAAGATATATTGTACACGCAGTTTGGAAAAATGTCCTTTGGTACAGGCAAAATTTATATGCGACTCAGGAAAAGAAGTCCCGAGGATAAAAATCTTAGCACGCTGGAAGTGGGCGATGTCGAAAGGACCTCAAAATCCTATGGGAAAAAAGACAGGTGGACGTAGCCGACGTCACCACGAAGGTGTTAGAAGAGGACCAACAGCCAGATGGTGCTGTGAGTCGCACAGAGGAACACCCGCACAACAGTTTCGAGAGACTGAAGGGGGCCTCGAATACTCTAAACCAGAAGGGCAAGAGGAGGACGACGACGTCACGACGAAGGTGCTGGAGGGGGCAAACAGCCCAATGGTGCTGCGAGTCCTACAGATAAACCTCCAACACAGTAAAGTGGCGTCGAGCGAACTCCTCCTAACCCTTGAGGAGGGTTCGTTTGACGTGGCGCTGATCCAGGAGCCGTGGCTCTCATCGGGAGGAAAGGTTTCTGGACTTAGTGCGCGCGGGTTTGGCGTTTACTACGCGCAAACGTAAGGGCGGGTGTGAGCTGTAGTAATGGTAAGGAAACAGCTGCATTCATATATGCTGCCTAATTACACTACTGAGGAGCTCGTAGTGGTGGCCGTTGAGCAAAAGAATAAGCAGGCATTTATCCTGGGGTCCTGCTACATGGCCCATGCTGCGGAGGTTTCACCGATGGAGTTCAAAAGGCTAGTACAGAAGGAAGGGCGCAAAGGCCGGTTGGTCATAGCGGCAGATGCAAATGCGCACCACAATGCGTGGGGAGAGCAGATACGAACGAGAGAAGCGAGTCTCTATTTTGTTACATCCTGCAAACCAATTTGCAGATAGCCAACAGGGGAAATTCCCCTATATTCATTGGTCCAACATCCAGCAATGTTCTGGATATTATATTGAGCTCCAAGCGTGATATATCAAGGTATGCTTGAATGGTCCTTGATATACCATCCTTCTCCGACCATGCGTATATCAGCTTCAGCATCCCCCTAAAGAGGGTAGAGAAGCGAGGAACCGTTAGAAACCCTAGGTCAACGAACTGGACTAAATTCCAGAAACAGGTAGAAACAAAGCTGGGACAACCCAAAGAGGTTGCCAATCTGGAGGAACTGGAGGAGTCGAATGAATTCCTAACAAGGACGCTTATGACTGCGTATAACAAAGCTTGCCCTCTAAGAAGATTCAGAGGAAAAGCAAAGCCGCCATGGTGGAGCAATGAGCTGAGTCTGCTAAGAAGACAGGTAAAAGAAATGTTTAAGCCCACAAAGACCGCGGAAAGCGAAGCGTGTCGGGACGAGTACAGGGATCTACTGAGGATCAACGTGATAGCGTGAAATTTCCAGGGCGAAGAGAATCTCATGGAAAAGTTTCTGTACGGACATAGAGTGCTCCAGCGAAACAGCACGGTTGAAAAAAGTCCTATCAATGGGAAACATAGTCCAGGGACTAATAAAGAAAGAGAACGGGGAATGGTCACGTAATAGTGAGGAATCCCTTGAGGTGCTTCTCGATACACATATCCCATCGGGAGACGGTTTAGAACAGCCAGCAGACATCACTCACACTTCGATCACGGAGCGGGTAGTGCCGGGCTTGGTGACCGATACCAAGATCGAATGGGCAATTAAAACGTTTTCTAACTTTAAATCGCCGGGCCCAGATGGTTTATTCTCGGCCATGCTACAAGTCTCAAGTAGGGCGGTCGTGGAATGGCTTAAAATAATATTCGATGGGTGCATAAGGCTGAATCATGTACCGCACTCTTGGAGAACTGCTCGTGTAGCTTTCCTACCAAAGACGGAGAAGATCGGTCACGTGTATCCCAAAGACTATAGACCCATTAGCTTAACATTATTTCTGCTCAAAACCTTTGAGAGGCTGATAGATGTGTACATAAAGTCCAACGTGGATGAAAAGATGCTCTCCACAACACAGCAAGCGTACACCAAAGGCAAGTCGGTAGACACCGCATTGCATAGAGTGGTAATAAGCATAGATAAATCCCTGGAATATAAGGAGTATGCTCTTGGACATTGCCGATGGTTTCAATAATGTTTCTAAATGGGCGATTATGGATGGTCTTAATTACATTAAAGTACATCCCGCCTTAATCAGATGGATCGACTGCATGTTAAATTGCAGGAAGATTACATCACAATGGGGATTGTACGTGGCCACGAAATCAGTGGACAGGGGCACGCCGCAGGGAGGGGTGCTATCACCTCTGCTGCGGACGCTGGTCATCAACCGACTGCTCAGGCGATTCGATGAGGGACCCGTAAAACTTACGGCTTACGCAGATGACCTTGCAATTGCCATAAGTGGAAAGTGCCTTCCAACGATTAGATCTTTTATGGATCGGGAGCTTCGGGATATTCATACCTGGGCATCTAATGTCGGGTTGAAAGTCAATGCGGAGAAGTCATATGGTCTTGTTTACAAAGAGGTACAAGTTCCCAAATTGGACCAGGTCTAAATTAGGAGGGGTGACCTTACAAGAGAAACCTTGCACAAAATATCTAGGAATCATCCTATACAGTAAGCTGTCATGGAAGCTCAACGTGGAGGAGAGGGTGAAGAAGGCCTCTACGGCACTCTATACATGTAAAAGAATGCTGGGGTACGTGGGGATAATCGCCTTCTCTTTCTCATTGGGTTTTTACAGCGATTGTAAGCCCTATTCTATACTATGGAGTTCTTGTTTGGAAAGCCACACAAAAAACAACATACCTCAAAAAATTAGAGGGGGTATGCAGACTATCAATGCTTGGCATTACGAGAGCCCTGAAAACAACCCCGACAGCTGCACTGTATGCCATTCTGCACATTCCACCTGTAGTGCTGGGAGCAAAGAACATCGCATTAACAATTGCAACCAGGCACGGTGCCTCGGGGCAGCTTGAGCGCCTACCATATGGCCATAGTAGTATAGCGTCATCAATCACAAGATGATCAGACCACCTGATTCCCTATCTGCGCTTCGAGGGAGATCTTAAGGCTACAATAGAGATGGACGGTTGACGTAAGGGTGCGCAAAAAGAGGACGAGACGATACATGTGTACACAGATGGATCCAAAGTAGTGGAAGGAGTAGGGTCTGCGGTATACTGTGCTGATCCGGAAATAAGCAGATCATACAGGCTGCCGGAGCAATAATCTCGCATAGCATAGTATCTAAATGCGTGTTAGAGTGTAAGCAGGCATATGGGAATAGATGGTAATGAAAAATCGGACGAACTAGCTAAAAATGGCGCATCCCTTGAAGCTTGCTCCGTAGGCGTCCCAATTAGACTGGGCGAGATTAAGCGGGAAAGGCGGGGGTTCAAGCGCGGGGCTGTGAAGTGTCGAAGATTATGTGTAGGTCTTACAACCTTAGACTAACAAAGTTGTTTCTATCATTAAAAAGAGAGGACTGTAGACTCATGACGGGTATTCTGACGGGACACTGCCTTCTGGCGTCACATGCCTTTAAATTAGGCTTGGTCAGTGATAGCAGATGTAGGAAGTGCGGGCTGGAGGAGGAAACGATCGAGCACGTTCTGCGCTCATGCTCTGCACTTGCCAGGCTAAGATTCCAGCTATTAGGAGTGATACAGCTATCAGATCTAGAAGCAGCAAGTGGCTTAAGTCCTAGGAAGCTTCTAGTATATGCCAAGAGAACGGAGTTATTTTATAACATAGGTCCTGGTTTTTGATAAGGTTTTTAATTTGGTCGTTAAAACAAACTTCTGGTAACACTACGGACTCAATCAGTCTATGCAAGGTCCTCACGGACCGGCCAGTTCAACTTAACCTAACATAACCTAGTTCTATAGGTGGACGCCTTTTCGAGATATCGCCATAAAGGTGGACCAGGGGTGACTCTAGAATTTGTTTGTACGATATGGGTATCAAATGAAAGGTGCCAATGAGTATTTTAAAAGGGAGTGGGCCTTAGTTCTATAGAATGCGTTTGTACGGCCATTTTTTTACCAAGATAAAGTGAGTTCAGATAAGTACGTGAACTAAGTTTAGTGAAGATATATCGATTTTTGCTCAAGTTATCGTGTTAACGGCCGAGCGGAAGGACACACGGTCGACTGTATATAAAAACTGGGCGTGGCTTCAACCGATTTCGCCTATTTTCACAGAAAACAGTTATCGTAATAGAAGCTATGCCCCTACCAAATTTCACGATGATTGGTAAATTGTTGTTCGATTATGACATTAAAAGTATTCTAGAGAAATTAAATGAAGAAAGGCGGAGCCACGCCCATTTTGAAAATTTCTTTTATTTTTGTATTTTGTTGCACCATATCATTACTGGAGTTGAATGTTGACATAATTTACTTATATACTGTAAAGATATTAAATTTTTTGTTAAAATTTTACTTACAAAAAAAAATATTTTTAAAAGTGGGTCTGGTCCTTCTCAGATTTTGCTAATTTTTAATAAGCATACATATAATAATAGGAGTAACGTTCCTGCCAAACTTCATCATGATATCTATAACGACTGACAAATTACAGCTTGCAATACTTTTAAATTACCTTCTTTTAAAAGTGGGCGGTGCCACCCCCATTGCCCGAAATTTTACTAATTTTCTATTCTGCGTCATAAGGTCAACTCACCTACCAAGTTTCATCGCTTTATCCGTCTTTGGCAATGAATTATAGCACTTTTTCCGTTTTTCGAAATTTTCGATATCGAAAAAGTGGGCGTAGTTATAGTCCGATTTCGTTCATTTTAAATAGCGATCTGAGATGAGTGCCCAGGAACCTACATACTAAATTTCATCAAGATACCCCAAAATGTGCTCTAGTTATCGTGTTAACGGAAAGACGGACGCCCAGATCATTTTGATATATAGAAGTCTATATCTGTATTGATTCATTTATGCCGTTACGGATTACCGTTATGCGAACAAAATTAATATACTCCGTGAGTTCTGCTGAGCTGAGTATAAAAAACAGTAAAATCTTTGTTCAAGTCAATGAAACTTGATGATAAGTCTGTAATTATGTATCCCTCGGTGGACCAGTCAGTTACACAGGTATAAAGACGATTAACGCAGTCCTTTCCTCTCTACTGCGGTGTATCAGGAAACTATCTGGAAGACCAAAGCCTGCGAGTTCATTGACTCGTTCGTCACTTTTTCGCTAATTATAAAACATCTGCAACGTGCTTAAATATTTCTCCGGAGTGCTATGAGGAGTTTATAGTTTTTTTTTCATTCTTTCACAGCGATACGTTTACTGCGCAAAGCAATTTTAATAATGCTACGTGGTTCATAAATTTAGGTCTATAGCAAGCATTTACAAAGATGTTTCTGTATCACATCAACGCTGGGACGTGATTTTAGAGGATATGCAAGGGGCATTATGGAACTCAAACTATTTTCTCTTTCAGCTTCTTAGATCATTAAACAAGAAAACTAATTGGATTAAACCTCAAAATCAATTTCATGTGTAAGTATTATTTTTGTAACTGGTATCTAAGGTGGTTTTCGAAAAGTGGCACGCTTACATCACATGAATTGGCGTGCCACTCGATACTTTCTAAAATATAATCGCTACAATTTTTTGGTTTCACGGATAAATTACTGCAAATTCACAGCAATTTGCGCAATCGTTAATTTTTTTCCCCGTAAAAGTTGTCTTGCCAACTTCAGAGAGGTGGTTTTGCGGCAGTGTACGGTAAATCAAGATCAGCTACCAGTCTACAGCTTATGCAGTCCTTTCGCTTTACTTATTTTAGTAGCTACTCTAGATTTATCTAGAGCGGATACTGAATGTCCATCGTGAAATGATGCTAATAATTTATCGCAAATTCAACTGATTGAGCGCCTAACACATGGCTGTCGTTATGATCGGCTGAAGCGCCCTGTCATCTATACTGAATCTGGTGGGGAGCGCCAACCAATCGAAGTTTATGTGCGCGCCTATATATATTTTAGGCGAAATTTAGAAACACATGATTTGCAATTTAAAATTAATGTTTTACTACAATTACTACAATTACTATTTCTCTATCTACGTTTAACTTTTCGTAAGGTTGCACACAAACGTAGACAACCGATTTTGGTTGCAAAACAACTGCGTGATACGTTATGGATGCCGCATATTTTCCTGGCAAATTAAAGGGATTCAAGTGTGTTGGGCACCAATGAGTAGGACATACTCACATCAATTTCACTTGATGGCACTGTCATTATTTACTCGCGTATTAAAAGTACACTTTATTGCTGAATGAGTTTAGAAAAACAATACAAATACAGCACTATACTCGAAATTTGGATGTATAATAGTGTGACCGCAAGTTATATTGACAATTTTTTTTTTTCTTATTTTGACTTGGCAAACCTCTTAGCTTTATTCCAAATTAGAAAAAAACTATATATAAAAAATTTTAGATTGTTTGCATAATTATTGGACGTCCCTTAAGGCTGCAAAATTTCCTAAAAATGCTATTTTTCTCACTATGGGTCGCTTTAATTGTTCTTAACTTCAGTAATATTTATTTTATAGAAAAACTTTATTCACAAATGTTCTAGAGACATATCTCACGAACAATGCTGCTCTGTATCAGTCTTCTTTCACATTAATATTTAATCCAGAAGAAACCAAATTAAAAAATAACAGCGACATTTTCACTTATCTTCGCATTCGAACATATTTTCATATAATTATTTGTGTTATAAAACTACTTTGCTTATTTATCACTTGGTAACAACATAGAATATTTAACTTAGTTGTATTGGCTTTGGAATTTCTGTCAGTGAATTAAAATATGTATTGTAATAATTTTTTAACAGTCGAAATTATACGTGCATTGAAACAGAGTTTGTGTGTTTAGTACTCTTTTTCTATTAATAAATCTCTGCTAACAATTTGCAACAAATAATTAGTGCAACAGTTTACCGTTAGTTCTTACTGAGTAGCAGAGCAGAATATTATTGTTATTGTTACTTAACGACGACTACATTTCATTTATTGCCGTGCATTTAAAGTAATTGGACATGTTATCGAAAATTTTGCGTGAAAAAATGCATTTGTTATGCTAGTTTTGTCCTTCCTTAAGTGGGTGTAAACTACTTTCTTCTAACAAAGAAGTTATGAAGTCGGAGTTAGATGACTTATTTGATATAACAAGTGCAAATGCACTGGACCTTATTAAAAATTTAGAGGATACATTATTTTTGGAGAATCAAAGAAAGAAAAGTTGACCGGGGTTTATGTATGGCATCGATTATAAAACAGCAGTAAGTGAAGAAAGAATGGAAGTACGTCAACAAGATCATTTAAAACAGAAAGAGCAGAATGATCGTGCATTAGCTGCTTCTAGTAAGAAAAAATTGTATATTATTTTTAATATAGTACAACATATATTTATTTGTACTACCTTTATTCAGATGAAACAGCTGAACTTTCTTCCTGCTGTTCGGAGAGCGATATCAGCGAAATCGCTGCTAGCTATAAGGTAAGTTCAAGGTTACAAATTATAAGTAAAACGTGAGAATGAAACTATATAAAACGTAGATGAGAAATAATTAAAACACACAGGGTTACATTACAAAATTATAACCAAAACGCTTAATTCCTTTTTAAAAGATCTTGGGAGCAGAATCTGTAATGCCAACGACAGCCAAAAAATTGAGAGGATTTAAAAATATAATGACTACAAAACTTGCAAGGCGGCTGCAAGTTCAGTGATCGAAAAGACGTGCATTTAATTATATCTGTGGTAGAAGCAGTCGGTCTTGAAGTACAAAACTATATTATAAATAAAACGTCTATACATAATGCAAGGGAAAAAATACGAGCAGAATGGTCCAAAAATATAAAAGAACGTTTCAACAAGAACGAACTTGGTGCAATTTGTTTGCACTGGGACGGAAATCTGTTACCAGCTCTTACTGGGAATGAAAGTTGACAGACTTCCAATCATAATTTCATGCGGGCGTACGGAGCAACTACTTGAAGTGCCCGCTCTTAAAAGTGGAACTGGCAGAGAGCAGGAGTCTGCTGTTTGTAAAGCTATATTTGAATGGGGTCTTCAAAATCATATAAAAGCCTTGGTGTTCGACACAACTGTCGTAAATACAGGCCATTTTAATGGAACCTGTACGACTATTGAACCCAGTCTTCAAAAGCAGCTTCTTTGGATACCTTGCCGTCACCACAATTTGGAAGTCGCATTAAAAAGTGCCTTTGAAGTTAAGATGAGCAAAACCGAAAGCCCAAATGTAAAAATGTTTGAGCAATTTAAAAATACATGGGGAAATATTAACCAAACTAATTATCAGTCTGCAGAATGGAAGATAATGATGCCAAAAAATATTTAAAAGTAGATAAAGATAAAATAATTGAATTTGTGAACGATGGGATCAAAACTAAACAGCCAAGAGATGACTACAGTTTCTTGAGCTTACAGTAATATTTCTTGGCGAGACTCCACCTATTCGCGATGCAGCTTTTGCTTTTAGCGAGATGGATAGAAAAAGCTATATGCTGCTTAAAAATGTTTTTATTTCGACGTTAATTTGATTTGGCAGTAAAAGATAGGAAGGCTTTACGTAATATATGTATTTTTATTGTTTCAATATATGTTGAGATGTGGTTCTCTGCCCCTTCTGCTGCACAAGCACCAAACAAAGATATCCAACTTTTGAAAAAACTGGATTCTTTATAAAAAAATTGATGCTGATATATCTCAAGTTGCATTACACAAATTTAAAAACTACTTATGGTACTTGAGTCCTCAATGTGTGGCTTTAGCATTTTTTGATAACAGTGTTTATGTTGAGTCAAAAAAAGAGATGGTGAATGCATTGAGTTGTGAGACTTTAGATGAAGACCTAAAACGCGCCTCAATTCAAAATTTAAATGTTATGCATGTTATTGAAGACGGAATGGATCAGCTCATTTCTTCCGAGACAAACAATTTTTTTCTTCGCCCTAAAATCAATACTGCATTTTTGAAAAATTATCCAAGTTTATGGCCTGCGGATAGTAACTTTAAAACTGCTCTTCAAATTGTTAATGTCATTCAGTTGGTAAACGATACAGCTGAACGAGCGGTGAAATTGATGCAAGACTACAACCCGATGCTCACAAAAGACGAGAAACAAAAACAATATATATTGCAAGTTGTCAAAAACTATCAAAAACAATTTCCTTTGAGCACGAAGGAGATTTTATTACAAAACTTTTTATAATTACACCATTTAATAAAATAAATAACTGTTGTTGTTGTTTTATCGGCCTTCGTGGATAATGTTTAAATAATAGTCAAGCTCTAGGCCAGATCAAATATATATAAACTTAAACCACAAAATGATTACGTGTAAACATATATTTGTCAATTTTTATTTTTAAAGTTAAAGTTAAAGTTAAGGTTAAATTTAAATATTTAAAAAATTGGCATAAATATTATAATTGCATAAGTTGATAACATGCAATAGCTTTACCGCGGCAGTCCTCGAGCGCCACACGTCCTTTTATTTGGTTTGTTCTGGATTAAATATTAATGTTAAAGAAAACTAATACAGAGCAACATTGCTCATCAGATATGTCCCTAGAATATTTGTGAATAAAGTTTTTCTATAAAATTATTACTGAAGTTAAGAACAATTAAAGCGAGCCATAGTGTGAAAAATAGTATTTTTGCAAACTTTGTGGGCTCAAGGCACGCCCAATAATTAAGCAAACGATCAAAAATTTTTTATATATAATTTTTTTCTAATTTGGAACAAATCTGAGTGAAAATATGAAAAAAATAACGGTCACACTAATGTATAATACTTCAGAGCCGGTACTACACTGGGAACAAAACCGTCCTATGCTTTCGATCCTGCGCTGCATCTAACTGAATATATTCCAAATGGCGCTTGGTCAAATGAAACTGCTATAAATGCTGATTTAAACGATTTAAGGCATGGCGCTTTCGCTGGCAACTATAGCTCGCTGATTTTTACAGTACATTTAATGTGTCAAGTTGATTCTATATTATACGAGCAAGGTACCCGGCGTTGGTCGGGTTGGGCAGATACTAATCTAAATAAGTAGGTGTATTTTAATGCATTCCTTCCAGCTACTCAAAGTCAAACAGTTTTGTAGAAGTGACAACAAAATACGTTGGAATTCGGGGAGGGACAAGCATACGTGGCGCAGAGTAGAGTAAAGACTTTGGAAGGATTATGTATTGAGGACTTAAATTGTAACAAATTGTCAGGAAAGAGTCCGTGTAATAATGAGTCACTAAATGAACTAAATAGAATGAGAAATAATAGGCAATTAAATAAAGACTAAAAAATATAAAATAAAATAATTTAAAAAAATTTTTAAGTTAAACGGTCCTAAGTACTAGTCATCATACTCCTCATCAATATAGGGCGTTTATCACACAATTAAATAAAATCTTTGGTCGCGTCAAATTTTTATTGATAGTCATATATAAGATCAAGTGAACCTTAAAAAGATTATGCTACGCCTCATTTTTTAGAAATTTCACGCTTCCAACGCTTTTATTTAATTGTCTGATCAACGCCCTAGATTGATGAGGAGTGTGATGACTAGTACTTAGGACCTACTTAATTATTTTCTAGCTTTTAGTGTTATTATTACTTCATGTAAGTATTGTTTTCAATAAAACCGTTTAACCTAAAAATTTTAAAAAAACTTTTTGTTGTTGTATCGCCCTGCCGATTTGTAAGATCGCGGGTTTGAATCGAGCTCAAGGCCTAAAAATAATTGTAATAATGATAAAATAATTATTTATGTATGTTTGTTTAATGGTGTGTTCAGTTTACACTTATATTTGAGAATTCATGAGCTTAACACCGGCTTATAATAATTGAATTTCAATTATTATGTTTTCTAAGAGAAACTGAAACCGGTGAAACCTTTGATAACATTACAAAATTGCCTGATGATGATTACGTTGGCGGGTTTCGAAATGGTTCCATAGCAATATGCCAGTAAATGTTTCTTTCTTTTCAGTTTCTCTTAGAAAACATAATAATTGAAATTCAATTATTATAAGCCGGTGTTAAGCTCATGAATTCTTAAATATAAAATAATTATTGTTAGGCCTTGAGCTCGATTCAAACCCGCGATCTTAAAATTTTTTTTTTTTTTTAATTATTTTATTATTGAATTCTTTTGCGCGTTCGTTTATGTGGTGTGATATGTGAGCATTGAGATTGTTATGTTTTTAATATTAAATTTAAGTGCTGTGCTGTTTTCAATCTATTTGCAGGGAATCTATGCATCCTTTAAAGTTTGGGTAAGAGTTTGTTTTACTGTGAACATTTATATACATACTTTAAGTTGATAATTTTATATATGCATAGTTTTATATACTTACAATATTATATGTTTGACATTATTTAACTTGTGCTGTGTTTGATTTATATAGCTCTGGAAGTCAACAAAGTATTTACTAATAAAATGATAATTAAAACAAAACCATATTAGCAGTTTAGAAACAAATAAAACTAATTAAGTACACGCTTTGTACACATCGCAGGTGTTAAGAATTTTGGCACACACTTACACCCGAAAACGTAATAATATAATAGGCCAAGTGTTGTATAACTCTAACTGGAATTGAGAAGTATTTTTCTTGTGTCTAATTTCTAAAATCAGAGGGAAAAGTTTTTGCTTATTTTTTGTTCACACGACCCAATTATGTACATATAAATAGGGCTCACACAAGATTTAACAGGAATCCTTTTTGAATACTTTGAGCTTTTACAAATTATATCTTTTAGAAAGGAAGTCGGAGAATACAAAATGAAAGCTTGGGTCAGTTGATATGTATTATATACTGAAGCCTACTACTGGTTGAATTTTGCGTCGAATTTTCAAATATCGCAAAACTCAAGTTGTCACAATATTTTTACTCAAATATCCGTTTTGATATAAGCATACTATGCAATTGGAAAGCCGTCAAGAACGTGCCATCTATGACATGTTGTTTCTTAGAGACCTCCGAACGGCACTAATTTACCGCAAAACGCGCCACGGGATCGAGTTCCGTTCCCTTCTGCTGCATCCGCTCAATAGAGAGAATGAAATTGGCGATCCCGAGCTTTCAAGTATAGAAACTTCTTTTCAAGAGTTGATTGTTCCAGGACAAGGGCCTTGTAATAATCTCTGTTTGCATTCGCACCTCCGGCTGTCTTAAACTTTATATTCGTAACAACCCTGATAGTACCTGCATTTGTAAATAATTTGTTTGAATTAGCTGAACGTGATGTGCAAAAACTAAACACCTTGGTCATTGCCAAAGTCATGCCAATAAATTTGTGTGCACTTTAGACCGTTCGAAAAATTTGAATTCTAGCAAATTAGAAATTATCGTTTAAGTGTACAAAATGTGGTGGATTGGTATAAACCCGAAATAATAGCTGAAAACTTGTTTTCAAATCTTTTTGGTCTATAACGAATTTGGGACTATTTTTAATAGTACTTTGAGAGCGGAAGCGCATGGGCTTACCAATCATCTCCTCATTTAACAAGACGTTTTTGCATTACGTATCCGCTAAATATGAATCATCTATCGCTTTCACAGGTCTTCTTATGGATAATATTCCTGCTGTTGAGCGAAGTGATCGCACTCGAAAAAGATGTGGCGTACGTCCGTTTTATCTCCATAGTCTAAGTAGTCCGAATTTTCAACCTTTCCTATTCCTGCTGTAAACGTATGAGTGAGGAGGAATGGCTTTATTTTTTAAGAATGCCGCGTTCGATTCTCCAGACTGACAACTTCTAGAAATGTACGCTTAGTAAAGAAGCTTGTACCATTGGTAAGCTGGTAGGGGTGGATGCTGCTTGGTTTTACGCGAGTTAGGACGACGGATCGATGCCGTTGCTCTATTAACCTCGTTGCTAATTTTTAGGTTAAATGGGGCTCGTTTTCGTTCAGATCGTATATCCCCTTCTATTCAGTTGTTCGACTACGCGGGCGAACGCTTCTCAAGCTGTAGTCGACTACCGGTAACCAACAGTACAAGTAACCTCTTACACCGTCCGGTCGCAACTAATACGTTACACACATAACTGTTGAGCTAGACCGTTGCTCCGCACTCTCTTGGGGCGCAAACCTGCTGTCTGCCTAACGCCTCAAGCCGTATGTATGCATTCAATCTTAGCACATAAACACTGTGTTTTTATTCAGCGCCAGTTTGTGGGACCTCTGTATGGTCTTGGGTCTCATCTGAGTCATGATAAGATAAATTCCTGTCTTTCAAGTAACTTCTAAAGTACTTCCACCTGGTTTACTTAAACGCACGTTTGATGTCCAGCGTTGCTGACCTACCTTACGGTGAGGTGTTGCTTCAGAAAGCTCTCCATTTTCCAGAATGCTTCTTTTCGGAAAGAGAACTTACCCAGCTTTCGACCATTTAGGCAGTTCCTTGTCTCTAGGTGTAAATGTCCAATTCTTCGCAAACCCCATTCCAGAGCGTGGCTTTGTTTTGCTCAACGCAAATTTTCCGTAAGAAGAAAAAAAATCTGAGACGGCTGAATGTACCCATACGAGTGACGAGTGTGTGTTTCTTTCTTTTGTCCTAGTACTATTTATGTTCAACCGGGTAACTTATCTACAAGCGCTTTAATTTTTTTTCAACAAAACTATCAGCAACTACAAGCTTATCTACTTTTAAACAAAAAGTACAGTTAAAACAAAAGGTGGGAACAGTACGTATGCTATGATACACCTAAGCATGTGCCAATAGCTATGAGATAGAAGCGTGGAAAGGATTACAATCCACTAGAGTGTGTATGAAGCAGACAACCGGCAGTAGTTAGGGGATTACTGTTTGCATATTTGCATATAAATGAAGAGATCTTAAAGCGGATTGTTTAGGTTTTTGTGAGCTTTCACTGAAATTTCGTTCAATGCAAAACATTTAGCCAAATTGTAGTCGCATGGCTACTAGAGTGAAGAACTTTGTTTGTGTGTATGTGTGTGTCTTGTTAGTTATCGAACCTTAAAATCAATATGCTAAGCCCTAAACCGTGGGCATTATGTAGTAAAGTAATTGAAAGGGAATCAGTGGTAAGGAAAGACATTTTCACGTAGCTCCAGAATAAGTGTAGGTGGAGGAAAAATAAAAAAATGGACAAAATTGGTAAATGTATCTTAAATATAAAGCAGTAAGCAATTTTGGGAAGATGGGAGGTGCCACGCACTTTTCAGAAAAAAGTGTAATACGCTTTATATCCTAAAACATTTCATGTTGATATTCAATACTTTAGATAGATTAGTGTTAGGGATGAGGAATAAAAAAATGAGAAAGGACAGCAAGGAAAACATAGGTAGAGAGAGAGAGAAAAGGGAAAAATAGAAGGATAGCAAAAGGCAAGGGCACACAGAGAGATGACGAGGACGAACAGAGAGGATAAAGTATGACGACAGGGGTTTTAAAGGGAGAGGAAGAGAGGTGGGTGCAGAAGACGGACAGCTAGAAAAAGGGGAAAAAAAATATGTATAAAAACAATTAAGGAAGGCTAAGTTCGGGTGTAACCGAACATTACTTACTCAGCTGCCAAATTACGGCATGCAAAACTTTTAAATCATCTTTTTTTAAAAGTGGGCGATGCCACTCCTATTGTCCAAAATTTTACTAATTTTCTATTCTGCGTCATAAGGTCAATCCACCTACCTAATTTCATCGCTTTATCCGTCTTTGGTAAGGAATTATCGTACTTTTTCGGTTTTTCGAAATTTTCGATATCGAAAAAGTGGGCGTGGTTATAGTCAGATTTCGTTCATTTTAAATAGCGAACTGAGATGAGTGCCCGGAAACTTACATACCAAATTTCATTAAAATACCTCAATATTTACTCAAGTTATCGTGTTTACGGGCAGACGAATATAAAAAGTAAAAACGTGAGAACAGTGAGAATTTTATAATTTCTTTAAACCTCATTTGGCTCCCACCGGTTTTACCTGGTAATATTTTTATCATGGCTCAATGCAAGAATACTTTAGTCATGCGAACTACTGCAGAAGAAGATAGCGGAACAAATTGGAAAAGAGTTCGAGATGGAGAAAACTAAAGACAAGAGGGAAATTAAGAAAATATTTAAAGTTATTGGTTTAACAGAGAGACTAAGCAGAGAGCGCTTATTAGAATGCATTACGAAACAGAATAGTATATGTGACCTCTCTGAAGGTGGAAAGAGAACTTTTTAAGTGGAAAAAATTTAACTGCCGGGTAAATTGTAATGAATTTGCCGTAATTTATCCGTGAAACAAAAAAATTTGCCGCGAATATATTTTAGAAAATATCGAGTGGCATGCCAACATTGTAGGATGGCAGGTGATTAGAGGTTGAAGAGAAAATCGTATGAACTTGCGCTGAATACCTTCAATTCTTAAAGAGTGTGAAGAGTATATCAAATTTAAGATGACTGAAGCTTACTCTATCTTTGAACGCACTAAGGTATTGTATAGGATTGTCCTAGTATATGCGTCCTTGAAATCCTTAACATATCGTCGCAGGAAAGCAACTTGGCATAAGCTTTTGGTATGAGAAAATTTACATGATTACCAAAAGTAAAATTTGAGTCAAAAATACTGCGCTAACTTGTACATGTTAATATTGTGCGAAATATTCAATCAAGTATTTTTAGTGTTGTTATTTTTCTTCATTAATCTGATTATGTGGTTTTTTTCTTTTCCATATTTGAGGTTTAATCCAAATATTTTTCTTTTTTAATGATCTAAGAAGCTGAAAGGGAAAATAGTTTGAGTTCCATAACGCCCCTTGGATATCATAGCAACAAGTTTTTCTAAGCGGTGTCGCCCCTCGGCAGCGATTTGGCTAACGCTCCAAGTGTATTTCTCACATGAAAAGTTTCTTTGTGAAAACCAGTGGTCGGCGCGCCATAGCTCAATTGGGCCAGATTTTCTTCACATATATTCTTGCTCTCCATCGTCAGCCATTAGCGAGACAGCAACGAATAGATACTACGCAAGGCTGTCGCACAAATGTTAAGATTCCTTGTGAGAAATATAAAGATGGGGAAACGCAACTGGTTAGACATCCATTCCATATGTAGCTCATCTTGCAAACATGTATAGGCTCGGGATTTTACATTTTTCGGTATGCTATACTTAATACCTTTCCCATACAATATGATTTATTTTAACAAAAGTTCTAACAATTTCATTCTGGACTCGCATTTTTCTGGGCCAAAAAAATTAACTTCTGCACTGCAAAAAATTACTGTAGAATGTTTAAAGTAACTTAGAGTAATAGTAAACAAAAATTACACTAATGTATCTTTATGTTTTATTTTTAAGTCAGCCCTATATTTTTTTAACATTTTTTATATGATTTTTTAGCGAGTGATCGCCACTATTTTTGCGATATTTGCCGTGTTCAGCCGTTTTGATAAACCAAATTTGATGTGCATGTGCAAAAATATCGGCTACCCTTCGAAGCGAATAAAACTTAATGAACTGGGCATTATTTCAAACTATTTTTGAACCAAAAATAAAATTTTCCAAAATTTTTGATATAACTGTATTTAATAAATGCACCATCTGCATGTTATAAATTAAACTTAAATTTTCCGCTGGGATGATCATGCTCTCGCTCTCACTTAAATCTCTTTGGAGGTTATTGCGCCTTTGTTTCGATTTCTAATCGACAGGAAGGAAAAAAAGAAGACCCTCTTAATTAAAGATAAACTCAATTCAAAAGTTTACTGTTTCAGGGGAGCAGGGAGATAATCTCAATTCAAAAGTTTACTGTTTCAGGGGAGCATTTTTTATTTTACTAATCATCTATTCTGCGTCATAAGGTCAACCTACCTACCAAGTTTTATCGCTTTATTCGTTTTTGGAAATGAATTATCGCACTTTTTCTGTTGTTCGACATTTTCGGTATCGAAAAAGTGGGCGTGGTTATAGTCCGATTTCGTTCATTTTAAATAGCAATCTGATTTGAGTGCCCAGAAACCTACATACCAAATTTCATCAAGATACCTCAAAATTTACTCAAGTTATCGTGTTTATGGACAGACGGATGGGTGGACGGACGGACGGACTTGGCTAAGTGAATTTCTTTTTTCGCCCAGATCATTTTGATATATAGGAGTATATATCTATCTCGATTAGTTTATTCCGTTAAGGGGTGCCGTTTTGCGAACAAAATTAATATACTCTGTGAGCTCTGCTCAGCTGAGTAAAAAGAGGGTGCGATAAACAGAAACTATATAAAAGAGTGTAGAAAGGGAGCGAAGTTAGGTTAGGATGGTTAGGTTGACTTGCTGGTCCATGAGTAGCTAACATGGACTAAATGAGTCCATAGTATTTCCAGAACTTTGTTTAACGATAGAAAAACCCTATCGAAAACCAGGATATATGTTATTAAATGACTCCGTCCACTTAGCAAACACTAGAAGCTTTCTAGGACCTGTGCCACTGGCTGATTTTAGATCTGACAGCTGTATCCCTCCTAATAACTGGAGTATTAGCCTAGCAAGCGCAGGGCACGAGCATAAACATACTCGATCATTTCCTCCTTCAACTCGGTCTTCCTACACTTGCTATCTCTGATAAAACCTACTTTTAAGGCATGTGACGCGTGGAGAAGGGAAGTGGAAAATTAAGGAAGCAGCTAGAGAGACAGGCGAAATGAAATAAAGGAATTGATGAAAAGTCAACGACGTAAGGAAGAAAAAACAGACAGTATTACCGAAAGAGCTCTTCTGATGTTTCTCCAATTTCAATTTAATTATTTATAATTTTGTAAGTGTTGTGCTAATAGTTCTTCAGCCCATCTAATGAATGCGACCTCTTACAAATTGTCATTAAAGTCATCTAACAAGAGTCCAATGAAACTAGCATTTGGACCATAGGGAAGTTGGTATTAGAGGCGTAGGTGTAGGTGTTTGGTGTCATGTGGGGACACATCGCATGCGTATGTCAGGGTTGACTCGAGTTAGTTAAGTGTTCAACCTGCAACAGTATCCAGCACGAAAATGGGCCAGGGTGACTCGTGCCTCCTCGTGGTAGTGTGCTTTCTTCGTTCTGCAAGAGTAGGATAGTGTATATTTTCAGTGGCATGCGCCTTGAAGGTGAGAGTTTTATTGAACGTTATCCCTAATTTGGGTGACTGACAGTCACAACTGACGTAACACCGTCCACGTGAACGGCCAATATTTTCTTCATCTGATTCCTCCACATAGCAAACACAGTCGCCGTGGATTTTGTCGGTGATAATGGCAAGTCGCGTGCGTTGAAGAAACTAGCAAGAATGGGAAGATAGCTGTTTATTGTAGAAGTTAATTCCTCTATTTGAGGGCCAGGTCCCGTTGCCATTATTGTGCAGTTGTCGGCATACGAAATGATAGTAACTCTTGCTTATGGGGAAGGGAGTTTTGATATGTAGAAATTAAACAGAATTGGGGTTAGGACGTGACTCTGTGATACCAACGGTTTAACTTTCCTAGGATTGGAGGTTTCGTTCCTAAAAAATAACCGACGCTTGCCGACCATTCAGATAATTTGCGGTCCATATTTTTTGACGTGGGGGAAGGGTTGAACCTTCTATATCTTGGAGTCGCGTACCGTGGTTGACTCTGTCACCACGTCCTAAGATGGGGTTTTTCCTGATTTATTCCGAAATTCATATCAGTTTTTATGGTTCAAATATCTTCTAATCATTATCACTTGAGCCTTAACATTATAATTCAGCTTGGGTAGAACAAATTTACCTGTCTCAATACTAATAACATTAAATTTATGTACATATATTTGAAGATGTAACGGACACAGTACATAGATATTGTGGAATATTTGTACTTCTAACATCACTATGCTGTTAGTAAATAAACAGCGACACCAAGCCATTTACACACATACATAGAGGGCAACGAAGAATATTTGACACACATATCCAGCAGCTTGAAACGAAGAGGTAATTTCACATACCTATATCTAGTCAGCAGATAAGAGCGAAGAAGAGAAACAATCACACATCACGTTATCATCAGCTAAGAACTGAAGCTGTTACTCATACATACACACGTATCTAGCTAGAAGAAAAATATAAACTACAGATATACATGTATGTAGCTAAATAACCAAACATGAGATACAACTGGAAGGCATGTTCGTTAAACGTCTAGGAGAAATTGGCGAACGAGGTAACCAAGAGTATAAAACACAGAGTATAACACGCTTTAGTGAAGTACGCGAGAATTGTAGTTGTGAAGTATTACTCCAAAAGTAATCTAAATAAAGAACGTTTTGTTATACTGAATATTTGAGTTATTTATTCGACAGTTCAGATATTCGAACGTTAACACAAGCTGGAAAATAATCATCAATTTCCAAAAATTCGTTGCAATATGTATTTTAACTAGAGTAAAGTTACTTTGCATGTAGGTAGTCATCGCAGCAAATATGTATGTCAGATGACTAGGTATAAAATTCCTTCTATTCATATTTCGTCGGACCGTGGTGTGATGGTAGCGTGCTCCGCCTACCACACAGAATGCCCGGGGTTTACACCCCGCAAAGCAACAACAAAAATTTTAGGAATAACCCACTCAGCATTTAGGTGATAAAATTTTGAATTTCCCTACATATCAATACAATTTGATTATTAAATAATCAAATATGAATACTTTTGATGCTCAAAAACTGTATATAGTTTTTCAATCATATTTTGGAATCATATTTGAATCAATTGTGTTTACTTTAGGTGATCAACAATTTTTAATCATTTTTCATTCAGCTTTCTGAATCTTTTCTGACAATCTTTGTTGACTGAATAATGAATTTTATACTTGTTAAAATTTTACTTTTGATTGAAGATCTTATTTTTTCGCATACACACATTTTTGCAATCATGAAGTTCAGAAAAAATATATTAAAATTTTATTATTCAAGACAAGAAATAATGTATATACTGCTCCTAACAAAAGATGCCCCCCAACCATTTCTCCAACTTCGCTTCCCAGAAAATACAAATCCAACCATTAGACAATACAAAGGTTGTGAAATATTTGAACCCCAGGTAAGTGAAACTCTCTTGACATATGTACCTGGATATGGCTTCAACATCCCGTACCATATCGTATTTTAAGATGTTGACGATCATATCTGATGATGGATGTTGTAGTCGCAGTTGTATATTGGCCTAGTTTGTTTTTCGAATTACCTTTGGTTCAAATAGCTCACTTCTGCATGTTTTCTTCCTCTGATGAAATAATATTAGCATGTAGTATCTATCTTATTTTGTATGAGATATGAAGAATAAATGCATGATAATCGCATTCAAAAATGATTCAAAAATCTCAGCCAAAATGATTGAAATATGTTCACGTATATGATCAGAAATTGACTGCGAAAAGCAATCAAATATTACTCTAAAACAATTAAAGCCCAATTTTACAATGATATCAGATATGAACAAAAAGCGTTTCGAAGTACGAGTCATAAATGATTATTCAAGAATATTCACATTTATGGTACATTTTTCTCCCGACGATACGTTAATTTTCGAACAGAAAATGCTTTTATATTTGAACGTTTTTAATCATTTTGGGGTATGATATTTGAATATTTTTTGATCAAAATTTTCCAAAAATGCTGGCTGGGAAGGTTTTTCAATTAGAAGAAAATTTCGCTAAGCGGGGTCACCCCTCGGCAGTGTTTGGCAAGTTATATAATTTTTCACACGAATCAAAGATACTTTTTTATTTTTTATTTACTCGCCCTTCATTTTGAAAATATTTTTTATTTGTTATTTGATTCTTCAGACGACTCAAACATACTTTTTACTAGCTTATGCCCGTGGGTTTTACCCCACGTTTCTATAAAAATATGCAAGCTACTCGTAAAAGGCCATGGGTAAAACATGAGTTGGTAAGATTGATCTGCTACAGCTAATGACTGTTGTTGTATGATATATTCATATTTGTAACAGGATTTCCCTCGCGTAGGTGAGGTTGACAATTGAGTTTCAGAAGCTCTGAAGCTATAAAGGTTTGTATTGCGCTCATCAATCACTTGATTCGCAGCTAATGATCGTCCTTGGGCTTCATTGAATAAGAAATTTGAGGCATTTAAAATTGAAAAGACAAATTTATCGGTATCAATGAAATCCTTGGTTTTAGACTTTTTTGTTTTCGAAATCTTCCGATAACACGAATTCCATCAATGACATTCGTAAAAGTTTTGCGATGAAAAGCCTTATCCTTCCCACTACATAAGCGTGGGGATCGAAATAACGAAGCATAAATATTATGATATTATGGGCCCTCTTTTAAGGATCAATCGATGAGGAGATATTTCTGATGGATCAAAAGAGCAAATAAACTCAATCGGATATGCACAGCTTGGGACTCTTCCACGACTGTGTTAATATAGTGATAAGTTTTCTGGGTTCTAGTGATATTAACATCCTCATTTTAAGGTACCTAAAATTCCTTTTCTCAAAGCCATTTATAGTTTGTAAAGATAGATTCAATATTTGGAAGAAACATCAGCTATTAAGGCTTCTGGTGATGCCATAATTTCTCAAAAATTTGTAGGAAAAGAAATCAAATCTGTTAGTGAAGAAATAGGAATTTTGCCATAATTAATTTCAAGAAGTTGGTTAGCAAAAGCTGCTGCTGAAGTGTTTCCGCCAAAATGCTCTCTCATATTTCTAAAAAGAGTACATTTTTATAAGTAAATCCGTCATAGACGAAAAAGAACGCATTTACTTCAACTGCGGTTGTTCCAGCAAGTAACAGGAAAGTACCACGTTTGGTGTGATCATTACACCTTAAATTCTTAAGGGTTTGGTCTAAAACTTGCAGCGACTGTTTATGAGTCATGGTGCACACATCGTACACCCTCACTTTGGCCTGCCCGTTTGCTTATGTTGCAAATCGGTGTATCAGATGTTTGCAGACAGTGGTCATTTAAATGCGGAGGTGTACGTCCACCACACAAAGGGTATCCGCGGTATCTGAGAAAGCAACTGCCATAGTTATTTCTCTTTTTGCTCTTACATAAATTAATAAAAAATTAAACAGAAATGCTTTTTCCGGTTCCTCCAGGCGTCTCCAAAAATACCAACCCTAAAGATAACATAAAAGAATACTAAAGGAATAACAGCCAAACCCAACTCTGCAATCAAACTTTACGTATTGAAATAACTTGATTTTTTAAGGCAGCCATAGTTCTGAAATTCCCATTTGTCTTGTTTTTTTTTTCAATTCCATATATTACTGGCGCCGTTAGGACTTAACGTCATATAGGTTAGGTTAGGTTAGGTTCAACTGGCTACCGTCCACATTGGAGCGGCACACTTAGGCCTTTATAGGCCCATTGTGAAACCACACGGATTTGTTCCTACTCTCCTAATCAAACCACTCCGTTGAGTTTATGAAGCAAACTAAGCGTCGAGTATTGACCTCAGTTATATCAGTCAGATCTACGAGAAACATCTTGCCCATAAAACGTTGCCTTCTTCTACCGAGCGCTGGACATTCACAGAGTAGATGCCTAACAGTTTCAGGTTCTTCTTCGTTGCCGCAGCTTCTACAATAATCATTAAATGGAGCGCCAATCCTTTCCGCATGCGGTCCAATACAAACATGACCCGTAAGAAGACCTACAACCAAGGAAATATCCCTCTTATGGAGAGTGAGAAGCTCTCGCGATCACTTCTCATTCCATTCCGGCCATGTGCGTTTTGCCGTTTGGCTTCTATCATGATGTTTCCACCTGGCTCCCGATTCCATCAGTAGAGCCTCCTTTATCTTGAGCTTGCAGGTGGAGAGCGGCATGCCCAACCTCTTCCAGGATGGCGAAAGTGAAAGGGATGTACCCTTTCTTGCAAGCTCATCCGCCATTTCATTACCTGGTATGCCCTTATGTCCCGGAACCCATACCAGATGCAGAGTAAACTGTTCAGCCATCACGTTAAGTGATCTGCGACAGCCTACTACAGTTTCAGAATTAGCTGTGACAGAGTCAAGGGCTTTCAGTGCTGCCTGACTATCTGAGAAAATATAAATGTGTTTCTGAGAGACTGCCTTCTCCCTAAGGCAGTCCACAGCGTCTTGTATGGCCGCAAGCTCGGCCTGAAATACGCTACAGTGATCCGGAAGGCGAAACGATCTTTGTATCCCCAATCGTTCCGAATAGACACCCCCTCCGACCTTGTTATCCAGTTCTGTAGATCTGTGTAGATCTGAATGCTGTTAGTGGGCAAATCAGAGTCATTCGCCCACTGTTCCCTCTCAGGGATTAATATCTCGTATCCCTTGTTAAAGTTGGTATGTGGTTTGCAGAAATTTGTCCATTCTGGTATTCAGAATCTGTCGAGAATTTCAGTATGTTTGCAGTGCGAACATGTGGTCAATTTCCTCAGCCTGATAGCTGCACATGCTGCATATTTAATGCCTACTATATCTATGGGTGGTAGGTTCAGTATTACATTCATAGTCTCCGTTGACGTTGTGCGATGGCTCCGCTTATGCATATTAGTGCAGATCTTTGCACCTTTTGAAGAGCAAGAACCGTCGGGGATTTATTCAGGCCGGGCCACCATACCGCCACCCCGTATAGCAATATTGGCCTAACTATATCCATGTATATCCAATGTACTAACATGGGGGACATACCCCATTTCCTTCCAATTGCCCCTTTACATATGTATAGGGCAACCGTAGCCTTACGGACACGTTCCGTGGTGTTTTGTGTCCAGTTCAATTTCTTACCAAGTGTGAGCCCTAGATAGTTGGCGGACTCACTTAACTTAAGCACTGTGTTTTCCAGCACTGGAGTTGAAAGACGTGGTATATTATACCTCCTCGTAAAGAGCACCAGCTCCGTTTTATTTGGGTTCACATCCAGACCATTATCAACGGCCCATGCTTCGACCCTTCTTAATTCCACCTGCATCATATCGCAGAGCGTTTGTGGAAACTTCCCACTTATCACCAAAGCAAGGTCGTCAGCATATGCTATAGCTTTACAGCCCCTCCCCTCCTCCATGTCCCTTAGCAGCTGATTCACCGCCAAGACTCACAGCAGAGGGGATAGGACTCCACCTTGGGGAGTTCCCCTACTGACGAACCTGCTCACCGGTACCCCTGCAAGTTCTGCCTGTACTACCCTGCATAGCAGCAATTGGTGCACAAGACGCACCAGCTGAGAATCGATGTCCAGAACAGTCAGTACCTTAATGATTGAGTCAGGTTTAATGTTATTGAACGCTCCTTCTATGTCTAGGAAGGCTGCTCCTTGAAGGAGAACGATCTCTCTATGCACGATATAATTTCGTGCAATGCCGTTTCGGTTGACTTACCCTTCATATAGGTGTGTTGTGCTTCAGAGAGTTGGTCATTCACTGCCTCCCTGATATGTGTTTCCATTAGCCTCTCCATCACCTTTAGTTGAAACGAAGATAGACTGATGGGTCTGAAGTCCTTAGGCTTCGCGTGGCATACCTTGCCTGCCTTGGGAATAAATACCACTTTAGATATTTTCCATATACTTGGGATGTGGTTTAGTGCCACGACACCTCCTATTATAGCATATAGCCAGCTAGTGCTGCATTCCAGTGATTGTTGCAGTTGTATAGGTGTAACTCCGTCCGGCCATGGAGTTCTGAATGGTTCAAAAGATTGGATGGCCCAAGATATCTTCTCTCTTGTAATTAGGTTGTGCAGTATAGGTTGCACTGTTGCTTGTGTCAAGCTTTGTGTATCCCCTGGTTCGTTCCTAGCTGCACCTGGAAAGTGTATCCAGCAGTAGATTCAGCGTTTCCTCCCCAGTTTCGGTCCACGAACCATCAGGCCTTTGCAAGCATCCTGGGGCCGTATTAGCCGATCTGGAAAGTACTTTCCTGAGTCTATTCCCTTCAGACACTGTTTCCATGTTGCTACAGAAATCCCGCCAGGAGGATCTTTTGGCTTCCTTAGCTTAAACTTATAATTCCTAAGATGTTCTTTATATACTTCCCAATGCTGCTCATGCCAGAGGCTTTAGCTGCATTGAAAGAGGTCCTACTTAACCTACGAAGGTTTTCTATTTGTGAATTCCACCATGGTGGCTTCTTTTTATCCCTTTGAATTCTCTTGGGACAGACTTTATCTAGTGCCTTGCGGCATGCCCCCGTGAAGTTATTTACCAGTCTTTCCAGTTCTGGTATGCTACCTAGTGTTTCGGGTACGCTCTCAAGTGGCAATATCTTAACAAGTTCCCTATTGTATACTTGCCAATTTGTATTTTTAATATTTCGGATGGCAGCGCTCCGCTTTTTCACCAAGCCTAAGTCGAATCGGATGTAACGATGGTCAGAGAATGAGTGGTCCTTAAGGACCCTCCAGTCTCTGACCAACTCTTCCGCATCTTCTGAGACTAAGGTGACATCGAGAACTTCCTTCTTGTTTTTGTAATAAAGGTTGGTTCGGTTCCCCTATTACTTATGGTTAGTCTAGAGTTTAGGATGAAATCAAAAAGTAACTCACCCCTTTCGTTTTCGTCATTACTCCTCCAGGTGGAGTGGTGCGCGTTTACATCTCCAGCTTCCTGACGGTCGATGTCGGCACCGTCTTCTCATGGGCTAGATAAATTGATGATGCCTGATTTGACCCATACTCAGGCTCAGGCTGATCGTTGTTGTGTCTTCATCACTAAATTGAGGAAGAAACAAAACATTAAGCTTGGTACTAACAAGTATACACGATCTTGGCTTTCCCGAGGTGCCACAACTTACCAGTGTGTAGCCGGTGGACTTGAGTCCGCAAATGTTTTGTCCTACCACCCATGGCTCCTGGATGAGGACAATATCAGCTGCTCCTTTAGATGTCAGTCGGAGCAGCAGTGCAGCGGAAGCTGCTTTACTATGGTGCAGGTTTATCTGGAGAACCCGCCCCAACATCGCACACTTTCTCTCCCTCTTTGAGCGTAGAGTTAGCCGCATCCTCCATCATCAGCTCCTCCTCCGTATAATGCAGGTGTAACCCGCCTATCCCCATGGATGAGGTAGACGAGGCGTAGCCGTCCAGCGTATCCGGCTCTCCCCCATTTGCCTTCGTAACCCCGTTCTCGTCGCTACATTCTTCTTCTTCTGGCTCCAACTCGGCTGCCATGTTCCTAGCGGCGTTGACGTCGTTACTGTAGACCCTTACAATCACGGTGTCTAAACCATAATTTATCTCGCCTCCAGTTTCCCTCAATACTGTCAGCGATTCTTCATTCAGTAGGAGGACAGCCTGACGTGTGGCTCTGACAACTTTCCGCGCTGACAACTCTCCAGTTGGCGGCTGGCAGCGTCGGGTTGAGGATCCTTATCATACTGAGTATCCTCTCTGGTTCAGCTGGTTTTGCCGGTAGCCACACCCTTGCTCGTGGCCGTGACGGTATTTCTTTGAAATCGACCGCCCTGAGCTTCGCTCCAGGGTAGACTTCACCTACAGACTCTACCGCCTTTTTGTATATGGCTGCGGACCTCTCGTCCCCGCATTCCACGACTTTGATACTACCCTGGAACCACCCCGCATCCTTGCATACCAGTGGCGGTCCAGGATTGCGCATAAGAACGTCCAGGGTGATATTCGACAGCTCGCTTTTCACCCATTTCCATTTGTCTTTTTTTTATTGCGCCGTCTTCCTGATTGTCGTCAAGGACCCCTAGCAGGATTTTGTCCTTAACCACTTCTGCAAAAGAGCGCCCATACACCTTCGGCCTCTTTGGTTTGGTAGGCACTACTTCCGCCGACCTTGCCCTTTTGGTTGCAACTTGTGGCCCCCTTTCTTCTGCCAGACGAAAATCGGGCATCACCTCTTTCGCCCATTGAATCTCTGCCAGTATTTCTCCTACGTTGTCGCTTTCCGTTCTACTCTCGAGGTCTGGCATACGTGCGGATCTGGTTAGGATCCTTGCAGCCGCTCTCCTGTGCTTGTATCCAACTTCACTCGGATTTGGCCGCTCACTAGGCTTCGTGAAGGCCGTGGGTGTCGGGGGTGGGCCACGCGGGGCCTGCGCACCAGCTTCAACCGAGGCTGCATTCTGCATACCTGCTGCGTCTCTCCTAGTGCCAGGAGTATCCCGGAGAACACCACTTTGACCTGGCTCACTGCCTAAAGTTTTGTTGGGGAGAGGGTTCTTACCCGGCATCGCCACTGGTCTTGAACCATTCTCTTTTTTAGCCATATTCTGGCGGTTAGAATGACCCTGCATCGCACTGGTCACCGTTGTGGTAGGCAAAAGCCCTCCCGGCCTTTGAAGAGAGCCGGTCTCTTTTTGTTTTTTTTTGTATTTTTGTTGCTTTTGTTCATGTTCCCACGAGTGGCGGAGAAAAGGAACGTCCACCCGGGCAGAGATCCGCAATACCCGGGTAAGGTCTCCATACAACCTGGTGCAACCTGGTGCCAGGAGGGCTCCGTTCGCGACTGGGCTATTTAGGGGCCCCCAGCCTGGCTGATCCTCGGTACGGAAACGCATAACGCCTTGATCCAGCCCCCGAGAAGGAAAGGAAATAGGAAGGAGACAGAGAGAAAGACTAAAAGAAAGAGGGAGAAAGATACCCCAGAAACCATGGTCAAGAATCATTTCCGTGTAGCCAGGCTATTAATGAGTCAGGCACACAGCCCTGATTCCTGATCTTAGCTGGACACCGTCCTGACATCGTACAGGCTCAATGCTGTAGTGTTCATTTCCAGTCGGCACCCTCGTGTAGGGTTCAGTTGGGGATTTACGCCGACATAACGTCATATAGCTCCTTAACAATTTTCATTACTCCATTTGTATGGGAGGTGCCACGCCCCTTCTTGCTCACCCCTTATTTTCTTAGTGGTGCTAGGGATTGATCCAATTTAACTCTTTACTGGATTTCAATGTTCTTTGAATACTTCCAGAGTTATGCTGTATCAAACATTCCATTTGTATGGTAGGTGCCACTCCCTTTCTTTATATTGAAGTTATGTTTAGCCTATGACCATCTTTGGAAGGTTTCTAGTGGGTAATTCAAATTTAGTTGTGATCGGCCAATTCGTTTAGGGTGCAACCCGATTTATACCTACATACAAACATTCATAATTTTAACTTTGTACATATATATAGATAGAACATTTGGATATACTGAAGTTAACAAAAAATTTTAACGGCGGAAGATTTATAAACGTCCAAAAGAAATAACAGCCAAACAAATCTGTAGTCAAACTTTAGCTGTTATAATAATCCAAGTTTGTACGGCAGCCATAGTTTTGAAAAATCCCATTTGTAGGGAAGGTGACACGCCCCTTTTCCCGAATTCCACATTTTACTGGAGGTGTTAGGACTTAGCCGCATAAAGATCCTTACCAATTTTCATTATCCTACTATTACTAGATCCAGAGATATGCAGTATGATAAATTCTATTTATATGGGAGGTGCCACGACCCCTTCCACCCACTTCCACATTTTCTTGGGGGTGTTAGGGTTTGATCTCATATAACTCCTTACTGAATTTCAATGTTCTAGCACGAATACCTTCAGAGTTATGTAGTACCAAATATTCATTTTGCATGGGAGGTGCCACGCCCCTTTTATATATCGATATTATTTTTATCCTATGACCATCCCTGGAAGGTTTCTAGTGGGTTGTGCAAATTTGGTTGTGATCGGTCGATCCGTTTAAGACGCAAGTCGATCTATACCTACATACATACATACATAATTTGAATTTTATATATATAGATTTACTCGGCGTTCAAATAGAAAATATTTTTAACACGCTTTTATTAGCTTGGCCTGTATCTATGTATGTAACGGAATTTCTGAGCTTAATTTTCACCGGTTTCTAGAAGTCTGATTAATTTGGAACTTTGCATACGTATCAAGGACCGATTACAATGCATTAATGTGGTAATGTGGTGACGTAAGGTCCACGGCCATAAGTTCAATTGGCCATATTACCACTTTGAATGGCCATAAGTTTGATTGAAACTTTGCACACGTATCAAGGCTCGAAGACAATGCATTAATGTAATGGTGCGGTGACATAAGGTCAACGGCCATAAGGTCAATTGGCCTTATTACCACTTTGAATGGCCATAAGTTTGATTGAAACTTTGCACACGTATCAAGGCTCGATGACAATGCATGAACGTGATGATGCGGTGACATAAGGTCAACGGCCATAAGGTCAATTGGCCTTATTACCACTTTGAATTTCCATAAGTTTGATTAAAACTGTGCACACGTATCAAGGCTCGATGACAATGCATTAATGTGATGGTGTGGTGGTTTTGATCTGGTAACCTTGCCGTGCGCGGACGTGTGTTTGATCGCTCTTCGAATTGTTATTATTTTTACTTTGTAAACAAGTTTTATCTTTTATAAATATTCATTAATATAATAGAAAACAGTTTATAAGTTTAATTTCGTATTAAATCTTTACACAGTGCAATACACATAGTGGCTTTTTGTGCAATTTAAACATTCAGTCTGTGTGTTCATATATCATAGATTTTCACAAAAATTTGTGATAACTGCATACCTTTTTGTTGGTAGCTGCTATTAGCAAGTCATTGTGTGCTCTTTTTGCTTTCTGTTGTGTTCGCTGCTAGCTATACGCTGTCTTGCGATTTGCATCCAGTGCTCCAAAATAACTCTCGCCGATATTTTTTGAACAGCCGTTCAATTTATCCTATATTTATAGTTTAATTTGCCAATTTTTCTTTTGTGTTTGTTTAACTTTGCAATTATGTTGGATTGATGTGTCAAGAAGTGCACCAATCAAAAGAAAATTTCCCGTGGTGATACTTATGTTTGTTGTTGGCTCTGTGATAATATGGCTCATGTTGTCTGTGCCAGTTTCTCTCACATAGGTGGTCGGGTGGTTGACCTAATATCCAGCAAAATTGGACTGAACTGGACATGTCATGATTGTCGTTCAGTAGAAAATGACATGCGAGCTTTTATGAGGCAAACTCAGAAAGAGTTCAACAACATTTTTATTGGGTTTCGTGACCTTAACGAAAGATTCAAAATAATGGAGGCTCACTTTAAAAAATTGAAAGTGATATCTGAATCCCCAAAACGTAAGAAATGTATGCCCAACAATGACTCCAACTTGTCTTCGAGTCAGGGGCAAAGCTGTCCTCCTACGAATGTCCCTTCAACCGCGTTGACTGATACGAACAGGCTTACCAAAGACGTTATGAACAATGCAGCTCAGGAATCTCCACAAGGCTGTGTCGAGACTTCCAGTGAGACGATCTCTGGCAAATTAAACAATGCACGAACTAATAGTGGTACCTTTGCGGCTGTTTGTTCTACGTCACCAATGTTGATTTCGCTGGGCTCCCCAATTCATCCTACACTTCCACCGGTATCTTTAGCTCCAACAATAACAGTTACCGATACTGGGGTTGTTGCTAGCGATACAAGTGTACCTGAAAAAAATAGTACTTCTTTGACGGGCTCGATAACCAACGCTAGGTCAAGCAATGCGTTTTCTGTCAACTGTTCTATAACGGCCGCACCTTCCCAGTTCTCTGGTGTGCTATCCTCTACTCCTTTGCAGGCGACTTCCGTGCCACCTCGTAGGGCTGTATTTGTGTCCCGATTACACGCCTCGCTTACCGAAAATGACATTGCTCATTACGTTTGCTCTAAACTTGGTGTTGCACCCACTAGTAACATCAATGTGTATAAATTTAAATTTAAATATGCGAGAGACATCTCCTCATTTAAAATATCCCTTTCAGATGAATATTTCGATAAGGTACTTGATTCCTCTTTTTGGCCTAAGCATACTGTGGTTCACTTGTTCACAAGAAAGGCGAGGGCCGAACCTGTTTTATTACAGCCAAAAAACGGTATGACGAACACAGTAATAACAACACAACGGTAATTGCTGATCTGTCCCGTCTTCTCATTAATTACCAAAGTGTTCGTGGTTTACGATCAAAACTTGTTCCTTTGTTCCTTAATTCTTTCAACTTTTCTGCACAAGTTGTAGCTTTTACGGAGACCTGGCTAAAGGCTGATAATTACAATTCTGAGGTTTTTTCAAATAAATATGCTGTTTATCGGCGTGATCGCATCTCTAGAGCGGGAGGTGTCCTTATGGCTGTTGAATCTAACCTATCATCTGAGTTGATTTCGCTGGACAATATCTCTCATATCGAATTCATAGCAGTTAGGCTTTCATTCGGTAGCTATACTGTAATTGTTTGCTGTTCGTATATACCACCTCGTTCGGATATGGATGTTTATGCTAGTCATGGCTCGGCCATCTGCGATTTGCATTCGCAGTTGGGAGATAACGATCGACTTGTTGTTTTTGGTGACTTTAACTTGCCAACAGTTAGTTGGGTTAATATAAGTGATTCAAACTTTTTAACTCCCACTGCTCAACATGAGTTTCTCAATTGCTTGTTAGACTCATCTCTTTTACAGATTAACAATGTTTTCTGAGTTCTTTAAGTCCACGTATTCATCCAGTGGTTTTCATTCCGGTCAATATCCCTATCGCTTAGATAGCTCGAATTACGTTAGGAATCCTGCTATTGATGGTAATATTGTCCTTCAGAGTCTTCAATCTTTGAAGCCCACCTTTTCTCCGGGACCGGACTGTGTTCCTAGTTGCGTGCTTAGGTACTGCGCCGAAAACATGTATGAGCCTATTTTAAAATTATTTGAGCTATCTCTGGGATCTGCGTCATTCCCTGCACTTTGGAAACAGTATTTTATTATAACCCTGCATAAAAAAGGTAGTAGGTCAAAAGTTGAAAACTACAGGGGTATTGCTAAACTTTCAGTCATTCCTAAAGTCTTTGAAGAGATTGTTACCAGTCAACTCCAATATCAGTGTTCTAGTCTTTCATCTCCATGCCAACACTTCCACTGTTGTTCCGGGATCCTGCCATCTTCGTTGCTCTCGTATGCCAATGATCTGCCGACCCTTGGAAATTTCGGCGAAATACCGCGTCCAACCTCCCTGCGTCTTGGCCCTTTTCGGTGCCGTGGGGTTGGATTCATTATTATTTGAACTAAAAAATTAAAAATTAATAATAGTGTCACGGATATTAGCATCACTAAGTTATCCCATCACTAAGGCGATGCTAAGGCCATGCCAAGCAGTATTTACGTTAATAATCAAATCAAGTATACACATATATGTATAAGGCAGCCCAGAGAGATGTCACACACAGATGCATTTACTTATACGCCTATGTGCGCGCGAGAGACTGTAAACTACAAACATTCACATCAATAATTCAATCTTTATGTATCTACATAAACGAATAAATAATTGCGTCTACACATATGTACCATGTACGAATACGAGCAGCGGAGTGTCAATGCGCAAACACATGCATATATCTGAGAAGTTTGAGAGCTACTGGACTAGTAGATTCTGGAAGCGCCTAAAAGATATATAAAATTGTGCAATTTTAGTTATAGCTGAGAAGTTTGAGAGCTCATGGACAATGCTAGTACATTCTGGAAAAATGCGAACGAGGAAACCAAAGGGTATAAAAGGCAACAGATGAAGAGGCGCTGTAATTCAGTTTGAGTTGAACTATCAATGAGTTTGATTAAGCACGCGATCTGGCGGCCAATAGTAGAGTTACATTTGTGTTATCAGTCAGTTTGGTTATTAAGCCATCGGGTAGCAAAGTATAAGTGTTATTGTGAAGTACTTTAATAAAGGCCGTTTTTCCATTATTCAATATTGGGGTTATTTATTCAACAGTTTAGTGATTCGAACTTAGCAGAGGATTGCAAATAAGAGGATTTGCAGCAAATTCGTTACAATTGGTGTCAGAAGAGGAATTGTTGAATAAATTCCGAAGATTGGGAATACAACTTGGACATGGCAAAGTTCAGTGAATTGAAGATCCAGCAACTGAAAAAGGAGTTGGAGAACCGTGGATTAAATACAACCGGCAATAAGATCGAACTTCAAGCACGGCTACGAGAGGTAATGGAGTCGCAAGGAATTGATGTGGACGAGTTTGTCTTTTATCCTGATGGGGACGAAACAACAACAAAAATTGAAGAGAAAAACGAAACATCGCAGACGGTTACCAGCACAGACTTGAACATGATATTGGCTGCAATATCTGCACAAACATCGACAGTAGCATCAATGTCGTCGCAATTGGCATCCCAACTGGAAGCGCAAGAGGCACGTATAACAGAAATGTCATCGCAAATATCCACCAACATGTCATCTAAGCTGGAATCGCAGGAGACACGTATAACATCCAAGATGGAAACTCAACTGGAAGAACAGAAATCGTATATGTCATCACAGATGGAATCACAGGAGACACGTATAGCATCTCAACTGGAATCGCAGGAGAACCGTATAACATCGGAGATTGAAGCACAAGAGGCACGAATGTCCGAAATGTCGGCACAAATGTCAGCGCAGATCTCTGCACAACTGGAAGAGCAAGAAGGACGTATTTATTCGAAGATGGAGGCGCAAGACACAAAAATTTTGCAACTTTAGAACAAAATCGATGCCGAGATTGAAACATTGAGAGGTCGTATACAGGAGTTGCAACTAATTCGCCCAGTTGTTTCAGCAAGCAATACGAAGGTAAAAACTCCATCTTTTCACGGTTCTGTTCCCTTCCAGGTCTTCAAGCTACAGCTTGAGAAGACCGCAGCAGTGAACAACTGGAATGCGGAAGATAAAGTTGCTGCACTGTTCGTGGCATTGAAGGGGCCAGCAGCGGAAATCCTACAGACGATTCCCGAAGGAGAGCGGAACAATTATGAAGCATTGATAGCTGCTGTAGAACGACGTTATGGAAGCGAGCATAGAAAACAGATATTCCAAATTGAGTTGCAAAACCGCTACCAAAAAGCAAATGAGACATTGCAGGAGTTTGCTTCAGATATTGAAAGATTGGCTCATCTTGCAAATGCGGACGCACCCGCGGAATACACTGAAAGGGTAAAAATCCAGAGTTTCATAAATGGCAACCCAGGTCATATTGCACGACATTGCAGCAGCGGTCCCAATAGCTTCAACAATATGGGTGGTCGTAAACGCAGAGCAGAAGGTGATGAGCAAATCTCCAAGACCACTCAATCGTTAAACTAAATCGAGTCAGCCGCAAGGGGCGACAGCTGGCTCCCGCAATTGAATGTCCCATAATCTCTATCTCGCAGATTGGAAGAAGCTCGAGCAATCTTACTGTTGGAGGACATGTGGACGGAAATGAACGGTTACTGACTGTAGATACGGGTGCATCTCATTCCATCATTCGAGCGGATTTAGTCAACAAAAAGATAAGACCATTGCTTGGAGCAAGATTACGTACATCCACGGGAGAGCACACCCAGGTAATTGGAGAAGTAGAATGTGAAGTCGCAATTAGGAACGTCACGGTAGTACACAATTTTATAGTGGCAGAAATTGTTGATGAAATTATAATTGGAGTGGACTTCTTAATCGATCAGGGCATCAAGATCGACATGCAAAGCAAGACGATGCGATATAAAAACATGGATGTACCGCTTAATTTCGGCTACGAGAGAGGCTACAGCAGTAAACGAGTGCTGGTGGAAGAGAGTCAGCAAATACCACCAAAATCCGAAGCAGTCATCTGGGCAAAGGTTGATGGAGCTTGTGGGACAAACAAATTGTGGGTTGTCGAAGCAGCAAACAAATCAGCACTAAACATACTTGTAGGAAAAACACTGGCTATGACAAAACAAGATGGACATATTCCGGTAAGAGTACTCAATGAGTTCAAGTCACCACTCAAACTGACTAAAGGAGCTATTTTGGGAAGATGCCAAGAGGCTGAAGTAGTTATTAACTGTGAACAGCTCCAGGAACACGTTTCAGCTAGTAATACTGATCTGTCAAATGACATCACGGCATGGATGCAAGGGCTAGAGGAAGCATATCAGAGTAAGGCAAAACAACTGCTCATAAAGTACGCGAACATATTTGACCAGGATGATTCTAAAGCAGGCCGCACCAACGTTGTGAAACATCAAATTGACACTGGAGATGCTAGGCCGATCCGTCAAGCTCCACGTAGTGTTCCACTGGCGAAGCGGGAAGTTGTGAATCAAATCATTCAAGAAACGAGCGACAGCGGCGTCATCGAACCTTCAGCTAGTCCATGGAGCTCACCGGTAGTACTTGTAAAAAAGAAGGATGGAAAAATGAGGTTTTGCGTGGACTACCGGAAGTTGAATGACGTTACGAAAAAGGATAGCTACCCGTTGCCAAGAATTGACGACACTCTGGACTCGCTATCTGGTACGAAATGGTTTTCCACACTGGACTTGAAAAGCGGCTACTGGCAAGTTGACGTGAAGGAGGAAGATAAAGAGAAAACAGCCTTCAGTGTCGGTGATGGTCTTTGGCAATTTACAGTGATGCCTTTTGGACTTTGTAATGCACCAGCTACTTTTGAGAGACTCATGGACCAGGTACTGAAAGGATTACATTGGAAAACATGCTTGGTGTACCTGGACGACATCATCGTCATTGGGCACAGTGGATCTGCGTCATTCCCTGCACTTTGGAAACAGTATTTTATTATACCCCTGCATAAAAAAGGTAGTAGGTCAAAAGCTGAAAACTACAGGGGTATTGCTAAACTTTCAGTCATTTCTAAAGTCTTTGAAGGGATTGTTACCAGTCAACTCCAATATCAGTGTTCTAGTCTTTCATCTCCATGCCAACACTTCCACTGTTGTTCCGGGATCCTGCCATCTTCGTTGCTCTCGTCTATAATGCCAATGATCTGCCGACCCTTGGAAATTTCGGCGAAATACCGCGTCCAACCTCCCTGCGTCTTGGCCCTTTTCGGTGCCGTGGGGTTGGATTCATTATTATTTGAACTAAAAAATTAAAAATTAATAATAGTGTCACGGATATTAGCATCACTAAGTTATCCCATCACTAAGGCGATGCTAAGGCCATGCCAAGCAGTATTTACGTTAATAATCAAATCAAGTATACACATATATGTATAAGGCAGCCCAGAGAGATGTCACACACAGATGCATTTACTTATACGCCTATGTGCGCGCGAGAGACTGTAAACTACAAACATTCACATCAATAATTCAATCTTTATGTATCTACATAAACGAATAAATAATTGCGTCTACACATATGTACCATGTATGAATACGAGCAGCGGAGAGTCAATGCGCAAACACATGCATATATCTGAGAAGTTTGAGAGCTACTGGACTAGTAGATTCTGGAAGCGCCTAAAAGATATATAAAATTGTGCAATTTTAGTTATAGCTGAGAAGTTTGAGAGCTCATGGACAATGCTAGTACATTCTGGAAAAATGCGAACGAGGAAACCAAAGGGTATAAAAGGCAACAGATGAAGAGGCGCTGTAATTCAGTTTGAGTTGAACTATCAATGAGTTTGATTAAGCACGCGATCTGGCGGCCAATAGTAGAGTTACATTTGTGTTATCAGTCAGTTTGGTTATTAAGCCAGCGGGTAGCAAAGTATAAGTGTTATTGTGAAGTACTTTAATAAAGGCCGTTTTTCCATTATTCAATATTGGGGTTATTTATTCAACAGTTTAGTGATTCGAACTTAGCAGAGGATTGCAAATAAGAGGATTTGCAGCAAATTCGTTACAATTGGTGTCAGAAGAGGAATTGTTGAATAAATTCCGAAGATTGGGAATACAACTTGGACATGGCAAAGTTCAGTGAATTGAAGATCCAGCAACTGAAAAAGGAGTTGGAGAACCGTGGATTAAATACAACCGGCAATAAGATCGAACTTCAAGCACGGCTACGAGAGGTAATGGAGTCGCAAGGAATTGATGTGGACGAGTTTGTCTTTTATCCTGATGGGGACGAAACAACAACAAAAATTGAAGAGAAAAACGAAACATCGCAGACGGTTACCAGCACAGACTTGAACATGATATTGGCTGCAATATCTGCACAAACATCGACAGTAGCATCAATGTCGTCGCAATTGGCATCCCTACTGGAAGCGCAAGAGGTACGTATAACAGAAATGTCATCGCAAATATCCACCAACATGTCATCTAAGCTGGAATCGCAGGAGACACGTATAACATCCAAGATGGAAACTCAACTGGAAGAACAGAAAACGTATATGTCATCACAGATGGAATCACGGGAGACACGTATAGCATCTCAACTGGAATCGCAGGAGAACCGTATAACATCGAAGATTGAAGCACAAGAGGCACGAATGTCCGAAATGTCGGCACAAATGTCAGCGCAGATCTCTGCACAACTGGAAGAGCACGAAGGACGTATTTATTCGAAGATGGAGGCGCAAGACACAAAAATTTTGCAACTTGAGAACAAAATCGATGCCGAGATTGAAACATTGAGAGGTCGTATACAGGAGTTGCAACTAATTCGCCCAGTTGTTTCAGCAAGCAATACGAAGGTAAAAACTCCATCTTTTGACGGTTCTGTTCCCTTCCAGGTCTTCAAGCTACAGCTTGAGAAGACCGCAGCAGTGAACAACTGGAATGCGGAAGATAAAGTTGCTGCACTGTTCGTGGCATTGAAGGGGCCAGCAGCGGAAATCCTACAGACGATTCCCGAAGGAGAGCGGAACAATTATGAAGCATTGATAGCTGCTGTAGAACGACGTTATGGAAGCGAGCATAGAAAACAGATATTCCAAATTGAGTTGCAAAACCGCTACCAAAAAGCAAATGAGACATTGCAGGAGTTTGCTTCAGATATTGAAAGATTGGCTCATCTTGCAAATGCGGACGCACCCGCGGAATACACTGAAAGGGTAAAAATCCAGAGTTTCATAAATGGCAACCCAGGTCATATTGCACGACATTGCAGCAGCGGTCCCAATAGCTTCAACAATATGGGTGGTCGTAAACGCAGAGCAGAAGGTGATGAGCAAATCTCCAAGACCACTCAATCGTTAAACTAAATCGAGTCAGCCGCAAGGGGCGACAGCTGGCTCCCGCAATTGAATGTCCCATAATCTCTATCTCGCAGATTGGAAGAAGCTCGAGCAATCTTACTGTTGGAGGACATGTGGACGGAAATGAACGGTTACTGACTGTAGATACGGGTGCATCTCATTCCATCATTCGAGCGGATTTAGTCAACAAAAAGATAAGACCATTGCTTGGAGCAAGATTACGTACATCCACGGGAGAGCACACCCAGGTAATTGGAGAAGTAGAATGTGAAGTCGCAATTAGGAACGTCACGGTAGTACACAATTTTATAGTGGCAGAAATTGTTGATGAAATTATAATTGGAGTGGACTTCTTAATCGATCAGGGCATCAAGATCGACATGCAAAGCAAGACGATGCGATATAAAAACATGGATGTACCGCTTAATTTCGGCTACGAGAGAGGCTACAGCAGTAAACGAGTGCTGGTGGAAGAGAGTCAGCAAATACCACCAAAATCCGAAGCAGTCATCTGGGCAAAGGTTGATGGAGCTTGTGGGACAAACAAATTGTGGGTTGTCGAAGCAGCAAACAAACCAGCACTAAACATACTTGTAGGAAAAACACTGGCTATGACAAAACAAGATGGACATATTCCGGTAAGAGTACTCAATGAGTTCAAGTCACCACTCAAACTGACTAAAGGAGCTATTTTGGGAAGATGCCAAGAGGCTGAAGTAGTTATTAACTGTGAACAGCTCCAGGAACACGTTTCAGCTAGTAATACTGATCTGTCAAATGACATCACGGCATGGATGCAAGGGCTAGAGGAAGCATATCAGAGTAAGGCAAAACAACTGCTCATAAAGTACGCGAACATATTTGACCAGGATGATTCTAAAGCAGGCCGCACCAACGTTGTGAAACATCAAATTGACACTGGAGATGCTAGGCCGATCCGTCAAGCTCCACGTAGTGTTCCACTGGCGAAGCGGGAAGTTGTGAATCAAATCATTCAAGAAACGAGCGACAGCGGCGTCATCGAACCTTCAGCTAGTCCATGGAGCTCACCGGTAGTACTTGTAAAAAAGAAGGATGGAAAAATGAGGTTTTGCGTGGACTACCGGAAGTTGAATGACGTTACGAAAAAGGATAGCTACCCGTTGCCAAGAATTGACGACACTCTGGACTCGCTATCTGGTACGAAATGGTTTTCCACACTGGACTTGAAAAGCGGCTACTGGCAAGTTGACGTGAAGGAGGAAGATAAAGAGAAAACAGCCTTCAGTGTCGGTGATGGTCTTTGGCAATTTACAGTGATGCCTTTTGGACTTTGTAATGCACCAGCTACTTTTGAGAGACTCATGGACCAGGTACTGAAAGGATTACATTGGAAAACATGCTTGGTGTACCTGGACGACATCATCGTCATTGGGCACAGTGGATCTGCGTCATTCCCTGCACTTTGGAAACAGTATTTTATTATACCCCTGCATAAAAAAGGTAGTAGGTCAAAAGCTGAAAACTACAGGGGTATTGCTAAACTTTCAGTCATTTCTAAAGTCTTTGAAGGGATTGTTACCAGTCAACTCCAATATCAGTGTTCTAGTCTTTCATCTCCATGCCAACACTTCCACTGTTGTTCCGGGATCCTGCCATCTTCGTTGCTCTCGTCTATAATGCCAATGATCTGCCGACCCTTGGAAATTTCGGCGAAATACCGCGTCCAACCTCCCTGCGTCTTGGCCCTTTTCGGTGCCGTGGGGTTGGATTCATTATTATTTGAACTAAAAAATTAAAAATTAATAATAGTGTCACGGATATTAGCATCACTAAGTTATCCCATCACTAAGGCGATGCTAAGGCCATGCCAAGCAGTATTTACGTTAATAATCAAATCAAGTATACACATATATGTATAAGGCAGCCCAGAGAGATGTCACACACAGATGCATTTACTTATACGCCTATGTGCGCGCGAGAGACTGTAAACTACAAACATTCACATCAATAATTCAATCTTTATGTATCTACATAAACGAATAAATAATTGCGTCTACACATATGTACCATGTATGAATACGAGCAGCGGAGAGTCAATGCGCAAACACATGCATATATCTGAGAAGTTTGAGAGCTACTGGACTAGTAGATTCTGGAAGCGCCTAAAAGATATATAAAATTGTGCAATTTTAGTTATAGCTGAGAAGTTTGAGAGCTCATGGACAATGCTAGTACATTCTGGAAAAATGCGAACGAGGAAACCAAAGGGTATAAAAGGCAACAGATGAAGAGGCGCTGTAATTCAGTTTGAGTTGAACTATCAATGAGTTTGATTAAGCACGCGATCTGGCGGCCAATAGTAGAGTTACATTTGTGTTATCAGTCAGTTTGGTTATTAAGCCAGCGGGTAGCAAAGTATAAGTGTTATTGTGAAGTACTTTAATAAAGGCCGTTTTTCCATTATTCAATATTGGGGTTATTTATTCAACAGTTTAGTGATTCGAACTTAGCAGAGGATTGCAAATAAGAGGATTTGCAGCAAATTCGTTACAATTGGTGTCAGAAGAGGAATTGTTGAATAAATTCCGAAGATTGGGAATACAACTTGGACATGGCAAAGTTCAGTGAATTGAAGATCCAGCAACTGAAAAAGGAGTTGGAGAACCGTGGATTAAATACAACCGGCAATAAGATCGAACTTCAAGCACGGCTACGAGAGGTAATGGAGTCGCAAGGAATTGATGTGGACGAGTTTGTCTTTTATCCTGATGGGGACGAAACAACAACAAAAATTGAAGAGAAAAACGAAACATCGCAGACGGTTACCAGCACAGACTTGAACATGATATTGGCTGCAATATCTGCACAAACATCGACAGTAGCATCAATGTCGTCGCAATTGGCATCCCTACTGGAAGCGCAAGAGGTACGTATAACAGAAATGTCATCGCAAATATCCACCAACATGTCATCTAAGCTGGAATCGCAGGAGACACGTATAACATCCAAGATGGAAACTCAACTGGAAGAACAGAAAACGTATATGTCATCACAGATGGAATCACGGGAGACACGTATAGCATCTCAACTGGAATCGCAGGAGAACCGTATAACATCGAAGATTGAAGCACAAGAGGCACGAATGTCCGAAATGTCGGCACAAATGTCAGCGCAGATCTCTGCACAACTGGAAGAGCAAGAAGGACGTATTTATTCGAAGATGGAGGCGCAAGACACAAAAATTTTGCAACTTGAGAACAAAATCGATGCCGAGATTGAAACATTGAGAGGTCGTATACAGGAGTTGCAACTAATTCGCCCAGTTGTTTCAGCAAGCAATACGAAGGTAAAAACTCCATCTTTTGACGGTTCTGTTCCCTTCCAGGTCTTCAAGCTACAGCTTGAGAAGACCGCAGCAGTGAACAACTGGAATGCGGAAGATAAAGTTGCTGCACTGTTCGTGGCATTGAAGGGGCCAGCAGCGGAAATCCTACAGACGATTCCCGAAGGAGAGCGGAACAATTATGAAGCATTGATAGCTGCTGTAGAACGACGTTATGGAAGCGAGCATAGAAAACAGATATTCCAAATTGAGTTGCAAAACCGCTACCAAAAAGCAAATGAGACATTGCAGGAGTTTGCTTCAGATATTGAAAGATTGGCTCATCTTGCAAATGCGGACGCACCCGCGGAATACACTGAAAGGGTAAAAATCCAGAGTTTCATAAATGGCAACCCAGGTCATATTGCACGACATTGCAGCAGCGGTCCCAATAGCTTCAACAATATGGGTGGTCGTAAACGCAGAGCAGAAGGTGATGAGCAAATCTCCAAGACCACTCAATCGTTAAACTAAATCGAGTCAGCCGCAAGGGGCGACAGCTGGCTCCCGCAATTGAATGTCCCATAATCTCTATCTCGCAGATTGGAAGAAGCTCGAGCAATCTTACTGTTGGAGGACATGTGGACGGAAATGAACGGTTACTGACTGTAGATACGGGTGCATCTCATTCCATCATTCGAGCGGATTTAGTCAACAAAAAGATAAGACCATTGCTTGGAGCAAGATTACGTACATCCACGGGAGAGCACACCCAGGTAATTGGAGAAGTAGAATGTGAAGTCGCAATTAGGAACGTCACGGTAGTACACAATTTTATAGTGGCAGAAATTGTTGATGAAATTATAATTGGAGTGGACTTCTTAATCGATCAGGGCATCAAGATCGACATGCAAAGCAAGACGATGCGATATAAAAACATGGATGTACCGCTTAATTTCGGCTACGAGAGAGGCTACAGCAGTAAACGAGTGCTGGTGGAAGAGAGTCAGCAAATACCACCAAAATCCGAAGCAGTCATCTGGGCAAAGGTTGATGGAGCTTGTGGGACAAACAAATTGTGGGTTGTCGAAGCAGCAAACAAATCAGCACTAAACATACTTGTAGGAAAAACACTGGCTATGACAAAACAAGATGGACATATTCCGGTAAGAGTACTCAATGAGTTCAAGTCACCACTCAAACTGACTAAAGGAGCTATTTTGGGAAGATGCCAAGAGGCTGAAGTAGTTATTAACTGTGAACAGCTCCAGGAACACGTTTCAGCTAGTAATACTGATCTGTCAAATGACATCACGGCATGGATGCAAGGGCTAGAGGAAGCATATCAGAGTAAGGCAAAACAACTGCTCATAAAGTACGCGAACATATTTGACCAGGATGATTCTAAAGCAGGCCGCACCAACGTTGTGAAACATCAAATTGACACTGGAGATGCTAGGCCGATCCGTCAAGCTCCACGTAGTGTTCCACTGGCGAAGCGGGAAGTTGTGAATCAAATCATTCAAGAAACGAGCGACAGCGGCGTCATCGAACCTTCAGCTAGTCCATGGAGCTCACCGGTAGTACTTGTAAAAAAGAAGGATGGAAAAATGAGGTTTTGCGTGGACTACCGGAAGTTGAATGACGTTACGAAAAAGGATAGCTACCCGTTGCCAAGAATTGACGACACTCTGGACTCGCTATCTGGTACGAAATGGTTTTCCACACTGGACTTGAAAAGCGGCTACTGGCAAGTTGACGTGAAGGAGGAAGATAAAGAGAAAACAGCCTTCAGTGTCGGTGATGGTCTTTGGCAATTTACAGTGATGCCTTTTGGACTTTGTAATGCACCAGCTACTTTTGAGAGACTCATGGACCAGGTACTGAAAGGATTACATTGGAAAACATGCTTGGTGTACCTGGACGACATCATCGTATTGGGCAAGAGTTTTGATGAACATCTTAAGAACTAGGAGGAAGTTTTCTAGAGAATAGCTGGCGCTGGTCTAAAGTTAAGTCCCAAAAAGTGTACGCTGTTTAAAAAGGAAGTAAATTATTTGGGCCACAAGGTAACTACAGAAGGTGTCTGTACAGCGAATGAAAAGATAGAGGCAGTAAAGGATTGGCCAAGACCACAGAACCTACATGAATTGAGAAGTTTTCTTGGGCTGTGCACATATTACCACCGATTTGTACCAAATTTTTCCAGCGTAGCCCATAGCCTCCATGAGCTTACAAGAAAAAACAAAGCTTTTGAATGCAAGAAGGAGCAAGAAGTGGCTTTCCAAACATTGAAGGAGCGTTTATGCACTGCCCCAATGTTAGCATATCCGATTCCAGGAGCAACATTTATTCTAGATACAGATGCGAGTGGATATGCTATAGGAGGCGTTTTATCACAACTGGTCGATGGACAGGAGAAGGTAGTTGCATATTACAGCCGTTCGATTGGAAAAACAGAGAGGAACTACTGTGTTACGCGGAGAGAGCTGTTGGCATTGGTAGAGTGCATTAAACATTTTCACAAATATCTCTACGGCCAGCGATTCCGTGTCAGGACAGATCACGCAGCGTTGAAATGGCTTCTGCAGTTCCGTAATCCGGAAGGACAATTGGCACGGTGGATCGAGCGACTACAAAGCTACGACTTTTCCATTGAGCATCGAAAAAGTAGTACCCATGGAAATGCTGATGCAATGTCACGAAGACCATGTAGTTTGGAATGCAAGCACTGTTCAAAAGCCGAGGCTAAAGAAGACATTATAGATGTCCGGCTAATGAATATAACATGTACAGATGAATGGGACAAGGAACAGCTAAGAAAGTGCCAGCTAGAAGATGCAGATCTGTCACGTGTTATGCAAGGGCTCGAACGAAATGAAAGACCAAACAGAGAAGAGATGTCAGCAGAGAGTCCCATTGCGAAGTCATATTGGGCACAGTGGAACAGTTTAGAATTGATATCCGGTTGCCTTCATCGAGTATGGGAGAGTGAGGATGGTAAATACAAGAATAAACTGATAGTTGTTCCCAGAAAGAGGATTCCTGACGTGCTCAGCGAGCTGCATAATGGTCCAAGCGGAGGTCATCTTGGTATCACGAAGACGCTCGAGAAGATTAAACAGAGATTATATTGGGTTTGTTGCCGTCAGTCGGTCACTGAGTGGATTGCGAACTGCGAGGTTTGCAGCAGAGCGGAAGGGCCCAGAACACGAAGTCATGGCCAGATGAAGCAATATAACTCAGGCGCGCCATTTGAAAGGATCGCCATGGATGTCGCAGGTCCATTTCCTACTAGCAACCGCGGAAACAAATACGTACTGGTGGTTATGGATTATTTCAGTAAATGGCCAGAGGTATACCCAATCCCAAACCAAGAAGCAGAAACAGTAGCAGAAGTGGTTAAAAACGAATGGGTTGCAAGGTATGGTGTACCAATGGAGTTACATTCTGACCAAGGCAGGAATTTCGAATCAGCTGTGTTCCAGGAAACGTGTAAGTCATTGGGCATTCGAAAAACACGGACAACTGCATTTCATCCTCAATCCGATGGTATGGTACAACGATTCAATAGAACATTGGAGGAGCACTTAAGGAAAGTAGTAGACAAGTACCATAAAGAATGGGATACCCGCATACCATTATTCTTGATGGCTTACCGATCAGCAGTGCATGAGACAACGGGCCAAACCCCTGCAAAAGTAATTTTTGGCAATGACCTTAGACTGCCAGCTTATTTGAAGTTTGGGATAGATGCCAATGCGGAGAGAAATGTCAGGAAATCCACTAGTGATTTGGAAGAAGAGCTAAGAGAAATACATGATCTGATAAGGCAACGAACAAAGATTATGAGTGACAAGATGAAAGCCAGATATGATAAAGCAATTAATTCAGAAGGTTTTCAGGAAGGAGATTTGGTGCTGTTATACAACCCACAACGTAAAAAAGGTTTGTCCCCGAAATTGCAGTGTAATTGGGAAGGCCCATACAAAGTTGTAAAACGGATCAACGATGTAGTGTACCGCGTACAAACCATCGGTAAACCACGAACCAAAATGAAAGTGGTCCATTTGGAAAGGCTGGCAACGTTTAGATCGAGAGATTTTTCTGATCGGGACGATCAGACTTAGGTGGAGGGCAGTGTCACGGATATTAGCATCACTAAGTTATCCCATCACTAAGGCGATGCTAAGGCCATGCCAAGCAGTATTTACGTTAATAATCAAATCAAGTATACACATATATAAGGCAGCCCAGAGAGATGTTACACACAGATGCATTTACTTATACGCCTATGTGCGCGCGAGAGACTGTAAACTACAAACATTCACATCAATAATTCAATCTTTATGTATCTACATAAACGAATAAATAATTGCGTCTACACATATGTACCATGTACGAATACGAGCAGCGGAGAGTCAATGCGCAAACACATGCATATATCTGAGAAGTTTGAGAGCTACTGGACTAGTAGATTCTGGAAGCGCCTAAAAGATGTATAAAATTGTGCAATTTTAGTTATAGCTGAGAAGTTTGAGAGCTCATGGACAATGCTAGTACATTCTGGAAAAATGCGAACGAGGAAACCAAAGGGTATAAAAGGCAACAGATGAAGAGGCGCTGTAATTCAGTTTGAGTTGAGCTATCAATCAGTTTGATTAAGCACGCGATCTGGCGGCCAATAGTAGAGTTTCATTTGAGTTATCAGTCAGTTTGGTTATTAAGCCAGCGAGTAGCAAAGTATAAGTGTTATTGTGAAGTACTTTAATAAAGGCCATTTTTCCATTATTCAATATTGGAGTTATTTATTCAACAGTTTAGTGATTCGAACTTAGCAGAGGATTGCAAATAAGAGGATTTGCAGCAAATTCGTTACAATAGTTTAAAAAAACTAAAAAAAAACACGCTTTTATAGCTAAGCGAACTAAAAAATAAAAAATAATATTCAATTAAAAAGAGTTTATATAACAGTAGTAGAAAGTCAAACAATCATTTATAGTTAATCGCCTCAAAATAAAATTATAATAAAATTTAATTTATTAACAGAATAATTTAATAGGCTGGCGGTGAGAAACAATGTTTATTCTCATATACGTATTTTAGAGCTTGAAATGTTTCTTGCACTATGACAACTTTTCGCTAAAACCATTTGTGTTATTTCAAATTCCTGAAATCTAGAAGAAAAAGTTTTTGCTTATATTTTATTCATACAACTCAATATTGTACAAATAGCGCCCACAAAACTAGTTTCGGTGTATTTTATACTTAAAAAGTCTTGAAAAAGTCTTGAAAAAGTCCTTAAGATAAAAGTTTCGGGAATCATATCGGAAGGACTGCTACCGAATATTTTTTAACTATAGCCGAATCTGTTCGTTGTTTTCGGAACTATTCCAAGATCAATTCAAAAGTTTAGTATTTCAGGGGAGTATTGGACCCCCCCCCCCCCTTCCCACCTTTTTAAGAAATCTAATGTATCTTTTCTTCTGTTTATCACTATGTGTTTATCGCCGAGACTGCGAACATTTCGCGATTTAATGGAACTATTTGACAATTTTTTCCATAACCAATTAACGCCTCATTAACAATTAACACAAGATCTTGATTATGTTAGCCGACTTAGCTCAAAACTTAGTGCCATGCTCCCAACTATTGGTTTTGTGTCAATATACAATAGAACATATTAGCAGTTTGGAAAGAGATCAAACTAATTAAGTGGACCCTTTGTACTTTTCTGTTCTTATTAATTAAATATACGGTCATTATACACATATCTCATTAATAACACAATTCAACTCTGCAAATACATATAGAAACTAACAATTACTAGGAAATTTTGTTTTGAAAAACTAAAGCAAGTGTTTTGTTAAAGCTGAGCCCATTTTATTTCGCTGAAGTGTGCGTACATACCTTGAATTTGTTTGTTTGTTCAACTAATTAGCTTTAATTTAAATTTCGCAGTATTCCTGAAATCTAGAAGAAAAAGTTTTTGTTTATTTTTTATCCATACAACTCAATTAGGTGTAAATAGCACCCACAAATTTATCCCGTAGTACTTTATACTTAACAAGTAAAGAAGGCTAAATTCGGGTGTAACCGAATATTACATACTCAGCTGAGAGCTTTAGAGACAAAATAAAGGAAAATCACCATGTGTGAAAATGAACCTAGGGTAACCCTGGAATGTGGTTGTGTGACATGGGTATCAAATGAAAGGCGTTAATGATTACATATTTAAAAATTAGTGGGCCTTAGTTCTATAGGTAAATTCAAAATATCGCCATAAAGGTGGACCAGGGTGACTCTATAATGTGCTTGTATGATATGGGTATCTAATTAAAGGTATTAATGAGGGTTTTAAAAGGGAGTGGGGCCTTAGTTGTATATGTGAAGGCGTTTTCGAGATATCGACCAAAATGTGGACCAGGGTGACCCAGAACATCATCTGTCGAGTACCGCTAATTTATTTATATATGTAATACCACGAACAGTATTCCTGCCAAGATTCCAAGGGCTTTTGATTTCGCCCCGCAGAACTTTTTATTTTCTTCTAGTTAATATGGTAGGTGTCACACCCATTTTACAAAGTTTTTTCTAAAGTTATATTTTGCGTCAATAAACCAATCCAATTACCATGTTTTCCTCCCTTTTTTCGTATTTTCTATAGAATTATGGCATTTTTTTTTTCATTTTTCGAAATTTCCGATATTGAAAAAGTGGGCGTGGTCATAGTCGGATATCGCCCATTTTGAATACCAAGATAAAGTGAGTTCAGATAAGTACGTGAACTAAGCTTGGTGAAGATATATCGATTTTAGCTCAAGTTATCGTGTTAACTGCCGAGCTATGCCTTTACCAAATTTCACAAGGATTGGCAAAGTTTTGTTCGACGTATGGCATTAAAAATATTCTAGACAAATTAAATGAAAAAGGGTGGAGCCACGCCCATTTTGAAATTTTCTTTTATTTTTGTATTTTCTTGCACCATATCATTACTGGAGTTGAATGTGGACATACTTTACTTATATACTGTAACGATATTCAATTTGTTGTTAAAATTTGATTTAAACATTTTTTTTTTTTAAATTGGGCGTGTCCAACATACGATTTTCCTAATTTTTATTTAGAACATATACATATGTGACCCGGCCTATGAAAAGGTGGCTTATGACTCAAAAAGGAAATTGTGAGAAACAGCTGTTAAAGATAAGCAATGTATTTCTCAGTTTCTTAGTAGTTTTTCTTTTGCATTATGAACAGTCATGCCCAAAAGGCAAAGCACAAACCGATTTCTGACCGATATTTTGGCTCCATTGCCATCGAAAAAAATGCTATCAAAAAAATCTGAGCATACTTCCCCAGCCACCAAAGTGGCATCGAAGAAACCAAAGGCTTTATCGAATTTCATTTGTGCTCTTTTTTCTCTACATTTGAGTACACATCAAAGCAAGTTAGGACTTTCTAGTTTTCACCACGTGAAAGAGCGTCTCAAAAACTATCGAAACCAGAAAAAAAGTGGAAAAAAATTTTTTGAGCCATAAGCTACCTTTTCATAGACCGAGTCACATATAGTAATAAGAGTAACGCTCCTGCCAAATTTCATTATGATACCTTCAACGACTGCCAAATTACAGCTTGCCAAATTTTTAAATTACCTTCTTTTAAAAGTGGGCGGTGCCACGCCCATTGTCCAAAATTTTACTAATTTTCCATTTTGCGTCATAAGGTAAACCCACCTTCCAAGTTTCATCGCTTTATCCGTATTTGGTAATGAATTATTCCGAAAAAATGGGCGTGGTTATAGTCCGATTTCGTTCATTTTAAATAGCGATCTGAGATTAGTGCCCAAAAACTTACATACCAAATTCCATTAAGATACCTCAAAATTTACTGAAGTTATCGTGTTTATGGACAGACGGACGCACTTGGCTAAATGAATTTCTTTTTTCGCCCAGATCATTTTGATATATAGAAGTCTATATCTACATATGTCGATTAGTTTATTCCGTTACGGGTACCGTTATGCGAACAAAATTAATATACTCTGTGAGCTCTGCTCAGCTGAGTATAAAAAGAGGTAGCGATAAACAGTAACTGGATAAAAGAGAGAAGAAAAGGAGCGAAGGTAGGTTTGGATGGTTAGGTTGACTTGCTGCTCCATGAGTAGCTAACATGGACTAAATGAGTCCATAGTGTTACCAGAAGTTTGTTTAACGACAGAAAAACCGCTATCAAAACCCAGGACCTATGTTATTAAATGACTCCGTCCACTTAGCAAAGCTTTCTAGGACCTGTGCCACTGAGCGAGAGTGAAAGGAGGAGCCAGAAGGCAAATTGGAGAGGAAAGGGTTAGATAGAAAGAAATATGAAAGAGAGAGAGGACGGAAAAGTCAGGAAAAATACTAGGGTGAAGGGGGAGAAGAGAAGTGGAAAATTAAGGAAGCAGCTAAAGAGATAGGGGAAAGGAAATGAAGGAATTGATGAAAAGTCAAAGACGTAAGGAAGAAAAAACAGACAGTCTTACTGAAAGAGATCTTCTGATATTTCTCCAATTTCAATTTAATTATATCTAATTTTTTTTTTTTTTTTTTATATCTAATGTTGTAAGTGTTGTGCTAATAGTGCTTCAGCCCATTTAATGGATGCCACCTCTTACCAATTGTCATTAAGGTCATGTAACGAGAGTCCAAGGAATCTAGCAGTTGGACCATAGGGAAGTTGGTATTAGAGGCGTAGGTGTAGGTGGTTGGTGTCGTGTGGGGACATATCGCATGCAGGACATACATAGACTCGGGTTAGTTAAGTGTTCAACCTGTAGCAGTATCCAGCACGAAAATGGCCCAGGGTGACTCGTGCCTCCTCGTGGTAGTGTGCTTTCTTTCTTCTGCAAGAGTAGGATAGTGTATATTTTCAGTAGCATGCGCCTTGAAGGTGAGAGTATTATTAACGTTACCCCCAAGATATTTGGGTGACTGACAGTCACAACTGACGTAACATCGTCCACGTGAACGGCCAATAGTTTCTTCATCTTATTCTTCCACGTCGCAAACACATTCGCCGTGGATTTTGTCGGTGATAATGCCAGATCGCATGCGCTGAAGAAACTATCAAGACTGCAAAGATAGCTGTTTATTCTAGAAGCTAATTCATCTATTTGAAGGCCAGGTCCCGTTGCCGTTATTGTGCAGTCGTCGGCATAAGAAATTTTGGTAACTCTTGCTGGTGGGGCAGGAAGTTTTCTTATGTAGAAATTAAACAGGATTGGGGTTAGGACATCACTCTGTGGTACCAACTGTTTAACTTTCCTAGGCTTTGAGGTTTCGTTCCTAAATTTAACCGACGCTTTCATTCAGATAATTTGCGGTCCATACTTTTTGACGCGGGGGAAGGGTTGAACCTTCTATATCTTGGAGTCGCGTACCGTGGTTGACTGTGTTACCACGTCCTAAAATGGGGTTTTTCCTGATTTACTACGAAATTCATATCAGTTTCTATGGTTCCAATATCTTCTATTCATTATCACTTGAGCCTTAACATTAAAATTCAAATTGCGTGGGTGGAACAAACTTATCTATATCAATACTAATAACATTAAATATCTGTGCACATATTTGAAGATGCAACGCACACAGTACATAGATATTGTGGTGAATATTAGCATTTCTAGCATCACTATGCTGTTAGCAAATAAACACAACGAGAGTAAGACATTTACACACATACATAGAAGGCAACGAAAAATATTTCACATACATAATCAGCTGCTTGATGTGAGGAGATTATTTCACATACACATATGTAGTCAGCAGATAAGAGCGAAGAAGAAAGAGAAACAATCACACATCACGTTATCGTCAGCCAAGAACAGAAGCTGTTTCTCACACATACACATGTATCTAGCTAGAATAAAAACATAAACTACAGATATACATGTATGTAGCTATATAGCCAAGCATGAGATACAACTATTCTAAAAGGCATGTTCGTTAAACGTCTAGACCATAGGAGAAATGAACGAACGAAGTAACCGGGAACGCAAACTGAGGAGTCAGTAGTCAGTTTGATTCTAACACGCTTGAGTGAAGTACGCCATAATTGTAATTGTGAAGTACTACTCCCAAAGTAATCTAAATGAAGAAAGTTTTGTTATACTGAATATTTGAGTAATTTATTCGACAGTTCAAAGATTCAGACATTAACAGAGACTGCAAACTAATCAGGAATTTCCGAAAATCTGTTACAATATGTATTTTAGCTAGGGCAAAGTTACTTTGCGTGTAGGTAGTCATCAGAGCAAATATGTGTGTGAGATGACTAGGTATAAAACTCCTTCTATTCATATTTCAATGCATACATGTTAAATTCCAATTAGAATTAGCAATTGACGCAATTGGTTTATATTCTCTAATTCATTAAACAATTAGAAATAGTTCAACTAATTCTCATTAGATAATTGAAATTTTTATTCCAATGGTAAATCTAATTGCAATTAGTTGCCATTAGCAAAAAAAATTGGGTTACCTTTACAATTAGAAATCTAATTGACTTCTGCTAATGTAATTAGATATTCAATTAGCTCGATTTAGAATCAATTATTTATATTTATTTACATCATTATTCGTTCACTTCAATAATTCTTTGAAAAAAATTTATTTTATCAAAATAATTGATTCTAATTCAAGCCAATTGAATATCTAATTGCATTAGCAGAAGCAATTAGATGTCTAATTGTAAAGGTAAACCAATTTTTTTTGCTAATGGCAACTAATTGCAATTAGATTTACCATTGGAGTAAAAATTTCAATTATCTAATGGGAATTAGTTGAACTAATTCTAATTATTTTATGACTTAGAGAATTTTGCAAATGAAAGTTAATTAGCAATCATTAGCATTATCTAATCATTACTTAACATCTATGTTTCAAAGCATATTTACACACAAAATTATTTATTAGTTTTCAGCATGCTATTCATCAAAGTAAAGCAAATTTCTAGGATCTATGTATATGAATGTGCATTGTATAGTAGTGGGTGCACATTTGTATGCATGTACATATATGAACGACTGTTTGTATCAGAGCCGTTACAGGTGCTACACTGCGTATGGGTAACGTAAATTCTTAATGACCTCTGCCGCTTGCTAGCAAAGTTTTTTCTTGTAAAATACGAGGCATAGATTGAAATAGAATGTGATACATACGAGTGCACTATGTAAATATATCTGCATGTTTAAGTTCCTTGTTAGCCATTGGTGTTTGCTTTCATATTTGTTTCAAAGTTTGGCCACAAACTGAAATAACCATAAACCAATTAAACAAATTCTTATAAAAGCAGGAGATATGAGACGCAGCTGGCTTCATTGATTGAATTTCATAATAAAACTCCACGTGTTTATACCAATACCTCAAAACCTTAGGCTGGCAGTGAGGAGCAATATTTATTCTCATATACGTATTTTAGAAGCTTGAAATGTTTCTGGCACTATGACAACTTTTACAATTTGCATAACTTTCTATCCTTATATTAAAGCAACGCTTCTCGCTTCCACTCTGTTGTCAGCCCTAAACTGGAAAACTTTAAAAACATCTGGGACTTGACTCTTTACTCAAATTGACAACAATCGGCATACTCAAAATGTGGAGGAGTGGGTTGTGTCAGAAGCTGAGATAAAAGTGCCACTATTCAATATGCTTAACGTGAGTACCTGTCAATGGAAGAGCCAACCCCACGATGTCAAACACGAATCTAATTGATCATGATCAGCTCCATGTTGCCAACCTCAAGACAAGGCCTTATCATGGTATGATATCGAGTCTACCTAAGCTCCACCATTTTAGTGATAATGGCATCTGGTTGCAAAACAACACCACCTTGTATTCCCTAACTATTTCATTCCAAACATAAATATTTCGCTGTGACATATTCTAATGATAGGGCTCGTGGTATACATAATACAATTCCACATTTTTAATACAAGTATTAGGGGATGTGAGCAACACGTTCTGAGCACCAGGTACTGTTCTTTTTTACTCTAGATCAGATGTCATCGGTCATAAGCTATTTTTTTAGAATAGATCCACCATGGTTCACTTCCCGAAATGATAGGAAGAAAAACGAACCCTGGTCGAGATCCCATAAAGAAAATTTATCAAATAATCGCAATAAACATTTTCTTAGAGTTCTTCGGCCCCTGGTGCACTTAGCAGTTGGAATTTTTTTTTTCATATTATCTTGGTCATATATGTATATATATATTAAACTGGGTCGATTTGTATGGACGAAAGTTAAACGATATCGCGCCATCGATTTTTCGAAAGGATTTGGGCTCAGGAAAAAAAATTCCACTTCGCATACCCAAAAAATAATTTACAAAAATGGCCAAAGGGTCAATTTTTCGACCAAAACAGTCCCCAAAACCCAAAAAATATTTTTTTTTTTTTTGCAAAAGACTGTTATCGCCAACATTTTTACAACAGTTTTTTTGAAAAAAAAAAATATTTTTTTGGGTTTTGGGGAGTGTTTTGGTCGAAAAATTTACCCTTTCGCCATTTTTTTTCTCAGGCTTGAAATTTTTTTTTTTTTATATGCGTAGTGGAACTTTTTTTTCCTGAGCCCAATAGGTCTGTCCCTGGTCCACTCCCTGGAAAGAAAAGTTTCTCAAATATTAGCTTGGCCATAAATTAGATTTTTTGGAAAAGTTCGGCTCCTGGTCCGCTTTCCATACCAAAGTGTGAATTTAAAGCATTCTCAAACCCTCTTCAATACACACACAAAATTTCATTAAAATCGGTCTAGTCGTTTAAGAGGAGTTCAGTCACAAACACATGTACAGAAGAAACACCCAGTTCAACAAGGCGTGTTGTACTAGCAGTAACAAGATACCCAATTCTACAGGCACTTTGTCGTGGCCCTATTACCATGCCCTTCAAATCCCTTCGGTGGACATTTTGCAAGGCATTTAGTTTACAATGTGGAGCATGTTGAGAAAAAATGTACCCTTAGGTCTGCAGTGTGTGGCATTTCGCCCTTGATATAACGGGCAACGGTGTGATACTTCTCAAAGCCTTTAATTTGCTCGTGTGACAGCGCGCCACCTCCAATGGCATGCCCATATTTAAAGAGCATATGTATAGACAGGGGTTTCCCCTACTATTATTCAGTGTATGTATATTAAGATGTATGTATATATATATATGCATTTATATAGTAGCACAACAAGTCTCTGAAATGTTTATTAGTGGAAAATTAAGTAGTTGTTTTACTGAATACCACTATTAGCAAATTCAATTCAAAAACAGTTACGGGCATAAAAACAAAGTTCTAACCAAATCATGTTAAAATTTGTAGCATTTTGCACGACTGTGGTATTAAAAGTTTTGCTAAAATGACCGAACTAGGACTACTTAAAATTTTCTTTTCGTGCTTTGCACTAACATAGTGTAACAAATTCTGGGGATTTCTGATAATTATGCACCTTCTGCTAACGTTCGAATCGCTGAACTCTCGCACAAATAACTCCGATATTGAGTATTGCAAAATGGTCTTTATTTAGACTTCTTTGGGAGTAGTACAATTATACTTCAATATTACGTACTTCACAAACGCGTGTCTTAATCAAACTGATTACTGATTCCCCAGCTTGCTTTACGTTTATACTCTCGGTTATCTCGTTCGCCTAGGTGCCATGGTTTTTGATAGATAGAGAGCCAAGAGCATTGTCCGAAGGTGATGTCTTTTTTATTTAATAAGCCGGTAATGCAAGTATTAATGAAACTCAACGAGCCATGCACACTGGTCGGTCTTATATGGAGTTGGTGGCCAAAAGTACTTCCAGGAAATTTTTCAACATGAAACTTTCGTCACGGCTTAACAAAAATGTAAGAATAATTTATACCTTTCATAAACATGAAATGGTATATTAACTTTGGTCCGATGTTTGCAACGTTGAGAAATATAGAAGATAGACTCACCATTATGTATACCGAATTGATCAGGGCGACGAACTGAGAAGATATAGCCATGTCCGTCTGTCCGTCCGTCCGTCCGTCTGTCTGTTTGAACGCAAACTAGTCTCTCAAATTTTGAGATATCTCAATGAAATTTGGCACAAGAATGTATTTTTGCATTATATTAGACATTTGTCGGATCTGGTAGGATCGGACCACTATAACATATATCTCCCATACAACCGATCGTTCAGATTGAAAAATTTTTGGCCATTTCTCCCTTAATTTAGAAAGTATAAACGTGAAACTCGGTGATATATATTTTAATATATCATAGAAGATTTCCTGTAAAAATAATTTCGATCGGCGCTATATATAGTATATATCCCATACAACCGATCGTTCAGATAAGGGGGTTTTTTGCCATTTTTATACTCAGTTGAGCAGAGCTCACAGAGTATATTAAGTTTGATTGGATAACGGTTGGTTGTACATATATAAAGGAATCGAGATAGATATAGACTTACATATATCAAAATAATCAGGATCGAAAAAAAATTTGATTGAGCCACTTCCGTCCGTCCGTCCGTCCGTTAACACGATAACTTGAGTACATTTTGAGGTATCTTGATCAAATTTGGTGTGTAGGTTCCTGAGCACTCATCTCAGATCGCTGTTTAAAATGAACGATATCGGACTATAACCACGCCCACTTTTTCGATATCGAAAATTTCGAAAAACCGAAAAAGTCCGATACTTCATTACCAAAGACAGATAAAGCGACGAAACTTGGTAGATGAGTTGAACTTATGACGCAGAATAGAAAATTAGTAAAATTTTGGACAATGGGCGTGGCACCGCCCACTTTTAAAAGAAGGTAATTTAAAAATTTGCAAGCTGTAATTTGTCAGCTGTTGAAGATATCATGATGAAATTTGGCAGGAACGTTACTCTTATTACTATATGTACGCTTAATAAAAATTAGCAAAATCGGAGGAGGACCACGCCCACTTTTAAAAACAAATGTTTAAAGTAAAATTTTAACAAAAAATTTAATATCTTTACAGTATATAAGTAAATTATGTCAACATTCAACTCCAGTAATGATATGGTGCAACAAAATACAAAAATAAAAGAAAATTTCAAAATGGGCGTGGCTCCGCCCTTTTTCATTTAATTTGTCTAGGATACTTTTAACGCCATAAGTCGAAATTAACCAATCCTTTTGAAATTTGGTAGGGGCATCGATTTTATGACGTTAACTATTTTCTGTTAAAACGGGCGAAATCGGTTGATGACACGCCCAGTTTTTATACACAGTCGCCCGTCTGTCCTTCCGCATGGCCGTTAACACAATAACTTGAGCAAAAATCGACATATCTTTAATGAACTTAGTTCACGTACTTACTTGAACTCACTTTATCTTGGTATGAAAAATGAACGAAGTCCGACAATGACCACGCCCACTTTTTCGATATCGAAAATTACGAAAAATGAAAAAAAAGCCATAATTCTATACCAAATACGAAAAAAGGGATGAAACATGGTGAGGTAATTGGATAGGTTTATTGACGCGAAATATAACTTTAGAAAAAACTTTATAAAATGGTTGTGACACCTACCATATTAAGTAGAAGAAAATGAAAAAGTTCTGCAGGGCGAAATAAAAAACCCTTAAAATCTTGGCAGGTATTACATATATAAATAAATTAGCGGTATCCAACAGATGATGTTCTGGGTCACCCTGGTCCACATTTTGGTCGATATCTGGAAAACGCATTCACATATACAACTACCACCACTCCCTTTTAAAACTGTCATTAATACCTTTAATTTGATACCCATATCGTACAAACACATTCTAGAGTCACCCCTGGTCCACCTTTATGGCGATATCTCGAAAAGGCGTCCACCTATAGAACTAAGCCCCACGCCCTTTTAAAATACTCATTAACACCTTTAATTTGATACCCATATCGTACAAACAAAGTCTAGAGTCACCCCTGGTCCACCTTTATTGCGATACCTCGAAAAGGCGTCCACCTATCGAACTAAGGCCCCCTCCCATTTAAAATACTCATTAACACCTTTCGTTTGATACCCATATTGCACAAACGAATTCTAGAGTCACCCCTGATCCACCGTTATGCCGGTATCTCGATACGACGTTCACCTATGGAACTAAGGATTACTCCCTTTTAAAATACTCATTAACACCTTTCTTTTGATACCCATATTGTACAAACAAATTCTAGGGTCAACCCTGCTCCACCTTTATGGCGATATCTCGAAACGGCATCCACCTTTGGAACTAAGGATTACTCCCTTTCAAAATACTCGTTAACACCTTTCTTTTGATACCCATATTGTACAAACAAATTCTAGGGTCACCCCTAGTCCACCTTTATGGCGATATCTCGAAAAGGCGTCCACCTATAGAACTAAGGCCCACGCCCTTTTAAAATACTCATTAACACCTTTCTTTTGATACCCATATTGTACAAACAAATTCTAGGGTCAACCCTGCTCCACCTTTATGGCGATATCCTGAAACGGCATCCACCTTTGGAACTAAGGATTACTCCCTTTCAAAATACTCGTTAACACCTTTCTTTTGATACCCATATCGTACAAACAAATTCTAGAGTCACCCCTGGTTCACCTTTATGGCGATATCTCAAAAAGGCGTCCACCTATAGAACTAAGCCCACGCCCTTTTAAAATGCTCATTAACACCCTTCATTTGATACCCATATCGTACAAACAATTTCTAGAATCAGCCCTGGTCCACCTTTATGGCGATATCCCTAAATGACGTCCACCCCTAGAACTATGACCTACTCCCTCTTAAAATACTCTTTAATACCTTCCATTTGATACACATGTCATACAAACACATTCCAGGGTTACCGTAGGTTCATTTTCCTGCATGGTGATTTTCCCTTATTTTGTCTCCATAGCTCTCGGCTGAGTATGTAATGTGTGAATTTAAAGCATTCTCAGACCCTCTTCAATACACACACAAAATTTTATCAAAATCGGTCTAGTTATTTAAGAGGAGTTCTGCCACAAACACATGTACAGAAGAAACACCCAGTTCAACAAGGCGTGTTGTACTAGCAGTGACAAAATAGCCAATTCGACAGGCACTTTGTCGTGGCCCTATTACCATGCCCTTCAAATCCCTTCGGTGGACATTTCGCAAGGCATTTAGTTTACAATGTGGAGCATGTTGAGAAAAAATGTACCATTAGGTCTGCAGTGTGTGGCAGTTCGACCTTGATATAACGGGCAACGGTGTGATACTTCTCAAAGCCTTTAATTTGCTCGTGTGACAGCGCGCCACCTCCAATGGCATGCCCATATTTAAAGAGCATATGTATAGACAGGGGTTTCCCCTACTATTATTCAGTGTATGTATATTAAGATGTATGTATATATATATATGCATTTATATAGTAGCACAACAAGTCTCTGAAATGTTTATTAGTGGAAAATTAAGTAGTTGTTTTACTGAATACCACTATTAGCAAATTCAATTCAAAAACAGTTACGGGCATAAAAACAAAGTTCTAACCAAATCATGTTAAAATTTGTAGCATTTTGCACGACTGTGGTATTAAAAGTTTTGCTAAAATGACCGAACTAGGACTACTTAAAATTTTCTTTTCGTGCTTTGCACTAACATAGTGTAACAAATTCTGGGGATTTCTGATAATTATGCACCTTCTGCTAACGTTCGAATCGCTGAACTCTCGCACAAATAACTCCGATATTGAGTATTGCAAAATGGTCTTTATTTAGACTTCTTTGGGAGTAGTACAATTATACTTCAATATTACGTACTTCACAAACGCGTGTCTTAATCAAACTGATTACTGATTCCCCAGCTTGCTTTACGTTTATACTCTCGGTTATCTCGTTCGCCTAGGTGCCATGGTTTTTGATAGATAGAGAGCCAAGAGCATTGTCCGAAGGTGATGTCTTTTTTATTTAATAAGCCGGTAATGCAAGTATTAATGAAACTCAACGAGCCATGCCCACTGGTCGGTCTTATATGGAGTTGGTGGCCAAAAGTACTTCCAGGAAATTTTTCAACATGAAACTTTCGTCACGGCTTAACAAAAATGTAAGAATAATTTATACCTTTCATAAACATGAAATGGTATATTAACTTTGGTCCGATGTTTGCAACGTTGAGAAATATAGAAGATAGACTCACCATTATGTATACCGAATTGATCAGGGCGACGAACTGAGAAGATATAGCCATGTCCGTCTGTCCGTCCGTCCGTCCGTCTGTCTGTTTGAACGCAAACTAGTCTCTCAAATTTTGAGATATCTCATTGAAATTTGGCACAAGGATGTATTTTTGTATTATATTAGACATTTTTCGGATCTGGTAGGATCGGACCACTATAACATATATCTCCCATACAACCGATCGTTCAGATCGAAAGATTTTTGGCCATTTCTCCCTTAATTTAGAAAGTATAAACGTGAAACTCGGTGATATATATTTTAATATTTATTATATTTATTATATTTAATATTTTAATATATCATAGAAGATTTCCTGTAAAAATAATTTCGATCGGCGCTATATATAGTATATATCCCATACAACCGATCGTTCAGATAAGGAGGTTTTTTGCCATTTTTATACTCAGTTGAGCGGAGCTCACAGAGTATATTAAGTTTGATTGGATAACGGTTGGTTGTACATATATAAAGGAATCGAGATAGATATAGACTTACATATATCAAAATAATCAGGATCGAAAAAAAATTTGATTGAGCCACTTCCGTCCGTCCGTCCGTCCGTCCGTTAACACGATAACTTGAGTAAATTTTGAGGTATCTTGATGAAATTTGGTATGTAGGTTCCTGAGCACTCATCTCAGATCGCTGTTTAAAATGAACGATATCGGACTATAACCACGCCCACTTTTTCGATATCGAAAATTTCGAAAAACCGAAAAAGTCCGATAATTCATTACCAAAGACAGATAAAGCGACGAAGCTTGGTAGATGAGTTGAATTTATGGCGCAGAATAGAAAATTATTAAAATTTTGAACAACGGGCGTGGCACCGCCCACTTTTAAAAGAAGGTAATTTAAAATTTTGCAAGCTGTAATTTGTCAGTTGTTGAAGATATCATGATGAAATTTGGCAGGAGCGTTACTCCTATTACTATATATACGCTCAATAAAAATTAGCAAAATCGGAGAAGGACCACGCCCACTTTTAAAAAAAAATTTTTAAAGTAAAATTTTAACAAAAAATTTAATATCTTTACAGTATATAAGTAAATTATGTCAACATTCAACTCCAGTAATGATATGATGCAACAAAATACAAAAATAAAAGAAAATTTCAAAACGGGCGTGGCTCCGCCCTTTTTCATTTAATTTGTCTAGGATACTTTTAACGCCATAAGTCGAAATTAACCAATCCTTTTGAAATTTTATGACGTTAACTGTTTTCTGTGAAAACGGGCGAAATCGGTTGATGCCACGCCCAGTTTTTATACACAGTCGCCCGTCTGTCCTTCCGCATGGCCGTTAACACAATAACTTGAGCAAAAATCGACATATCTTTAATGAACTTAGTTCACGTACTTACTTGAACTCACTTTATCTTGGTATGAAAAATGAACGAAGTCCGACAATGACCACGCCCACTTTTTCGATATCAAAAATTACGAAAAATGAAAAAAATGCCATAATTCTATACCAAATCCGAAAAAAGGAATGAAACATGGTGAGGTAATTGGATTGGTTTATTGACGCGAAATATAACTTTAGAAAAAACTTTATAAAATGGTTGTGACACCTACCATATTAAGTAGAAGAAAATGAAAAAGTTCTGCAGGGTGAAATAAAAAACCTTTAAAATCTTGGCAGGTATTACATATATAAATAAATTAGAGGTATCCAACAGATGATGTTCTGGGTCACCCTGGTCCACATTTTGGTCGATATCTGGAAAACGCCTTCACATATACAACTACCACCACTCCCTTTTAAAACTGTCATTAATACCTTTAATTTGATACCCATATCGTACAAACACATTCTAGAGTCACCCCTGGTCCATCTTTATGGCGATATTTCGAAACGGCGTCCACCTATAGAACTAAGGTCCACTCCCTTTTAAAATACTCATTAACACCTTTCATTTGATACCCATATCGTACAAACATATTCTAAAGTCACCCCTAGTCCACCTTTATGGCGATATCTCGAAAAGGCGACCACCTATACAACAACCACCACTCCCTTTTAAAACCCTAATTAATACCTTTAATTTGATACCCATATCGTACAAACACATTCTAGAGTCACCCCTGGTCCATCTTTATGGCGATATTTCGAAACGGCGTCCACCTATAGAACTAAGGTCCACTCCCTTTTAAAATACTCATTAACACCTTTCATTTGATACCCATATCGTACAAACATATTCTAAAGTCACCCCTAGTCCACCTTTATGGCGATATCTCGAAAAGGCGACCACCTATACAACAACCACCACTCCCTTTTAAAACCCTAATTAATACCTTTAATTTGATACCCATATCGTACAAACACATTCTAGAGTCACCCCTGGTCCATCTTTATGGCGATATTTCGAAACGGCGTCCACCTATAGAACTAAGGTCCACTCCCTTTTAAAATACTCATTAACACCTTTCGTTTGATGCCCATATTGTACAAACAAATTCTAGGGTCACCCCTGGTCCACCTTTATGGCGATATCTCGAAACGGTGTCCACCTATGGAACTAAGGATTACTCCCTTTTAAAATACTCATTAACACCTTTCGTTTGATGCCCATATTGTACAAACAAATTCTAGGGTCACCACTGGTCCACCTTTATGGCGATATCTCGAAACGGCGTCCACCTATAGAACTAAGGCCCACTCCCTTTTAAAATACTCATTAACACTTTTCATTTGATACCCATATCGTACAAACGCATTCTAGAGTCACCCGTGGTCCACCTTTATGGCGATATCTCGAAAAGGCGACCACCTATAAAACTATGGCCCACTCCTTCATAAAATACTCTTTAATGCCTTTCATTTGATACACATGTCATACAAACACATTCCAGGGTTTCCCTCGGTTCATTTTCCTACATGGTTATTTTCCCTTATGTTGCCACCATAGCTCTCAACTGAGTATGTAATGTTCGGTTACACCCGAACTTAACCTTCCTTACTTGTTTATTTTATATTTATCTTAATAATCGTTTAGGTGTGTACATCTGTTCACTTTATATTTCTTATCTTATACATCCGATTATTTGAGGATTACGAACGGGATAAGATTATTGTTCAGCCCCATTCATGAAAGGTATGAAGTCCCGTTCTTACTGGTTTTTTCATAAGATTGGTGCAGGTGATACCTTTATACGGACCCTCAACCACCCATTGTTACCGCATGCATACAAAATGTAAGTAGATGTGGGGGGAAAGTGGTAAGATGTGTCTATCGCAAATAAAATGTTCAATAGGATTAAATAAAGAAATTAAAGTTATTAGAAGATCTTGCATACATAAGAATAACAAAACAACAAACACACACAAAAGTTTACATTTGCATATCGTCGACTGGATAAAATAATATTTTATGTTACATGTTAGCACGTATAACATACAACAATAATTTATCAGGGTGTCGCTATCAGAAAACATAGTTAGAAGCATAAAGTGGCAGCTGATATTAACACTTTGGAATCTTAAAACTTATTAATATATAAGTCCCAACGTCAGGAGCGGTGAGGAACCCAACTAAAACTTTAGCTGAAATTCAAGTATTTGTGCAAAAAAACATTAATAAAGGCACTGGTGAAATTTTAAATAACAAAAAAAAACACGCAACAAGCTAAAGACACTAAAATTATTTCAAAATGAGGTAAAAACCTTTGAATTCAATATTCCTTTCTATTTATTTCAATACAATGATATTTTATGGATTTTTAAATAGCTTAAACTTGCACTTTATTTTTAACTTGCTCACACTGCAAAAACCAACTAATACCATAACCTCACTTGTGAAGCTATTTTCTTAAAGAGTACAGTTCGAGTACAACAAAAAAAAATATACCTAATAAAAGGCTGTTCTAATAAGACATACTAACGACACATTTATTTTTGGCCTATGGAACCGACCAGTGTGCAATGGTGCTTGCAACTTACGGAAGTCCATATGATGATTAGCTGCTGAGATCAAGGTTTTCCAGGATGGCACTGCTATCTGTTTCAATTTTTTGAGAAGAGATAAAGGTGGAGAAGATTAGTTGAGGACATGCGTTAGTTATTTTTGTCTCATCGCCTAGATGTTTCAATATCGGCATGGCTAAACTGTCTCAGCCTACTGGTTCTAAGATCTTCTTCGTCTTTTTGATGGATTCGTGAACCACCGTGATCGTGGTGCTAATGATGTTATTTTCGTGGTCGTATGCCCATCTTATGGCTCGCCATCTGACCTTTTCAACTAAAGGATTTATTACAAACTGCATACAAAACGCGCTCGCCCTTTTTTCGACCCCGACAAAAACGCAATTAATATTTTGTCATTATGTTTTGTCGGCTTTGACAAAGGCGTCATGGTTAACAAAAGATTAACAGCAGCAGCAGCTAGGTTACAATTTTACAAATGCTCTTCTTATAAAGCTAGTTTGTGTTTTTGTACATGCTGTCTGATCTTCGCATACAACTTCCTCCTTCGGGGATCTTGAGGGCTTGAAAATTGCAACAAAAGAAACAATTCCGGCACTAAGTCTGCAATTTCTGGCTGTCAGATGGGCTCAAGTGCCCATATGTACGGTTTTCAGGCAAATTTTTCCTTTCGTAAATGACGACTGAACATGATTTCTTATTGGGCTTCAAGAGATTTTTTTAACTTTTCAGCTTATTTAACCCAACTCCCAACCTTAGCAGGCGATACTCAAGAGCAAGAGTCTGCATTCCATGGTACAATTGCGCTTTCATTGTGTATGCGAAAGAGTGATCACTTTAAGTTTTTGGAGACATATGCTTTTAAGACTCCAAGCTTATTATAGAAGGAGGAGGTGGGTGAGGAGTGAGTTTCGACGTAGTCATATAAAATCTTTTCTGAGATAGTAAGGTTAGTACCTCAATGGTGTTTGTTTCTGGAAGGTAATGGCTATATTTTTGTCAAAGGTCTATCGACATCGATCACATATCTTTATCGAAAATACAATAACAACAACAACATACCACTAATCACTCTGTTTACTCTCATTAGGTGTACTTAATCTTAGTCGTGTTTCCTAAGACGGAATTAATGATTTCTGTAGGAGTTTGAGAGATAGAACGTTAATAAAATAAATATAAATAAATTTAAGGCGCGATAACCCCCGAAGAAATTTAAGTCCTAGCTTCTCTTCCAGTTTGCGACGTGATCCTTTTAATTTTTCTCATAAAGTAGCGGGACGGGGCCTTCTTTATTTGAAAAAACTTGTTTCTAAGGTTTCGATGTTGCTTTGCCCGGGCGTGAACCCAGAATCTTCGATGTGATAGGCGGAGCACTTTACCATCACATGGGCTCTGCTTAGGTGACAGCCACTATTACCTATCATGGCCTTGCTAAGACAGGGAGCACATATATGGTTTTAAATTCATCTACTTTTTTGGTCTGTTCTGTTCATTTTCGAAAATCCTTTATTTCATTAGCGTTAAACTTTCTGCTGTTTGCCTTAATTTATGGTAATGAGCTTTCAATTTAATCGATTCCACTGCTCATCATGTACAACGGTTTAACTACCACGCATAGCTGCAAGCCAAAAAGTTGGCTTTAAAGCGAGAATAAATAAAACTCCCAATAGTCCGTCTGCTTTATTTGCATACAACTCGCGTTATTATTTCGAAATTAAGCTCTTTTAAAAAAGCCCGCACAATATAATAACGATTGTACGTCATTAAGTAAGTTGACTTTTATATTGTTCAATTTAAAAAAGAGTCATTAAAGTTGTTATTGTTCTCATTAAATGTACAAATGTTGAATTAAAATAATAGATCGCGGCTATTGTAGTCGACTCCATTGGTTTGATGCGTCCCTTGAGCAATGCGAAAGTTTGAAGGTGAGTGGCTTTCAATTTTATAGATCTTAGTTTGTGTTATTGTAAAAAATTTAATGAGCTGATAGGCCTTAGTTAAATAAAACACAATATTTAAAATTGTATTTTAGTTTTACTTCGTCGATATTTCGATTTCAGTCTGAAATCATCTTCAGGACTCTCAAACATAAATAGAAACAAGTAAGGAAGGCTAAGTTCGGGTGTAACCGAACATTACATACTCAGTTGAGAGCTATGGAGATAAAATAAGGGAAAATCACCTCGTAGTAAAATGAACCTAGGGTAACCCTGGAATGCGTTTGTTTGACATGTGTATCAAATGGAAGGTATTAAAAATATTTTAAGAGGGAGTGGACCTTAGTTCTATGAATGGACGCCTTTTCGAGATATCGCCATAAAGGTGGACCAGGAGTGACTCTAGAATTTGTTTGTACGATATGGGTATCAAATGAAAGGTGTTAATGAGTATTTTAAAAGGGCGTGGGCCTTAGTTCTATAGGTGGACGCCTTTTCGAGATATCGTCATAAAGGTGGACCAGGGGTGACTCTAGAATTTTTTTGTACGATATGGGTATCAAATGAAAGGTGTTAATGAGTATTTTAAAAGGGAGTGGGCCTTAAATCTATAAGTGGACGCCTTTTCGAGATATCGACATAAACGTGGACCAGGGTGACTCTAGAATGCATTTGTACAATATGGGTATCAAACGAAAGGTGTTGATGAGTATTTTAAAACGGAGTGGGCCTTAGTTCTATGGGTGGACGCATTTTCGAGATATCGTCATAAAGGGGGACCAGGGCTGAATCTATAATTTGTTTGTACGATATGGGTATCAAACGAAAGGTGTTAATAAGTATTTTAAAAAGGAGTGGGCCATAATTATATAAGTGGACGCCTTTTCGAGATATCGCCTTAAAGGTGGACCGGGGGTGACTCTGTAATGTGTTTGTACGATATGGGTATCAAATTAAAGGTATTAATGGGGGTTTTAAAAGGGAGTGGTGGTAGTTGTATATGTGAAGGCGTTTTCGATATATCGACAAAATGGGGACCAGGGTGAGCCAGAACATCATCTGTCGGGTACCGCTAATTTATTCCAAGATTCCAAGGGCTTTTGATTTCGCCCTGCAAAACCTTTTCATTTTCTTCTACTTAATATGGTAGGTATCACACCCATTTTACAAAGTTTTTTCTAAAGTTATATTTTGCGCCAATAGACCAATACAATTACCATGTTTCATCCCTTTTTTCGTATTTGGTATATTATTATGGCATTTTTTCATTTTTAGTAATTTTCGATATCGAAAAAGTGGGCGTGGTCATAGTCAGATTTCGGCCATTTTTTACACCAATATAAAGTGAGTTCAGATAAGTACGCGAACTGAGTTTAGTAAAGATATATCGATTTTTGCTCAAGTTATCGTGTTAACGGCCGAGCGGAAGGACAGACGGTAGACTGTGTATAAAAACTGGGCGTGGCTTCAACCGATTTCGCCCTTTTTCACAGAAAACAGTTACCGTCCTAGAATCTAAGCCTCCACCAAATTTCACAAGGATTGGTAATTTTTTGTTCGACATATGGCATTAAAAGTATCCTAGACAAATTAAATCAAAAAGGGCGGAGCCACGCCCATTTTGAAAACTTCTTTTATTTTTGTATTTTGTTGCACCAAATCATTACTGGAGTTGAATGTTGACATAATTTACTTATATACTGTAAATATGTTAACTTTTCTTTTAAAATTTGACTTTAAAAAAATTTTTTGTGCGTGGGCGTTCTCCGATTTTGCTAATTTTTATTCAGCATACATATAGTAATAAAAGTAACGTTCCTGCCAAATTTCATCATGATATCTTCAACGACTGCCAAATTACAGCTTGCAAAACTTCTAAATTACCTTCTTTTAAAAGTGGGCGGTGCCACGCCCATTGTCCAAAATTTTACTAGTTTTCTATTCTCCGTCATAATTTCAATTCACCTACCAAATCCGTATTTAGTAATGAATTATCGCACTTTTTCGATTTTTCGAAATTTTCGATACCGAAAAAGTGGGCCTGGTTAAAGTCCGATATCGTTCATTTTAAATATGGATCTGAGATGAGTGCCCAGGAACCTACATACCAAATTTCATCAAGATACCTCAAAATTTACTCAAATGATCGTGTTAACGGACGGACGGACGGACGGACATGGCTCAATCGAATTTTTTTTCGATACTGATGATTTTGATATATGGAAGAGTATATCTATCTCGATCCCTTTATACCTGTACAAACAACCGTTATCCAATCAAAGTTGATATACTCTGTGAGCTCTGCTCAACTGATACTGGTCACTATCCTGACTTCAAAAATTTTTCTATTTTGGATATTGAGAAACATTATAATAAGCATTTTACCCTGGAAATGCTCCCTATTATGAGCACACCTAATGATAAGAGAATGAATTTTAAAAGTGACACCGACCAATGTGCATATGCATATCGACATCTATTGCTGAAGCAACAACAACATGCAGTGCAAGCTTCACGGTTCTCAGCAAATTCAAACAGCGTCCAGCCAACATCCCGCTATACATCTACCCAATGACAGCAACTAAACACTATAGTTATGGCTCATGCACTTTTTTCTGTCTTATTGTTCCTTGTCCTATGTATTATTGTTATTGCACAAATTTGTTTACACTTGCGGTATTTTCAATTGTTTATTTTCGTTCTTATGCTTTACTATACTTAATTTTTGAACATCTGATCATTCGATCAAACATAGTCATATGTGTAAATTCCTTTATTATATACCTATATGCAAAATAAAATATTATTCCAATTGTCCTTTTTATACTCAGTTGAGCAGAGCTCACAGAGTATATTAACTTTGATTGGATAACGGTTGGTTGAACAGGTATAAAGGAATCGAGATAGATATAGACTTCCATATATCAAAATCATCATTATCGAAAAAAAATTCGATTGAGCTATGTCCGTCCGTCCGTCCGTCTGTCCGTTAACACGACAACTTGAGTAAATTTTGAGGTATCTTGATGAAATTTGGTATGTATGTAGGTTCCTGGGCACTCATGTCAGATCGCTATTTAAAATGGACGATATCGGACAATAACCACGCCCACTTTTTCGATATCGAAAATTTCGAAAAATGGAAAAAGTGCGATAATTCATTACCAAATACGGATTAAGCGATGAAACTTGGTAGGTGAGTTGAACTTATGACGCAGAATAGAAAGCTAGTAAAATTTTGGACAATGGGCGTGGCACCGCCCACATTTAAAAGAAGGTATTTTAGAAATTTTGCAAGCTGTAATTTGGCAGTCGTTGAAGATATCATGATGAAATTTTATTTTTATTATATTATTACTATATGTCTGCTTAATAAAACTTAGCAAAATCGGAGAACGACCACGCCCACTATTTAAAAAAAAATTTTTTTTAATTCAAATTTTAAAAGTTAATATCTTTACAGTATATAAGTAAATTATGTCAACATTCAACTCCAGTAATGATATGTCCCAACAAAATACAAAAATAAAAGAAAATTTCAAATGGGCGTGGCTCCGCCCTTTTTCATTTAATTTGTCCAATCCTTGTGAAATTAGGTAGAGGCTTAGATTCTAGGACGATAACTGTTTTCTGTGAAAAAGGGCGAAATCGGTTGAAGCCACGCCCAGTTTTTATACACAGTCGACCGTCTGTCCTTCCGCTCGGCCATTAACACGATAACTTGAGCAAAAATCGATATATCTTTACTAAACTCAGTTCACGTACTTATTTGAACTCACTTTGTATTGGTGTAAAAAATGGCCGAAATCTGACTATGACCACGCCTACTTTTTCGATATCGAAAATTACGAAAAATGAAAAAAATTCCATAATTATATACCAAATACAAAAAAGGGATGAAACATGGTAATTGTATTGGTATATTGACGCAAAATATAACTTTAGAAAAAAACTTGGTAAAATGGGTGTGATACCTAAAATATTAAGTAGAAGAAAATGAAAAGGTTTTGCAGGGCGAAATCAAAAGCCCTTGGAATCTTGGAATAAATTAGCGGTACCCGACAGATGATGTTCTGGATCACCCTGGTCCACATTTTGGCCGATATCTCGAACACGCCTTCACATATACAACTAAGGGCCACTCCCTTTTAAAAACCTCATTAATACAATTAATTTGATACCCATATCATACAAACACATTCTAGAGTCACCCCTGGTCCACGTTTATGGCGATATCTCGAAAAGGCGTCCACATATAGAACAAAGGCCACTCCTTTTTAAAATACTCATTAACACCTTTCATTTGATACCCATATCGTACAAAATAATTCTAGAGTCACCCCTGGCCCACCTTTATGGCGATATCTCGAAAAGGCATCCACCTATATATTTAAGGCCCACTCCCTTTTAAAATACTTATTAACACCTTTCATTTGATACCCATATTGTACAAACAAATTCTAGAGTCACCCCTGGTCCACGTTTATGGCGATATCTCGAAAAGGCGTCCACCTATAGAACTAAGGCCCACGCCCTTTTAAAATACTCATTAACACCTTTCATTTGATACCCATATTGTACAAACGCATTCTAGAGTCACTCCTGGTCCACGTTTATGGCGATATTCCGAAAAGGCGTCCACCCACAGAACCAAGGCCCACTCCCTTTTAAAACACTTATTAACACCTTTCGTTTGATACCCATATTGTACAAACGCATTCTAGAGTCAACCCTGGTCCACTTTTATAACGCTATTCCGAAAAGGCGTCCACCTATAGAACTAAGGCCCACTCCCTTTTAAAATACTCATTAACACCTTCCATTTGATACCTATATAGTACAAACAAATTCCAGAGTCACCTCTGGTCCACCTTTATGGCGATATCTCGAAAAGGCGTCCACCCATAGAACTAAGGCCCACTCCCTTTTAAAATACTCATTAACACCTTCCACTTGATACCCATATTGTACAAACGCATTCTAGAGTCAACCCTGGTCCACTTTTATAACGCTATTCCGAAAAGGCGTCCACCCATAGAACTAAGGCCCACTCCCTTTTAAAATAATCATTAACACCTTTCATTTGATACCTATATCGTACAAACAAATTCTAGAGTCACCCCTGGTCCACCTTTATGGCGATATCTCGAAAAGGCGCCCACTCATAGAACTAAGGCCCACTCCCTCTTAAAATACTTATTAACACCTTTCATTTGATACCCATATCGTATAAACAAATTCTAGAGTCACCCCTGGTCCACCTTTATGGCGATATCTCCAAAAGGCGTCCACCTATAGAACTTATGCCCACGCCCTTTTAAAATACTCATTAACACCTTTCATTTGATACCCATATCTTACAAACAAATTCTAGAGTCACGCTGGTCCACCTTTATGGCGATATCTCGAAAAGGCGTCCACCTATAAAACTAAGGCCCACTCCCTTTTAAAATAATCATTAACACTTTTCATTTGATACCCATATCGTATAAACAAATTCTAGAGTCACCCCTGGGCCACCTTTATGGCGATATCTTGAAAAGGCATCCACCTATAGAATTAAGGCCCACTCCGTTTTAAAATACTCATTAACACCTTTCATTTGATACCTATATCGTACAAACAAATTTTAGAGTCACCCCTGGTCCGCCTTTATGGCGATATCTCGAAAAGGCGTCCACTCATAGAACTAAGGCCCACTCCCTCTTAAAATACTCATTAACACCTTTCATTTGATACCCATATCTTACAAACAAATTCTAGAGTCACGCTGGTCCACCTTTATGGCGATATCTCGAAATGCGTCCACCCATAGAACTAAGGCCCACTCCCTTTTAAAATACTCATTAACACCTTTCATTTGATACCCATATCGTACAAACAAATTCTAGAGTCACCCCTGGTCCACCTTTATGGCGATATCTTGAAAAGGCATCCACCTATAGAATTAAGGCCCACTCCCTTTTAAAATACTCATTAACACCTTTCATTTGATACCCATATCGTACAAGCAAATTCTAGAGTCACCCCTGGTCCACCTTTATGGCGATATCTCGAAAAGGCGTCCACCCATAGAACTAAGGCCCACTCCCTTTTAAAATACTCTCTAACACCTTTCATTTGATACCTATATCGTACAAACAAATTCTAGAGTCACCCCTGGTCCACGTTTATGGCGATATTCCGAAAAGGCGTCCACCCATAGAACAAAGGCCCACTCCCTTTTAAAACACTTATTGCACTTTTCGTTTGACACCCATATTGTACAAACGCATTCTAGAGTCAACCCAGGTCCACTTTTATAACGATATTCCGAAATGCGTCCACCTATAGAACTTAGGCCCACTCCCTTTTAAAATACTCATTAACACCTTTCATTTGATACCTATATAGCACAAACAAATTCTAGAGTCACCCCTGGTCCACCTTTATGGCGATATCTCGAAAAGTCGTCCACCTATAGAACTTAGGCCCACTCCCTTTTAAAATACTCATTAACACCTTTCATTTGATACCCATATCGTACAAACAAATTCTAGAGTCAGGCTTGGTCCACCTTTATGGCGATATCCCTAAATGGCGTCCATCTATAGAACTATGCCCCACTCCCTCTTAAAATACTCTTTAATACCTTCCATTTGATACACATGTTATACAAGCACATTCCAGGGTTACCCTAGGTTCTTTTTAGAACATGGTGATTTTCCCTTACTTTGTCTCCACAGCTCTCAACTGAGTATGTAATGTTCGGTTACACCCGAACTTAGCCTTCCTTACTTATTTCTATTTATGTTTGAGAGTCCTGAAGATGATTTCAGACTGAAATCGAAATATCGACGAAGTAAAACTAAAATACAATTTTAAATATTGTGTTTTATTTAACTAAGGCCTATCAGCTCATTAAATTTTTTACAACAACAAGTACTTAAAAGGCTATAAAAAATCATCAAAAAGATCTTAGTTTGTGAAAACAAACGATGATTCTGCAATTTAATTGCTGATTTCGATAAGGTGCAGGTGAGCTTTGTTTGGGTATTGGTTTCTTAAAGGATAATCGCTGCTGAGTGTGGGAAATTCTCTGTACACATTTGCTTGCGTTCCTCAGCTACGTTGTTGTTTTCAGAAAAGTTGTTGTTTTCAGAAGAGTAAGTATGGAGAGTATGAAAGTCTGTGAGGTGCTCTAACAGTTCTAAGCCTCCTATGGTCCAAATACTGAGAGAACCACAACTTAATTATAAAAAAATACTCGAAAATATATTAAATATACTTAATCTCAGAAATCGTAGCTGCTCGATTTAAATGAACTGTTCCAAAGCACTCCAACTACGAGCTAAGATAACTTAAAAGAAATGTTTGTAAACTCAAGAATACATTCCCAAATAGGTTGACTATTTAACATTCTAAGCCAATTTGGCATGCTTAACTTCCTATATCTCACATCAGCCAAATACCGCAAACGATCACAATTATTTTTCTAATTCTCCATCTCCAATGGAGCATTCTAGCGCTTTCCAATTCAGCGCCTCTTCATTCATACTTATAAGGGTTCTAGTGAATACATACTGTGGCGAATATTAGCATCACTATGCTGTTAGTAAGCCACAGTTATATACATGTACACATTGAAGGAAGCAGCCACACTTATGTACAAGGCAACGAAGAATATTCCATACACATAACCAGCAGCTTGAGACTGAGATATTATGTAGCCGGCAGCTAAGAGCAGATGTTGTTACTCACATATACACACGCATATGGCTAGAAGAAAAAAAACATAAACTACAGAGATACATGTATATGCATAGCTAAATAACCAAGGAATAGGTACAACTGTTCTAGAAGGTGAAACGTCTAGACCTTAGGAAAAATGGGTGAACGAGGTAATCGAGAGTATAAAAGCAGCGCAGGCTGCGGAATCAGTAATAAGTTTGGATTTAGACACATTTAAGCATGCTATTAGTGGTGAAGTGAAGTATAATTTGAAATTGTGAAGTACTACTCCCAATGTAGTCTAAATAAAGGCAATTTTACCATACTGAATATTGGAGTTATTTATTCACCAGTTCAGCGATTCGAACGTTAGCAGAGTTATCAGAAATTATCAGAAAATTCCCAAAATGCGTTACAATACGATGATTTTTATCGGCTCACTAAGTCAACGTCTGCGTTAACCTCGTATAACTCATTTCTTTAAGTCTGCTTGAATATGAAATAGAGGACATGGTCACGTGCCTAAACTTCGTAAGAGACCTTGGAGCCACTATAGAATTAAAGGGTTGGCGCAACGGTGCGGAAATAGCAGAAAGGTGTTAGGTCTGCTGCAGATAAGTAGATCCGAAAGGCTCCCAGATCAATGTACATATTGTCTTTCAGGAGGAAATGTTAGCCCTTCAGTTTCACTATTTATATTGACGCAACTGCAGCTTAAGCATGCTTCCTCCAGAATTTCTGCAACATTTCCTCCTGAAAGACAATATGTATATTGTCAGGCGGACCCTGTGGTGTGATGGTAGTGTGCTCCGACTGCCAAAGCAACATCAAAATTTCAGAAACATGTTTTTTTTTAACTTTTATAGGCGGGGTCGCTCCTCTACTGTGTTTGCCTAGCACTTCGAATGTACATATTTCTGCCATGAGAAGCTTTTCAGTGAAAACTCATCTGCCTTGCATATGCCGTTCGCAGTCGGCATAAAACAAGTAGGTCTCGTCCCACCAATTTGTAAAATTAAAAGGAACTCGACGCAAATTTGAAGAGTTCGGTCTAAAATCTCTTCGGAGGTTATCGCGTCTTACATTTTTTTTGTTTTAGTCAGGCAAGCCATCATATAACACAGGAGCATAAGAAAGACAACGCTCAGTTCGAACCATACATATATACCGGGTTCTCGGTCATAAAGAGATAGAAGGTAACGAAAAGGCCAATGAGTTGGCACAGGAGGGGGCAGCACTCGCCGAAGCGACAGTAGACGTCCTAATCCGTTAGAGAGAAATCAAAAGGGGATAGGAGTTGCATACGATCCATCAAGCAGGAAAGGCGTGGACAGAAGCGCGTGGCTGCAAAATTTCTAAGCTCATGTGGAAATCCTACGACGTTAGACTAACAAAGTCCCTTATATCTCTAAAGAGTGAAGACTTAAGGCTCACAATGAGCATATTAACAGAATATTGCCTTCTGGTGTCAAATGCTTATAAGTTAGGCGTCGTAACAGTAGCAGAAGATGCTGAAACTGTCGAGCATGTGCTGTGTTCGTGTCCTGCGCTCGCGAGGTGAAGTCTTCAGCTACTTGCGGAATTAGAGTTGTCAGATCTCTAGGCAGCAATAAAGCTAGATCCTAGAAAACTTCTGGTATTTGCCAAAAGGGCAAATTTATTTTATAACATAAGTCCAGGTACCTAATTCGATTTTTTTCAAACACTGTGCACACATTCAATCTAAGTGAGGTCATTATGAACCGACCATTTCAAACCAATCCAACCCCAACATGAAAATCGCGACCCACTTTTTAATAAATGTTAAACGAAGTCCAAACTCAGACATAAAAAATTTTAATTAATTAATAACAGCATAGCCGATATCGCTTGTATTTCCTAACACATTGGACATCCTCACGTACATTCATATCTGTTTTTTTTTTTCATTAGGGTGGGGCAATTGTATATATATATTTTGTGCCTTTGTTGGTGAAGTTTGTTTATTGCTATGCCTTTGCTACCAGCTGCAAGTTTGTTTTGTTGTACTTGTGTGTTAGAGTTAGTGCTTGTTTATACGAAAGCGTTTATGTGGGGACCATTGGATTTTGAACATGTCGTTTTTCAGTTTTTCGGTCCAAATACATTGTTCCACTCTAATATCCATGTTTAACAACAGCTGCTGATTGCAGGCATACAGAAAATTTAATTTCGAGTATGGCAGACGCAATTCAAGTGGCGCAATTAGATTACATCATCGGCATATGAATTTGCGCATACACATTAGACCGTTTCAGAAAAACAAACTTTTTTCGAGGTAAGCATTAAAAATAGAAGATTTATATGAGACAAATGAAAAGCACTATGAGCAAAATTTTGTTTATTTTTGGATATTGAATTAAGCCAATTAACATAAAAGTGAAACTAATATAAACCTGTTGAAAAGTAGTTGATCGGTTCTTTGAAATTAGCCTCCTAAGCAGAGCTGCTCAAGCTCTATACACTTATAGAACTTTTGTTTTAGGCACAGATATAAATTTACACTTTAAATATAAAAAAATTGTCAAAGCCTCCCGTATGCCCTCACATATGTATAAATAAAATTCATATGGAAATTTTTGATTTTCATATGTAAGTGCAAAGCAAAAGCACTTTCATATGATAAACGAGCACTTCACTATAGAAAATAAAATTACACTAATAAATTGACGACAAAAAATTATTGAAAAATATGACGGCACTGAAAAAAATGTGTACTCAAAATTGACTCATTATGAAAACTTAAATTACTCCAGGCATTTAAGGGATATATGTCGGAATTTTAGATAAGACTTGAAAACTTACACAAGCCTTAATTTTGACCTGCATACGCCTTTATTTATGTTAATGGCATTAAACGTCATAATAAGTCGCATGTGCGCGCCTTGAGATGTTCGAGAACCGAGGTCGCAAAATTTAGTACTTCGCAAATATCTCGCTTTATATGTCTTGCTTGAGTTTTGCGCTCATTTCGAAGTTCAACATCGTGAAATTCTCCACAGATCCAGCCTGATGTCTTTTTTCGTGTTGTTGCTGTATTAACGATAGAGACACTCCCCGAAGGTTTTGGGAAGTGTTATCTATGTTGATAGTCCTTTGCCGGATATAGATCCTGTACGTTCTTGTAACAAGAACCTTTAAGGTACTAGCCCGAATATCTGGGGAACGATTAATACGATGTATCCCCATGCAGTTCAGCGCGCTATTTCAAAGTCTGCTAAGAGAATTGTCTTAACGGTCGATTGAGCAAGATGCGCTTAATGTTGACAAGAAGAAGCGGGCAAAACCTTGGCAAGCCCGATTCTATTGGCGGATAGTTGTTCAATTTCATGTACCTGAAACCAGGAACAACAGCAAATTAAAGACGCATACCCAACGGCTTGTACCGAAGAAAGTTCGATGAAGAGCTGTATGCACTTGGCGCAGATTTTAACTTAATGAAGCCGAAAGGCTTTCATGTTGTGTGAAAGGATGAAGAATTTTTGATGATAAAGACTGCATTTGGCACTCGTATTTGGAATCAGAGGAAGCGTCGTCCTGAAATGAATAAGGAGAGACAAGTGGAGGAAAACTTCACTTTCTTGACTGATCCTACTGTGCGTCGAAAATCGTGAAACAAGCAAAGCTGGCTTAACTTTTCACACAATAGCGAAAATCACCTACACGCCTAAGCCGACCCCAGCGGGTTAGAAGGCTTAAAATATACCCGCAGCAAGTATGACTCTCATAAGAAGCTACTAAAATACCCAAATGATTCAAGGCATTGCCAGCGCAATTTATAGCTTCTCCAACCTAATTGTCAACCTCATATACCCGTGGTGACCCCAAATTTCATGGATTAAGGGGCGTGCGGGATGGCCAAGAATGTTCAATGTGTTCATATTAAATTATATAATGATGATATAGTGTTAAAGCTTAACAACAGCAAAATAAAAAGAAATTATTAATTTTGAAACGGTCTAACGTATGTTGCACTTTCACATTTGTGTGTGTGAAGGACGAATCAATAGACTGTATTTACAAAACTTTAGAGCTACTAGATAGTTATGTATGTATGCATATATTAAGATAATCAAATGCCATATGTGCACAGTTAGGTGGCTGACGTACATATGCATACGTACATTATGGCGATCTTTAAAAATTCAAATAAATCACTTTTCACAACTCCAAACGGGTAATAGCATGGTCAGAGACATACCACTTAATATTTAACCTCAATTGAAGACTTTTAAAGTACGTCGCAAAAAGTTCAGTTTCGATATAGGAAGTGAAAAAATTAACATAAGTTTTCTAGGCCTCATACCCCAATATCGATAACATTAAAGTCCAATATATTGCGCATTTATTTGGATCTCGACTGGGTCCTCATAAAGTAGTCTGAACAGGATGGTTTTCGATATTATTTCGGGTTCATTTCTATCCTAGAAGATTTAATGTGGTCATACTCAATCGTTCCCGAGATGGTCGGGCTAGTACCTTAATGATGCTTGTTACCTGAACGTACCGGATCTACTACCCAAAACCTTCGGGGAGTGCCCCTATCGTTTATACAACAACAACGGGCATTACATACATGTTTTATGCCTGCTCCGAACGGCATCTGTAAGACAGTTTTTACTAAGAAGCTTTTCATGGCAGAAATACACTCGGAGTGTTTGCCAAATAACTGCCCAAGGGCGGCCCTGCTTAAGGAAAACTTTATTTAAATTGAAAAAACATTTTCTAAATTTTTGATGTTACTTTGACCGGAAGTTAATCCGAAGTCCTTCGGGGTGGTTGGTGAAGCACGCTACCATCACACCACCGTCAATAAGATTGTGAAATACTTGCACATGCCCTCAGCGCATGTCAACCGTGAGAATCTAGGGCCTAAGCCAGCGTACCAAATACTGCGCACCACAACGCAGCAGAGCAACAAGTCTATAAAAGGAAGCAGCGCGCATCAAGGTGGCAGTTGCATCGTGGACTACTAACCCGCTTGTTCAATTTCAATAAATTACTGTAAATCACTTTTCTGTGTTTCATTGCAGGGCAAGTTGGCCCTTTAATTTTTTTATTGTTCAAGGACCTTCAGTCCTTTACTTACATATATAGAAAACCAACTACCGCCGACACAATAATACATTGCACCTTCAATAACAGCATAAAAATTCAGTATTAAGACACTTGGTACATATGTACTCTTGAAAGAACACCTCTTACACAAGAAGCATATAAAAGAGAGGTTGCAGTAACATATAGCAAACAACACTTGGACCACAATGACATATACTGGAAAGGCAACTTATAAATTGTCAAACTGTTTTAAAAAATAGAACATTACAAAACATTGAACAATTTAAGGCGAAAACTAAGAACTAACATTAACTCAGAAGATCCGTTTAGCAGCCACGGCGTCAACAAGCCTACCTGCGAAAGCGGACACAGTTACATAGGACAAACAGGGCGACAAGTAAGAACGAGCTTAGCTTGACTTGACAGGCTGGTTGGTTGGATGGCTGGTTGGCTGGCTGGCACGAATTTTGTAATTGGAATTTAAGTAACTTCCCGATAAGCTACAAGGTGGAATCTTGGAATATAGTTCAGAACCCGATGACAATGCTATAATAAGAAAAAAAATCGCCGCTAGGTGGGGCAAGGATCGAGATATTCACAAAAATCGTATTTGTGGTCTGATTTGGCTCATATTTGGAACACATAATACTTACAAGAATAGAAAGCAACCTATGAAAAAAAATCGCCGCTAGATGGAGCAAGGATCGAGATATTCATAAAAATCGTATTTGTGATCCGATCTGGCTCATATTTGGAACACATAATACACACAAGAATAGAAAGCAACCTATGAAAAAATCACCGCTAGGTGGCGCAAGGATCGAGATATTCACAAAAATCGTGTTTGTGGTCCGATTTGGTCCATATGTGGAACACATAATACATACATGAATAGAAGTGACATCAAAGTATTTTGGAGTTGGAGGAGCGACAAGCATATGTGAGCAGAGTCGAGTAAAGTCTTTGGAAGGATTATGTATTGAGGACTTATATTGTAACAAATTGTCAGGAAAGAGTCCTTGTAATAATGAGTCACTAAATGAACTAAATAGAATAAGAAATAATAGGCAATTAAATAAAGACTAAAAACTTGAAAATAAAATAATAAAAAAAAAAATTTAAGTTAAACGGTTTTATTGAAAACAATACTTACATGAAGTAATAATAATACTAAAAGCTAGAAAATAATTAAGTAGGTTCTAGGTACTAGTCATCACACTCCTCATCAATCTAAGGCGTTGATCAGACAATTAAAAAAAGCGTTGGACGCGTCAAATTTCTATTGATAGTCATATACAAAGCCAACTGAACTTTAATCAGGTTATGCTATGATCAACGGCCTAGATTGATGAGGAGTGTGATGACTATTACCTAGGACCTACCTAATTATTTTCTAGCTTTTAGTATTATTATTACTTCATGTAAGTATTGTTTTCAATAAAACCGTTTAACTTAAGAATTTTTTTTTGTTACTTTATTATAATCATTGCGTTCAAACTGTTGAATTCTTTTGTGCCGCACTTCTTTTTAGGGCTGAGCATTCAACAGAAACTCTTTAAAATTTTGTCTCTGACTTTATTGGAGATTATTATCGCCTCGTAGTGTGAATGGTGTTATGATGATATAAGAAGACATCCCGTGGCATTACGGAGAAGTAGTCCTACCTTGAGACTTCTAACTAGCATTTGACGTCAGGAAAAATGAGGACACGGTCACAAAAAAGTATTCGCTTCTAAAAAGTACCCGTTTTCAAATAAGTACCCGGATTATTACAAGCACCCGATTCTGAAAAATAACCTGTTTTCAATTAAAACCGGTTCCCAACAGGTATCCTGTTTATCGCAAGTGCCAGGTTCGAAAAAGTACACATTACCAAAAAAGTACCGGTACAAAATATGTACCCTGTGCCTTAAAAGTAACCGGTTCAACATAATTACCCGGTTACAAAAAAGTACCCGGTTCAACATATGTAACTACCCGGTTCCATAAAATTACCCCGTTCCAAAGGAGGATCCAGTTCTGAAAAAGTATCCGGTTCCAAAAAATTACTCTGTTCAACAAAAGTACCCGGTTCCACAAAAGTACACGGTTACAAAAAAGGACCTGGTTCCCAAAAAGTACACGGATCAAAAAAAATATCATCAGCATTAGTTCTTAACCAGGGATTACGAATACATTAATTCTCTACTTTTGTTCTCAACTGCTAAAATTAGTCCAAAAATATCGGCAGGTTTGCCAAAAGACGTGCCTTTGACCCTGGACGACGAATCTGAAAATTGAAAACTTTAATGTTGTCAAAAGATATTTCCAAAAAACGGAAAAATTACCGCGGCGGTTCCCAAACGGGGGCTGGGAACCATATTATTGTGCGCTGAATATCTTCCCCATTGACAGCCTTCGGCCGCGATTATAAAAAATGTCTCTGGGTGGGTCCAAAACCCTTTTTATCACAATATTTTTTTGTGTGTACCAAAACATCAAAATTACAACAACCACAATTTTGATGTATTTGTTGTAGTTTTGATTATTTTGTTGTTCAAACACAGCACACAACAAAAGCGACTATCTGCAATTGGTTTGGAGATTATTTCGGCCATTTCGGGATAACTACGCGAATATATCACGATTACTTTGGGATCATCTCGGGATTAGTTTAAGAACATTTGGGACCCATTTCGGAATAATGTCGGTATAGTTTTCGGGATCAATTCGAAAATGACTCGAGATAATTTCGGTTATTTTGGGGTAATTGTAGCATTACTTGCGGATTTATATAAGTTCCATTTGGGTATTAATTTGCTGTTATTTTAAAGGTCATCTGGGGATTGTTCCGCGATCATTCTTCCATCCCACCTTGGAGCAGTTTCTTTTTTTTGAATCTTTAATCTTACTGTGCCGGGAATCATTAAAAGGACATTTGGAAATTCTTTTCGGGACTTTTTCAGGACCGTTTTAATGCCGATTTGGCACACTTCTTGACTCTTTCCCATTTATTTTAAGGACCATTTTAGGACCAGTTTTAGATCATTTTGCTCAAACTTTGGATCGGATTGTGTTCGGGATAGGTTCAGGGCTATATCGAGATTGTTTGAGGGCGGTTTTCGGGATCATATTTGGACTAACTTCGGTTATGTATCCAGAATGATTCTGGAACATTTCAGGAATTTCGCGATCACTTTTGGATTACTGCGGAAAATTCTGTAATTATTTTTAGGACCATTTGGAGACTGTTTGGCAATCATTCATTCTTCCTGACCTGGACAAATTTTTTTAATCTTTAATTTAATAATTTAACTTTTTATAAGGACTACCCTTTCAAGTGTATGTATGGCTGTGTGTGAGTGTTAGTGCAACCCACTAAATAATTTGTTTACAGTTTCATAGTAATAAATAGTGTTGACGCCTTTGTTAAAACTTCTTGCGTATGCAGAAAGGCGTTGTTATGCTTGTGTGTGTATTCACGTGTGTGCGTTGTAAAAGAACGTATGTGCGAGTGCGTGAATAGAATGGCAAAAGTTTAGCAGTCCATCAAACACTAGCATTCCCCAAGCCACATGCCACTTGACAACTTAAGGAGATGAATGTCATTTTGTGTAAGACTAAATTACTTTAGTGTAAGTTTTATAAAGTTTAATGAACATGTATGCTAACATACACACAAATGTGTGTAAAAACATATGTTTTTGTGTGTATGTGTATGTTTTTATATATGCAATATGCAGACATATGTTAATATGCCCAACTACTTGATTTAAATAATATTGCTGTTAGGTCTGTGGTTGGTAGTGCAACATTTTGATTTAAAGCAGTGGCGAACATATTACGCTAACAAATTCACGAGTGCAGAAAGCCGCGTTATCGCCGTAAACATCGCTGCGGGCAGAGCTGGGTAAATTCAATTCCATTACATTCCTAAGTAATTGGAAAAAATAATCAATTCCTTTCCTCCACAGCAAAGGAATTGATTGCATTTCAATTCTTCAAAAAAAAAAATACCAAAAGTAATTTCATTTTTTTGAGGCTCGAGTACAACTAATTTTTTGTTTGAAATTAAAAACAAGTAAGGAAGGCTAAATTCGGGTGTAACCCAATATTACATACTCAGCTGAGAGCTTTGGAGACAAAATAAGGGAAAATCACCTCTTAGTAAAATGAACCTAGGGTAACCCTAGAATGTGTTTGTATGACATGGGTATCAAATGGAAGGTACTAAAGCGTATTTTAAAAGGGAGTGGGCCTTAATTCTATAGGTGAACGCCTTTTTGAGATATCGCCATAGAGGGGACCAGGGGTGACTCTATAATGTGTTTGTACGATATGGGTATCAAATTAAAGGTATTAATGAGGGTTTTAAAAAGGAGTGGCTCTCAAATTTATATGTGAAGGTGTTTTCGAGATATCGACCAAAACGTGGACCAGGGTGACCCAGAACATCACCTGCCGGGTACTGCTAATTTATTTATATATGTAATACCACGAACAGTATTTCTGCCAAGTGTCCAAGCTTTGAATTCGCCCTGCAGAACTTTTCATTTTCTTCTACTTAATATGGTAGTTGTCACACCCATTTTACAAAGTTTTTTTCCAAAGTTATATTTTGCGTCAATAAACCAATCCAATTACCATGTTTCATCCCTTTCTTCGTATTTGGTATAGAGTTATGGCATTTTTTTCATTTTTCGTCGGATTTCGTTCATTTTTTGTACCAAGATAAAGTGAGTTCAGATGAATACGTGAACTAAGTTTAGTAAGGCTATATCGATTTTTGCTCAAGTTATCGTGTTAACGGTCAAGAGGAAGGACAGACGGTCGACTGTGTATAAAAACTTGGCGTGGCTTCAACCGATTTCGCCCATTTTCACAGAAAACTGTTACCGGCATAAAATCTATGCCCGGCATAAAATCTACCAAATTTTACAAGGATTGGTAAATTTTTATTCGACTTATGGCACTAAAATTATTCTAGACAAATTAAATGAAAAAGGGCGGAGCCACGCCCATTTTGAAATTTTCCTTTATTTTTATATTTTATTGCACCATATCATTACTGGAGTTGAATGTTGGCATAATTTACTTATATACTGTAAAGATATTCTAGTTTTTGTTAAAAATTGACTTTAAACAATTTTTTTTTTTAAGTAGGCGTGTTCTTAAACCGGTTTTGCTAGTTTTTATTTAGCACACACATAGTAATAGTAGTATCTAACGTTTCTGCCAAATTTCTTCATGATGTCTTCAACGACTGCCAAATTACAGATTGCAAAACTTTTAAATTGCCTTCTTTTAAAAATGGGCGGTGCCACGCCCATTGTCCAAAATTTTACGAATTTTCTATTCTACGTCATAAGGTCAACCCACCTACCAAGTTTCATCGCTTTATCCGTCTTTGGTAATGAATTGTCGCATTTTTTCGGTATTTCGAAATTTTCGATATCGAAAAGTGGGCGTGGTTATAGTCCGATTTCGTTCATTTTAAATAGTGATCTGAGGTTAGTGGCCAGGAACTTACATACCAAATTTCATCAAGATACCTCAAAATTTACTCAAATTATCGTGTTAACGTACAGACGGGTGGACGGACGGACGGACGGACATGGCTCAATCAAATTTTTTTTCGATACTGATGATTTTGATATATGGAAGTCTATATCTCTCTCGATTCCTTTATACCTGTACAACCAACCGTTATCCAATCAAAGTTAATATACTATGTGTGCAAAGCACGCTGAGTATAAAAAAATACCTTTTACCTTAATACCAATTTTAATTTCTTTCCTAGTACTTTCGAAAGGAATGGGATATGTAATCGAAATTTCTTTCAATTACATTACAAGTAATGGAAAAAGTACTTTCGAATTTCCCATTTCATTCCTCAAAGGAATTGCGAAAGTAATTGAAGAACTACAAGTTAGTCTGTGTATAAGAACTTACTCCGGTTAATGTGGGTGACTTTTCGGGTCACAGTTTTCATTATTTCATCAGTTTTTTCTTTTGACTGGTAACTGAAAGCATTTTGAAACAGCAATGAATATTAAATTATTATCCTCTTAAAGTTCCCAGCTAAATAAGGACATCTCCTTTCCTTCATCCGCTATCAAAGGGTGGTGGCTATAGGAAAGCAGCATAGTTTTCAATTTTCTTTGATACATTCAGCTGGCATAGCGTATATACCATTAATGTTCCGGAAAACTTTTTTCTCGTATTCTTGATCTTTTGATCCATTCATAGTTGCCGCCTCTGAACCATATTGTAATAAATAATATTAGAGCAGACAATGACAAAGAGTCGTCCGAATAAAACCTCAGAAGCGTTTGAAGTGAAGTGTAACTAAGATATAGCGGCACCAGGTGCTACTACATTTTTCAATGCCAAATGCTTTTTTATATTTAAAAGTTTGCGTAGAAAGATACATCGTTTCGCCTCATTGTTTGAAAAGTTTAGTGGTCAGATGTTCTTCTGTGTCTCATTGTTTTTAAGTCGGTATATTTGCATTTCCGCCTCCTCACAGTACGATGTTTGTCCTTGTACCATGACTATGTTAGACAGTTTATCATCTCCCTCACTTTTGGCAATAAGGCGTTTCGCAAAATTTGTGATTTTTTATGTAATTGTTATTTTATTTTATTTAAAATTATAGTCAACTCAAAAACAAAGCAGTCAACTGCTAAGAATAATAGATTCAATTACAAGAAGAGAACGTACATAAACTTACAAGCCAAGAATTAAAGTAAATTATATATAAATATACGCATTAAATTATAAAGTAAACTAGCTTTACCAGGCGCAGGTTGTAACGCCCGAGATCGAATTGATATTGCGTTATTTTTTCTGTTTTATTTGTTGATAATTTAATTTATTGTTCTGTAAGTTGAATTGAATTTTGTACGCATATTTGGTGAAATTTTCTGTTAAAACATTTTATCTTGTATCTTATTGTATTGCTTTTACCGCTGATGATTGTTGCTTTGATTACATTCCGAAGAAGCATGACTGGTGAGCCAATTTTCAAAGTTGATATATGCGCAGGCATTCCTTTTGGTTCTAAGGAGTATAGAAATTCATTTGGATAATTCACAATTTTATCTTCATCTGTAACTGTGTCGATCGATTTATATTTCGTCACTTCACCAGGAAATTGATTTTGAAAGTGATCATTGATTTTGTTAACATGATCATTTTTGGGAGCTAAGAAAGTTCTTTCGCATAGCCAAAAAACAAAAACATTTAAATTTTATATTGGGTTCCGATCGTTTTTTAAATTTTTTGTGCATTGGGCACGCGAATAGCCGACATGAAGCTGATATTAGGAAGCAAAAACAAAACACAGCTCTCTCGCAGCACGCAACAACACACAAGCATATGACTGATTTTGCAAACACGAAAATTATAGACCAGGAAGCCAAAGAAAAAACACGATACACATAGAGAGCTTACGGATTTTGCAAAACAGAGATAAAACGATGAACAAGAAAGAGGACACAGACGGTATCGCGGCTAGCTACCTATTATGCTTATGAGTTTTAATATTATTTAGTTAGTTTTAGTATGATGATATCGTTTTTAATTGTAAAAATCAGTTTTTTAGTTTAATGACAACAATCAATGTCTAAATTCGTATTTTAGCTTCAATGTTTAAATACCAATGTAAGTGAATGTTTTCAATTTATTGGTATATGAAACTATGTTCTTCTAGGGATTATTTTAAATCATTAACTGTTTTTGTTTGGTATGTTTTATTGTTAAAATATAGATCCGCCACTGAAGATGCCAAGGAAAGTTGGCGAAACGTTGGGCCGTAAGGTGAAATAACTCGTTTTATTTGCACTCAACCCATTTAGATCGAACGAGCTTAAAAATACACAAAAAAAAAAACATTTAAATTTAAAATCCTTAACTCTGAAATATGAAAAACTTTCGTCTTGATCGAAGGAACCTCGAGCCAAAATTTGGTGATGATCGAAGTATAGCAAACATGTTTTCATAGGGAACACACATTTTTTTAACAGCGGCAGATTACTAAACATCCAAAAGGCATAACAGCTAAACTCAACAATGCAGTCAAACTTTAGGTGTTAAAATAACTTAAGTTTGTATGGCAGCCATAGTTTTTCCCCATTCCACATTTTACTGGAGGTTTTAGGACTTAACGTCACATAGCTCCTTACCAATTTTAATTATCCTACCATTACGACATCCAGGTATGTGCAATATAATATATTCCATTTGTATGGGAGGTGCCACGCCCCCTTTTTCTCAATTCCATATTTTCTTGGTGGTGTTAGGGATTGACCTCATATAATTCCTTACTGAATTTCAATGTTCTGGCATGTATACCTTCAAAGTTATGCAGTACCAAAGATTCCATTTGAATGGGAGGTTCCACGACCCCTTTTTCCCAATTCCGCCTTTTCTTGGTGGTGTTAGGGATTGACCTCATATAACTCCTTACTGAATTTCAATGTTTTGGCATGTATACCTTCAAAGTTATGCATTACTAAAGATTCCATTTGTATGGGAGGTGCCACGCGCCCTTTCTCCAAATTCCGCATTTCCTTGGTGGTGTTAGGGATTGACCTCATATAACTCCTCATTGAATTACAATGTTCTGGCATGTACACCTTCAAAGGTATGCAGTACCAAAGATTCCATTTGTATGAGAGGTGCCACGCCCCTTTTATATATCGAAATTATTTTTAGCCTAAAACCTTCCCGTTGATTGAAGGAACCCATAACCAAAATTTGGTGATGATTGATGTGTGGGAAATACGTTTCCATAGCGAACACACACACACACAGAATTTGATTTTTATATATATATGGCTAAACCGATTTGGGATTTCAAAATCAACTAACCATTATCTCTCTTCCTGTATCTTTCCTAAAAATTATGGAGTGACAATCAAAATGTACACTTCTTTTTATATATATAGACTAGAAGACCCGGAAGACGTTGTTCTGCCCTAAATTTGGCCTATCTGCATACATTTTAATAAGCTTTTTCCGTCAGACTCTGCCCTTCCCCCCTCTTCGCTTTTTTTCTAATCCTTTTATTCGCTCTTCCCTCCGTATTTCTCGCTTCATCTATCTCCATCTTCGTCTCATTCTATCTCTTTCTCAATCTCCTTCTCTCTTTTCTCTTCTCTCAATTTCTTCTCATTTTTCTGCATCCCTTATTGCCTGTCCTAGAGGGTGTTATGTATTTTATTCCAGTCCCACTCCCAGTCTCACTCCGAGTCTCAGTACCAGTCCTAGTCCTAATCCCAGTCCCAGTCCGCCTCTGGATAATATATTACTCTGTACTAAAGCACTCATCAACAGCTTTCATTTGATATCCATATTCTATAAACATATTCTAGGGGTACTCGGGTCCTCGGTTCGGCCTATATCTCGAGACCCTGTACGTCGATCGCGACCAAACCTATGTAGTAACCACCGTGTGACGTTTACGCAACTTGTATGAAAGTTTGAACAAAATCGACAGACGCATCTTTTCAAACACCGGCGACCAACTAACACACATTTTAGCCTTTCTTTTTATATGTATAGATTTTTATTTTTCACAGTTCACTATAATATTGTAACGAATTTACTTGCAAATCCTCTTATTTGCAATCCTCTGCTAAGTTCGAATCACTAAACTGTTGAATAAATAACTCCAATATTTAATAATGGAAAAATGGCCTTTATTAAAGTACTTCACAATAACACTTATACTTTGCTACTCGTTGGCTTAATAACCAAACTGATTGATAACTCAAATTAAACTCTACTATTGGCCGCCAGACCGCGTGCTTAATCAATAACTGATTGATTGCTCAACTCAAACTGAATTACTTCTTACTCGCCTGCCCCGCTTTTATAGTTTACGCTGCATACTTCTAGGCTCTTCCATTTCCAGAACTTACCAACTATCTCATATAGTTTCTACTTGTTTACAATTGTCTACTTTTTAGCGCTTCTCAGATGTACATATGTGAGTTTGTAGTTTACAGTCTCCCGCACACACATAAGCGTATAAGTAAATTCATCTGTGTGTGACATCTCATCTCTCGCTGCCTTGTATGTAAATGTTGCTCGTCGGAATGTGTACATATGTGTAGACGCAATTATTGATTCGTTTATGTAGATACATAATGATTGAATTATTGATGTGAATTCACGTCACTGCTTAGCATCGGCCTGGAGATGGCAGCACTCCTTAGTTTTGCTAATATTCGTAACACTGCCCTCCACCTAAGTCTGATCGTCCCGATCAGACAAATCTCCCAATCTAAACGCCGCTAGCATCTCCAAATGTACCACCCTTCTAATCCGTGGTTTCCCAGTGGTTTGTATGCGGTAGATGGTATCACTGATCTTCTTCACAACTTTGTACGGGCCTTCCCAACTGCACCGAAATTGGGCTGGAACACCTTTCCGCCGGTGAGGGTTGTTTAACAGTACCAAATCTCCCTCCAGGAACCCTTCCGAATTATTGTTCTCATTGTACCTGCGTTTGATCTTACTACTCATTATCCTTAGTCGTTTCCTCGCACTCTGTTGCTTGACCAATGAACTACTTCGCAGAGCTTGCGCTTGACGGATTGGTTTGACAGTATCGTTCAGCGGTTTCCCAACAGAAGTGCGCGATGGCTTGAAACCACCCTTGCATGCTTCCTGAAAAATTCTTGCAGTCGTTTTAGTGCGTCCATTAGGGTTTGTCAATGCCGGTGTTTTTCTCGCAGGTACTTTTGATTTCGCTTTGTTTGGCCCATTCGTTTCATCAACCTTTACCTTTGACTTTCGTGGCCTTTGTCGAATCTCCTCCACCAGCACTCGCTTACTGCTGAACCCTTTTTCCAAACTGAAGGTAAGTGGAACATCTTGGTTCTCATAATGCATCACCCTTCTCTGCATATCGATCTTGATGTCATGGTCAACCAAGAAATCCACTACCAATATAACTTCATCAACGATCTCCGCCACAACGAATTTGTGTAGAACCATGACCTTCCCAATTAGGACTTCACATATTACTTCTCCCTGAACTTGGTTATATTCGCCTGTGACCGTACGTAACCTCGCTCCAGGTAATGACTTTACTCTCTTGTATACCAAATCAGATCGAATCAAGGAATGAGATGCGCCCGTATCTATAGTCAGTACACGCTCCTTGCCATCGACATTCCCTCTGACGGTAGGACTGCTCGATTTTCTACCAATTTGCAACACAGATATCACAGGGCATTCAATAGCTGGATCTAGCTCTCGATCTCTACCTCTTACTCGCTCTTGCTCATCTCCTCCAGCTTTGCGTTTACTGCCACCCACATTGTTGGAGCTATTGGGACCGGTGCTGCAATGTCGTGCAATATGACCTGGGTTGCCGCACTTGAAACACTTAATAACTCCGGCATTTTTCTGTTGTGATCCCTTCAGTGATCCAAAATTGTGTCTACCCATTCTGGCCTTTCTACTTCTACACGATGAGCCTTATATGCTGGTTTACTTAATAGGGAGGCAGTTTCCTGGGTCAATGCATGTGATACCGTTTCAGCAAATGTCAGTTTTGGGTTCGCGTATGTAGCTCGCTTCGTTTCCACGTCTCGTATGCCATTTATAAAACTCTGGATATTTACCCTTTCAGTGTATTCCACGGGTGCGTCCGCATTTGCAAGATGAGCCAATCTTTCAATATCTGAAGCAAACTCCTGCAATGTCTCATTTGCTTTTTGGTAGCGATTTTGCTACTCAATTTGGAATATCTGTTTTCTATGGTCGCTTCCGAAACGTCTCTCTAAAGCGCTCATCAATGTTTCGTAATGGTTCCGCTCGTACTCTGGGATGGTCTGTAAGATTTCCGCGGCAGGCCCTTTCAGTGCCACGAACAGAGCTGCAACTTTATCTTCAGCATTCCATTGGTTCACTGCTGCGGTCTTCTCAAACTGTAGCTTAAAGACCTGAAAAGGAACAGAACCGTCAAAGGATGGTGTCTTTACCTTTGGATTACTCGCTGAAACAGCTGGGTGATTTAGTTGTAACTGCTCCATACGACCTTTTAAATCACTTACTTCTGCCTGAAATTGAGCCATTTTTGCATCCTGCGCTTCCAGTTTTGATAATACCTGTTCCAAAATTTCTGCCGACATTTCAGATATACGTGCCTCTTGCGCTTCCAATTGAGATGCCATATATGTCTTTTGGTCTTCCAGTTGAGATGACACTTGCGACGTCATTTCTGAAATACGTGCCTCCTGTGATTCCAGTTGGGATGCCATATATGTCTTCTGTGACTCCAGTTGGGATGTTATATTTGTCTTTTGTTCTTCCAGTTGGGATGTTATATTTGTCTTTTGTTCTTCCAGTTGTGATGACATGTTGGTGGATATTTGTGATGACATTTCGGACATTTGTGCCGATATTGCAGCCAATATCATGTTCAAGTCTGTGTTTGTAACTGTCTGCGATGTTTCGTTTTTCTCTTCAATTTTTGTTGTTGTTTCGTCCACATCAGGATAAAAGACAAACTCGTCCACATCAATTCCTTGCGACTACATTACCTCTCGTAGCCGTGCTTGAAGTTCGATCTTATTGCCGGTTGTATTTAATCCACGGTTCTCCAACTCCTTTTTCAGTTGCTGGATCTTCAATTCACTGAACTTTGCCATGTCCAAGTTGTATTCCCAATCTTCGGAATTTATTCAACAATTCCTCTTCTGACACCAATTGTAACGAATTTACTTGCAAATCCTCTTATTTGCAATCCTCTGCTAAGTTCGAATCACTAAACTGTTGAATAAATAACTCCAATATTTAATAATGGTAAATGTTGCTCGTCGGAATGTGTACGTATGTGTAGACGCAATTATTGATTCGTTTATGTAGATACATAATGATTGAATTATTGATGTGAATTCACGTCACTGCTTAGCATCGGCCTGGAGATGGCAGCACTCCTTAGTTTTGTTAATATTCGTAACAATATTAAAACGAAATGCAGATTTTCGTTGCTTTTGAAATTCGGCTTAAAAATTGCACATGGAACAACTAAAGACTCTCCTGAATTAAAAAAAAATGTCATAGTACCTCTAAATCGCGGGCCCCTCAGAAACCCCGGGCACGGGGCTAATCCCCCCCCTTCCCCCACCTTCACGGCGGGCCTTGTGATGTGCTATGCTTGATATCATTCGCTATAATATTTTTTATTGATAAGCACTTTGTTTAATTAAACACCAACCAATTACACACAAGTACCACCTGAAAATATAATATATTACGTATAAACAAATAAAAAAATTTGCAATAAAATAATATTGCGACCATATACTGAGATATAACCTATCCTATATTTCAAGTTGGATCGAACTACATACGGGATACAAAACAAATTCAAAATCGGTTCAGTAGTTTAGGAGTCCATCGGGAACAAACATAGTGACACGTGATTTTTATATATTAAGATGAAAAGGTACATAGTGTCTGCATACTCTAGGAGAGACAGCAAAATTCAGTCGGCTTAGAAGGTCTGCGGAGTTGTTGTTGTTGTTGTTGTTGTAGCGATTAGGTTACTCCCCGAAGGCTTTGGGAAGTGTTATCGATGTGATGGTCCTTTGTCGGATACAGATCCGATACGCTCCGGTAACACAGCACCATTAAGGTGCTGGCCCGACCATCTCGGGAACGATTTATATGGCCACATTGAACCTTCAGGCCATCCCTCCCTCCCCACCCCCAAGTTCCATGAGGAGCTTGGGGTCGCCAGAGCCTCGTCTGTTAGTGAAACGGGATTCGCCGTTCGAAGGTGAGTTTGACAATTGGGTTGGAGAAGCTATAGATTGCGCTACACAACCCCTTGAATCCCAAGGTCTGCGGAGTCGATTTCTCCAATAATGAGCTTATGGATAAACAATACCCCATGTAATATTCTGCTATTTTCTAGAGTGGGCAAGTTAATAAGAAGAAGCCTACTTCTGTATGGTGGTAGGTGAAGATTTGAGTCCCAATTAAGACCACGTAAAGCAAATATCAGAAATTGCAAGTATTGGACGGACCAGCGATGTGTAGAGAGTTTAGTGAGGTACGGGTCATCAAACTCTTTAGCCCACCTTTTAATAAATCCATGTATACCCAACGCCTTGTTGGCAATTGATGAAATATATATTTGTTAAAACTCCGTTTCGGAGCAAAATGGGCACCTAAATCATTTGCAATAGATATACGCTCCAAAAGGGTGCCATCTAGTGTATAAGGATTCAAAACTGGTTTCACACGGTGAATAGCCATATGCTTGCATTTAGCTCCATTTGAATCTAGTAAATTTGTTGAGCACCAACATTGGAACGAGTCTAAGTCAGCCTGAAGAAAGTTTAAGGAACCCGTATCCGCAGTACAATAAGTGTAGCAAAGTTTTACATCATCCGCATACATGGTATCCCCATTATTCCTACCATAGCTTCGTTAAAATATATATGCATATCATATGCATGTGTATTTATGACTGAACCCCTCCTAAAAAACTGGACCCACTTTAATGAATATTTGTGTATACATGTTAAAGGAGAATTGTGGATGCTTTAGATTCACAGCTTGCTCCGTTTTTTTTTCTTATTTTGCCTGGAAATTAATTTGACCAGGTTGTTATTTGAGAAACTCTTCTTTCCGGGAAGCGGACCAGTGGCCGACCTTGCTGACGATTTTTTCAGACAACAATGCTTGCCACATTGTTAAAACGAGAAACAATTGGGGAAAATCCTTTTTCTGAAAAATCGGTTGTATGGGAGATATATGTCATGGGTGTTCGATACGGTCTGCCCCGACAAATGTCGCATCGGACACTAAAATATATGCGCTACCTTAATTTCAATATATCTCAAAAACTGAGGCACTAGTTTGCATTGAAACATACAGACGGATTGACAACAGTTCGCCATCATGATCATTTCGGTATGCTTATTTGTTTGGTTTTCTCTTCCCCTTTAAGGACTTGGAATTTAAGTGAACCAGACCGAACTTAATATACCATTTCATTTTCATGAAAGGTACAAAATGGAAAAAAGGACGTGTGGCACTCGGGGACTGCCGCGGTAAAGCTATTGCATATTATCAACTTATGCAATTATAATATTTATGCCAATTTTTTAAACATTTAAATCTAACCTTAACTTTAACTTTCACTTTGGCCTGTTTCTAACACCGAAAATTTTCGAACCTTTTTTGACAAATATCCGTTACGGGTTTTTTTTTATTTAGTCGCCAAGCCCGCGATAAAATCTACGCAATAGCTTAAAAAAAACAATAGTATATTATGGATCTAATGAGTACGCGTTGTCCCTAATTCACATATTTCATTAATCCTTTACACCGTTTTTTTATCAAATTTCTTAAAGAAATACTTTTTTTTAATTTGAGATGCTTAAAAAATTAAATTCTATCAATTTTTTAAGTGAACTAATACAAATCAAAGAAGGTTCGAAAAGGTTCGAAAAAGGTTCGGTGTTAGAAACAGGCCAAATACATAAAATTGGATCTCTATCATAAAGTTAAAATTAAAGTGAAAGTTAAGTTAAAGTTAAAAATAAAGTTAAAGTTAAAGTTAAAGTTAAATTTAAAGTTAAAGTTAAAGTTAAAGTTATAGGTAAAGCTAAAGTTAAAGTTAAAGTTAAAGTTAAAGTTAAAGTTAAAGTTAAGGTTAAGGTTAAAGTTAAAGTTAAAGTTAAAATTAAAGTTAAAGTTATAGGTAAAGTTAAAGTTAAAGTTAAATTTATAGGTAAAGTTAAAGTTAAAGTTAAAGTTAAAGTTAAAGTTAAAGTTAAAGTTAAAGTTAAAATTAAAGTTAAAGTTAAAGTTAAAATTAAAGTTAAAGTTAAATTTAAAGTTAAAGTTAAAGTTAAAGTTAAAGGTAAAGGTAAAGTTAAAGTTAAAGTTAAAGTTAAGGTTAAAGTTAAATTTAAAGTTAAAATTAAAGTTAAAGTTAAATTTAAAGGTAAAGTTAAAGTTATGGTTAAGGTTAAGGTTAAAGTTAAAGTTAAAGTTAAAGTTAAAGTTAAAGTGAAAGTTAAAGTTAAGGTTAAAGTTAAAGTTAAAGTTAAAGTTAAAGTTAAAGTTAAAGTTAAAGTTAAAGTTAAAGTTAAAGTTAAAGTTAAAGTTAAAGTTAAGGTTAAGGTTAAGGTTAAAGTTAAAGTTAAAGTTAAAGTTAAAGTTAAAGTTAAAGTTAAAGTTAAACTTAAAGTTAAAGTTAAAGTTAAAGTTAAAGTTAAAAGTAAAGGTAAAGTTAAAGTTAAAGTTAAAAGTAAAGGTAAAGTTAAAGTTAAAGCTAAAGGTAAAGGTAAAGTTAAATTAAAGTTAAATTTAAAGTTAAGGTTAAAGTTAAAGTTAAAGTTAAATTTAAAGTTAAAGTTAAAGTTAAATTTAAAGTTAAAGTTAAAGTTAAAGTTAGAGTTAAAGTTAAGGTTAAGGTTAAAGTTAAAGTTAAAGTTAAAGTTAAAGTTAAAGTTAAAGTTAAAGTTAAAGTTAAAGTTAAGGTTAAGGTTAAAGTTAAAGTTAAATTTAAAGTTAAAGTGAATGTTAAAGTTAAAGCGAAAGTTTAAGTTAAAAATAAAGTTAAAGTTAAAGTTAAGGTTAAAGTTAAAGTCAAACTTAAAGTTAAAGTTAAAGTTAAATTTAAGATTAAAGTTAAAGTTAAGGTTAAAGTTAAGTTTAAGGTTAAAGTTAAAGTAAAACTTAAAGTTAAAGTTAAAGTTAAAGTTATAGTTAAAATTAAAGTTAAAGTTAAAGTTAAAAGTAAAGGTAAAGTTAAAGTTAAAGTTAAAGCTAAAGGTAAAGGTAAAGTTAAAGTTAAAGTTAAATTTAAAGTTAAGGTTAAAGTTAAAGTTAAAGTTAAAGTTAAAGTTAAAGTTAAAGTTAAAGTTAAAGTTAAAGTTAAAGTTAAAGTTAAAGTTAAAGTTAAATTTAAAGTTAAAGTTAAAGTTAAAGTTAAAGTTAAAGTTAGAGTTAAAGTTAAGATTAAGGTTAAAGTTAAAGTTAAAGTTAAAGTTAAAGTTAAAGTTAAATTTAAAGTTAAAGTTAAAGTAAAAGTTATAGTTAAAATTAAAGTTAAAGTTAAAGTTAAAAGTAAAGGTAAAGTTAAAGTTAAAGTTAAAGTTAAAGCTAAAGGTAAAGGTAAAGTTAAAGTTAAAGTTAAATTTAAAGTTAAGGTTAAAGTTAAAGTTAAAGTTAAAGTTAAAGTTAAAGTTATAGTTAAAATTAAAGTTAAAGTTAAAAGTAAAGGTAAAGTTAAAGTTAAAGTTAAAGCTAAAGGTAAAGGTAAAGTTAAAGTTAAAGTTAAATTTAAAGTTAAGGTTAAACTTAAAGTTAAAGTTAAAATTAAAGTTAAAGTTAAAGTTATAGTTAAAATTAAAGTTAAAGTTAAAGTTAAAGTTAAAGTTAAAGTTAAAGTTAAAAGTAAAGGTAAAGTTAAAGTTAAAGTTAAAGCTAAAGGTAAAGGTAAAGTTAAAGTTAAAGTTAAATTTAAAGTTAAGGTTAAAGTTAAAGTTAAAGTTAAAGTTAAAGTTAAATTTAAAGTTAAAGTTAAAGTTAAAGTTAAAGTTAAAGTTAAAGTTAGAGTTAAAGTTAAGGTTAAGGTTTTTTTTTTTTTTTTTTTTTTTTTTTTTTTTTTTGTGTTTCGTGGAAGGAGGAAATGCTTTATGCACTGACCGGGATATTTAAGCCTCACTGCGAGACTCTCCGAGTGTAGGACTCCCTTCTGCCATGAAGGCCTACCCACTAAAACCTAACCTCCCACGGCCCGCGTAAATCCCCGTACCTGGGACCGCGTTTAGCATTACTTCGGGTACGGGTGCGCGCTACGTGAGCTCTATGGCTACTCTCACGCTAATGGGCTAGGCATCCGTCTTCTCGTTTACTGGTAAGTATATGCCTCACATATGTGCTGACCGTATCCCATCTGTCTCTTCGACAGGTCATGTTATTAATGACACTGCCCGGGGATAGGTCGCCAAGTACCTCTTCTACCCTCCTTCGCTGATGGGAGAAGTGCCTGCATTCGAAGAAGGTGTGGCGTACATCGTCTATTTCCCCACAGTACAGACAGCTCGGGCTATCAACCTTACCCATTCTGTGTAGGTATTTGCGGAAGTAACCATGTCCCGTTAGAAACTGGGTCAGGTAAAAGTCTACCTCTCCGTGCGGTCGCTTCAACCATGGATCAAGTTCAGGGATTAGTTCCCTAGTCCACTTTCCTACGATGCTGTTGCTCCACTGATCTTGCCAACGTCGGATCGATTCTTCTCGCGCCTGCATGGCAACAGCAACTCTACTTGCTTGCGATCCGTTGTCATATATTGTTTTTCTTTCCTCAACGAGAAGATATATCGGTATGGTTCCCGCAACGACCAGGACAGCTTCAGCTGAGACCGTGCGGTAAGCCGAAGATATTCGCAGCGCCCCTCTGCGTTGGACCGAGGTGAGGGCGACTCGGTTCTTCCGGTATTTCATTGCGTCCGCCCAGATTTCTGCACCATATAAGAGTATAGAATCCGAGGCTGATGCAAGCAACTTCCTTGTGCATGGTTTTGGGCCACCTGTGTTTGCCATTAATCTACTCAACTGCGCTATTATGCGCGCAGCTCTTTCGCAGGTCCCTCGTATGTGATCCGAGAAGTTGAGTTTGCTGTCTAACCTCACTCCCAGATATTTCGCTGAAGCGAGTGTTTCTATTGGCTGGTCCCCAACCATCATGTTCCTGGTAGTGGGAATACGTCTCTTTGTGAGGATGACGATCTCCGTTTTGGCTGTTGCTAACTGGAGACCGTGCTCAGCCATCCACCTATTTACATTACGCATGACCTGGTTTAATTTTAGCTGTGCCAGCTCGCAGCTTGGTGCTGTTATCACAGCTGCCACGTCGTCCGCAAATGCAACGAGGAAGGTGCTTTCTGGCATGTCTAACCGAAGAAGACTGTCGTAAGTTATATTCCAGAGATCGGGACCTAGTACCGAACCCTGGGCTGCTCCACCTGTTATTTTTACCTTTTTTTGACCGTGAGTACTTTCATATATTAGATACCTCTCTCTTAGGTAGTCCCTTAAAATTTCTAACAAATATTGCGGTACTTTGAAAGTGCTTTCTAGTGCCTCAAGCATGTCCTCCCACCTAGCTGAGTTAAAAGCGTTTTTGACGTCCAGCGTGACCAGCAACACTATAGGTCTTGCTCTGTGGCACGCTGTCTCGGCTTTCTTGACTGCGTCTATAACTTCTGCTATGGCATCCATTGTAGAGTGCCCCCTCCGAAAACCATGCTGTCTGGGCGACAGTCCTCCGGCGTCCTGTAACGCTCTGGTGAGGCGTTGCTTCAGGAGACTCTCCATCAATTTCCCTGCTGTGTCCAACATACATAGGGGACGGTAGGATGATGGAGAGTTAGGATCTCCTTTCCCTTTTGGAATGAGAACCAGTCGTGCTGTCTTCCATATGGTGGGGAAAATTCTTTCTTCGAGACATTTGTTGTACATGTGCAACATAAGTTCTGGGCAGTGGTTTGCAGCTAGTCTAATTGCCTCCGCGGGTATTCCGTCGGGCCAAAAGTTAAGGTTAAGGTTAAAGTTAAAGTTAAAGTTAAAGTTAAAGTTAAAGTTAAAGTTAAAGTTAAAGTTAAAGTTAAGGTTAAGGTTAAAGGTAAAGTTAAATTTAAAGTTAAAGTGAATGTTAAAGTTAAAGCGAAAGTTTAAGTTAAAAATAAAGTTAAAGTTAAAGTTAAAGTTAAGGTTAAAGTTAAAGTCAAACTTAAAGTTAAAGTTAAAGTTAAAGTTAAATTTAAAGTTAAAGTTAAAGTTAAGGTTAAAGTTAAGGTTATGGTTAAAGTTAAAGTTAAAGTTAAAGTTAAAGTTAAAGTTAAAGTTAAAGTTAAAGTTAAAGTTAAAGTTAAGGTTAAGGTTAAAGTTAAATTTAAACTTAAAGTTAAAGTTAAAGTTAAAGTTAAAGTTAAATTTAAAGTTAAAGTTAAAGTTAAGGTTAAAGTTAAGGTTAAAGTTAAAGTTAAAATTAAAGTTAAAGTTAAGGTTAAAGTTAAAGCTAAAGTTAAACTTAAAGTTAAAGTTAAAGTTAAATTTAAAGTTAAATTTAAAGTTAAAGTTAAAGTTAAAGTTAAAGTTAAAGTCAAGGTTAAAGTTAAAGTTAAAGTTAATGTTAAAGTTAAAGTTAAAGTTAAGGTTAAAGTTAAAGTTAAAGTTAAAGTTAAGGTTAAAGTTAAAGTTAAAATTAAAGTTAAAGTTAAAGTTAAAGTTAAAGTTAAAATGAAAGTTAAAGTTAAGGTTAAATTTAAATATTAAAAAAATTGGCATAAATATTATAATTGCATAAGTTGATAAAATGCAACAGCTTTACCGCGGCAGTCTCCGAGTGCCACACGTCCTTTTTTTTTATAAAGAAGAACGAAAAACTACACTGAAGATGGCACAATATACGGGAAAAAATTTTGAAGAACGAGAAAGAAATAACTTTAGAGAAAGAAATAACTTAAAATCGAAACCGAACTTGAAATGGAGTCGGAATTAAACGTAGATAAGAGTTAAGCCAAAGCCTTGACTGAAACGAACCGAAACCGGAACAGTTTTTAAAAACGAAACCGAAAAATAAAAGAAACTTAAATAGTTGCAGAAATTGAAATTAAAAGTGGAATCGGAACGAAATCGAAATATTTGGTAATACCGAATTGTTTATTGACACAAATTGAAAATGATATCAAACGAAACGAATACGAAATATAAAAGAATTTAATTTCGCAAAATGAAATCGAAATAGAAACCGAATTTGAATCGGAATCGGAATAAAACGTAGATAATAGTTTTAAACAAAACCAAAGCCTTGACTGAGAAAAATCAAAATCGGAATAATTAACAAACGAAAAAAAACGTTAAAGAAACTTAAATAGTGGTAAGAATGAAATTGACAACGGAACGAAACCGAAACCACAATTGGTTTAGAAACATAAATTGAAAATGATATCAGAACAAAACTAAATATTTTTAAACAAAAAGCCTAAGCCTTGACTGAAACAAGTGATTTGGCAAACAGCTCGAAGTATTTCTGCAATGAAAAGCTTCTCATGAAAACTCACCTGCAATGCAGATGCCGTTCGAAGTAGAACATGTATAAATGTAGGTCCCGTCCCGCCAATTTCTAAGAAAAATTTAAAGGAGGACGACGCAAATTGGAAGAGCTGCTGGACCTGAAATTTCTTCGGAGGTTATTGCGCCTTACATTTATTTATTTATAACGAAAGGGATCGAAAAAGTTTTGAAGAAATAACTTTTGAAAACGAAACTCTATTGAAATATAAATGAATGCAATTGAAACCGAAATAGTTTCGAATAATGAAATCAAAATCAAATCTGAATCGGAAATGGAATGAAACTTAGGGAATTTTGAAGAATGAAACCAACATCGATATATGAATAAATGAAATTGAAACAAAATCTGACCGGAATCGTAATAAAACTGGTAGAAATCGAAACAGTTTTGATGAAATAACTTTTGAACACGAAGCTTTATTGAAATATGAATGAATGCAATCAAAACCGAAATAGTTACAAATAACGAAATCGAAATCAAATCTGAATTGGAAATGGAATGAAACTTAGGGAATTTTGAAGAATGAAACCAACATTGAAATATGAATGAATAAAATCGAAACAATATCTGAGCCGAAATCTGCATGAAACCGGAGTAGTTTAAAAACCAAACCAAAATCTTACTAGAATCGAGTCGAAATGGAGGAGATTTTTTAAGCAAAATCAAAACCGGGACAGAAGTTTAGCCAAATTAAAGTTGAAAAATGATATCGAAAACGAAAAATTATGAGAATATTTTTTTTAGATTGAAAATTGGAACAGAAATCGGAACGAGCCGAAATAAGTTCGAGACAAACAAACAAAGCAGTGGCCGAACCGAAGGTTCAACTTTTCTGCAATCTTCGTAGTGAGTTTATTTTGTTATTTCCCAAGCTAAAAAATTTAAACAACATACTCTTGTTTTTAATTTTAATAGAAATGAAAATAATTAAATCGTGTATGTTCCTACCACAATTGCAATGATTAAGCCGAACCATTTCCACTTGGTTACCAAAGTTATGCACCCACATAAATCTTCTATTGTGAAAAATAAATTAAACGAATATGGACATATCAACATACCAAACATATGTGGGTACTGTTGTGCCATTATCTTTGTCCTTTTTACATATTTTCACAAAAGTTTTCAAATTGTAAAAATTCATAGCGTAAATAACATGCTTTGTAATTAAATATGGCATGTGGCATTCACTTAGAGCAAAAATATTTGTGTGGTACGTACAATAACTTTTGAGGCAAATAATAAATCAACTAATGAAGGAAGTGAATTACAACAAGTAAGGAAGGCTAAGCTCGGGTGTAACCGAACATTACATACTCAGCTGAAAGCTTTGAACACAAAATAAGGGGAAAAAACCATGTAGGAAAATGAACCTATGGTAACCCTGGAATGTGTTTGTATGACATGGGTATCAAATGGAAGGTATTAAAGATTATTTTAAAAGGGAGTGGGACATAGTTCTATAGGTGGACGCTTTTTCGAGAAATCGCCATAAAGGGGGACCAAGGGTGACTCTAGAATTTGTTTGCACGATATATGTATCAAATGAAAGGTGTTAATAAGTATTTTAAAAGGGGTAGCCCTAAATTGTATATGTGAAGGCGTTTTCGAGATATTGACCAAAATGTCGACCAGAGTGACCAAGAACATCATCTGTTGGGTACCGCTAATTTATTTACGAACAGTATTCCAGCCATGATTCCAAGGGCTTTTGATTTCACCCTGTAGAACTTTTTCATTTTCTTCTACTCAATATGGTAGGTGTCACACCCATTTTACAAAATTTTTTCTAAAGTTATATTTTACGTCTAAAAACCAATCCAATCACCATGTTTCATCCTTTTTTCGCATTTGGTATAGAATTATGGCATTTTTTCATTTCGAAATTTTCGATATCGAAAAAGTGGGCGTGGTCATAGTCGAATTTCGCCCATTTTTATTACCAAGATACAGTGAGTTCAGATAAGTACGTAAACTAAGTTTATTAAAGATATATCGATTGTTGCTTAAGTTATCGTGTTAACGGCCGAGCGGAAGGACAGACGGTAAACTGTGTATAAAAACTGGGCGTGGCTTCAACCGATTTTGCCCATTTTCACAGAAAACAGTTATCGTTATAGAAGCTATATCCTTACCAAATTTTACAAGGATTGGTAAATTTTTGTCCGACTTATGGCATTCAAAGTATTCTAGACAAATTAAATGAAAAAGGGCGGAGCCATGCCCATTTTGAAATTTTCTTTTATTTTTGTATTTTGTTGCACCATATCATTACTGGAGTTGAATGTTGACATAATTTACTTATATACTGTAAAGATATTAAATTTTTTGTTAAAATTTTACTTTAAAAAAAAAAATTTTTAAGTGGGCGTGTTCGTCATCCGATTTTGCAAATTTTTATTTAGCACACTTATAGTAATAAGAGTAACGTTCCTGCCAAATTTCATCATTATACCCTCAACGACTGCCAAACTACAGCTTGCAAAACTTTTAGATTACCTTCTTTTAAAAGTGGGCGGTGCAATGCCCATTGTCGAAAACATTACTAATTTTTTATTCTGTGTCATAAGGTAAACCCACCTGCCAAGTTACATCGTCTTTGGTAATGAATTATCGCACTTTTTCGGTTTTTCGAAATTTTCGATGTCGAAAAAGTGGACATGGTTATAGTCTGATTTCGTTCATTTTAAATAGCGATCTGAGATGAGCGCCCAGGAACCTACGTACAAAATTTCATTAAGATACCTCAAAACTTACTCAAGTTATCGTGTTCACGGACAGACACACGGACGGACGCCCAGATCATTTTGATATATAGAAGTATATATCTATCTCGTTAAGCGTATGCCGTTAGGGGGTACCGTTATGCGAACAAAGTTAATATGCTCTGTGAGCTCTGCTCAGCTGAGTATAAAAATAAATACTAAAGTATGTGGGTTCTTATTAAAGGAGTGGGAGATATAGGACAACGTCCCAACAACCTCCACAAGAATGTTGTAGGTGGATATGCTCGCTTAACTCAACCACATATTTACAAACAAATCAATTTGGTTCAGCCAAGCCTCAAAGGTGATGACTCTAAGTTTGAGGAGAAGGTGGGTAGAGATATATTTTCAACGCATCAAGTAGAGTAGGAAGTAAAAACTTATTCCACATTTCCCACCATTGTAGTGTATATCAAGTCATTTTGGCGCCTGTGCCTGAAGATTTTAAATATGTGTTTATTTTCACTGACAGTCAAGACCTATATCGCAAGTCGGCAACAAAAATTCTACATTCAAGACCTTTAGGTTGATCTTGCCCCATTTCTACAACACAAGTGTCTCAATGAGATATACTAGTGCTTCAGTTCAGGTTTAGGCGTTAAGTAGCAGTCGGCTAGTTACTCTAGGTCAACCGTTCTTCAATGATCTTACGGAAATATTCAAATACAAGCCATGGGCAATAGCTAAGGTCTTGAGCCCACGAAATGGTTTGGCACACGTTAGGCGGCATAGCAAGTGTTAAAGACAACCAAGAGAATTGCAAGCGTTTAAAAGCTAGGACAAAGTTGAGCTCCATGCCACCATATGCTTCGCCTTGAGTATAAATATTGGATAAGCTTCGTAGGCTTAAAATTCTGCAGTTCCGAAAGGTGCTCTAAACGTATCAATTTGGAATTGGCAATAATGGAGGGGTTAAAGGGCACGGAAATTTAGTGGGCTTGAACTGAAGTCGGTCTAATCTTAGCCTTTAAATGCAGAAGCATATGACACGTTCGAGAAGCAAACTGCTTGCATTAGCAATGCAATGAAATTTTTTCAACTTATCATCGCTTGCTATTGGCTTAACAACATATGTTGTGTGGGTTAGTGTACATTTAGGCGTTGCCATAAAGTTGAGGGCATATTATTACAACGCTACGTTATTTGTTGTATGATGGCCGCATATATCTAAAAAATTCTCGCTAAGCCTATGCTGAGAGATACGAAACTTTATACGAAAAGAACCTGTTATTGTTGTTGTAGCAGTGTAACCCCTAACCCCCATCACAATAACCTGATCCGCTTTTGCGATATTTAGAGCTGAAGCACACCGCGGCGCAGCTCATAAGCCATCTCTGTTTGCTTTATATTACAATGCCCCAGTGCCTAAAACTACTTCCTTACTAAATTGACGCTGAACCCTTTAAAAGTGCTTGGTCATCCAAGAACTCGTCTCAGTTGCTTATTCACTGAGCTGAGTTGTCGCCACTTAAACTACAAAACGGATAAATCGAGTTTTAAGGTTCATAGCTTACTCTTTACAATGCCTAAAAAGACTTGCAATGGGTAATCCATTACCAGCTGATCCAATTTGGTAATGTCTTATATATTCCCAGGTTAGTCTTAAACTCGGTTTTAAGATGAGGACGCCTAATCAAGTCAACGACGAAGCCATTTTCCAATTATTCCCATAGCTATTGCAGAAGAGTAAGAATGGACAGCGATAAAGAGAAGCATTAAAAGAAAAACAGTTCTGTCCCCTTTTGCATTCAGTATACATATTGATGGTTAGCGGAGCAATCGTTGGTCTTTAAATACCTTTGACGGAATTCTTCAAGCCGAGGTTGGTCAATGCTAGGGGCGGTTTAAAGGAAGGGCTAGCAGGGGATATAGCCCCGGGCCCCAGCATCGAGAGGGCCCCGCGAGCTCGAATAAATAATATTGTAACGAACTTAGGAAAATTCCGCTTATTTGCAACCTTCTGCTAACGTTCGAATCGCTAAACTGTTGAATAAATCTTTCCAATGTTCTGTATTGCAAAATGGTCTTTATTAAACTGCTTTGGAATTAGTACAATTATGCTTCACAATTAAACGTCACTTCGCAACTGATAGCGTGTTTAAATAAAACTGATTGCTGACTACTCAGCTTGCTCTGCTTTTATACTCTCTGTTGTATACTTCTCCTAAGATCTAGTTGTTTCGGGAACAGTTGCATGTCATGCTTGGTTACCAGCCATATATGTACATTTATATTTGTAGTTTGTAGTCATACGCGTGTGTATATGTCAGTACTACTTCGCCTGATGATGCGTTTGTGAGTAGCTCTCTCCTGCCTTGTATGCATGTGTGTACATGATGATTGCTTTTTTTACGTACATGTACATGTGAGGCTCGGTTCAATGTTTTTTTTCTGTTGTTGCGTGATTATTTACTTAGTATACACTTAGAGATGGTAAAATTCATCACAATACCATATTACGTATTTAATTTTGCACCTCAAAATTTATATACAACTAGCAGACCCGGCAGAAGTTGTTCTGCCCTAAATTTGCTATATCTGCATACATTTTAATAAGCTTTTTCCTTCTAACTCTGCCCTCGCCCCTCTACACTTTTTCCTAATCTTTGTATTCACTCCTCCCTCCGTATTTTTCGCTTCGTCTATCTCCATCTTCATCTCATTCTATCTCTTTCTCAGTCTCCTTCTCTCTTTTCTCTTCTCTCAAAGTTTTTCTCATTCTTCTTCATATCTTATTGCCAGTCTCAGAGGGTGGATTTTGTTTCAGTCCCACTCTGAGTCTCAGTCTCAGTCTCAGTCCCAGTCTTAATCCCAGTCCGTCTCTGGTCTACTTCCCGGAAAAAAGCATCGTAAATACTAATATAGGCAAATTTATATACCAAATTTCAGGCAAATCGAATAGGACGTATGTAAATCATGTCATGTATGTCATGTCTTTATTTCGGCTTCGCATGCATATTTATCAGTTTTGCCAGATTGATGCGACTAAATCGAATATCACAAAGAAAATTACTTAAAAGCTCTCAGTAACAGCTTTCATTTGATATCCAAAATACACACACATTCTAGGGGTATCCGGGTCCATGTTTTGGCCTATATCTCGAGACCCTAGTCACCAATAGGTATGAAAACTTCCCTGTAGTAAAGCACTCATCAACAGTTTTCATTTGATATCCATATTGTATAAAAACATTCTAGGGGTGCCCGGGTCCACGTTTTGGGTATATTTCGAGACCCTAGTCACCGATAGGTATGAAAACTACCCTGTACCAAAGCACTCATCAACAGCTTTCATTTGATATCCATATTGTATAAACACATTCTAGGGGTGCCCGGGTCCACGTTTTGGCCTATATCTCGAGATCCTAGTCACCCACCGGTACGAAAAATACCCAGTGTCAAAGTACTCATAAACAGCTTGCATTTGATACCCTTCCTGGAGTTACCCGGGCCCATGTTTTGGCCTATATCTAGAGACCCTAGTCACCCGATATCAAAGTACTCATTATACAAACCTTTCCCGTGGAAAAATACATATATATAACAATTTTTATAATAATCGGTCCAGTAGTTTTTGAGTTAATCGATGACATACATACAAACATTCATTTTTATATACATATTCTAAAAAAAATCATAACTCAAGAATGGCTAAACCGATTTGGGATTTCAAAATCAACTAACTATCATCTCTCCTTCCTGTATCTTTCCTAAAAATTTCATGGCAATCTTCCTATCCGTTCTCGAGTTATGGAGTGACAATCAAAATGTATATACATATTCTAAAAAAAATCATAACTCAAGAATGGCTAAACCGATTTGAGATTTCAAAATCAACTAACTATCATCTCTCCTTCCTGTATCTTTCCTAAAAATTTCATGGCAATCTTCCTATCCATTCTCGAGTTATGGAGTGACAATCAAAATGTACACTTCTTTTTATATATATAGAAGAAGAAGATAGCAATATGGAAAAGAATACACGCAGTCGTTAAGAATAAGATAATATAAGCAGAGTTCAGATTTCGGACTATAGTAAGTATATCATGACATATACTCATTGTAATCTGCCCCCCTTGCTTAGATTATCATAAAAACACCATCAATGGCACTTGGAGGTTGACCGCAGAAGCCGGTCAACCTCGATGCATGTTTTTGTTCGCGAAAAACGTCATAGTTGCGGCGCTTCAGAAGGCGCCGCCGTTCGGCGGGCGGAGCACTCGATCCTTTATTAATGTTTATTTTCGCGGAAAAACGACGAAATGACGAAGTTCGTACTAGTGATGGGCGATATGGCGATTTTTGAATCGTGGCTATTTTTTGTAGCTATAGCGATTTTTAATAAGCGAATGTGCAATTTGTATTCCTGGATATAAAAAAGGAATGTTTAAGTTCGTTTACTGGAGTAGATTGAAAGTTATACATTAATTTAGTTTAGTAATTTGATAAGTGACTTCGCCAGAGCAAAATCAAGAAAAAATATTTATAATTGTATAATAATTTATAGTTTTTAATATATAAGTAGGAAAGAAAAAATATTTGCAAGAATAAATTATAAATATAATTATAACAGATTTTATTTATTAAAAAAAAATATATTCATATTTTGCTCCCCTTAAGTGGGCCCCATATTCATTTTAGTCCCGGGTCTCATAAATCTTTTATCCGCCCCTGGTCAATACCACCTTAATTTAAGGGCAACACTGCTTGTTGTCGGCTATCAGACCATGGACTTAAAACCCCTTTTATGAGGTGTCCGAATTTTTTATTGCTTATGAGTTTTCCTTACATCGCACTGTCATTTGGAGTTCAGTTTGAGTTACCTCCATACATTGGGCTACCGTAGTAGCTGCGATGTAATTATCACAGTACCTTTTGCTTGGCTGTCCAACTTTTTGAAGAGCAAAGATGGGGCTCCGGAGAGCTATTTCAGACCCGCTTTCATTCTTATTGGAAACCTTATGGATGAATAGAAGGTTTTTTAAAATATAATCGATAGTGATAGTCCTTTTAATAATATACATACATACATAGATCTCCTACTCTCCCGAACTAGCACCTTAAAGTATTAGCCCGATTATTCCTGCAATGATTTAGAACGACCCCTTCGAACCGTCTTCGTTATCCTTTGTCCTATAGCTAATGATGTCAATTAATTGACTAGCAGAAAGAAAACTGGAATACAACTTAGCTTAATTGTTTTTGCTGGAATAGCTCTGCAGCTTTTGTTTTGGATAGAACCGTCATATCATGTTCAGATCCGGAGCTCCACTCAAGGAAACTTGATCTTTCGGCAAAATCTTTGTATTGGCCAATCCCAGTCGTTGTACCCCTCAGAAATAGTATTACTTGCCACACCGAAAAGTTTCACTATAACTTGTTTTTAAAATATTTTGTAACAGCCCGATGGTTGAGTTTTTTACCATCTGCTTTGGGCTTTAAGAATTTTTTGAGCGTTCGAAAATGCGGTTCAGTGTTAGTAAACGCGAGCGCGAGTTTTTTTTTTACTTTACTGCTTAGTTGTTTATCAAAAATTTGTCAGATGTTACAAAAAAAATTTAAAAATTTTACAATAAAAATTTGCTGTAACTTTTATTCCAAACCAATTTGCAAAAAAACACAAAAATATCAGTAATTTAAGAAAAATTTATGGTAATAAGCTTTAAAATATGTCGAAGTCGAACACAAACTCCACGAAATTAGAGTCCAGTGTTAGTGCAATGCCTGTAGGAAGGATGGCGTCAAAGCAACATGAAGGACCAACAAACATTTCTAGCTCAGTCTCAAATATTACAAGAACAACAGAGCGGGGTACAACGAAACGTAAGGCAATAAATGAAGTAACGATGACTAAAGACGAACGATACCTAGGCGGAAGTAGTCTAATATATGTGGAAGAGGAAGGAACATCGCAAGAAGAGGAAACAGCTTCAATATTAAGATTAGGTAGCACAAATGATGAACATGAACAACAAAAAGCAGAAGAGAAGGGTGTAAGCAAATGTTTCGGAGATTGGAAGGAGTTCTATTTGCAAATTTTTGGCAACCTCAAAAGCAAGTCCGATTTAGTTATAGCATTTACCCATTACATACTGACAAAGAATGGATTTCGCTGTTTGGGCTTGGGGGATGATGTGAGTAGCATTTGTTGGGCTTAAGATGTACCTTTCTTTTTAAAGCAAAGACAACTTTTTTCCAAAACCCAATTTTCTTTTTTTAGAAAACTTATGCGGAAAATGCATCTGGCAGCATTAATTTACCCGAAGGCTGGAATAATTTTCCCAAATATGCCATTCGTTATATTTACAATCGTATGCTGCACATACTTTTAGCCGTTCATTTGGAGCATCGTTTAGTCATCAATTTGTTAAATACGCGCACTAATGTTGTCACGAATATAACGGTGTTTCCTGAAATAACAGTGCGTTCCACAAGTAGCGGACAAATCGATAAACTCATACCAAATCCTGAAAAGCTCGCACAGTCGCTTTATAGTAATCTTATACAAACGGTAAGCTTTAGAGTAATTTTTGATACCCAGCTTACTTGTACACAGGGTATTATAACTTTGATTGCATAACGGTTGGTGTTATAAACGAAACGAGATAGATATAGACTTCCATATATCAAAATCATCAGTTTCGAAAAAAAAATTGATTAACCCATGTCCGTTCGTCTGTCCGTCCGTCTGTCACTCTGTCCGTCGGTTAACACGATAACTTGAGCAAATATTAAAATTCACCAAATTCGGTATATGGTATCTAAAAAGTTTTGGAATATGGGCGTGGCACTACCTACATTTAGAAGAAGAAAATTTGGAAGTTTAAAAAGCCGTTAAAGATATTACATTAAAATTTGGCAGAGACACTATCCTTGCCAAATTATATAGACTGAGTGAATATAATGAAAATCAGTTAAAGACCACGCCCACTTTTCCTAAAGGTCTAACCCTACCAAGTTTGCAATAACTCTATGGTATTTAGCTACATTTGACTGATATTCTACCATAGTAGTGACAAGCTTGAGCTAAGAACTAAACTTAGCAACTTTTGAAAATGGGCGTCACCCACGAGATTATTGCGCAGCCTTATAACACTATTGGTTGGGTATGTAATGTTCGGTTTACCCGGACTTAGACTTCCTTACTTGTTTTTCTGTCTTTTTTTTAGCATTTTGTAATGGCTGATATCGTACGATATATGGTAAAAATTGTGCCTTAATAACTGAATCTAACGGTACAATGTAAGATGCTCTACAACGATATCCTTTACAATACGATATTATGTACGTTAAGATATACGGTACAATATACTGTAACGAATTTAGGAAAATCCTGGTTATTATGCACCTTCTGCTAACTTTCGAATCGCTAAACTGTCGAATAAATAACTCCAATATTCAGTAATGTAAACTGGTTTTTATTTAGATTACTTTTGGAGTACTTCACAATTATACTTCACTTCACAACTCATAGCATGTTTAACTCAAGCTGATTACTGATTCCTCAGCTTGCGCTGATTTTATACTCTCGGTTATCTCGTTCCGTAATTCTCCTATGGTCTAGTCGTTTCGCGATCATATGTTCTAGAATAGCTTCACCTCATGCTTGGTTAACCAGCTATATACATGTATATTTGTGGTTTATGCTTTCCTTCTAGCCATATGCGTGTGTATGTGTGAGTTCCTACTTCTTAGCTGACGACTGCATATGTGTATGTGAGATATTCTTCGACACCTTTTATGTACTTAAGTGTTGCTTACCTTAATGTGTACATAAGTGTCGTTGGTTGCTGTTTTTGCTTTTGTGATTATTTACTAACAGCATAGTAATGCTAATATTCGCCACAATACCATACATAACTTGTAAACTATGATGTTCAATAAGAAAACGTATATATATAAATATATGCATTATATCGACGACTGACTACAGTACTAACCTACCTCGGCCGTTTTTCATAATTTGACTTCATTTTCGTAGTTTGGTTTACATACACTCATTTAGGGCTTCATTCTGTATTGCGAACGATAGCTCAGATGAACGATTCGCCTCCAAACGATTTCGTTTAGCTTTGGTATTCTCTATAATTTTCAATTGGCCGTTACGTTTCTTACTTTATGTCAAACAGGAAGTAATTGTCAAATGATATGTTGCCATGGTTTAACATAGTGCAAATACACTTGCAATTCGTCTATTAGGCAAAACGAAAGTTCGTTTCGTAATCAAAAGTGAGGCTCTTAATCTTTTCCCCTCGTACTTTATTGGGCCTATAGCAAAACTCCACCGTAACTTCTAAGCTAACCAAGCACCAGTTTGGACATACCAAGAAAACTCAAAACGCTTTCCATTAGGCTCTTTGTACGAAACGAGGGTCTCCGTCTACCTCCACATCTCTCCATGGTCCTAGTAGTAACTATCAGTGCTTTATTTCGCCCTACAGAAGTCGCTGCCTCTTTTTTCCCGCCTTTGGTCTCTTTGTTCCGCTCGGGAACAGTATTTTATATTAGCCTGGGTACCCGCGCTGTAAGTTTTATTTACTCCAAACCGGAAAAGGCAGAAAATATTGGTTTAATGGTGAAATAGGAAAAAACGCAGTACCGCGCCATTTTTGGTAGCCGTAATTTTGAAATAATAAAAGACTTTGTTTTTTTTTTTTTTTTGAACCAGCCTTAACACAATCAACGTCAGTCTTGGAATTCAGGGAAAAATTAGTATCGAAAAAGATTTAACGATGAGCTGTACAAGCTTTACGCAGACAACAATTTAGTCCAGCGAATTAAAACACAGCGGCTACGCTGGTTAGGCCATGTTATGCGAATGAAAGATGACGATCCGGTCAAGAAGCTATTCTTATCGGAACCCACCTACGGAAGCAGAGGAAGAGCGCAGCTCCCCCTCCTTTGGAGAAAACAGGCAGAAAACAATTTAAATTCCCTTGGTGTTTCCAATTGGCGCCAGCTAGCTCAAAAAAGAAGCTACTTGTTGGCTGGCTAAAACGGCTTAAACAGTTAAGCGCTACCAAGTAAGTAAGTAAGGCCTCTTCCTCCTCGAACTTCTTGTTGCCATTGAACTGTCTTCGATCTGCGGCCGTATTATATGCAAAAAAAAAATTAATATTATGTGATTTGAGAGCTTCCCGAAAAGATCCAGTCAAATACACCTAATGAGCCATCAGACGGTTAGTTATCCAATGGGCACAGTCCCTCCAAAGCCCTGGGTTCGAGTTTTTAATAACGAGAAGGGAAACAGCACCGGTGCAAGCGCCTATACCACTGAGCCACACAGTCAAGAGCCACGAAGTTTACTTGAGCCCTCGCACAGCGACAAGTTCGCTGCCCCTAGTAAGGTCATTTACTTATAACTATAACTTTTTTCTAACTTCAGTTCACCGATACAAAAACTTGTGTTTGTCGGAAATTTCTACAATTGGGCTCTAGCGACCAGGGAAGAAAAGGCTGGGAAGAGCTCGGAGTAGGACAAACCACAGGAAAAAGTTTACCCATAAATAATGTAGTTGAAGAGGTCAAAAGACAGAACGTCAAGGATCAATGTTTCGAAATGCAAAACTCTCCATTAAAAGATGCACAAATCCAAGATGGCACAGAAGAGCCGGCAAAGCGACGCCGGACAAGTTCTACGAGCAACGAAAAATTGCCCAAACGTACAAGCGAGGCTGACCAGAAACCACAAACAGCAAGTAATTCTTCTTAGAACTTTGTTCACTTTAATTCCTGTCTTCTGTTACAGGGGCTAACAACAACAGCAGCAACAACACCAAGCGAATGAAAGCATTAAAAAAAAGTATCGATGAGGCCGTGCCAACCATAAAGGATGCCATTTTATGTTATGTTGATGCTATGGTGAATAATTGGGTCGAAATATATGGGAAAGAGATAATGAAAAGTGGTAAAATGGCAATAAGAAATTTGGCCGAACAACGTGAAATTATTGAAAAATACATGGAATTAGCAGAACCCGTCAAAGAACCTAAAGGTAGTTTTGTCATTTATAATAGTAAGATCACCTTGAATGAAAACAAAGAACGTCAGCTGCGTGAGAATATTGAACAGGATTTGAGAAAATGGAAAGAAGAAACTATAAGGAGAAATGTATACGATGAAAGTACCAAACCATTTACAGAGGTCAATAACGAGTCGCCAATAAAACTGGCGGAACCAAAGAAAGAACTCATTCAAAAGGTGGAAAGCGGAAAGCAGCCGTCACAAGTTTCCAGATTGTATAATAGAGGTAGAACTAAAAATCAGAAGAATCTTAAGAATATGGAAGCTAAAATTTGTGAGGACGAAAAAGATAAGAAGGTAATTTCAAAGCCTAAAATGGCGTCCCCTATAGTGACAACTACGAAGGTTGAGAGCTATAGCCTAAAGTATAAGGCAAAACGAGTAGCAGAAGAAATTAATAATGCGAATAAGATAATGAGATTGAAGTACACAACAAAGGGAACGTGAAAAAGGAAAGAAGGGGTGTGTATATATTTTTTGTTTCTCTAATACTTCTTAGACTAAATTAGAAAATAGTAAGACTCCCCAGAGGGTAAAGGGGTTCAGAGTATTCCCGCGAAAGGCACGCCTTTCGTAAGAGGCGACTAAAATACCAAATTGGGGTTGTATAGCCTGACCCCTTCAAGGGGTTGCCAGCGCAATTTATTGCTTCTCCAACTCAAGTGTCGCTGGTGGACATCGATAACATTCCCCCAAAACCTTCGGGAGTTACCTTATCGCTACAAAAACAACACCCATAAACTAATTACAGTCTGTACCAGCCATGAGCTGTAGGCACGCAGTAGGCTGGGACTACTCCAATGACATCAAAGCGGCCACTTATGTTGTCTAGGCTGCAGCCTACCTACGAACTGCATTCGCTAAATCAGATAAGTTTGCTGATAAGTTTTCCATCGTACAAATACACCTATAGGTTCAACAAACCACTCCCAACACCAAGCAACGCCTTCTTGAACACTCTCAGGGCCATCTCACCTTCTCCATACATCCAACATGATTCACAGCTGTACATGCGTACAGTTATCATGAGCGACTTGTAAAACGTGATTTTTTTCACCGGCAGAGGCCTTCACTTTTGAACTGCCTACTCAGTCCAAAGTAGAACTTGTTGGTTAGAGGCATTCTCTCTTTGAATTCTACACCCACGGCTGCTTTAATTAGGCTTGATAATATGCATGAAGAAGAAAATTTTCTAAGCGGGGTCGCCCCTTGGCAGTGTTTGGCAATCACTCCGAGTGTATTTCTGCAATGAAAAGCTCTCATTGAAAACTCATCTGCATCGTAGATGCCGTTCGGAGTCGGCATAAAACAAGTAGGTCCCGTCCCGCCAATTTGTAGGAAAAATTAAAAAGGAGCACGACGCAAATTGGAAGAGAAGCTCCGCCTAAAATCGCTTCGGAGGTTATCGCGCCTTACATTATTTTTTGTTTATTTTTGTTATGCATGGGCTGTAAACTAAGGGAATATGTGCACTCCAGTAAGTTTAACGGCGTTGACTTTATCTTAGAGAGAAGACAATATTAGAGTTTGAAAATATTCAAACACCCGTAATTTTGTCATAGCGAGAGAAAAAAATACAGTTAATCGCAGCTACTGCTTCGAAGAAATCGCCGTCATAGTCACGGGATCCATTTGCCTTTCTATAATTGGCAAAGAGCTGGTCACGCTTCTGATATGTGCATATGAACTTTGAAACATTGTGTTAACTTATACAAGTTAAAAATCATTTCTTGATAGGTTCGGAACCAATTTAGGGATTGTTTCGATTCGTGACTGTTTCATCATCGTTTCGGAACTATTTTTAGGATAGTTTCAGAACATTTTGGGGACCATTTCCTGATTTATAAATATTTTCGGTATCATTTCTAAGCTGTTTTGGTATAAACAGCATTACGGAACTATTTCCGAATAATTTCGGAATGTTTTCTTAACTGTTTCGGAATTATTTTAAGAATCATTTCAATATCATATTGAGACTACTGCGCGATGGTTATCGGGATAATTTCAGCAGTATTTCGGAAAATTATAATTTTTCGGTATTATTTCTACTGTTGAGAGGAATATCATCCTTTCTCGGCTGTCGTTTCGATAACGGTCTATCTCAGAAAATATTTGAATATTTCCCTATTTCAGGTTTTTGTTTTAATAAGGCGCTATCTCAGAATTTTGTATCATAAACACTCCAGCTAATGTCAAAATTTATTGAATTTGAGCTCAGATAATGCGTTTTTGAAAAAAACCTTAGATGGGGCGTTCTTTCACCGAATACTTAGGGCGTTTTCGAGACAGCCGCCGAATAGGTTAATATTCCACTCATCAGTCAATTTCGAGACTGTTTTAGGATAATTTCAATCATTCCAGGACTATTTTGATATAGTCTGCATATTGTTTGGTAATCATTTCGGTAAAATTTTCGGGATAATTTCAGAGCAATTTGGGGACTATTTTCTGATTTACGGATCTAGCTTGTTTCGAGATAAATTCGAGATTATTCCAAGTCATTACAAAATTATTTCGCGATAAAGTTGGGATCTTTTCTAGACGGTTTCCGAATTGTTTTAAGAAACATATGAAGATCATATTGCGCCTGTTGCGCGATTGTTTTCCGGTTGGTTAAGTAGAATTACAATATCTAAAACATTTTTGAAATGATTTAAAACTCTTTTTAAATACTAAAATTTGCCTTTCATTTCATCCCCGATTCTTCATTAATTTAGGGATTAGAATCAAAATCAAAAACATCACTGCAAAATTGCAAAACTAAACCGATTGAAATTCCGCAACAAAAATATGTTAAGCACAAAAGTCCAAGGAAAGCTTCGAAAAAGTTTAAAAGTATTACCAGTAACATCGAACCTTCATTTAAAGCTTCGAACCTAAAAAATACAAACAAGAAATTCAGTACAACTCAAGTAAAATGTGTAGCATCAAACCCTTTTAAGAATATGCGCTTTGATCTTCCAAAAAAATTGCGTGCAACACCAACTTATCTTTCGAACATACAGCCAAGCACTTATAAAAATTTTAAAAACTTGCTAAAAACCTCTTTGCCATTTAGCGTACAGGAAAGACACAGTGGTGGCTACGAGCAACTGAATTTGCCTTTAGAAAACTATGAACAAGAACAAAACCAGATCCCCCCGGTAACTCAACAAAAAATATACGATGACGATGAAGCACTTGACTTTGCAGAAACAAGAGAAAACAACGCAGACTTTTCTATGCAATCAATTGAAGAACATTTCGCCAAGCAAATCGAGGCAAAGCGTTTAGAGCTTTTGGAAATGGTAAGAAGAAGGGATTTACAAAATATTATGCAGAGAAATGAAGAGAGGAAAGAGCTTCATAAAATGTTTATACAACCAAATATGGAGAATGAGAAAGATGTGGGAAGCTTTGTACCACCCGTAGATGATTGGTCTTTGTGGCAGTTCAAGTTGAAGCTCTCAGAACTTCGTGAAAGAGAAGCGTTCGCCTCGTCTAACAAAAAAATCACTTTTAAAAACTAAATGGAAAACTTTTGAAAATATAGAAAAATTTTAATAAAAACAAAAAAAAGCAAGGAAATGAATTTAAAAAAGAATAATCGTTTTGGAATTTCGGGTTTAAGTATGTTTTAGGATGATATCGAGTTCTGGGTCTCTACAGGGACCTATCAGCGGCATCTGACTTTTTCCCCCAATTGTCTGTACCTACTTCAATATAAATGCTCTTAAGTCCTTTGACTTCATAGATCTAGAGATCTGGATTAAATAATGCTAGTATAAAAGGTTAAAAATGAATGAAAAGTGTTGAGACGTTGATGAGTGAATTCCGAATGTATGAATGTCTCTTTATTCAAATATTTCAGCTTATTTATATTAAATTATTCTAAACATATTCTTACATACTAGAGGTTTACGCCGATCACTTTATCGGCGGCGGCGGCGGAGGCGGCGCGCCGGCGTACGCCGGTATTCTTACTTTAAAAGCTTGATTTTTCTATTTAAAAAAATAATATTTACGAAAGGTTTTGTTTATATGTATTTAAGGAAATCAACGTGTTGGACATTTCGGAAAGATCCGGGGTTTTTGCATCAAAATCTCGCAGACCGTTTAAAAATTTTCAGGAGTAGCTCCTTGCGAAGGGATTGCCCCTCCTTCGCTTGCTCCAGAGAGGCCTCGAACCTAACCCCGGTCTTTGGAATTGGTACTGCTACGTCTGCTGAAAAGAAATAGAGATACATAAAATAGTCACACTTTTGCTTGTATATCTCCTGCAAAGCGTAGTTTCACCTAGGGTTAACTCCTAATAATCGTCGCGAACACAATTTCTTTAAATCATTTGTCGCTCCTTGGCGGTCACGCATAAAGGCGACTTAGGATTGCTATTAATGGTCTATTAATACTCATGACTCTCGTGGCACAGGGCGCCTCCAGGTTTTTCGGCTGTTTTTAAGCGCTACAATTCCCGATGTGCGAACAGTAGGAATCCCTAACACCAGTCGCTACCACACCTCCTGAGCCTCACACCATATGCCAGTACAGAAGCTATAGGACTGCGACTTCGAACTCATACCTTCGTCGACGTCACTTTCCTAGAAGCTCTAGGTGTAGCTCCGAAGACTTTCCAACGGATACTTTTGTCGCGCTATGCTGCCGAGCTACACAAGAGAAACACCTTGAAACGTTAGGGAGTGACTATTCGTCCAAGGATGCCGCCTCAAAATCATAAGCAGTGGATGTCATTGCGTCATGGGTGAAAATCGTATAATCCTCGGTGCATATACATGATTAAAATTGTAAAAGGACCCTGGATAAAATTTTTAAAATGTAGACCAAAGATTGCAGACGTTTGTGTTCACAACATTGATTTCAATAGTCTTCGTTAAATCAAATTTAGAATGAAAGTCGACGGATTTTAAGTTGAAAGTTGTTACCTACTGTTTTCCAGCCTTACGATATAGGAGCTCATTATGGATGACCGCGTAGCTTTAGTTTTCAGACAAGTTCGACTGTCCACTACGTTAGGGTAGTATCACACACGGTCATTAGTTCCACTGTCTTGGGAAAGCTTTTGCTTCACCACTTTGAGTGTTCTTGCGAAGGACAAAGCCTCACCTGGTAGATATATGTGCCTACGTATTCACATTTGTAAAAGGAGCCGTAACGTGTAGGTGATACATAAACTTGGTTGATAGGCTATAATCAATGTGATTCACTCCAAGGGACTAGTTTTGGATAGGGCCGCCAACTTTAGGAAATATCAAACCGGGAGACTTGTGTGTTGAAGGATTAAGTATGAAAATCAAAATCAACATTTCAGACGCTATTGCATAGTTTCGCAAATAAACAACAGATGTTTGAATGTAAGCCCAATTGATTTTTCAAACCCTTCTCATACGTACATATATCCTCAACTTAAGTATGAGGTAAGAATCATTTCAAAGGAGTGTTTATGCCCCTAGAACCTACTAAAGGATTATGCATCACTGATTTCGCTTATTCTTGAGGACAATTTAAAAACATGTTCGCCTTGGGTAATTTTGTTTGAATTCATTGTTCATTATTAATTTTTTCAAAAATGCAAAGTGAGCATATAAATTTATTATATAACTTTTCTTTTAGTGTTTTGTTTTAATAACTTGCTGAATTGGGTGATGCAAAGTCCGTGTTAAGCTGACATCGAAAGCGCCTGTTTTTTTAAATAACTTTTGAATAGTTAGAAAGAGTTAAATTTCACAATTAGTTTCTTATAACTGGCAGTGATGCGAATCCGTTGATACTGTAGCATGATGCGTCATACCCATCTATGTAATACACTTGCGGCATTACGCATCATGAACCTCCATGCCAAATATATTTTAATAGCAATCATATTACAATATTATACAACATAAATTACTGAACTAACCCAGACGGTTAACTAACATCAATGGAATGCCGAATATGAAACCCGTGTCCGTTCACAGCTAATAAATTTTGCTTATTATTTACATACAACCAATTATGGGAACTAACCAAATTCCCGCATTGATCTGCTTAGGTTGTGAGACAGGCATACAAACTTACATGTACGCCTAACATTAACCAAAGTACTTGCATTGATCTGCTGACGTTGCTAACAATGTATACAAACCTACATGTATGGAGTCATGCATACAATTCTACATGTATACAAAGACTGTATGCAAACTTACATATATGCATGCCCTATTACCAATGTACATATTTTTAGTTTATTAGTATTAAGATTATTATGAATGTATAGGTTAAGTAAATTAATATAAAAGAGAAAGCAATTATTTAATAAAGGAGATTCATGTTTTGACTACGAACGTCTTAGCTTCTTTCATTTTTAAAATTAAACACTTCAATACCACTTTCGACCATATCCGACCAATTTTCGACATAAACAATAAATGGCCTAAACAGTCTTAAACGAGTAGAAAATATAGTAACGCGCCGGACGCCGCGCCGATATTTTTGGCATTCGGCGGCGGCGGCGTTTATCGGCGGCGTATATCTATTACATACATATTTACATTTAAGCAAACATACTTACATGCTTAGCTACCATTTTTTTTTTTTTTTTATTTGCTCTGAGTGTCCATTTTAATCGCCACTGCTTCGCATGCGCATTTCTCTGCGCTCCCTCTCAGCATCCATCAGGCGAGTCATTACTATAAATGCCAGTTTGCTCACTACAGTCCAGCACTCTTTCCTGTTGCACATATGTGAAACTAAATTTCTCGTGGTAGGTTCCTCCCCAAAGACTCCATGAAAGATGAGTCTTTCTTCGTGGAAACGGGGGCAGTAGAACATGACGTGTTCTGCGTTTTCTAACTCTGTGGTACACATTGGGCAATATCCTACGCTTCCATAAATACTCTTTGAAACCGCCATGTCCACTCATTATCTGCGTGAGATAGTAGTTCAGTTCGCCATGCTTCCGCTCATTCCATTGAGCTACGTTCCAAACTAGTGTGAAAGTCCAACGCCCTTTACTCGAGGCCTCCCACCGTTCTTGCCACTTAGCTATTGTTTGTGTCCTTGCTCTTTTCTTGTCTTCTTCAGATGGTCGCTCGATATTAGTGTTATACAGATCGGCCATTTCGCTTGCCAGTAAGTCCACTGGGATTTTCCGGGTTAGAACCACGATCGCGTCGTCGGACACCGTCCGATAAGCACTTGCTATTCTTAAAGAAACAAGTTGGTACGCTGCTAATATATATTTTTGATGGGTCTGTGTAGATCCATACCACACTGGTGCTGCGTATAGTATTATTGAGCTGGTTACTGTAGACAATAGCTGACGTGTAGCTTCGCTCGGACCACCAATGTTAGGCATTATTCGCATAAGTGATCCATTAACTTTGGTAATTTTCTCCCCCACCGCTCTGAAGTGCTCTTTGAAAGTTAACTTAGAGTCAATGTGCACTCTAAGTATTTTAAGGAATCCTTTGAGGTGATTTGGTGATCCCCGACAGTTAAGACTAACTCGTTCGCCGACCGTTTGGAGCTTACTAATACCACTTGCTTTGGCGTCATTACATAATGCTTGAAGCAGGTCCAGTTCCTTGGCCACTACTACCACTGCAATATCATCAGCATATCCCACAATTTGCGTGTTTTCTGGTAGACCAATCTTTAGCACCCCGTCATACAATACATTCCAAAGCGGTGGACCGAGAACAGATCCCTGTGGGACGCCTCCTGTGATTTTGTACTCTTTTGCTCCTTGATCCGTGTCAAAAAGAAGTACTCTGTCTTTAAGATAGCTACCTATAATTCTGCGTAAGTAAGCTGGAGTGCCGAAGCTTTGCAGCGCTGCCATTATCTACATCCAGTTCGCAGTGTTAAAAGCATTCTTGATGTCCAACATAATCAGTGCACAGAACTTCCTTTTATTTTGGCCTTCAGAGATAGCTTCTCTAGCTATATTGACGACTGTTTGTATTGCATCTACGGTGGATCTTGATTTGCGAAATCCATATTGACTATTCGATAAGCCACCTGGTCTTTCTAGAGTAAGCTGTAGGCGCTCACTAATTATACGCTCGAAAATCTTCCCTAGGGAATCCTGCATACAAAGTGGCCTATATGAGGATGGTTGGTCCAGCTGTTTACCACGTTTCAGCAATAGGACAAGTCTTTGTCGTTTCCACGGGCGAGGGAACACGCCTTCTTGCATACAGGCATTAAAAAGATCAGTAAATAATGTAGCCCTAGTTGTAATCGCGGCTTTAAGGGCTATGTTTGATACTTCGTCGGGCCCTGGGGATTTGTTATCAGCAACTCTTTTTGCAGTGTCCAGCACCTCTTGCTCTGTAATTTGCGGAATTTCCGTACTTTCTAGATCCTCGCTTGGATAAGTCCAGCGATCTTGCGCCTATCTATATCTATCTTAAGCATACATACTTACATACCTACATACAACTCGACACAAAATATGTACCTACACATCTGTGTTGAGCTGCGACTTCTATGGGAAATGCAAACCTTGCAAATTTGCTGGAATTCAAATTTGTTTGGTTGTGTGTTGTACACACCTGTTTTAATAGCTATGACAGCATTAATTATCAAATGCATATTTATGTGTTGATGAACATTTAGACTATTTTTGTAGCAGGGTAGCATATTAGACTGATTTAAATATTTGGGATTAAATTGTTGGCTGTTACACTACACTAGGCTATCCTTGTAAAGAACTCATATATACTGGCTTATGAGATACAACATGATATAACGGTGTTGTAAACTTAGAGAATCGTTAAGTAATGGCGATTTTAAACTAACATTTTGGTCGCCAGCAAGAGCGGGGTTTCGATTGAGTTTTTCATCACCATTCCGAAACTGTTGCTCCGGTAATAATTCAGGTATCGTAAAAAAATTTCGTGTAGAGGATCTGAATGCCATATTAATGACAACAACCATTGAAGCAAGTAAGGACGGGACTGTGCCGAAGACTTCATACCTTTCATGAATGGGGCTGAACAGTAATCTTATCCCGTTCGTAATCTCCAAATATTCGGATGTATAAGAAAAGAAATAAATAGTGAACAGATGTACATACCTAAACGATTTTTAAGATAAATATAAAATAAAAAAATGGCAAAAAACCCCTGTTGTCTCAACAGCCCGTGAAGAAAACAATATTCGAGTCCGTATCATGAATTCAGTAAGCTAAAATCTTTATTAATTTCAGTTAATAAATATAACAATATGTGACTTATTTGTACAAATTATGTATCTTACATTTTGTTTAACCACGGCGCCTGTGTATTCTTGGACAATCAGAAATTTGTGAGCATGAAATTTGCAATTGATTTGACGTTTGCAATTAGCGAAGGTGGGAGGTAGAAAATTACGAAATAGCAATATGCGATGGGTTGCCAACGTAACTTTCGCAACCCCCCCTCGTAAATTGCGTACGGTCTCGTATGGAATTTACCTACTTAGTTCTGTTTCGTTAGGTCCAGCTTCGCCAACTTGACTACCGGTCGGGTGCATATGCCGTTTGCTGTTCTCACCACAGCACTGCGTGCTTGTCCGTCGTTTCCGCGATGAAGATCTACAACTACTCCTTTCGGCCACGAGTTCCTCTTAGCATTGTCGTCGACGATTACTACTACGTCGTTTATTTCAATTGGGCATACCGGTGGTTGGAAACATTTCGAGCGTCTGGTAAGGCATGGAAGATAACCGCGTATCCAACGCCTCCAGAACTGGTTCGCTAACTGATTTGAGATTCGGAAGCATCGCCGAAGAGCTGATCCGCTATCGTCATCACAGCCTGATTCTCGAATGCCGCTTGTACTTCCTAACAGGAAGTGGTTGGGTGTGAGTGCATCATCATCTACCGTATCAATCGCTACGTATGTTAGAGGTCTGGAGTTGAGGATGTTTTCTATGTCAGCTATAGTAGCTCTAAGGACTTCCTCGCGAAGAACAGCACCATTTGTAATGTCCATTAGAATTGATTTCGTTGACCGGATCATTCGCTCCCATGCACCACCCATGTGTGGAGCCGATGGCGGGATGAAGGACCATTCTATTTCGGGCTTCCGCTTCTCTAACTCCCCTGTCGATAACTTTTCTATTTCGCTGATAAGGGCGCGACTTGCGCCACGAAAATTAGTGCCATTATCCGACACAATGCGTTGCGGTACTCCTCTGCGGCTGACAAATTGCTTTAGTACAAGTAGAAATGTCTCCGTAGACAGCGATGAGGCGATTTCAATATGAATTGCTCGAGTCGTCAAGCAGGTAAACAGAGTGCCCCAACGTTTCTCCCGACGCCACCCAACGGCTACATCGATGGGACCAAAGTAGTCCACCCCTGTGAAGGTAAATGGCCTCGTAAATGGTGAGAGGCGCTCCATAGGTAGATTTCCCGTTTGGGGTGGTTGTGGATTTGCCTTGCGAATACGACATATCTGGCATCGCCTGGCACAGTCTCTGACAATTGTGCGTAGAGCGGACACGCAGAAACGTTGACGCATATCATTTACGATAATCTCATTATGGTGATGGTGAAATTTTCTATGGTAAAAATCAGTTATTAAACGCGTTACTCTGTGGTTTCTCGGTAAAATTATTGGACGTTTTAAGTTGATATCCACGCCACCTACGCGATCGATTCGTCCTTTTACGCGAAGGACCCCGGTATCGTCCAGGTATGGCGACCACTTATAGATGGCAGACCGCCGCTGAATACTTTGTCCAGTTTTCAGGTTTCCTATCTCCTCGGTAAATGCTTCCTCCTGGCACGTGGCTATTACGACGAGCTCCGCCGCTTCGTTGCCACGTCTTTCGAATAGCGATTGTAAGAGATGTGTTTTATTTTTCAAAACCTTTCGCAGGAAGAGCAGGACGAACATCTGCGTAAGGCGGAGTTTTTCCGAGGTGCTGAATCTATTGCTATCAGCTGATATTGCCGAAAGAACAGGTGGCCCGAGCGTGTCCACGCTTATATGATGGGTCACTGCGATTTCCTCTGTTGTATTTCCTGCTAAGTCAGTCACGGGCCACTCAGATTCGGGTTTACTTAAAAAACTCGGTCCTCTAAACCAACGCGTATTGTCATCAAACTCGCGTTCTTCGTTCCATTTCGTACCCTCATCGGCGATATTTTCGGATGATGGGAGCCACCTCCATTCTCTAGTACTGGAACTTTCCAGAATTTCTCCAACGCATAACGCGACGAATTGATGGAATTTCCTTGCATCTGATCGTACCCAATATATAACATTTTTTCAGTCCGTCCAAAAGAATCTACGGCTTACGTTTACGGAAAGTTGGTCACCTATAAAATTTGCCAGCCTTAGACCTAGAACTGCTGCTAATAGCTCTAGCCTCGGTATTGAAAGAGGCTTTAATGGCGCTACTCGTGTCTTTGAAGCTAACAGTGAACAGCTCACCTCGTTTCCTTTCTCTGCTCGAATGTACGCAACAGCAGCGTAAGCGTTCATACTTGCGTCCACGAAGACGTGCAGCTGATTGGATGGACTAGGGCTGGCGAATGTGTAGCAACGTGGAATCCGAACGTTGTTTATCGAGGAAATTCGTCTCATCCATTTCCACCATCTTCTGCGTTCACTTTCTCCGATAGGCTCGTCCCAGTCGGCGCCAGAGCGCCAAATATCTTGGAGAATTATTTTTGCTTGTATGACTACGTACCCGAGGAGTCCCAAAGGGTCGAATATTTTCATGATCGTGCGTAGAACCTGTCGCTTTGACGGACACGTTGATTCATCGAATTTATCTGGTGGAAACCGTTCCACAAACGTAAGCTCATCAGACTCTGGCAGACACCACATTCCTAAAACCTTTTCGACGGCAGCTACGGGCTCGTTAAAACACCTCGCTTGCTGGGCGCTATAATCACAAAGATCAGTCAACGTACTCTTCGAGTTTGATACCCAATTTCTCATTTCAAATCCGCCTTCGCTATGAATCCAGCGAACCTCAATGGCTGTACGCGTTAGCTCCTCCTCACTATCTGCGCTTTGGAGCCAGTCGTCGACGAACGTGTTTTCGATAATTGGCTTTGCAGCTTCGGCATGGGTCTCGTTGAAGCGGTCAGCATTGCGGTTTTTCACGTAGTTTGTCAATGAAGGGGAGCACGAAGCCCCAAACGTCATAACGCATATAGCGTATACCTCTGGTTGTCGATTCGGGTCGCCGTCTCGCCATAGGAACTTCTGCGCTGCCTGGTCATCTTTGACCACCCTTACCTGATGGAACATTTCACGTATGTCTCCGCATATCGCCACGGATCTCTCCCGGAATCGAAGCAGGATTCCTATCATTGATTTCAGCTGGTCTGGCCCTTTTAGCAACATGCTGTTTAGCGATGTATCTCCGACCTTAGCTGCGGCGTCCCATACCAACCTGGTTTTGTTCTTGTTGGCGTTAAATACCGTAAATATAGAGTGCGGTGAATTCGGTACAATCCGACAGCTTATGATTGGCGCTACACTTAGGGCATACAGCAACCTTGTTCTTTACCTCTTCCCTTTTATCGACTACGTTGTGAACTAAAATTCTGGCCTTCGAAGAATTGCGGCCACCCTTTTTGATTTCATTGTTATCAGGTGTAACTTCAGACGTCTGACATGTCGATACTTCACTCGCACACATAGCTAATCTAAAAAGCCATTCGTCAAAAACGGCGATGTCAACCCTACTGAGTGTTAAACGATAACTACCCCAATTTAATCTCTGGTCGCCTGGTAATTTAGCTACTAAATCGTTGAGCAATACAGGGTCATTCAAGTAATCGGCCAGTCCTACCGCCTGCATAGTAGCGCGATAGTTTTGTACTGCAAGCGAAAAGGCTACTAGCGTTTCCAGCTTTTCCCCAGCCGTAAGGCTCCCTTCCCAATTTGGCTTGCATAGTTTGGTGAATAACATCTGGCCTACCATAAAGCATTCGTAGTGTATTTATCGCCAGCCCCACCGTCGACGGCATGATTAACTTACCACGCACTGCCTCGAGGGCTGGCCCTTTTAAACACTTTTGCAATCTGATCAAATTTTCTTGATCGGTGAACCCGCATCGCTCAGTGGATTGCTCGTAGTTTGTGATGAATAGAGGCCACTCCTCGGGTTTGCCGGAAAAATTGGGCAAATCTTTCGTCATCACTTGGCGGCTGGAGATCTGCATTGGTGTTAAGCTAATGTCGCGTGAATTATGGTGACTAAAAAAATTGTAAGGATTGTCGTTCATTTGAGTGTGCATCGTATTAGGATGCATACAGGCAGACATGTTCGGCTGAACAAAGGCCGAAGTATTTTGTTGTGGCTCTATTGTGTTATGTGTATTTGCTCGCGCGTAAAATGGTTGAAATGAAGTGCCGAACATTGAGTACCCTGCAAAAATCGTTGGACCATGTGGTCCACTGGAGTACTTACCATTCTACTCCACTGTAATGCAGCGATGGACCAACTCATGTTTCTACACGAACATGTTGTAAGCCAATCATTGCTCGTTTTTAACGATTGTAATCACTACACGATGTTTATTGGACTGTGGGTACTCCATGGATTACTCTGATGTAATGCGGAGCTGGAGCATATGGTCCGGTCCTAGGACATCGCAATGTTAATTGGACCATATTTTTTGTATGAATTGTGGTTAATTTTGGAGCACTCGCTTGGTCCATAGCGAGTACTCCATACATGCATGCATGGAGTACTCGCGATTTTTGCAGGGTAAGGCAACGTGCTAATATGCATTGCACTAGAAGTGAGGTTAGGTATAGCGCTACTTACGTTGGCCGGCAAGTATGTGCTGGTACATGCGTTCATAAATGGTGCTTGAAAAATGATGCACTTGGAATAGGTGGTACAAAATGTGGTTGTGTTCCATAGACGGATATTATCATGGATGCGTTGTTAATCGCTGGCACTGTAAACATTGAAGAGTGAGCGACGAGCGTTGATGCGTGACAATGTGGCGCATTTGCAGCAGTGGCCGGTGATCCGATACCTATTGTCGTGCTATTGCCAGCTATGTCAGCCTCACCAGTAGTGGTCGCAGGTAGTACTCCATTACCTTCTTCAGTTTTGTCAACGTGCTCGGAATTGGCCATTTTAAATTCGATGATCAGTTCCGCGGTCGAATGTTCTCCTAAACCAAAAATATTTTAGAATATTGTCTCAACAGCTGGCGGCCCGTGAAGAAAACAATATTCGAGTCCGTATCATGAATTCAGTAAGCTAAAATCTTTATTAATTTCAGTTAATAAATATAACAATATGTGACTTATTTGTACAAATTATGTATCTTACATTTTGTTTAACCACGGCGCCTGTGTATTCTTGGACAATCAGAAATTTGTGAGCATGAAATTTGCAATTGATTTGACGTTTGCAGTTAGCGAAGGTGGGAGGAAGAAAATTACGAAATAGCAATATGCAATGGGTTGCCAACGTAACTTTCGCAACAACCCCCTTATCTGAACGACCGGTTGTATGGGATATATATTATATATAGCTCCGATCAAAGTGATTTTTTCAGGAAATCTTCTATGATATATTAGAATAAATATCACCAAGCTCCACGTTTTTATGTTGGAAACTAAGGGAGAAATAGCCAAAAATCTTTCTATCTGAACGATCGGTTGTATGGGATATAACTATATATAGCTCCGATCAAATAATTTTTCAGGATATCTTCTATGATATATTAGAATATATATCACCGAGTTTCACGTTTATACTTTCTAAATTGCAGCAGGAATGACCATAATCGTCTTATCTGAACGATCGGTTGTATGGGAGATATATGTTATAGTGGTCCGATGCTACCGGATCCGACAAATGTCTAATATATATAATAAAAAAATACATCCTTGTGCCAAATTTCATTGAGATATCTCAAAATTTGAGGGACTAGTTTGCGTTCAAACAGACAGACGGACGGACGGACAGAGTATTGTAATGATATAGCGATTTACGAAATGTTTCGATATACATATTAAAACTTTTGAGCGCTTTGAATATTTGAAAATTTAATTTTTATTTTTTAAATTAAAAAACAACAAATTTTTACATGTATTGTGATTTTCAATTCAATATAAAAATGTTTGAGCAGCACTGTTTTATTATTTTATTGTAATTAGTTATTTGCATGCAATTAAAAATTATTTTTATGATGACAAAGAAGTATAACTTCTAACGTGCGTACATAAATACACGCACCCATTTTTTTTTTCTTGAGTGCAGAAACACATCAATATCATTTGAACCGGCTATACATTGTAGGTGCTTTTATGATGCATGCACGTATATTGCATTGTTTCAAAGTTGTCACTGTTAACTTTTATCCATGTCACACAAACAACTACAACATGATGACATTGTAAAATATTTGTCATAACGAATTAACTTTGAGTGGTGTGAAAAAAAGTTTCAATGTCAGATGTCGCTAAGTTTTTCTTCCAAGACATAACATTTTTCATATATAAGTAGTATGTAAATGCAAATGTTTGTATGTATTAAAGTTAGAGTATAGTAGAGTGACATATTCATAGTAAAACATCGAAAAAGTTGTCAGCAAAATTTGTAACTATCATCAACGATTCCGTTGGAATATTACTTTCGTGGCTTCGAGGTGAGCAAAAAAACGTTTGAGACTAAAATTACAGTAGCATATTTACTTCCATATATGTATGTAGCTAAAGAAAAAAATATATTAAAACATATATGTGTCTTTAAAGCACCGTCACATAAGCAGTTTTTCATATAGAAGCGTTTAACTCAATGTTATGTAAGTTTAAGGACTATAGACCTTGGTAATAAAAACAAGTAAGAAGGTTAAGTTCGGGTGTAACCGAACATTACATACTCAGTTGAGAGCTATGGTGACAACATAAGGGAAAATAACCATGTAGGAAAATGAACCGAGGGAAACCCTGGAACGTGCTCGCCATAAAGGTGGGCCAGGGGTGACTCTAGAATGCGTTTGTACAATATGGGCATCAAACGAAAGGTGTTAATGAGTATTTTAAAAGGGAGTGGGCCTTAGTTCTATAGGTGGACGCCGTTTCGAAATATCGCCACAAAGGTGGACCAGGGGTGACTCTGGAATGTGTTTGTACGATATGGGTATCAAATTAAAGGTATTAATGAGGGTTTTAAAAGGGAGTGGTGGTTGTTGTATAGGTGGTCCCATTTTCGAGATATCGCCATAAAGGTGGACCAGGGGTGACCCTAGAATTTGTTTGTACAATATGGGTATCAAAAGAAAGGTGTTAATGAGTATTTTAAAAGGGAGTAATCCTTAGTTCCATAGGTGGACGCCGTTTCGAGATATCGCCATAGAGGTGGGCCAGGGGTGACTCTAGAATTCGTTTGTGCAATATGGGTATCAAACGAAAGGAGTTAATGAGTATTTTAAAAGGGAGTGGGCCTTAGTTCTATAGGTGGACGCCTTTTCGAGGTATCGCAATAAAGGTGGACCAGGGGTGACTCTAGACTTTGTTTGTGCGATATGGGTTTCAAATGAAAGGTGTTAATGAGTATTTTTAAAAGGGAGTGGGCCTTCGATCTGTAGGTGTTCGCCTTTTCGAGATATCGCCATAAAGGTGGACCAGGGGTGACTTTAGAATATGTTTGTACGATATGGATATCCAATGAAAGGTGTTAATAAGTATTTTAAAAGGGCGTGGGACTTAGTTCTATAGGTGGACGCATTTTCGAGATATCGCCATAAAGGTGGACCACGGGTGACTCTAGAATGTGTTTGTACGATATGGGTATCAAATTAAAGGCATTAATGAGAGTTTTAAAAGGGAGTGGTGGTAGTTGTATATGTGAAGGCGTTTTCCAGATATCGATCAAAATCTGGACCAGGGTGACCCAGAACATTATCTGTTGGATACCGCTAATTTATTTATATATGTAATATCTGCCAAGATTTTAAGGGTTTTTTATTTCGCCCTGCAGAACTTTTTCATTTTCTTCTACTTAATATGGTAGGTGTCACAACCATTTTATAAAGTTTTTTCTAAAGTTATATTTCGCGTCAATAAAACAATCCAATTACCTCACCATGTTCCATCCCTTTTTTCGCATTTGGTATAGAATTATGGCATTTTTTTTTCATTTTTCGTAATTTTCGATATCGAAAAAGTATGCGTGGTCATAGTCGGATTTCGTTCATTTTTCATACCAAGATAAAGTGAGATCAAGTAAGCACGTGAACTAAGTTCATTAAAGATATGTCGATTTTTGCTCAAGTTATCGTGTTAACGGCCATGCGGAAGGACAGACGGACGACTGTGTATAAAAACTGGGCGTGGCATCAACCAATTCTGCCCATTTTCACAGAAAACAGCGTCATAAAATCTATGCCCCTACCAAATTTCAAAAGGATCGGTTAATTTTTGTTCGACTTATGGCGTTAAAAGTATCCTAGACAAATTAAATGAAAAAGGGCGGAGCCACGCCCATTTTGAAATTTTCTTTTATTTTTGTATTTTGTTGCACCACATCATTACTGGAGTTGAATGTTGACATAATTTATTTATATACTGTAAAGATATTAAATTTTTTGTTAAAATTTCTCCGATTTTGCTAATTTTTATTAAGCGTACATATAGTAATAGGAGTAACGTTCCTGCCCAATTTCATTATGATATCTTCAACGACTGCCAAATTACAGCTTGCAAAAGTTTTAAATTACCTTCTTTTAAAAGTGGGCGGTGCCACGCCCATTGTCCAAAATTTTACTAATTTTCTATTCTGCGTCATAAGTTCAACTCATCTACCAAGTTTCGTCGCTTTATCTGTCTTTTGTAATGAATTATCGCACTTTTTCGGTTTTTCGAAATTTTCGATATCGAAAAAGTGGGCGTGGTTATATTCCGATATCGTTCATTTTAAATAGCGGTCTGAGATGAGTGCTCAGGAACCTACATACCAAATTTCATCAAGATACCTCAAAATTTACTCAAGTCATCGTGTTAACGGACGGACATGGCTCAATCAAATTTTTTTCGATCCTGATTATTTTAATGCCGGGTCTGCCGCAACTGCTCCCCTATATAGCCTGTCAACAAGCCGCGACGCGCCTCTTGCGTAACTTGTTGACAGCTCGCTGTGTGAGAATGTTGAAGACGGTTTCTTCCCACAAGTGCTGTATGTGTGCATTTCACAATCATGTGTAATAGAATTTAGCTGACTGTGCGTCTGGAGTAGTTCCGTAGCATGAGTGTTAATTGCCGTCACTAACCATGGCCTTGAATTAAGGTGTTAGGTTGCCATGCGCAGCCGTATGTTGTGAGAAATATAATTTGCTGACTCGGTGCGCGTGTACTGGCCATGCGTGGGAATGTTGCAATAAGGGCAACTGGCGCGTGTTAACTCTTCCCCCTTTAAAGATCTGCGTCGCGCAGATTAGGATTTGGACAAGTGTCCTTTTTATGTTGTCTTCTAATGGATAGTCGCAATTCCGGTAATTTTGGCCCCGTTGTTAATTTCCTCCAAATTATCCGAATCATGAGTAGGAGCAGAAGTAGCCCCAAAGTTTCCGACGCCGTGAACCAATTTGTTTTGTCCCTCAGGTACCTCAAGAGCTTAACATTGCCGATTGTCATCTCGTGTACAAGATTAAGGTTAACTGCAAGGCTTTTATTTGCAATAGTAGATATCACAGGGGGGATTATTTGAACTCCTGAACTACTCATACTCCAGTAGGTTCTGTCACCAATGCGGATCGTTTCATTGTCCAGTTGAAGGATGTAAGAGCCGCTCAAGTGATTGGGAGTATCACCTGACCACACGGTGTTATTGAAATTGTCTAAGAGAATCACCTCGATCATTGAGTCATTGCAATTGATGTACCGACAACTAGTTTTACCACCTTTGAGCAGACGTGGCAGACAGTCGTCCTCTCGAAGTAGGTCCAGCGCTTTTTGCTTGCATACCATTGCGCTTGTAAGGTGGGTGCAGCTATCCTTGATACCATACGTTTGCTCTTTGTTGTTTAAGACTGTGCTGTATTTCAGGTCTATGCGATGTCCGTCTTTTACAATTGCTCTGGTGATTAGATAGTTAAATCTCGTTTGGGCCACCTTAGGCATGGACACAACGTAGAGTAGCATCGTGCCGTTGGAGTAGATTGAAGGTTCGCTGAATTCTATTGCTTCGATCACATTGCTGTATGGAATGACATCTACTTCGCTTATAAGTCCATTGATCTCTTCTTTGTCTAGTAGGTTGCTGTTGAAAATACCTTCCTTAGCCATCTGGCAGGCCTGCACCAGTTCGTTCATATCGTCCTTCAGGATCATGACTTTCTGAATGATTTCTTGTGAAAGCTTTATGAGATGATTCTGGCCAATGATGTCATTTGTGTTGGTTACGATGCCGTTGGCAACCTGAAATAACTCATGAGTTTTCTTAAATATTTCAGAGTTTACCTTGTATTGATGGTTATTGTTAGATACTAGCGTGGCTTGGGCTCGTAGGAGCTCATCCCAGTCGGAAGCGTCTTGAGAACCGGCTATCCATTTCCAATCCGATCCTATTCAGTTGATTGATTGCTTGATTCTCTTGTTCTTTGGGCCTTTTAACTCACCGAGCAGCGTTTGGATTTTACTCAGGTGGAAAAAGTGACGTCTGTGAGGTCCTTCGTTTCATCCAGTTTCTTGACTTCAATTTCCAGGCGGTTTGCTATTTCCTCATAACGGGCTTGGTTGATTACATGAATTAATTTGAAGTAGCCATTGGTTATTCAGCCGTACCCATCACGTACGGTTACCACGGGCGAGTCGAGATCTAATACCACATATGCTTGTGCGGATGCACAGAGGCAGATTCTAGGAGTCGGAGTACACATAATTCTAATAACTATTGAAATACATAGTCAACTATTGCTATTAAAAAATTTACATTTCAAAGTTTAAGTACTAGTCTAAGTAAATTTCAAATTTCATTTTAATTTAGGTAGATTTTAGATTTCAAATTGTAATTGACATTTCAAGTATAAAGTAGACTATTTTTAAATCCTACTGCTATACCTAATGAGTGGAGTTCGAGTCGGCAAGGATTTGGCAGGATTTTACGAGGACCCAGGAATGATGTTAAAAGTGGAATTTTTCTGACAGTTAGTTTTCAGTAATTAATTTAGTAAGTTAGTTGTTAGTTTTTGTTAGATTTATATTTTTTCTTTTTTTGTTATTTTTTTGTAAGTTAGTTAGTTTGCTTTAGTTTTTGTTAGTATTAGTATTTTTCGAGGAATGTTTCCCCTTTTTTTCTTTTTTTTTGTGGCTTTAAACGCCTTTTCTTTGTTTTTCTTTTTTCTTTTGTTTTCTTTTGCGGATTTTAGCGACTCCTTTGTGACATCATGTTTCTTTCTCAAATAATTCTTTAACTTTTGTTCTTTTGTTTTTCTTTTTATACTCAGTTGAGCAGAGCTCACAGAGTATATTAAGTTTGATTGGATAACGGTTGGTTGTACATATATAAAGGAATCGAGATAGATATAGATTTCCATATATCAAAATAATCAGGATCGAAAAAAAATTCGATTAAGCCATGTCCGTCCGTCCGTCCGTCCGCCCGTTAACACGATAACTTGAGTAAATTTTGAGGTATCTTGATGAAATTTGGTATGTAGGTTCCTGAGCACTCATCTCAGATCGCTATTTAAAATGAACGATATCGGAATATAACCACGCCCACTTTTTCGATATCGAAAATTTCGAAAAACCGAAAAAGTGCGATAATTCATTACCAAAGACAGATAAAGCGACGACACTTGGTAGATGAGTTGAATTTATGACGCAGAATAGAAAATTAGTAAAATTTTGGACAACTGGCGTGGCACCGCCCACTTTTAAAAGAAGGCAATTTAAAATTTTGGCAAGCTGTAATTTGTCAGTCGTTGAAGATATCATGATGAAGTTTGGCAGGGACGTTACTCCTATTAATATATGTATGCCCAATAAAAATTTGCAAAATCCGAGAAGGACCACGCCCATTTAAAAAAAAAAAAATTTTTAAAGTAAAATTTTAACAAAAAAATTAATATCTTTACAGTATATAAGTAAATTATGTCAAAATTCAACTCCAGTAATGATATGGTGCAACAAAATACAAAAATAAAAGAAAATTTCAAAATGGGCGTGGCTCCACTCTTTTTCATTTAATTTGTCTAGGATACTTTTAACGCCATAAGTCGAACAAAAATTAACCAATCCTTTTGAAATTTGGTAGGGGCATAGATTTTATGATGTTAACTGTTTTCTGTGAAAACGGGCGAAATCGGTTGATGCCAGGCCCAGTTTTTATACACAGTCGTTCGTCTGTCCTTCCGCATGGCCGTTAACACGATAACTTGAGCAAAAATCGACATATCTTTAATGAACTTAGTTCACGTACTTACTTGAACTCACTTTATCTTGGTATGAAAAATGAACGAAATCCGACAATGACCACGCCCACTTTTTCGATATCGAAAATTACGAAAAATTAAAAAAATGCCATAATTCTATACCAAATACGAAAAAAGGGATGAAACATGGTGAGGTAATTGGATTGGTTTATTCACGCGAAATATAACTTTAGAAAAAACTTTATAAAATGGTTGTGACACCTACCATATTAAGTAGAAGAAAATGAAAAAGTTCTGCAGGGCGAAATAAAAAACCCTTAAAATCTTGGCAGGTATTACATATATAAATAAATTAACGGTATCCAACAGATGATGTCCTGGGTCACCCTGGTCCACATTTTGGTCGATATCTGGAAAACGCCTTCACATATATAACTACCACCACTCCCTTTTAAAACTCTCATTAATACCTTTAATTTGATACCCATATGGTACAAACAAATTCTAGGGTCACACCTAGTCCACCTTTATGGCGATATCTCGAAACGGCGTCCACCTGTGGAACTAAGCATCACTCCCTTTTAAAATACTCCTTAACACCTTTCTTTTGATACCCATATTGTATAAACAAATTCTAGGGTCACCCCTGGTCCACCTTTGTGGCGATATCTCGAAACGGCGTCCACCTATGGAACTAAGGATTACTCCCTTTTAAAATACTCATTAACTCCTTTCTTTTGATACCCATATTGTACAAACAAATTCTGAGGTCACCCCTGGTCCACCTTTATGGCGATATCTCGAAACTGCGTCCACCTATGGAACTCCCTTTTAAACTACTCATTAACACCTTTCATTTGATACCCATATCGTACAAACGCATTCTAGAGTCAACCCTGATCCACCTTTATGGCTATATCCCTAAATGGCGTCCACCTTTAGAACTATGGCCCACTCCTTCATAAAATACTCTTTAATGCCTTTCATTTGATACACATGTCATACAAACACATTCCAGGGTTTCCCTCGGTTCATTTTCCTACATGGTTATTTTCCCTTATGTTGCCACCATAGCTCTCAACTGAGTATGTAATGTTCGGTTACACCTGAACTTAACCTTCCTTACTTGTTTTTTATACTCAGTTGAGCAGAGCTCACAGAGTATATTAAGTTTGATTGGATAACGGTTGGTTGTACATATATAAAGGAATCGAGATAGATATAGACTTCCATATATCAAAATAATCAGGATCGAAAAAAAATTTGATTGAGCCATGTCCGTCCGTTAACACGATAACTTGAGTAAATTTTGAGGTATCTTGATGAAATTTGGTATGTAGGTTCCTGAGCACTCATCTCAGATCGCTATTTAAAATGAACGATATCGGACTATAACCACGCCCACTTTTTCGATATCGAAAATTTCGAAAAACCGAAAAAGTGCGATAACTCATTACAAAAGACAGATAAAGCGACGAAACTTGGTAGATGGGTTGAACTTATGACGCAGAATAGAAAATTAGTAAGATTTTGGACAATGGGCGTGGCACCGCCCACTTTTACAAGAAGGTAATTTAAAAGTTTTGCAAGCTGTAATTTGGCAGTCGTTGAAGATATCATGATGAAATTTGGCAGGAACGTTACTACTATTACTCTATATGTGCTAAGTAAAAATTAGCAAAATTGGATGAAGAACACGCCCACTTTTTAAAAAAAAAATTTTTTAAATTCAAATTTTAACAAAAAATTTAATATCTTTACTGTATATAAGTAAATTAAGTCAAAATTCAACTCCAGTAATGATATGATGCAACAAAATACAAAAATAAAAGAAAATTTGAAAATGGGCGTGGCTCCGCCCATTTTCATTTAGTTTGTCTAGAATACTTTTATTGCCATAAGTCGAACAAAAATTTACCAATCCTTCTCAAATTTGGTAGGAGCATAGATTCTATGACGGTAACTGTTCTCTGTGAAAATGGGCGAAATCGGTGGAAGCCACGCCCAGTTTTTATACACAGTCCACCGTCTGTCCTTCCGCTCGGCCATTAACACAATAACTTGAGCAAAATCCGATATATCTTTACTAAACTTAGCCCACGTACTTACCTGAGCTCACTTTTTCTTGGTATAAAAAATGGGCGAAATCTGACCATAACCACGCCCACTTTATCGATATCGAAAATTACGAAAAATGAAAAAAATGCCATAATTCTATACCAAACACGAAAAAAGGGATGAAACATGGTAACTGGATTGGTTTATTGACGCAAAATATAACTTTGGAAAAACCTTTGTAAAATGGGTGTGACACCTACCATATTAAGTAGAAGAAAATGAAAAAGTTCTACAAGGCGAAATCAACAGCCCTTGGAATCTTGGCAGGAATACTGTTAGTGGTATTGCATATATAAATAAATTAGCAGTACCCGACAGATGATTTTCTGGATCACCTGGTCCACATTTTGGTCGATATCGCGAGAACGCCTTCACATATACATCTAAGGGCCACTCGCTTTTAAAACCCTCATTAATACCTTTAATTTGATATCCATATCGTACAAAAACATACCAGAGTCACCCCTGTCCCACCCTAATGGCGATATCTCGAAAAGGCGTCCACCTATAGACCTAATGCCCCCTCCCTCTTAAAATGGTCAGTAACACCTTTCGTTTGATACCCATATCGTACAAACATTCTAGAGTCACCCCTTGCCCACCCTAATGGCGATACCTCGAAAAGGCGTCCACCTATAGACCTAGTGTCCACTCCCTCTTAAAATGCTCAGTAACACCTTTCGTTTGATACCCATATCGTACAAACATTCTAGAGTCACCCCTGGCCCACCCTAATGGCGATATCTCGAAAAGGCGTCCACCTATAGACCTAATGCCCACTCCCTCTTAAAATGCTCAGTAACAGCTTTCGTTTGATACCCATATCGTACAAACATTCTAGAGTCACACCTGGCCCACCCTAATGGCGATATTTCGAAAAGGCGTCCACCTATAGAACTAAGGATTACTCCCTTTTAAAATACTCATTACCACCTTTCATTTGATACCCATATCGTACAAACACATTCTAGAGTCACCCTGGCCCACCCTAATGGCGATATCTCGAAAAGGCGTCCACCTATAGACCTAATGTCCACTCCCTCTTAAAATGCTCAGTAACACCTTTCGTTTGATACCCATATCGTACAAACATTCTAGAGTCACCCCTGGCCCACCCTAATGGCGATATCTCGAAAAGGCGTCCACCTATAGACCTAATGTCCACTCCCTCTTAAAATGCTCAGTAACACCTTTCGTTTGATACCCATATCGTACAAACATTCTAGAGTCACCCCTGTCCCACCCTAATGGCGATATCTCGAAAAGGCGTCCACCTATAGACCTAATGCCCACTCCCTCTTAAAATGCTCAGTAACACCTTTCGTTTGATACCCATATCGTACAAACATTCTAGAGTCACACCTGGCCCACCCTAATGGCGATATCTCGAAAAGGCGTCCACCTATAGAACTAAGGATTACTCCCTTTTAAAATACTCATTACCACCTTTCATTTGATACCCATATCGTACAAACACATTCTAGAGTCACCCTGGCCCACCCTAATGGCGATATCTCGAAAAGGCGTCCACCTATAGACCTAATGCCCACTCCCTCTTAAAATGCTCAGTAACACCTTTCGTTTGATACCCATATCGTACAAACATTCTAGAGTCACCCTTGGTCCACCTTTATGGCGATATCTCGAAAAGGCGTCCACCTATAGAACTAAGGATTACTCCCTTTTAAAATACTCCTTACCACCTTTCATTTGATACCCATATCGTACAAACACATTCTAGAGTCACCCCTGGCCCACCCTAATGGCGATATCTCGAAAAGGCGTCCACCTATAGACCTAATGCCCACTCCCTCTTAAAATGCTCAGTAACACCTTTCGTTTGATACCCATATCGTACAAACATTCTAGAGTCACCCCTGGCCCACCCTAATGGCGATATCTCGAAAGGGCGTCCACCTATAGACCTAATGCCCACTCCCTCTTAAAATGCTCAGTAACACCTTTCGTTTGATGCACATATCGTACAAACACATTCTAGAGTCACCCCTGGCCCACCCTAATGACGATATCTCGAAAAGGCGTCCACCTATAGACCTCATGCCCACTCCCTCTTAAAATGCTCAGTAACACCTTTCGTTTGATACCCATACCGTACAAACATTCTAGAGTCACCCCTGGCCCACCCTAATGGCGATATCTCGAAAAGGCGTCCACCTATAGACCTAATGCCCACTCCCTCTTAAAATGCTCAGTAAAACCTTTCATTTGATTCCCATATCGTACAAACACATTCTACAGACACCCCTGGTCCACCTTTATGGCGATATCTCGAAACGGCGTCCACCTATGGAACTAAGGATCACTCCTTTTCAAAATACTCATTAACAGCTTTCATTTGATACCCATATCGTACAAACACATTATAGAATCACCCCTGGTCCACCTTAATGGGGACATCTCGAAAAGGCGTCCACCGATAGACCTAAGGCCCACTCCCTCTTAAAATGCTCAGTAACACCTTTCATTTGATACCCATATCGTACAAACAAATTCTAGAGTCAGCCCTGGTCTACCTTTATGGCGATATCCCTAAATGGCGTTCATCCATAGAACTATGGCCTACTCTCTCTTAAAATACTCTTTAATACCTTTCATTTGATACACATGTTATACAACCACATTCCAGGGTTACCCCAGATTGATTTTCCTTATTTTGTCTCCATAGCTCTCAACTGAGTATGTTATGTTCGGTTACACCCGAACTTAGCCTTCCTTACTTGTTTTGTTTTGTATTGGAATGCAGGCATAAACTCAGATGACATGACGAAGGCTCGTGAGTATCCCCTTTGAAAGTGAACACCATAAGTTTTTGTAAGTGAAAATTTTCCCGCCCATCGAACGAGTGACTTCTCATGTCAATTAAAGCCAATAGTCCCATGGAGGAATTGAACCACTTCACAATTGAACTCGGACCACCGAGTTAACTGGAATTGAACCAATACGACAAATCGAATACAAAAGTGAATTTGTACCCGCACCACCGGGGCTTAGGGATCAATGCATGGGTTTTCTACCTCTTGACCAATGTTCTTTTATGACATTATTAATTTTTCAGCTTTTCCGAGCTTGGGGGATCGTGTGTATCCGTTTAGGAGGTCGCATTGCCATTTGTCATGTTCGATGGCGCCACCTACTACTAAGGCACGATTTGTCCTACTTAAAAGCCCGCTCTTGTTTTGAAGTTCCCTCTTAGTGCCGAATCTCGCCTCTTATGTTTTTTGTAAGTTTTTAATGTGTCTTTGGACATTTTGTCTGTTTATAGACATTTTTGTTTTCGTTAGATATTTTTAATATCCGATTTGTGGAATTTTTTCCCACTTTGCGTGGTTCTAGTGGAATTTCTATTTTCCGCCACAGCTTTTTTTTTATAAAGTGGATTTTGCTTACTTTTTATTTGTTTATTAGCTCTGAATAATTCATCGCCACTGTCAAAATTGCGGGAGGGGGGGGGGGGGGGGGGGGGCGAACGAGTCTTATTATTTCTTAAGTTTCTACTTTCCTGTTCGTGTAGAAGAACAGCCTTTATGTCCTCGTTAGTGCGCTCCCTGAAGTTTGCTAAAGCCTGGTAATTTATCCTAGCTGTCCTATTCAGAAAAACATCAGCCGGTATGCGCTTTATTACGGAATGTATCATGTTATTATACCTATCCACAGTTATTGCGACGCGTTCTTCAGGTGTTAATCTAGGAAGTTCAAGGGAAAGGCAGCGGTATATTTCGATCAAGGTAGAGTGTAGCCTCTCTACCTGACCATTGGCCTCGCTTCGCTGCGTTGGTGTTTGGTATATTTCTATCCCTAAGGACCTGATATAATTTAATACAAGTGGTGACAAAAACCCGCGTTCGTTGTCCATGACCAAGGCTCGTGGCACTGTGAAATAATGCAGCGCGATCGTTAGGTTCATTCGCAAATGAGGAGATGACTTATTTTTGATTGGGAAGAGCTTAGCAAATTTGGTAAATCTGTCGATACAACTCAAATATTTTTGTCGTTCAATTTCGAAAATGTCGATGTGCAAGATTTCGCACGGATAACTAGGAATGGGAGTTGGTTGCTCATATGGTTTAGAAGGGTGCCTATCGTATTTGTTCAATTTACATGTTTCGCATTGGCTAATGTATTCCCTAATCTGTTTGGACATTGCGGGAAAATAAACTTTTCCAGTACCTGTTCCCTATTCTCACGAGCATTTCGATGCGCGCGCTTGTGCTCCTTCTCAATAATGTCGAATACCCTATCAGCTATTGTCACATCTTCTACCACGCGCTGCGTGATCCTAATTTTATATCTGCTGAAATTGTTAACGTATACAGCCTGCAAACTATGGAGGTCATCTTCCGGAATTTTAATGCCATTTATAACATTTGGGTTGAGGTAATTTTTGAGGACTGGTGACAAAGCTTCGACGCTTAATACAGGCATTGTGATAAAGTACCTCTTGTACCCCCTATGAGGCTCTTCTGTACACTCGCAACTCACCCCCCCCCCCCCCCGCCTAAAAATTATTTGATTTCTAAACACATTTATGGGTGCCTCTACGTGAGGTATGAGGTCAGAGCTATCCTGCTCTGCGGAGTGCATGGTACCCTCTGAAGCAGTGTCAGTTTCAGACACCGCGTCAGCTATAGTACTCGATGGTTGTGAGTGCGTTCACTTCCGTCTTGAGACGGAAGAGTGCATCAGCGACTACATTTGTCCTACCTGGCTTGTAGATTAACTCGCAGTTATATTCCTCTATACGAGCTTTCCATCGCTTGAGCTTTGCATTGTAATTGCGATTACTCAAGGAGAATGTCAGAGTTTGGTGATAAGTGTAAACCCTAATTTTGCTTGCGCCATAAAGGTAGGAGCGCAAATTATCTAGTGACCAAACAATAGCTAGAAGCTCTTTTTCATTCGTAGCGTAGTTTTCTTCGGCTTTGTTTAGGGACCGCGATATGTAAGCTATCGGTTTATCGTCGCCTATTGATCCTTGGAAAAATCTGGAAATGCTAATACGTCCGCTGACATTAATAGTTGCTTCAGCTCGCAGAAGGCCTCTAAGGCATCCTTGTTAAACATAATCGCTACATTTTTGGACGCGTTCCCTTTTACCTGTGCAGTTTCCCCCCAAGAGAGGTTGGTGAGTGGCTTTGCGACCTTGGCCTAATCCTTAATGAATTTCCTATAGTATGAGGTCATACCAAGGAAACTTTTGAAATCCTTCAAATTTTCCGGGGGTGAAATCGTTTTAATAGCTTCTACCTTTTTTGGGTCAGCGCGTACTCCATCGAGAGTAATAACAGAAATTCGACTTCTTTTTCAAAGAAGCATGTCTTTTCCAAATTAACCTTAAGATTTCCCTCCCAAAGCGTTGCAAAAACCTTCTCAACATTAACAAAGTGTTCCTCTGCATCCTTGCCAAATACGATGATGTCGTCGATATAGACGTAACAAATTTTCCCGATGTACTGGTTGAGGACATCGTCTATCATCCTTTGGAAAATCGCAGGCGCATTTTTCAACCCGAATGGCAACCGAAGAAATTCATATTTGCCATTCATTGTGGAGAAGGCTGTCTTTGGGATGTCCGAATCCTTCATGGGAATTTGGTGAAATCCGGAAGTCTAATCAATTGTAGTATAGAAGTTGGCTTGGCCAAGGCTGCAAAGAGTCGCGTTTATATCGGGAATTGGTTAAGTATCGGCGATAGTTACACTGTTCAACCGTTTATAGTTTATAACCATACGATACTGTTTGTCCCCATTCGCCTTAGGCTTTTTAGGGACTACCCAAATTAGAGAATTGTATGGGCTTTTTGACGGCCGGATGACACCTTCGTCTAGGAGCTCATTTATCTATTTTTCGACTTCATCTCTCATACATGCTGGGTAGGGGTAGAATTTACTATACACCGGTTCGTCAGTTGATGTTTTTATTTCTGCACGGACATTCGTGTTTGCAAGCTCATAACCGTTAAGTGGTTTGAAAAGACCAGAGTATTTTTCCAATAGTGAATTGACCTTTCCATGGATATCAAGAGGTTGGTCCTTTCCTAATGTGAAGTTTACATCGAGAGATCTTCTGTCTTTTAAGGGGATTTTGTAATTGTCTATACTAAGGAGGTTATTCTTCCTATCTATTATCGCGCCTAATTTCCTCAGGGTATCGTCCCCAATGATTCCGCAGAATTCACTGAGAGTCGGTAAAACGAAGAAATCAAATTCGGTGGAGTTACCCACACTTTCGAATAATTTTAGTTTTACTTTATCCTTTATTGGCACGCTACCCCCCACCGAAGCTACATTGAATCATTTTTTTACAGGAGTTGTTTTCGTTGCAATATTATTTTTTATGAAATTCTTATTTGCGCCGGTATCCACGAGGAAATCCAGCACACGACCGGCAGGCAAGGTATATTCTAAGTATGGTACGCTAGATGACCGGAAGACAGAAAATCCTCCGAGTTGTTTTCACTTGGCGATTCCTTCAGGTCCACATCTCTCTCTTCGTTCTCCCCGGGTGTAGTATGGAACACCCTTTGCGGCTTCCGTGGTCGATTTTCTGAACTTGCGCTTCTTTTAAACGGATTTGGGCGATTCATGTAATTAACGTTGCGTGTCTGTACCGAGGGGTCTACGTCCATTTTCTCTACAGGCGAATGTAGTGGGGTGCTGGCATTTCCAAATCGACCTGACGGGCGGTCACTCCTTACATATGATTGCTTTTCCTGGTTGCGCCAAGTAGGTTTAGGGGGTAACTGGGGAGGCATGATCCTATTCCTAAATGAGGAGGTACCTAGCAAATTGTTAACAGGGACAGCCACACGTTTATTGGAATTGTTCGTATGAACGGAAAAATTGCGCAAATCCACATTTTGGATTTCCAAACAGGCTAATATGCCTCTTTCAATGTTTTAGGGCATCGTATAAGGAGCATTCACGACATTTCGCCATTAAGCCCACGTATAAAATGTCCAGGGTCGGTAGGTTTCTACCAGAACTTTAACGGCATCTTCCGTGTAGGATTCGGCTTTTATTTTATTAATAATAAGGGAGAATTGATGATTCACCCTGGCGTAGAATTCATCAATTCTCATTCCCTTTTGCTGTAGCTGGTGCAGTTGGTGTTCGAGTGTACCAACATCCCTCTTATCTGCGTAGTGCAGGGAGAGGCATTCCTTAATTTTTCCCCAATTGCTATCGAATATTTTCTAGGAAATAAGTGCAGAATCAGCTGGTCCCCGCACCTCCTGCCTAATATGTTGGAGAATCGCTCGGTAAAGGGGCTTTCCCTTCATTACCGCAAAGTCTGAAAGGATCACTTGCACAGAGTGAATCCATGAGATGTACTGGACAGGGTTACCTTCAAACACTTGTAGCTCCTTAACACAATCAGGGAGCCTAAGATATCTCTGATCTTTGCCTCAGAGGTGGGTGGCTGAGTCACCACTTGTTTAACCACTGAAGTAGTGGTCGCTGTGGATGAAGAGCTAGCTGAATCAACGCAAGCCACCCGCCTTTCTAGCAAATTTATTTTTTCAAGAAGGGCGTTGATGGCCCCAGTCAAATTTGTCACTGTGGCTCATATCTTCCATTTTTTGTGGGAATATTTTTTATTTTACTTTACCTTTGTGTTTTTATACTCAGTTGAGCAGAGCTCACAGAGTATATTAACTTTGATTGGATAACGGTTGGTTGTATAGGTATAAAGGAATCGAGATAGATATAGACTTCCATATATCAAAATCATCAGTATCGAAAAAAAATTTGATTGAGCCATGTCCGTCCGTCCGTCCGTTAACACGATAACTTGAGTAAATTTTGAGGTATCTTGACGAAATTTGGTATGTAGGTTCCTGGGCACTCATCTCAGATCGCTATTTAAAATGAACGATATCGGACTATAACCACGCCCACTTTTTCGATATCGACAATTTCGAAAAATCGAAAAAGTGCGATAATTCATTACCAAAGACGGATAAAGCGATGAAACTTGGTAGGTGAGTTGAACTTATGACGCAGAATAGAAAATAAGTAAAATTTTGGACAATGGGCGTGGCACCGCCCACTTTTAAAAGAAGTTAATTTAGAAGTTTTGCAAGCTGTAATTTGGCAGCCGTTGAAGATATCATGATGAAAATTGGCAGGAACGTTACTTGTATTACTATATGTATGCTTAATAAAAATTAGCAAGATCGGAGAACGACCACGCCCACTTTAAAAAAATTTAATATCTTTACAGTATATAAGTAAATTATGTCAACATTCAACTCCAGTAATGACATGGTGCAACAAAATACAAAAACAAAAAAAATTCAAAATGGGCGTGGCTCCGCCCTTTTTCATTTGATTTGTCTAGGATACATTTAATGCCATAAGTCGAACAAATATTTACCAATCCTTGTGAAATTTGTTAGGCGCTTAGATTCTAGGAGGATGGCTGTTTTCTGTGAAAAAGGGCGAAATCGGTTGAAGCCACGCCCAGTTTTTATACACAGTAGATCGTCTGTCCTTCCGCTCGGCCGTTAACACGATAACTTAAGCAAAAATCGATATATCTTTACTAAACTCAGTTCACATAATTATCTGAACACACTTTGTCTTGGTATAAAAAATGGCCGAAATCCTACTATGACCACGCCCACTTTTTCGATTTCAAAAATTACGAAAAATGCCATAATTCTATACCAAATACGAAAAAAGGGATGAAACATGGTAATTGCATTGGTTTATTGACGCAAAATATAACTTTAGAAAAAAACTTTGTAAAATGGGTGTGACACCTACCATATTAAGTAGAAGAAAATGAAAAAGTTCTGCAGGGCGAAATCGAAAGCCCTTGGAATCATGGCAGGAATACTGTTCGTGGTATTACATATATAAATAAATTAGCGGTACCCGACAGATGATGTTCTGGGTCACCCTGGTCCAACTTTTGGTCGAAGTCTCGAAAACGCCTTCATATATACAACTACCACAACTCCCTTTTAAAATACTTATTAACACCTTTCATTTGATACCCATGTCATACAAACAAATTCTAGAGTCACCCCTGGTCCACCTTTATGGCGACATCTCGAAAAGCCGTCTGCCTATAGAACTAAGGCCCACTCCTTTTAAAATGCTCATTAGCACCTTTCATTTGATACCCATATCGTACAAACAAATTCTAGTGTGACCCCTGGTCCACCTTTATGGCGATATCTCAAAAAGGCGTCCACCTATAGAACTAAGGCCCACTCTCTTTTAAAATACACATTAACACCTTTCATTTGATACACATATCGTACAAACAAATTCTAGAGTCACCCCTGGTCCACCTTTATGGCGATATCTCGAAAAGCCGCCTGTCTATAGAACTAAGGCCCACTCCTTTTAAAATACTCATGAGCACCTTTCATTTGATACCCATATCGTACAAACAAATTCTAGAGTCACCCCTGGTCCACCTTTATGGCGATATCTCGAAAAGGCGTCCACCTATAGAACTAAGGCCCACGCCCTTTTAAAATATTCATTAACACCTTTCATTTGATACCCATATCGTACAAACAACACATTCCAGGGTTACCCTAGGTTCATTTTCCTACATGGTTATTTTCCCTTATTTTGTCTCCATAGCTCTCAACTGAGTATGTAATGTTCGGTTACACCCGAACTTAGCCTTCCCTACTTGTTTATACTTACGTGATGAGATAAATCATCCGTATTATATCAGAACTACACTGCAGTGCGTACAGGAGCTCTCAGGAATTTTCACTAGTGACCACGATTATGTTGCAATGCGTCCAGGCACTTCAGGAACTTCCACTAGTAGGTAATGCCGGCAGTATGCTGATGATCTTGCCAGAAATTCTCCTTTAGTTTTTTCCACGGTTTCCTTCTTTCAACCAATTCTTTAGGCAGCTCTTTCTTCTTTGCAAAGACAAAAAACTGACTGTTTTTAGCACTTTTTTTCACAGTTTTTTCTTTCTTTTTTTCGAACAAATTCTTTTTTGAATTTTTTTCACAGTGCACTTCACTTCCTGGGTGCCTTCTCGGGCGCCAGTTAAAGGACTATAGTCCTTGGTTATAAAAAAAATGTATTTGTTGGGCCAACTCGTCCAACCAACAGCACTAAACAACACAAGTTCAAATAGTATTCTTCAAGTATATTTTAATGTAATTAATTCACAATTAGAACTAAGACTAACTTATGGTTAACGCTAATCCATCCCGAACTCGACTGCCGGGTCTGCCGCAATTGCTCCCCTATATAGTCAGTCAACAAGCCGCGACACGCCTCTTGCGTAACTTGTTGACAGCCCGCTGTTTGAGAATGTTGAAGTCGGTTTCTTCCCACAGGTGCTGTATGTGTGCATTTCACAATCATGTGTAATAGAATTTAGCTGACTGTGCGTCTGGAGTAGTTCCATAGCATGAGTGTTAATTGCCGTCACTAACCATGGCCTTGAATAAAGGTGTTAAGTTGCCATGCGCGGCCGTATGTAGTGAGAACCATAATTTGCAGGTGTTAATTGCCGTCACTAACCATGGCCTTGAATAAAGGTGTTAGGTTGCCATGCGCAGCCGTATGTTGTGAGAAATATAATTTGCTGACTCGGCGCGCGTGTACTGGCCATACGTGGGAATGTTGCGATAAGGGCAACTAGCGCGTGTTAACTTGCATTATGAGTATTTTTATGGAAAACGGTTGCGCCATCTGACATGAAGAAGTAAGTTGCAAGCAAAGCATAAGAAGAATTTGACATTTGCTTTGGCTAAGGGTGCTGGCACACATTGCAAGTGAAATTATTTTTCCCTCTTGCTAGTAACTTTTCTAGCAATATAACAAAAGAATACGACACAAAATATGTTAGGAAGTATTTTTGTTGTATAGGTGCTTTTTTTTTTTTATATAAAAAATTTCATTGCGTCGCGGCCTTTAGATAAGCCTGTAGTCTGTAGTGTAGCGTTACAAGATAACGACCTGTATCTGAAACTTCACCTGCGACTAGAAGTATACCAAAATACAACGGACAGCAAGCAACAACTGATGCATCTGACAGCTGGAAAACAACAGCAAAGCACACGGCAGGTGTTACCACAGCCACAAACAGCTAATTCTCAACGCGTTTACAAAAGTACGGGTAAAATAAATGAATTTGCTATAGACACTTCACTCCTCGTAGGTTTGTCAGTAGAGGTGGTTGCCTTATTAAAATAAATATACAGTGCTGTCAACAATTATAAGCTTAAAATAACTATAGGTAATATAAAAGAAAGCAGAGATGCGATGATTCTGCTTTTGCTTATGAAATTGGCTTTAAATAATTGTGACTGTATTCCGCTGCAGCGAAATCTCTCAATATACGATTTGAAGTTTGAAGTTAACATATACAACCTGTTTTCATATGGGGACTTTTACTAGAGATCAATGAGCTTCCGCTCGTTTTGAGACCAGCTTCCCCTTACTTATGTCCAAGACGCTCAGGAAGACCCGCTCCAGGGACGCTGCTCAATTATGTTTCCGGATATGGAAGGATGAGGGTGATAAGCGGTAAAGAGTTCCTTACGTTTATATTTCCCAATTTTCGGATGTTCTAGTTGCGCAGTGTCATTTTGGGGGTATTCTGCATTTATGTCAGTTTTCTGAAAGGAACCCGTCCCCACAATATTGTTAAACTCATCTTCATCCCAAAGTTGGAAAAACGCTCTTCAGTCTCTCACAAAGATTTTATACCAATCATTCTCGTCTCATTCCAAAGAAGCTTACAACAACTTGATGCGGCTCATATAAAAGTGAGAAGCGGTAGGAGGCCACTGGGGCAGACCTACTCTGTGTATGCTACTTTGGGTTGAAGTTGTAAACGACCTGCATCAGAACCTAACGGTGAAGGTCTGCAAAGTTGTGGTCTATTCGAGTGCAATCCTGAGGGTATGAAGTTCGGCACTCAACCCAATGATCATGATTAACCTGCCAGGAGCTAGAAGCCACCGGAAAATTTTGAATTCATCGCTTTATTGAAATTTACATAATATAAACTCATATAGCCAATCTAACAATGTACCACGCTATGTAAGGAAATACTTGGCACAGACCTACTTCTTGGTAAAAGTTATCAGGGTGCTTGGTCTAAAGGATATTCGAATACAGACTGGCTGGCCACTTTCTTTCCTTCTGTGTATGTGGACCTCGAGCTAGTCTTGCGAAACTGTTATCGACGAGTGGTCGGTTTGTTATAGTTGTGTTATCGATGAGGTACGTTCTATTGATTTGTATTATAACGTTCACAACAAAAGTTATCGGCAGTCGCATCTTCCTTCTGCTAACTGGCGCAAATTGGTCAAACCAAGGGAACTTAAATCGTTTTCTACCTAGTCCTTTCAGGGGAGTGGGGCTGCCCTCTTCCTCTGCTATCGCTGAGTTGCCAATTTCTTATTGGCGAGTTTTTGGTTTCTTATCGAAAAGTTATAGAAAATATATCGAAAATTCGAATTTTGATATCGGATTGTTCGACAAGGTATCGATTTGATATATGTCGGTGTGGTACCGGTGTGTTATCGACGAGATATATAGTTATCGATTGGTTTTTGAAACTGGCTATAGATTTTCTATCGATTGCAAAGCTTACGATGAGTTAAAGATATTTTTATAGACAAGTTATGGGTTTGTTATCGAAAATGCATCGATTTCTTATCGGAGTATGACCAATTTTTTCGCTGTGTTATCGATTTTTTATAGAACGGTTATCGACTTGTTTTCAAAATGTTATCCATTTTTTGTTGAAAGGTTATCGATTCGTTACCGAAAGTATGGTTATTTGTGGAAATGTTATCGATACATTAGTTATCGAAATTTTACCAATTTGTTATTGGCGAATAGAAGCCGATAAGCCAATGATAACAAGCTGATACTATGACGATTATAGAACAATAACTTATTGTTAGTATTGTTAGTTAAATTAAACACATTCGTTTTCTAGACCTACTTCTCTATGTTTACACATCGACCTTGGCGAATTTTTTATACCATTTTTATACCCAGCTGTACTTATATACAGGGTATTATAACTTTGGATAATGGTTGGTTGTACAGGTATAAAGGAATCGAGATGGATATAGACTTCCATATATCAAAATCATGAGTATCAAAAAAAAAATTTGTTTGAGCCATGTCCGTCCGTATGTTCGTTAATACGATAACTTGAGTAAATATTGAGATATATTCACCAAATTTGGTACACGAGCTTAACTGGACCCAGCATAGAATGGTATTGAAAATTAGCGAAATCGGATGATAACCACGCCCACTTTTTATATATATAAAATTTTTGAAAACACAAAAAACCTGATAATTTAGTTAATATTACACCTAGAATGTTGAAATTTGACTTGTGGACTGATATTGAGACTCTTGGTAAAAATTTGAAAAACATTTTTTTAAATGAGCGTGGCACCGCCTACTTGTGATAAAATCAATTTTACAAATATTATTAATCAGTACCTGGGGGACCGAGCTTTGCTCGGCAACTTTTCGTTGTGCTGGCAAGGTTTCTTTTTTTTTCGAATAGGTGGCAACCTTAAACGGCAACCCTTTTCAAAACTGTCCCTATTGTAATGCGGAGTGAAATACCTTTCGTTTGATACCCATATCGGCATATCTCATGCATTTTTTTTTTAATTTCGAATAGGTGGCAACCTTGTGAAACATTCTGAGTGGCAACACTTAGGTAGAAAGTCTGAGAAGGTTATACATTACCTCTGTGCAGATCGTTCGGCTATACAAACAAACAAGAATTGCTCGTTTAAAGTTATAAGATAAATCAAAAATCACTGGATAGTACCCTGTGGCTATAGGCTCCTGTGGTTAGGCCAGTCATTCCCTATGGGACTTTGATGTGGTGGAAAAGCTTAGATACTTAATAAAACCCGATTATTTCAGAAGGTAAAAGTCTACGTAGGGAGTGCTCTGCGTACCCTACCTGCGAAAGCGCTGGACACAATTTTTAATGACTTATCAAGAGATTTTTTGGTCAAGCAATTTGCGGCTTATTTGCTCTGCGGCTGCAAGAGCTGCCTGGCTGGAAAGGCAATATGAATGGCCATGCAGCTATTCTTAAGAATCGGGATTCGCCTTAGTCGGACTATTGCGATCCGACGATGTTGTCATACCGGATATGGATTATTGGTTGCAGTAGCCGCCGGGCTTAGGCGATATGCTTCAGATATATACTGACGGCTGCAAACTGGATAACAAGATGGGAAGCGGTATCTTTGTACCTCAACTAGGGAGGAATCTATCCTTTAGCTTACCCAATCACTGCAATGTCTTTCAGGGTCAACTCTAACAAAATTAGTATATCAGCCAGGCTGCACTAAAAGCGTTTGGATCGGTCACCTCTAAGCTAATTCTCCTTAGTCTGGTATAGGTCTGGTATGGACACTTGGATATGCCGAGCAATCGCTGACGAACTTGGCTGACGAACTTGAGCTGGCTTATTTGGAACCTAAGAAATTCCTGAGAAAATTATTTCTACTCTTTCCGCGGAATAAATTCAAATTTTAGCTGCAGCCGCTTCAAGTAGTGTACTTAGAATAATGCAAAGAAATCAATTCTCAGTGTTTTCATCACATGGAACTTTCTACACCTCTGAACGTAAACTCATAAGCCGACTGTTTTGGTATAACATAAAATTTCCAAACAACTTAAATTTTGAATTACATCTGTACACGATTAAATGTATGATATGCAGGATCTGGCGGCAGCCGTGGTGTGATGGTAGCGTGCTCCGCCTACCACACCAGAGATCCTGGGATCACGTCCCGGGCAAAGCTACATCAAAAATTTTAGAAACAAATTTTTTCAATTAGAAGAAAATTTTTCTAAGCGGGATCGCCCCTCGGCAGTGTTTGGCAAACACTCCGAGTGTATTTCTGCCATGAAAAGCTCTCAGTGAAAACTCATCTGCATTGCAGATGCCGTTCACAGTCGGCATAAAACAAGTAGGTCCCATCCAGCCAATTAGTAGGTATAAAATAAGAGGAGCACGACGCAAATTGGAAGAGAAGCTCGGCCTTAAATCTCTTCAGAGTTTAATGCGCCTTACATTTATTTTTTGTTATGATCTTACAAACGGCTTATACTACTTCAGACGACATGCACTTAAGAAAAATGTAAAAATTTACGCTTGATACGCTTGATTTATTTAGTACATAAGAACCTTTGTGTAATCAAGCAATCATAATTCCATACAGACATATTAAACGTAATGATTGAGCATGTGTGTGGTTACCTCATTTTGTTAAACTTCGCACAAGTACTTATTTTGCCAACATCAACAAGTACATATGTATGTACATATTTAAATATTACGGCATGCTTGCGAGTTTTTACATACAATTGATCCGACAATAAAATGTTGATATTTAGGTTTCCACAAATTAGCATTCTTATTTAACTCTCTTCCCCTTTTGAAAGATGTGCAATAAATAGCAGCAGATATATTATTTCAAGTGTAACATTTGTAAAGAGATGTGTACATATGTTTGTGTGTATGTATAAACTTACTGTTCATGCTTTGCTAACTTCCTTTCCACATGTGCCCTAACTTGTTCGGGTAACAAACGTACATACAATGCCAGGGCGTATACGTAACATTTCAAGGAAATCTATAAAGGCCCAGCCACAATGAAGTTTTTCATATAGATGTGTTCAACGCAATTTTATGCACGACAGTAACATCGCTGCAATCATGCAAGAGGTAAGCCGTCATCCAGTGAGTTTTCTAGCTCCATATCACGATCAATGGAATGCTCTGGGTCATTGGGAGAATTGAGAAGCAGAGGATGTGATATCTTTGTACATATGAGTTGTAAAAGGCAGATGTCGCTGTACGGCTAAAGGCCAACGACCCGCTGGAGATACCTTCAGGTGGTGGGCACGCTACATCTACACCACGGTAACCATCTTTAAAATAAGTCGCCCAAATCCCCGCAGCTCACTTTTTATGGTTTTCGAAAAGCTTGCTGGGACGCAAAATGCTTCAGTAAAACGGTTTTAATTTATTTAATAATTTGGGAAAAATTTAAACAACGTGATATCAGGACGGACAAGGCGACAGCTGTTTCGATTATACCTTGTAAATCTCTTGAAAGCCTTTTCTCCCGGGAGTGTGAGTCGAACCCGCACTCCTACGCTAGTTGAAATGGTTATAAACGCAGTCAGCTACGTCATGCCTTTGTTGTTGTAAAGTTTTTCCCAATTGCCTTCTTACGCATATATTATCTTTCACACATCACATAATTCGTATGTAGTTATGTGTTAAAGTTATGCATGTTTGTAAGGCGGTTTTCAGAGAAATATTTTGTTGTTGTTTTTGTTCTATTTATAGAACTACAACGAATTAACCAAATGTTGTCTACTTATATGAGTTTGCCGGGGATTGCCCGTATCGCGGTTTTAAATTTAAGGCATTTTTTAATTCTTAAATTTTCTTGCTTCACATAACCAAAGGGTTGTACTCATGTAAAAACGTTTACTACCAACGCAGCTCGAATTGTTAACAAAGCTGAAATTGATATGAATTGATGATATTGAGCTTACTACAAGCAGAACGGAGAAACTTTTTTGAACCACAAAAGATTAAAACAAAAACAAAATTTTTTGATAAAATGAAAACAAGTCTTTTTAAAGTTTGATAATTTTTTTCTAACTAAATACATCCATATCTACACAAGTATATAAACTACACAATGCTGGGAGCTTCGATTCCATTACTTAACGTGGAAGCTTCCGTTAATGCTGTCTACTCATTCCGATTGCAATTTCGACTACTTGGATAGGGAGTTGTAACAAAATGTAATGTTCAAATTCTTTTGCTAGAAGGTACCTATACCCGGCTGTATCACTTGGTTGATGTCCTTGTCAAGGAAAAGACCGACATCACCACCTAACAGGAAGCACGACAGGCTGGGCAGGGTAGAGGAGCGATAGAGCCTTCAGATATCTACTACAGTGGCCCTAATGCGAAATTCGGAGCCAAGGTTTTGGGTTTGTGGTGAAAAAGAAACATCGCCGCCAAGTACTTTCCTTCACGGCTGTGAACGAGCATCTCGCTGCGATCCGCATTAAAATGAAGTTTTTTAAAATTTCATTTATATGTACATATATGCCTACGCCTCTATAGGCGATGCAGATGAAAAGTACAAGGACTCCCTCTATGAAAAAACTAGAAGACATACGATGATCCGACGATTCCACCTCATCATCCTCCATACCGCTGCAGCAGGATGGGTTTTAGAGTATATTGAGATGTACCACTTGGATGCCCACTTGACAGTATCCTGTCAAAAATGCCAATGACCATTGATGGATGAGCCTTTGTGAACCAAATCATTTCGACAGACCTCCTGCCATTCACTTCAGTGCGAAAGGATATTGCTATCCTACAAGAGATGGTGTCCGCACAGGGGTTGCTGAGCTGACTCCAGTCCCATCTTCGCAGGGGTAGACCTCAGGTGGTCAGCGGAATCCCGAAATCCCTACAGCCATCTTCATCCGGTCCAGTTGTATCGATACGGCTAAGAGATATGCTTGACAGCTGCCCGGGATATCACTATGGCACATGTAACCAGTGCTATGGTTCAAAAATTAAATTTTTAATATTTAGATCCTTATATTTAACTTCATGTGAGTAATTTTTAGCCAGCTTGACTTCTGATTTTGATTCCGGTGCCGAGCTACATAAAGCAAATTTTTTTAATCCGATTCGGGTTTTGATAAATTCACTTCCTTAACATCTCACGTATGTACATTTCATGCATACACGCTATAGGAAACACATATTGATGCTGCATAGTCCGGGAGTCGTCTGCCAGATTGAGTAATAAATATTTTCAAAGCTGAAAGAGGACCTAACCCTGAGAGGTTACTTACTTACAACTGCCTAGGCTGTTTTCACAACCAATACATCTGCCGACGACTTTCCTACTCCATGGTCGAGCGTTGATGTCGGCCTTGTAAATGTTTTGATCTGCTTTGAACAAAGCCGAGTAGCTAAATTACATCACCACACAGCTCAGATTCAAACGGTAAAAGCTCAAACGGGACTCATAAGTTATCTTCTGCGAAAACGTGGACGAGTGTAGTGAGGCCGCAAAGTTCAGGAAGATTGTACCGAAGGATTGCCCACCTGGGCTCCTAGTTTATCTGCCGCAAAAACCTATACGAGTGTAGTGATTCCGCGAAGTTCAGAAAGATTCTACCGAAGGATTGCCCACCGTTGAGGTATGCGGATGAAAGCTAGCAATTGAGAAATGGCAAATGGTGGGTATTCTCACCAATGGCGGGTCATTGGATACAAGGTGGTCTGGCTGGTTCTTAACTATGAAACCTTGTGTGTAGTTCTAAACATTATTTCCACGATCAATAGGATAGAAGCATATCCATGATAGCTTTGCTTTGGTATTTGATATTTGCGCCTCTTGAATTGTGAGTCCAGGAGGGATTTCATGGTCCCTAGGAGAGGTAAGACCCTACTAATTGTTGTATATGTTTTACCTCCGCCCATAGATAATCTAACTTATCTCGCTATCAACATTGTTATGAAAAAATGGGAGAAAATACAAAATACAACGAACATACCCAAAAACGAATTCCGCGACATACTAAACTTTTGTCTCATGGACAACTAATATTTCATGTGTAACAGCAAAATATATACCCAAATATTTGGAATTCCCAACCAAAGCAGATATAATTATGGATGAATTACTCGAGAACACTTTCGCAACATTAAAGCAACAACACAATACGAAAATAAAATTTCTGGTAAAATATGTAGAAGGCATATTAGCAATCGTCACCCTCAACGATTTGGAACTAATTTTAAATACGCTCAACAGCTACCACAACAAGTTACAATTCACCCTGGAAGTAGAACAAAACAACAGCATCCCCTTTTTTGACGTCAAGATCCACAAATATGGATCTGTTTTATTCGATTGGTATACCAAACCTTCTTCATCGTTCATCGCAGCCCTTTAAATAGAAATTAAACACAGCAAGAAAATTCGTAAACAAAGTGCTGTCTATAAGCCGCGAATATTTCACAATGCCAATATCGAAAAAATATATCAAATATTAAGAAACAACAACTACCCACATAACATGATACAAAATCTAATACAGCAAAAAACACTGAGAACTGAAACGAAACATACCAAAGCACCAACATCAGAAACAACAAATTCAACCAAACAATACTACAGCGTTACATATATCCCCAAAGCATGAATATTAAGCCGAACATTAATAGCACATAAATCCAACTGCACCATATCCAGCATATTTACAAACACAAAGAGCTCCATCGAGACCCTACAAAAAAATAATGTTGTGTATGAAATCAGTTGCGTGGGAAATAAAAAAGTTAATGAAAATTGCAACCGGGTATATATTAGGACCACAAAGCGAAATCTGAGCGTACGACTAAAAGAACACGAAGCTGACATAGAGAAGAAAGGAACAACACTGCGTTATCACAACACATAACAACAACTGGACATACAGCTGATCTCGCGAATTACCAATTTTTTAGAGTTAAGAAAAAATATTATGTGAGTGATGTTAATTTTTGCTTACGTGTGTGTATGTATCTGTGTCTTTTATGTATCTTAGCTTAGCTAAAGTTGTTGTTTTTGTGACACCTTATTGTTGTTAATGTATATTATTTCAAAATTGTGACAGAACTAATGTAATTAATTCTTATGTTTTATTGTTGAAAATAAATAGACTTCGGCCCTGAAGAAGCTAGAATTGCCTACTGGAATCCACAATAGGTCAAATAGCCAAACAACAAAATATTAAAATTTATTAAAATTGACCGGAATAATCCAAAATACAGATGATGGAACCTTTCTGCTCTATAGAACCTATCCAACCTGGCACGATGTCCTTGTTGAACCCTTTTTGAAGTAAGAATAACTAACTAGCTACCATTGGTTATTATCGATTGTAGGAATTCGGAAGCGTGCTCCGCCTACCATACTGAAGAACTTGGATTCAAGCGGGATCGCCGCTCCGCAGTGATTTGGCAAACACTCCGAGTGTATATCTGCCATGAAAAGCTTCTCAGTGCAAGCTCGTCTGCCTTGCAGATGCCGTTCGGAGTCGGCATAAAACATGTAGGTCCCATCCCGCCAATTTGTAGAACAAATAAAAAAGGAGCACGATATAAATTGAAGAGAAGCTCGGCTTGAATATCTTTAGAGGAAGATTCTGTGGAAGGTTAAATAATGAATAAAGGAGACAATTAGTTCTTTAGGATCCTCTTTTCTGGTTTCCGTGTAAATCACTTTCTATTCGAGGGCTCTCATAACCGATCCTAGCCTGCCCTTGATGTCTAAATATAACTCTAAAGCTTTCAATAGAATAGATTTGGGTTTGCCAAAATATGCAACACTTTTAATGAGAAGTCCATTCAAGAAGACTTAGTTGCCGTAGGAGTCACCTTTTCAATGGCTTTCCAACTTTCACTTATCATACCTTTGCCAATGTAGTTTAAGGTGAAGTCTTTTGGTCTCATTCATCTGCTTCCTGTAAGATTTATGCAGCGAGTTAAGTTCAGACGGCCAGAGTGACACTCTAAGTCTGCAAATCCAGTGTGAAACAATTGAATGAGCTCATGACTTTCCTCTTTTAAATATGTAAGAAATTTTACCATTTTGTCCGTCTAATATATTGCAGACTTCCCTCGATATTAGCGTAATCAAACTCCGTTACACAGTCGTTGAATTGCTTGCTCAAATTTACCAGAGCATTGCATCTGCAAAGACTTACTTTCTACCTCCTTTATGTCACTACATCATCGGAAGTAATCATTGGAACCTGGGATCCACCTCACTGTTGTAGTGCACCGAAGTGCTAGTTTGTTTAGTTATTGTATATAATCTGTTCTAATTGCGATGAAGTGATCCTGCTTTGAGAAGCTTTGATCCAAACTTGTCTCGTTAAGGGCTGTCAGTTTCACCTGGAAGATGGAAATGGCTCGGTAATCTTGTATTAAGGTAAGCACAAAATTTTAGTCTACTAACTACTTCTAACTCCCCGTATAGCATCAAACTGTTGCAAAATTATGTACCTAGTTCCATTCGGTAACCACCTGGGACTCTCTTTACATATAGTAAAGTTTACTACGTAAATTGTTTAGTACCAAAGATGGACTCCTGCTCTCTGCTACATAATACAAAACTAATTTCAACTTTGTAATAATCATGGCGGGCGTCGTGGTGTGATGATAGCGTGCTTAGCCTATAACACCGTGGATACTGAGTTCACGCCCGTGCAAAGCAACATCGAAAGCTTTGAAAATATTTTTTTTTTAAGTAGAAAACTGTTTTCCTAATCGGAGTCGCCCTTGACAGTTATTTGGCAAGCACTCCGAGTATATATTTCTACTATGAAAAGCTTCTCAGTGAAAATTTATCTGAATTTCAGATGCCGCTCGGAGTTGGCATAAAACATGTAGGTTCGTCCCACCTAGTTGTAGGCAAAATTAAAAAAAAAACAAGGAGCAGGATGCAAATTGGTAGAGAAGCTTGGCCCAAAATCTCTTTGGGGTTTTTCGCGCTTTGCATTTATTTATTTAATAATCAATTCGCTCACTTTGTTTGATGTCGAAGTACCTCACTCAAATCGACCACTACGAACATGTAGCACTGCTACAACAACAGTAACAGCAGCAGAGGTCATCTTCGTCTTGTGACATTTAAACAAATTTAAATATGAAATAAGATATAAGTACACAGCAAATATGAAATACGACCACCAAAACCAAAATCTCATCCTCACCTCACTGATTTCTGACAGCAACTTTTTTTCTCTTTTCGACTGTTTCGCAAAATGAATAACAACATGTTCAAGCAGCATGAATTATCCAATTATCCAGGTTCATCAAGTACAACAACCAATATCAAAAAAAAAACAGAAAAAAGATGCTACAAGTTACTCTTCTTGCGCCGGAAATGGCAATCGAGACTTGAGCTTCCGTTGTCAACATCTTTTCGTGGAAATTTGTTCGACTGACGGGCGAAAGCTATTAGAGCCACAAATTGATATACCTTCCGCCTCCTCCCTCTTTCACGCTATAGCTCTTTTCATTTCTAGAATCTATCTTACCGTAGTTAAATATCTGTCAAAATCATTTTGACGCTTCATTTATTTATAAATATTTCCAGTTGTTATTTCCTACGAGTATACAAAATTGAACAAAGTCATTGAATTTTTGGGAGTTGAACGTTGAACCTGAAGAAATTTAAAAAACAAACAATCAAGCGAAAATCGCAAATCAAAGAAATTTTTCAATTCGGACTGACACCCAGTGGCTATTCAGCTTGGTTGCTTAACAATGACAGTGCATTAAGAGAAACACAAAAGAACCAAATATAGGACTAAGCGTGATGTAGACGTAAAAATCATTATCTATGAATAGAAGCAATTATCAGTCTCAATATGATGCCGAAATTGTTCAAGTGTAGCACTAATAAATTCAACTTACTTATGTACCTTTTTTGTTCAGAGTATGAGATATGTTTACCAGTGGCGTAGTGAGGGAGGGGAGGGCAAGGGACATCTTGCCCAGGGCGCCAAATGGTCGACAAAGCAGAACTCCCTGGATAATTTGTATTTTTATCATAACTGATTTCTGGAAAATATTGATTTCTAAAATGTTCTATACTAAAAAATGCTTGCAAATATCCGGAAAACTTGCGACAGATTGCAAAATAATTGAAAGCATATATGTTTTTTCTCACGTTCAGCGTTACGATGGGAATTGTTAAAAAATGATTTAACAAAAACTGTCAAACCTGAATCTGAAACACGATGGAGCGCCAGAATAAAATCGTTTAATATACCCGCGGTAGGTATGCCTGTCGTGAGAGGCGTCTAAAATACCAAATAGTCTCAAGGGATTGTGTAGCACAACCCTTTCAAGGGGTTGCCAGCGCAATATATAGCTTCTCCAACCCAATTGTCAACCTCACCTATCGGCGGCGAATCCTGTTTCATTGACAGCCGAGGCTCTGGCGACCCTGAACTCCTCATGGATCTAGGGGGTGGGAGGGCGGTATGGTCTAGATAGTCGCATGTGGTCATACCAAATCGTTCCCGAGATGTTCGGGCTTGGTACCGGAACGTACCAGATATGCATCCAGCAAAGGACCATCAACATCGATAACACTCGCCAAGACCTTAGGGGAGCGGCCTTATCGCTACAACAACAACAACAACCACAAATGACACTAGAAGCAAAGCTACAATTCTGTTGCAAAATAAACTAAATTTGAGTTTCATAACATTAGTTCATTTCTGGTATGAACTCTTAAGGAGAATTGATCGTGTGCAGCTCAATTTACACGATCCGGGGATGAATTTTAGAGAAGCGTATCATGATCATAAATCATTACCTACTGAACTATAAGAAATTTGAGTTACTCTCTGTGAAGAAGCAATAGAAAAAGCGAAGTCTTTTTGTGAAAAATGGGATATTGATATAATAAAATGTGTAAGAGGGCGCCACAAAATTCCCTGAGAATCGGCTGCAGATGTTGTTCTTTACGCAGAATGGGAAATTTCTCGCGTGTGTTGCGAAAAGTCTTCTCTATCGTCTCCAACAAGAAATGCGTACTAGATTTACACGATTACATGACCATAATTTTAAATTTGGATTTCTCTAGACGTTGTTAAACAAGGATAATAACGACGTAAAAAAAAATATTTTGCTCCGGGCGCAAGAAAACCTCACTATGCCACTGATGTTTGCAAATATTTTATATTAATTTGATTTTCAAGTCCTTCGCCTAAAAATTCAGCCGGTGCCAAACCTTTTCACACATTAATCATACGCCATGGCGTCCCTCCATGCAGGCGTCTATCAGTCACCTTATTAATAGTGACTGATTGTAATGGAATTTATACCGACAAATATTTAAAAAAGTAATAAAAAATAAAAATAAAGGTGAAAGTATTGACCTTGTGGGCGCAGAACGCAAATACACATACATAAATACATATTCAAAATGTATATATATCCCTCTACATGTCGTGCCCTCACCAATAGTCAGCGTAAATAAAGTAAATGAATAAAATAAAAATGAATTTACAGCATACTATGATTGATAACAAATAAATAATGAAATTTATAAAAGAATTGACTTAAATTAATGCCCATAAGTTGAACTGATTGATTGTGAAATTTGTATTTGTATTATGGTTGTTGCTGTTGCAGCTTATGGACGGAAAGGCTCATGCTGTGAAGTTGAGCGGATATTAAATATGAACAGTGGATCCAATTGAGTATGAAATATTGAAATATTATATAGCTTACTTTTTTTGATGTGATAATATTTACGTTTACATTATGGGGGAATTCAGAGAGTTACGCATAACTTGTTGTGGGTAATTAAAACGTTCAGTTGATATTGTGACGAATATTAGCAAAATTAAGGCATACGATCATCTCTAAGCCGATACTAAGCAGTGACTTGTATCTACATAAACAAATCAATCATTATGTCTACACATATGTACAAACAAGATGCGGAGAGATATGCACAAACAGATGCATATAACTGAGATACTCACAAAAGTAAGCAATCATCGGTGGAAGTATAGCTGGTAAACAAGTAGTAAATTCTAGAAGAAGAAACGCCTAGAAGTATGCGAACAACACAGCAGAAAGTATAAGAGGGGCAAAAGCTAAGTAAGCAGAATCAGTTTGATTTAAACCCGCTAATGGTTGGGAAGTATAAGTGTTATTGCGAAGTACTTTAATAAAGACCATTTTGCATTATTGAATATTGGACTTATTTATTCAACAGTTTAGCGATACGAACGTTAGTAGAAGGTGTGAAATAAGCGGAGTCTAACTAAATTCATTACAATACTATTTAACTTAATTGGCGCTTAACAGTTTAAACGGTTATGGCCGTCCAACAAGGCGCGCCAGTCGCTTCTCCACTCTGCCAACTGGCGCTAATTGGTCACATTGAGGGAGTTTAAATCGTTTTCCATTTGGTCCTTCTAGCGGAGTGGGGGCCGCCTTCTACCTCTGCTTCCATAGACTTGTTCCGATAGAAACACATTCTTGGCCAGAGCGTCATCTTTAATTCGCAAAACATGGCCTAGCCAGCGCAGCCGCTGCGTTTTAATTCGCTGAACTATGTTGATGTCTGCGTAAATCTCGTACAGCTCATCATAAATCTTCTTCGGTACTCGCCATCGCCAACGCGTAGTGGTCCATAAATCTTTCTCTCTCGAACACTCCCAGAGTCGCTTCATCTGATGTTGTCATGGTCCATGCTTCTGCACTATGTAGCAGGACGGGTACGATAAGTGACTTGTAGAGCATGATTTTCGTTTGCCGAGAGAGAAGTTAACTTTTCAGTTCAGTTGATATATACCACAAAATAACTCAGTGAGTGTACATAAACCAAATCAATACGAGAAATTCAGAAAATGAGGGAACAGCCGCGAAGTATTAAAAAAAAATGAAACGAGAATATTTACGAAATTAAGACCCCTTATAGCTACAGTTGCTGTTATATTTACAGTTAGCGGAACGGTTACAGGCGCAAATGCGGTTATGGTTACTTTTACATTTCGATTTAAATCAAACAACTACTTTAAACTGGAAGAGGAATGTTGAGCAGAGATCAGAGAAAGTGCTAGCGGCGTGTTATACCTGCAAACGGGTCTTCGGAAGGAACTGTAAACTGTCGCAGAATATCATCCATCCGGCGGCCGCCTTGATGTAGCGGTAGTGTGCTCCGCCTACCACAGCGAAAATACTGTGTTCCCTCCCAGAGCAAAGCAACATCAAAAATTTAGAAACAAGTTTTTAGAAAAGGTTAAAAATGATTAAACATCTTTTTAAATTTGTTGCCTCTGCAAGAGTTCCTGCAGTGTTTGGTCGCAAAGGGAGCTCTCGGACTGAGAGAGAAAGGAAAGGTAAGGAAAGTGAAATAAAGGATAGGAAAGGTTATGACTGGAAAGAAAATGGAAAAAGAAAAGCAAGGGAGATTAAAGGAATGATAAAAAGTCAACAAACCCGTAGCCGAAACCGGACGTACGTTGTGCTATCAATTTGTTTGATGTTCATTATCGATGAGCTATTGGTTTATTATAGTTTTGTTATAAAAAAGTAATCAAGTTCTTATCGAAAAACTATCGATTTTATCGCAGAGTTATCGAAAAATTTTCATCAACAATGTATCGATATTCTATCGGGTTATTACTAAGAAGCTTTCGATTGTTTTTCGAAAAATTATATAAAAGGTTACAAAAAGTTTTCGAAATTTAACTCTTTGTTATAAAAAAATTATCGATTTTCTATCAAAGAATTGTGGACTTGCTATTAAAAAATTATCGATTTGATATCGAAAAACTATCGAAATTTTATCGGAGTCTTAGCAATTTTTTATCAGTGTTTTATTTATTTGTTATTGACGACTAATCAGTGTGTTATGAAACAGATATCGATAAAAGTTTGCTATAAAATCGATGACAAATCTGTAACATGGGTATAACAAGCCAATTAGAAATCAATAAGAAGCCGATGACTGCGATTTAGGGCTTTGATAAGGGCATTACAAAGATTCATTGCTTAACTGCTTCCGCAAACCAAGCGTAAACCTCACCTACCCGAGGGACATCCTGTTACAAATGTGAATGAATAATACACTTATTTAGCAAGTGAGGCGTTGGCGACTCCAAGCTCTTCGTAGAATTAGTGGGTGTGTGGGAGGTATGGCCTAGAAGGTTCAATGTGGCAATATGAAATCGTGCCGGCGATGGTCGGACGAGGTCCTTAATGCTACCTGTTACTGAGACGTACCGGATCTATACCAACATGGATGGAACTCCTCAAAACCTTCGAGGAGCGTCTTTATCGCTATAAAAACCACAATAGCAACGGAACATACATCTTTTATGCCGACTACGAATTCTGCAATGCAGATGAATTTTCACACAGAAGCTTTTCGTGATCGAAATACAACCGGAGTGTTTTCCAAAATACTGCCGAAGAGCGTCCTCGCTCTGAAAAAATTGTTTTGTTACTGAATTTTGTTTTTGTTTTAATGTTATTTTGTCGTGCGACCCAGGAACTCTGGTGTTGTAGGCGAAACATGCCATCGCCATACCACGGCGGCCGCTGCACCATTGGATTATGCTCTGACAAAAACCTTATGGACAACAAAATTACTGTGAACCAACCGAAATGATTGTGATGTCTTAAGGTTCTTATGGTCTTGTTTGGACAGTAAGAAAACAAATTTCTCTATCAAAATAAACTTCATTAAGATTACTTATCATTAAATTTTATAGAACTATCGCACTGATAATAATAATAATAATACCCAACGGATTAATAACCTCCAAAGCCCGTCCAACCGACGCGAGTGGCGCATCCGCATGACGCGCGGATTTGTTTTTGCCGAGTTGTTGATAGGCGGAGGTTTGTTAAGCGTTCAGATCTACAACTGCTCAGCTACAGAATAAAAATCATCAGCTTAGTATTATAAATAACAGTTAGAAATTATGCATATACTACATTGTTAAGTAAGTGAACTTTTTAGTACATAAAATTTTAATTTTTTTTTGTTTATTTTTGTTACGAGTTAAGATAGGGTATGACAGTTTTCTTTATGGTAAAACGTCAATCCGTTATATCAAATGAACTAGAATGAGTGTTGAGATCATGACACAAACACCGAAAAGGTTCGTTTAATTCCAAATTAGTTCTACACCGCCTCAAAAGAAGAGATTTGTAATGTCTTGACACTCGTGATGGGACGTTAAAGTTCACTTCGTTTAAGAGAATTGGGCTAGAAATCAATCCATTCAGTAGTTTAGCCAGAAATATTACGCCTAGCATTTCTCTACGACTTGCAAGAGTTGGAAGATTGATAAGCTTCACCGACTAGTATAAGGGGGAAGATTCTACGCAGACTCCCACTGAAAATTTCTTAAAGAGCAAAGTAGAAATTGCTTTTGCACTGATTCAAGTCTATCTGCATGAACTCGATATTTAGGATTCCAGACTATTGGTCCGTATTCTAGTATTGGTCTAACTAAATATCAAATATCATTAATAAATAGCAAGAACAGAATTGGACCTAGATGACTTCCCGGTGGGACGCCAGAGGGAACATTAATGACATCTGAAAGAGTATTTTTTAAAATAACTTTTTGCGTTCGACCGCAGAGATACGACGAGATCCGCAGTGTGAGATCAGGTTGGAAACCAAGCCGATTAAGCTTGTAGATAAGTAAGGAGTAGGATACTTTGTCAAATGCTTTACTGAAATCGGTATAAATAACATCGGTGTGAAGATCTTCTCTAAATCCATTAGAAACATGAGTTGTGAATTCAAGTAGATTGGTAATGGTAGATTTGCCTTTACAGAATCCATGTTGCTGTTCTGCAATCAAAGTAGAAATGGAAAAAGTTAGCTGATTGGTAACTATAGCTTCAAACAACTTTGGGATGGCCGACAACGTTGCAATTCCCCGATAGTTTTCTACACACGACCTACTGCCACTTTTGTGGAGGGGTATGAGAAAAGATTTCTTCCAAGCAGAAGGAAAAATTCCACGTTTTAGGGACAGATTGAATAAATCAGTTAGGGGCTGGTAAATGTGTTCAGCACATTTTTTAAGAAAGCAAGTGGGAATTAAATCAGGACCGTACTTGTAAGACTCTTTCAAAGACCTTATATATGAAAAAACTTCATGAGGATATATTGCTGCAATATTAACTGTGTTAAGTGAGTTAAGTGGAAATGGATATTCATTTGAAAAAGAGGTAAGTTCAGGGGAATAGTTGGACTTGAAAAATTGTGCAAAGAAATTAGCAATATCTTGGTCGTCGCTAGAAAAATCTTCCTGGTATTTTAAAGCAGACAAAAACCCTTTAACCCTTCATTTAGAGTTCACGAAACCATAGAAGGCTTTCGGATTGCAAGTTATTTTCCTTTTCATCTTGCAGATGTATGTATTATAGCACTTTTTGTTTAATTCAAAATATTTGTGAGGCAAAATAGAGGACTGCCAGTAATCGGAGTGAGAGCCCGACCTTTTGAATAATTTGAAGAAGCGCGATTTTCTGTTTTTTAAAGACCTCAGCTCTTTAGTGAACCATATTTTCACTGGTTCGGTAGACACACGTTTTCGCTTAAGTATGTGTTTTTCAAAAATACCGTAAATGATGGTATAAAAGACAGAAACATTTTGGTCAATATATCCACCGTATTTGGGCCAAGCCACTGTAGTTAAAGTTTGATTAAGTTTGCTTAAATTAGCCTTCGCAAAGCCAAATCTGAAACTAGAGTAGAGAATGCGTATGCTATTTCCAGGGAAGGATGGTAAGGGTTTTCAGGTACAGTTAGAGGTCCACCTCGGCTAAGAGTACATTTTGATGTATCGTCAACAAATATCAAATAAAGGGTCCTCCCGAACATATTAGGAATTATATTTATCAGTTTAAGGCAAAGTTCAGTAATTTCGGATAAAAATTCGTTGTTCGGCAACTTTGAAGCAATAGGTACAATATCATCGTCAGATATGGTCCATAATATATGCGGGAGATTAAAGTCCCCCAGGACTATCATCAAATCAATGGGCTTCAACGTCGAATTAACAATTTTCAGCAGGGAGATATGATCCATATACACCGAAGTATCAGAAGAAGGTGGGATATAGCAGACTGCAATATAGACAAAACCCATTGCGCGCTTGATTCTAATGCATTTCAATTCTGTAGAATCGGTAACGGGTAAATCAACCTCAGCTGAAGGTACAGAAGAATGTACCGCAAGCAAAACTCCACCTCCAACTCTGTTCAAGCCGTCATTTCTGTATATTTGGTAATCATGGCAAAGAATCTCTGAGTTAAATACATGAGGTTTTAGCTAAGTTTCAGTTAAAGCTATAATGTTGTAATTGCAGTTAAACGATTTCAAATACAATTCTATTAGTTTAGCGTTTAAGCCTCTAACTTTTTAATAAAACAAATTAAGGGCGATTTAGCATTCAGTTTTTTGATGCAATATTGTTGTGAGGAAGTGTAGCGATATTTAGGGTATTATTGTTACGCCTACGCTCGAATTCCCTCACAAAATCACCAGCAGCCAAAAAGAATTATTTAATATAGTTTCAAAATGTTGTGCGATGGCACATACCAAAAAGCTTCCTCCATAAAATCCATCAAATTAACGAGGACGAGGATTTGATTCGTCATTTTCTTTGCCGATGTCTACTCGGATCTTTCGCCCCTACTTCAATGGACAAAACCAAAGGACACCAAGTCTTCCTACATTTACCACTACTAGCTCAGCAGATGATTATCCTTACATACCATTTACATACCATACTTCAACATCGATAATACTCCCCAAAACCTTGAGGGAATGTTTTTGTCGTTACATCACCAACAACAACAATGGCAATACTCTGACTGTTCTCTTGAGTGCTTCATCTGTTCTCATTTAACGCAAGACACACTTTTCTTTATTGTGGCATGAGTTATTGTTAAAACAGTCGATTGGTTTTTATTGTTATTCTTGAAAACGTTTTAAATAACATTTACTTTCAGCCTTTTGCTAAAGTACACAATTGACATAGCAAATGAAATGTGTATGTATGTATGTGTATAGGGGCTGTTTGGCATGCTCATTTCTGAATATAACACAATACATTTCAATTTGGCCCAATTTCCGGTTCATAACTCTGATTGCAGACTGACTTTAACGGTAATTATGTTACGCTCCATCAATATTCAATAGTATTACACCGTGAAATCAAAAATCAAATGTCGGTTACGAATGCCATACTGACTAAGCGAATATATCTGACTATAAGTAAATACTTGAATAAATTTTTCTTTGATGTGTCGTAAAAACTAGTTCATAAATATTATTTACTTTCAAATTATTTACCACTCAAGTCATTACCATTTAAGAGACTAATCTACTTGAAAATTTCTAGTTTCCACTTCAAGTTATTACGAGGACCTACATAATTGAAAAAGCAATTAATCCGAAACAAAATTTCAACTTTATAATTTAATGTGATATTAAATTCACCAATGTCTAAAGGACATCACTTGCTGTGAGCATATTGCTACTTGAACATTAGACAGTTTTCAAATATCACAAATTTTAAGGTTTCCGTACGCTATTCATTATAGCTCTTGCTAATTGGCTAAGCCTAAGTAAGTTATTGTGGTAATTTTATGAAGAATAATTTTCACATATTTTCTTTCGAGTAAGATTAAAAGTCACTATCCTCATTGCTAAACTTGCCACAGTGGCTTTACCCATCCAGAAAAGTTTTATAGCATGAAATTGTTCTCATTCTTAGTTTATTAAACCTGATTTTTTTTTTTTCGGAAAAACCACTGTAATTTTTTTTTAAGAATTTGTATTCGAATTCTATTACCCAGGACCCCAAAAGCGAAGTAGCTCTTCCTCTAAAGCAACAACCTCGAAAACTGCAAGTCAAAGATAGGTCGTGAATAGTGGCGATTTGCCAACAACAGATGTGTAAGCAGGTGATAAACCAATGGACTAAGACTCCGGCTGGTGAATGATATGGCGAAGCAGTCACTGACGCACTAGTTGATCGTAGGAAACCTCTCAGACAGTTGTGTAGATCTGTACAAAAGCAGCTTCTTAGATTAATGCTGAAGATGATGCGTGAAGAATTAATTAAGTCGCTTGCAACCTTTGATTTTGCGTTTTAGTTAGACGGTATTATAAAGATGGTAGCATGCTACAACATTTTGAGCTTGAGGTAGCTTAAAGAAGTTTTTGCAAATCTATAAAGGCAAAGCACGAACGCGGATTGAGGTGATGGATATAGAGCAGATTCCCACCATACCAAAAATTAAAGTATGGATACCACGCTGTTGCTCGGAAAATTACAATTGAAGCTCAAAATATTGCACTTGATGTTCAAAATTTTTAATTAAAGTTCAGAAAATTACAATTTAAGCTCAGAAAGCTACTACTGAAGTTCAGAAAATTAAAATTGAAATTCAGAATTTCAATTTATAGCTCAGAAAAGTACAATTGAAGTTAAAAAAATTGCACTTTAAATTCAGAAATTTCCATTGAAGTTCAGAAAATCAAAACTGAAGTTCAGAATTTTTAATTAAAGTTTAGAAAATTACAATTTAAGCTCAGAAAGTTACAACTGAAGTTCAGAAAATTAAAGTTGAAGTTCAGAATTTCAATTTTTAGGGAAGAAAATTAAAATTGAAGGTCAAAAAATTGCACTTGAAGTTCAGAGAGTTAAAATTGAAGTTCAGAATTTTTAATAAATATTCAGAAAATTTAAATTTTATCTCATAAAGTTTCAACTGAAGTTCAGAAAATTAAAATTGAAGTTCAGAATTTCAATTTGTAGCTAAGAAAATTAAATTTAAAGTTCAAAAAATTGCACTTGAAGTTCAGAAATTTCCACTGAAGTTCAGAAAATTGCAATTGAAGTTCATAAAGTTAAAATTGAAGTTAAGAATTTTTAATTAAAGTTCAGAAACTTACAATTTAATCTCATAAAGTTACAACTGAAGTTCAGAAAAGTAAATTTGTAGTTCAGAATTTCTATTTACAGTTCAGAAGTTCAGAAAATTACAATTGAAGTTCAGAATTTTCATTTGAAAATTCTGAACTTTAATTGGAATTTTCTGAATTTCAATGGAAATTTCTGAAACTTTTTGACTAAAACTAAGAAAGGTGTAGTATTTTCGAAGCCAATAGCTCGATTACAAACTTTCTTTCATGCAGAAGTCGAATGGTAAATTCGATTAAAAAAATCTTTCGAATCAAGTTTCAAATAGATGTGGGAACATATTTCCGTGAACAAGAAAGAAATTTGAACTTGACCTTTTTGGGTATTCGAAAAAATGTGTAAAACAAATCAGAATTCGTGAAAAAATCGAGTGAGTTAATACAAAAACTTAGCAAATGTTTCAATATTTTTACACTAAATAGAAACGTTTATTTCAACAGGGAGTATTTAGAAAAAATCCAAAACGGTCTATATACGTAGCACTGTAAGTAAGTTTGATTGATAATTTTAGTTAAGCTTGAGGTAGAATTTAAAATGTGAGAGCGTTGTTATTTATGGATGGCAGTGAAAGCGGTGTGAGAATACTTGAGTACAATATTGATTGAAGCATGCGTCAGAAGCATCGATACCAAGCAGAGTAGTAAAGTTGACAGAAGCTAATGGTAAAGCTATTAGCTTGAAGCGTATTTGTAGAAATACCTGCTAACCTTCGTCAACTTTATGATGCTTGGGCGGTTATTATGACTCCCTTTAAATAATCCTAATGGAAGCAGCTGTATGTAGTTTTAAATTTAAACTTTTTAATGTAATTATAGACAAGAGTTCGATTTTCAATAATTTGAAGAGTGCACACCTTAAGTAAAAACAAGTAAGGACGGGACTATCTTCGGCTGTGCCGAAGACTTCATACCTTTCATGAATGCGGCTGAACAATAATCTTATCCCGTTCGTAATCTCCAAATAATCGGATGTATAATATAAGAAATATATAGTGAAAAGATCTGCATACCTAAACGATTTTTAAGATAAATATAAAATAAAAAATAGGTAGGAGGATGCAAAGTTTCAGGTTTTTTGTGGTCTGCGTGTAAAAACTATGACTACGAATCACATATTTCAACAATATATGACGTAAACGTAACTATTTGATGAAATTTGATGAATTTTGAAGCTTCTAGCCGTAAAAAAGGGGCAAAAATGACAGTTTATATAGGGTATATAATATATATACCACCGATCTCTATGATTTTTTCAGACAACAATATATGCTATATACGTAAGCATTTGTTGAAATTTGAAACTTATAGCTGTTAAAATGGGGTAGAAATTGCGAAAAGTTTCTTATCTGAACAATCGGTTGTATGAGATATATACTATATATACAACCGATCTCTATAATTTTTTCAGACAGAATATATGCTATATAAGTAAGCATTTGGTGAAATTTGAAACTTATAGCTGTTAAAATGGGGTAGAAATTGCGAAAAGTTTCTTATCTGAACAATCGGTTGTATGAGAGATACTATATATACAACCGATCTCTATGATTTTTTCAGACAACAATATGTGCAATATACGAAAGTATATGGATAAGTTTGAAGCTTCAATCTGTTAAATTGAGGAAGATATGACAAAATTCCTATTTTTCTGAAAAATCGGTTGTATGGAGGATATATGCTATAGTGGTCCGATCCGGCCGGTTCCGACAAATGTCTAATGGGACACCCAAATACATCCGCTCACCAAATTTTATCAAGATATTTCAATATAGTTTGCATACAAACAGACAGACGGACAGACGGACATGGCTAAATAAACTCAGCTCTTCATCCTGATTATTTCGGTATACTTAATGGTGGGTCTATCTATTTTCCTTTAAGGACTTACAATTTTGGGTTACGTGACGAAATTAATATACCATTTCATTTTCACGAAAGGTATAAAAAGCATTCATGTTCCATGAGCTTAATCAGAACAGAAATCTATTGGGAACAACTGTTTATGCTAAATTTTGTTTATTTAACATCTTTGTAACATGTACAGCAGCGAACAGCAGTGAAAATTTTGATTAATTGTCATGAATCAGATTCTGCTTTTTTTTATTTTCGACATTTTAAGGAAAAGCTTTTATATTTTTTGTAACTGAAACTATGCAAACCATTCTCAAAAACGTTATCAAAAAAATTCGAAAATTCAAGAAAACCTTGCGAAAAATTCAGATTGTCATTCGAAATCTATATAGGTAAAAAGAAGTGTACATTTTGATTGTCACTCCATAACTCGAGAACGGCTCGACAGATTGCCATGAAATTTTTAGGAAAGATACAGGAAGGAGAGATGATGGTTAGTTGATTTTGAAATCCCAAATCGGTATAGCCATATGTATATATAACAAGTAAGGAAGGCTAAGTTCGGGTGTAACCGAACATTACATACTCAGTTGAGAGCTATGGAGACAAAATAAGGAAAATCACCATGTAGGAAAATGAACCTAGGGTAACCCTGGAATGTGGTTGTATGACATGTGTATCAAATGGATGGTATTAAAGAGTATTTTAAGAGAGAGTAGGCCATAGTTCTATGGATGGACGCCATTTAGGGATATCGCCATAAAGGTGGACCAGGGCTGACTCTAGAATTTGTTTGTACGATATGGGTGTCAAATGAAAGGTGTTACTGAGCATTTTAAGAGGGAGTGGGCCTTAGGTCTATCGGTGGACGCCTTTTCGAGAAATCGCCATAAAGGTGGACCAGGGGTGACTCTAGAATATGTTTGTACGATATGGGTATCAAATGAAAGCTGTTAATGAGTATTTTGAAAAGGAGTGATCCTTAGTTCCATAGGTGGACGCCGTTTCGAGATATCGCCATAAAGGTGGACCAGGGGTGTCTCTAGAATGTGTTTGTACGATATGGGAATCAAATGAAAGGTGTTACTGAGCATTTTAAGAGGGAGTGGGCATTAGGTCTATAGGTGGACGCCTTTTCGAGATATCGCCATTAGGGTGGGCCAGGGGTGACTCTAGAATGTTTGTACGATATGGGTATCAAACGAAAAGTGTTACTGAACATTTTAAGAGGGAGTGGGCAATAGGTCTATAGGTGGACGCCTTTTCGAAATGTCGCCATTAGGGTGGGCCAGGGGTGACTCTAGAATGTGTTTGTATGATATGGGTATCAAATGAAAGATGGTAATGAGTATTTTAAAAGGGAGTAATCCTTAGTTCTATAGGTGGACGCCTTTTCGAGATATCGCCATAAAGGTGGACCAAGGGTAACTCTAGAATGTTTGACCGATATGGGTATCAAACGAAAGGTGTTACTGAGCATTTTAAGAGGGAGTGGGCATGAGGTCTATTGGTGGACGCCTTTTCGAGATATCGTCATTAGGGTGGGCCAGGGGTGACTATAGAATGTGTTTGTACGATATGGGTGTCAAACGAAAGGTGTTACTGAGCATTTTAAGAGGGAGTGGGCATTAGGTCTATAGGTGGACGCCTTTTCGAGATATCGCCATTAGGGTGGACCAGGGGTGACTCTAGAATGTGTTTGTACGATATGGGTATCAAATGAAAGGTGGTAATGAGCATTTTAAGAGGGAGTGGGCATTAGGTCTATAGGTGGACGCCTTTTAGAGATATCGCCATTAGTGTGGGCCAGGGGTGACTCTAGAATGTTTGTACGATATGGGTATCAAACGAAAGGTCTTACTGAGCATTTTAAGAGGGTGTGGGCATTAGGTCTATAGGTGGACGCCTTTTCGAGATATCGCCATTAGGGTGGGCCAGGGGTGACTCTAGAATGTTTGTACGATATGGGTATCAAACGAAATGTGTTGCTGAGCATTTTAAGGGGGAGTGGGCATTAGGTCTATAGGTGGACGCCTTTTCGAGATATCGCCAATAGGGTAGGCCAGGGGTGACTCTAGAATGTTTGTACGATATGGGTATCAAACGAAAGGTGTTACTGAGCATTTTAAGAGGGAGTGGACATTAGGTCTATAGGAGGACGCCTTTTCGAGATATCGCCATTAGGGTGGGCCAAAGGTGACTCTAGAATGTTTGTACGATATGGGTATCAAACGAAAGGTGTTACTGAGCATTTTAAGGGGGAGTGGGCATTAGGTCTATAGGTGGACGCCTTTTAGAGATATCGCCATTAGTGTGGGCCAGGGGTGACTCTAGAATGTTTGTACGATATGGGTATCAAACGAAAGGTGTTACTGAGCATTTTAAGGGGGAGTGGGCATTAGGTCTATAGGTGGACGCCTTTTCGAGATATCGCCATTAGGGTGGGCCAGGGGTGACTCTAGAATGTTTGTACGATATGGGTATCAAACGAAATGTGTTGCTGAGCATTTTAAGGGGGAGTGGGCATTAGGTCTATAGGTGGACGCCTTTTAGAGATATCGCCATTAGTGTGGGCCAGGGGTGACTCTAGAATGTTTGTACGATATGGGTATCAAACGAAAGGTGTTACTGAGCATTTTAAGAGGGAGTGGACATTAGGTCTATAGGTGGACGCCTTTTCGAGATATCGCCATTAGGGTGGGCCAGGGGTGACTCTAGAATGTTTGTACGATATGGGTATCAAACGAAATGTGTTGCTGAGCATTTTAAGGGGGAGTGGGCATTAGGTCTATAGGTGGACGCCTTTTCGAGATATCGCCATTAGGGTGGGCCAGGGTGTGATGGCTAGAATTCCAAATGGGGTTATTTCAGTGATTCCCATATTAAAAAAAAAAAAAAAAAATAACCTCGGTTAGATATGAGAAATGTATATCAAATTCGCATCGGGATTGACAGATTAACCCACCACAACGAACGAATTATTTTACAAATTCTTTTGCGTTATCCAACACAGGCAAAACTTGTCAGACATCTGAGAAAAGGGAGAGAGCGCAGGTGTCAGGTTCTGCCACAATAATATCCTCTGCCATTTCCGCTTAGGATCGACAGCAAGTAACATCTGCAAAGTTTTTATAAATTGTGAAGTGATTAATCGAAAGTTGTTTAGTCCATCGCGATCAATTTTCATTAAACAGTATATCAGTGAACTGCTAAAAAAGCTTATAATTGCGATAAAAGTATTATTTCGCCCAAGACGATATTAAAAAAAACAAAAAAAGATAATATTGGTTTGAAATAAGTCCTAGTATTATGTAATACAAAATATTCGCACAAGAAAGAATCCCCTCTTGTAGGCCATCTTTAACATCCGATGCGATTAGGAGTTAAAAATATAATTTATTAAAGGCGGCAAGGTTCCTTCCCTCGAGGAAATCCGTGTAGGAAAAGGTACGCCTCCCCTTATCCAGCCCTCGCTGCGAATATCCAGCTAATATCATACAGCTGTAAATTAGGCCACAAACGAATATATTATTTCATAAAGGTAGAGAAAGACAGGAGCAAAGCTTAGAGTGGGGTCCCATCTGCGCCGCCACTCCACGTGGTATGTAAAACCTATAAAAAGGGAACCCGAACCATACGCCGAAACTAAGAACAATAATTAAAGCATTCTCTCTTAGTAAGTTCGATTTGAAAAAGAAAAAAAAAATATAAATATAAAAATACCCGAAAAAATATTCAACCGCAATCATAGTAATATGCTAAATTGCCTCAATAATACAGAGTGTAATCAATAGTTTCCTTATTTTATAATTTTCCTTAAAATGCTTCTTTTATAATTTAATTTCTTACAAATAAATTTTCGTCAAATGGCACTTTAATATTTTTGCATCTAAATATTAGTGTAGAATCTTAGATAATAACTACAAAGGAGAAAAATACACAAATGTAAAAAAAAAAAAAAAAAGAAAAAAAAAAATTTTAAATATGTAAGCCGAAACTAAATCAGTTTAAAAGCTCATTTAATGTGACGTTAGCAGCAACAACTACATAATATAAAAATTTATTCCAAAATGTAACAAGAAGCCAACTATAAAATAAGTAATTTACATAAAATTCAAAACAACCTGTTTGCGCAAACATCGTTGCAGCACCCTGTTTAATGTAAGTAACACAAACAAATATACATACATAAATATGTAAATATGTAAGTTTTTGTGAGGTAAATGAAATCATAAAATACTATAAGTTTTACTCATCATACAGCTGGATATCAACAGTTAACACATATTTTCATTGATTTAATTTCGCTCAAACTATGTTAATTTATATTTCGGTATATTATTACAAACATAAATATGTAAGCATTTTTTTTTGTATATCCAGGCAATCGCAACTGAATTGAATTAAGAATGAGTAAATGAAATATATATTGTAATCATAAATGTAAGAGAATGAGGATAAATCTCTTTTTTTTTGCAATGATCATGTAGTGCTTAGCAATAAATAACATGAATAAAGAGTAGAATATCGTTTTAAAGTCTTGTGAGTTGAGTATGTAGTCGAGGATTAGTGTTGGTTGGGTATGGGAGAGTTGATGTGAACTCTCAATACTTTGGTAGGGCAGGGAGCGAGAGTAAGTAAAGAGGCAAAGCAACACCACAGACCTCCTCTCATAGGTGTATTGTTTTTTTCGCATTACTTGGTTTCTGCATAGGAATTCTGTTTTCGGTATTGTGGCCAATGTTAGATGATATGTGTGTATGCGCAGGATATTGCTCTGAGTTCAGAGTATCGTTGTCTGTCCGGTTTTCCTATTACTATGCTAGTTAAGAGAGTCCGTCCGTATATAAAGAATATGAGCTGAAAGCATTTTTTCTTTTTGAATGAATTTTCTGTTCGGGTTTATTCCATAAAGTGCATGAATTACTTTTTATATATACTTACGCTAGGGTGGTTCGATAGGAGCAAAAACCCCGACCTCCCGACTGACTAATTAAGCCTGGTTAATGCAAGCATGCACGCCCCGCTGCCTATTCCCTAGTGTCGGTCCATGACAAGGGGTGACTCTAGAATGTGTTTGTACGATATGGATATCAAATTAAAGGTATTAATGAGGGTTTTAAAAGATGTATATGCGAAGGCGTTCTCGCGATATCGACCAAAATGTGGACCAGGTGATCCAGAAAATCATCTGTCGGGTACTGCTAATTTATTTATATATGCAATACCACTAACAGTATTCCTGCCAAGATTCCAAGGGCTGTTGATTTCGCCTTGTAGAAATTTTTCATTTTCTTCTACTTAATATGGTAGGTGGCACACCCATGTTACAAAGCTTTTTCCAAAGTTATATTTTGCGTCAATAAACCAATCCAGTTACCATGTTTCATCCCTTTTTTCGTATTTGGTATAGAATTATGGCTTTTTTTCATTTTTCGTAATTTTCGATATCGATAAAGTGGGCGTGGTTATGGTCGGATTTCGGCCATTTTTTATACCAAGATAAAGTGAGTTCAGATAAGTAGGTGGGCTAAGTTAAGTAAAGATATATCGGTTTTTGCTCAAGTTATTGTGTTAACGGCCGAGCGGAAGGACAGACGGTGGACTGTGTATAAAAACTGGGCGTGGCTTCCACCGATTTCGCCCATTTTCACAGAGAACAGTTACCGTCATAGAATCTATGCCCCTACCATAACAAACAAAACAGAAAAAATAACGCAACATCCATTCGATCTCGGGCGTTACAACGTGCGCCTGGTAAAGCTAGTTCTCTATATTTTTTTAAGTACGCAATTTTATAGTCCAATCAATTTTAGTCTCACAAAGTACAAGTTATAGGTCCCTCAAAATTGCATTGATTTTTGAAAAAATTTTTCGGAAGTGTGTTTCAGATTTTAATATAAAAAAATTTTTGTTTCGCTCTCCATATGAAGGAAAATCTAAAACGCGGTTCAGACCTATAAATTGTACGTTGTTAAACTAAAGTTCATTGGCCTGCAATATTGCATACCTAAAAAAAATATCCGAAAACCCAAATAAAAAGTTGGAAATTTTCTGTTTAAGTTTCTCGAATTTTAAAATTTTTACGAAAAAGTTTTTGAAATTTGTTTGTATAGTTTCGATTACGAAATTCATAAAAGTTTTTTTAAAAGCATCGAAAAAAAAAAATATTTACGAAATTTGATAACAATTGTAACTGCTATATTTCTGTTCGCTGCTGTAAGTCTTACTATGGAAAAGAATTTCGAAACAATAGGAAATGATATCAAGACGACGATACATTTCAAAATCGATATCTTTGCTTTTTAATAGTTGTTTTATAATGGTAATTATTTTTCGACTAAGAACTAAATCCCGTACTCGGGTTATTCACTGGGCCTTGTCAAAATGTAATGATATCTTATTTAATAATTTGGGAAAAATTTAAACAACGTGACATCAGGACGGAAAAGGCATATATGTATGTATGTAATACTCCTATATTGCTACAAAAGGCTTAGTACATTCCCGAACATGAGAGTGCCGATATATTGCTGTTTAAGCGTTTTTGTTTTTGCATTCAATAATCGAATGTACCTAAATTTAAATTTTTTCTTGTCACACTTATGCTGCTTCAGTCACGATATACGCCGCGTCGGGCGATGACATTTTTCAAATTACACCCAGACATTTCGTCTACTTAAAACACGATGCCGGGCGAAATTGACGATGTTTATTCAGAGTGGCCATTATTTAGAAATAAAGATGAAAACAATTATAACTTTTTTAATTCTCTGCTTTAGCACTTGACTGCTAAAACACGCCCAAAATGTTAAGAAATTAACAAAACAAAACAAAAATGGTTTTTGTAATTGATATTAGAGAAAAATTGTAAGTTTACAAACGGCGATGGTTACTAGGACATGTTTCTGAATTTTACTTCTTCATCAGCTAGCTTTTCGGGAGCTGAGCGTTGAACTCGAATCTCCAACATTCATATCAGTGCAAGCCTTTAGCTGCTAAGCCATATGAATGTCCCGTTGTTCGCTGTACAAGAAACATGTCCTAGTAACCATCGCCGTTTGTAAACTTACAATTTTTCTCTAATATCAATTACAAAACAAAAATGTTAAGAAATTAAATTAAAAATTATATGTAAAGAAAAAAAATTTGTTTTTGGATATTATGTTTTCTTTTTTTATACTTAAAAAATTTAACAGCAGCAACCCTTGGGATGTTTGTCGTCATCGCCCGGCGGCGACGATAGAAATTAATCTATCGCCGCAAAATGACGTCGCGTAAATTTCGCTCTTGGCGTTCATTGTGTTCACCGTCATGTAATTATGGGGATTCTATTTTTGACAAGGCGATGCTCGTCGCGTTTATTTCGCGGCGTCAGGGCATTGTGTTTCAAGCTTTACATATATGGGCTAAGGCGACAGCTGTTTTCTCCCGGGAGTGGAATTCGAACCCTGCACTCCTACGATGGTTGAAATGTTATAAACGCATTCAGCTACGTCATGCCTTAGTTGTTGTAAACCTTATCCCAATATCTCATTTTTCTGGCGACGACCACGGCAAACGACTTAAGGACTATGATTTGATTGAATGTAATGGTGATGTTCGACTCTTTTCAGGGGAAGTCACCCGCGATGTCCGCATGAAGGCAAAATATGACCTCATGGCTATACTAGCAACGCGAAGGATATAGCAAAACAGGATGATAAGAGGACCCTGCATCGTTTGCCACAGTAGCCATTAGAAGCGGAAGCGAAATTCGAAGCCACGGTGCCGATGTTGTGGTGAAAAGAGAGATTTCACAGTCAATTAATATTGTTTACGGCTGGTACAGCCATCTCGCTGCGATCTGCCTGAAGATGAGACCTTTTACTCTCAGGGAACAGAAGCCACTGTCAGGGGCACGTGGACGATATCGTCATAATTGCAAGACGGAATCATTGAGAGCACCCTTGCTGACACAATGCTAAGGGCATTGATGTTGACAAAGTAATGGTGCACAGTGCTAGGGCTAAGCTATAATCCTAACAAGGTCGCCATTGTACCCTTTCCCAAGAGAACGACTCTGAGGGAAATCGTAATGGATGAGGGACGGTTGGGGCATGTGACCGAGATGGAGTTCTTGGGAATCAGGTTAACCTCTAATTCAATTGTGGAGAAAGCACGTCGACAACACCATGTCAAAAGTTATTCTAGATGGACGAACACGTGATAAGGAGATCCATCATAGTGTATGGAGCAGTTTAATGGGCATCAAGAGCAACTCTTGTGACTGTACAGAAATCACTCACTTCGCTGCAACGCTCGGCGTGTGTCGGCATTGCAGGAGCCATACGCCATAGACTAGAATGCACACTTATATGCAGGCATGCTTAACCAACGAAACGATATCATTTCGTTACGATAATCAACGTTAATAAACGAAACGAAGTCATTTCGTTTCGTTTATTAACGTTAAGATCGTCAAATTAACGAAATGATTTCGTTTCGCTTTCTGCCATATCAAAACGAAATCAAATCGTTTATGTTGATTATTAATTTCAAACTATGCTGGCAAAGCTGATTGATGGCGGAGTCATTAAAGGTGAAAGCATTATCCAAGCTGATTGCAACTTTTCTCATGAATTTTGACAGTACGAACATTTCTCAGAGTATTTTTGACATTACCACCAACGAATTACACAAACAAATTACATAGAGTTCTTGTGTGTATGTGCGCTCGTTGTTGCCACCTTACGGCTTCACCATGGCTATAGCATTGCCAGCGCAATTCAAACATAAAGTATCACGTTTCTGTTAACGTTTTTAACGCTAACGAAAGCTTTTCGTTTCGGTTAAAAACGAGATACAATTTATCTTGATAATTTCTTTATCGATAATATTTCGAAGTGTTTCAACGGAAACGGTGGAAATTTTTTGATAAACGATTAGCTTAACGTTAAGGTGCATCCCTGCTTATATGGTACACCGATAGCTCGAAGATATTAGGGATGTCCTTATAACTCGGAAAATATCCGAGCATTTTCTATCCGAGGCTTTAACCATAAGGCGGCGTGCAGAGATCAACCTGCAACAAGGCTACACTAAGCTACACCAATGAGAGAATCATTATCTTAGGCTTAAATTATACCATCAATAGCCCTTGACTCCTAACAGGAACTACAAGGCAGATGAGCGCCCACTGAAATGCCTTTGATGACATAAATACACTCGAAGTGTTTGCCAAAGGCCTACCGACAGGCAACTCCACTAATAAAAACTGTTTTCTAACTGAAACAGCGTTTTTTCTAAATGTTTGATGTTGCTTCGTCCGTGACTTGAACCCAGGACCTTCCGTGAGGTAGGCGGAGCACGCTATCACCACACCACAGCGGCCGCCGCAAAGCGGATAATTAATCCACTCGGTTTATTATCGAATCATTGTGTAGGTGGTGTTCACACATAAGAAGACAGCCCGTAGCGGTTCTGAGAGCAGTGATTTGACACGCCTGTTTTTTCTTCCAGTGAGTAACCTTTAGGCTTAGCGACCATATCGGGGCGCAGTGACCTGCCACTAACTGGGAAGATCAGGGAGATAGTCGTTTTATAAAGCGGGACAACATCCACATTGATACGATCCAAGAGACTGCAGAAAATATAATGGCGACCTGTTAGACCAGAGCTCATATAAAATACAAGGCTCTTTTGAGATCCAACCATTTCACACTATTGCTTTTTTACATTCATTTTCAAACCTTAATACCGCATATGTTCAGCATCACCCCTTCATTAATCGACTGCGACCAGCCAACGACAAATCTAATTTATTGCTTTTGTCGATTTCGCGACATTCAAATCACTCTCGATATTTTCGTGTTGGTTGCACTTTCTATCAAAAGCACTATGATTCATTTTAGATTGATGCTTATTTACATGGCTCAGCTCATCTGAGTACTAGAATGACATTTCGATTGATAAGGTTGATTGATTGGATAGTTGGTTGTTCTTTGGTTTTGGCGTATCGCCACGACGGCCACTTGAAATCTCGACTCGACATTTTTAGTATCGTTACTAGTAATACAACAGAGATAAATGATACGTCTTGCTGTAACTGGTATGGATTGGTATGTAAGTTTGTGCGATGTGATAAATTAAAGCATCATCATCGTCATTATATGGCGCTTATCCCTCTAAACGTTTTTTACCGTTTCCTAACAATTCACGCCAGCTAAGGAGGTCAAGTCTGCCGCAATCTACCTTTCCCAACTTCTTCCTCTGTTTCCAAACTGCTAGACCGATTGAAATACTTTCTTAGTTGGAGCCAGCTAAGCCTTTGGGCTTTTATTCATAGCGCCATCTTCATATCTGTTGTAAAAGCTCATTTAGCCCATCATTATACCTCCTTAGATAGTAGCCGCTGATATCATGGACATGACCATAAATCCTCCGGAGAACTTTTCTCTCGAACACTGCAAGAGCCATTTTACCCTCTCACAACACCGTCCATGATTGCGAGGTATGCATCAGGACAGGTATGATGAGCGACTTGTAGAATGTGATTTTTGTTCCTCGATAGAGGACTTTACTTTTCAATTGCCTATTTAGTTCAAAGTCTCACTATCTTGTAAGAGTTATTCTCTGTTTAATTTTTTCAGAGGGGCGAAGTACTTTACAGTTTCTAATTTATATCCATCAACAGTGGCTGAGAAAGGGTGAGGGTGCTGATTCTTTCTTAGATGACAGAAATTACTTCTTTTTGTCTCCATTTACGGCAAGACCGATTTTTTCTGCCCCTTTATTTAATACAGAGAAGGCAGATCCACTAATCTGCAAGGAGAGTTCTGCAATATAACATCACTTAAATTGGTGACAGTCAATTCGAGTGCGTGAAGTGCGAGATTGAAGACCCTCGCAAAAAAGCCCTTTTTTGTGGGTTTCATCCCACATACAGGTAGACGGAAATTATCCAAATTAGGCAGATAGCCTATAGCAAATATTCCATAGCACCTGACGACCTTTGGCCATCAGATACCACACCATAAAAAGAGAAAAAATCATACAAAGATTATTGATGGGCACTGTCGTGAAAAAAGAAGGCAAAAAAATATTCAGAAGCCACATTAGGATCTTAGAATCTTTACAAGCCACTACAGCTTTAAGGCCCATGGCGGAAATTGGCATCTGCTCTGATGGTGTACTGACTCTAGAATACAGGCAGAAGCACCAAAACAAGGCAACTATTATAGTTAACTTTCTGAGTATACTGGCGGATGAGGCGCTGTTAGCAGAGTAGAACACAGTGTGCCTATAGGTCCTAAGAGAGCACCCCAATCAACAAAGCCATGCTAAGATTACCAAAAACCATGTTTCTACTCGATATTATGGGTTCTCTTCAATCTTGTACAGTCAACAATTTGGATTTCATCCCACACATCTACCGAAACTTCAAGTGCAAATCTATCTGCTTCTTCTCTTGCAGTAGTTAGCCCCGATCACGCACAAATTGTCTTCCATATGCTCTAACGAAATTCCCCAGAATCTTGGAGTTTTCATAGGGTTACCACAGAGACAAAGGTGTTACAGGTGTTGCCTCCACATTGCAATTGAAAAAATGATTTGTGTCACGTGGAGGCACATTACATGCAGGTCATTTAAATCGTATGTCGGGGCTGACTTGTGAATAAGTAAGCCTGTTACAGTATCCAGATCGAAGTTGTGTTTGGGAAGTCTGTTCTCCTCTACTGTGTTTCAGGTATTGGATTCTGACAAACGGGTTCACCGGTTAATTATCGGCATAAGACTTTTCCGAACCTTTGTAGATGAGGCTGATGGCCTGTTCATGGTTCAAATAGCTGAATTGTTATGTGCAGGATCCCTTCGTCCCAGCAAATATTTAGGTTACAAAACGATTAGAAGGCGAATCGAATTGTAATGTATTTCTCTAAGGTAGAAGGTTAGAGGACGATTCGCGCAACTGTCGCGAATTATAGCATTCTCGACAAAAAGGGGACTTCGTGCTCGATATCGAGAAAAGGGTTAGAATTCTAATCGAATTCTAACGTAAATTTCTAATGAGTTTCTAATGGGAATTTTGAAGTGATGCGCAATTAAGTTCAATTGTTTAAAATCAGCGGAATTTTCATTGTTTCTTTATATTACATGTTTTATTTGGTTATAAGCTTATGTATTAAGAATGAACTTATTTCTAAGACTTTTTCTATTATACTAAATTAAAACCGTACTTAAAGATTGAGCTCAGCGCTGGTTTGAGGTACGGATGAGGAAGCGTTTTATTCATGCCATTCAAGTAGCACTTAAATAATCTGCTCGCTTCCTTTTTTAACTTTTTATACTCAGTTGAGCAGAACTCGCAGAGTATATTAAGTTTGATTGGTTAAACGTTGAACGGTTGGTTGTAATATATAAAGGAATCGAGATAGATATAGACTTCCATATATCAAAATAATCAGGATCGAAAAAAAATTTGATTGAGCCATGTCCGTCCGTCCGTTAACACGATAACTTGAGTAAATTTTGAGGTATCTTGATGAAATTTGGTATGTGGGTTCCTGAGCACTCATCTCAGATCGCTATTTAAAATGAATGATATCGGACTATAACCACACCCACTTTTTCGATATCGAAAATTTCGAAAAACCGAAAAAGTGCGATAATTCATTACAAAAGACAGATAAAGCGACGAAACTTGGTAGATGAGTTGAACTTATGACGCAGAATAGAAAATCAGTAAAATTTTGGACAATGGGCGTGGCACCGCCCACTTTTAAAAGAAGGTAATTTAAAACTTTTGCAAGCTGTAATTTGGCAGTCGTTGAAGATATCATGATGAAATTTGGCAGGAACGTTACTCCTATTACTATATGTACGCTTAATAAAAATTAGCAAAATCGGAGAAGGACCACGCCCACTTTAAAAAAAAAATTTTTTTAAAGTAAAATTTTAACAAAAAATTTAATATCTTTACAGTATATAAGTAAATTATGTCAACATTCAACTCCAGTAATGATATGGTGCAACAAAATACAAAAATAAAAAAAAATTTCAAAATGGGCGTGGCTCCGCCTTTTTCCTTTAATTTGTCTAGGATACTTTTAACACCATAAGTCGAACAAAAATTAACCAATCCTTTTGAGATTTGGTAGGGGCATAGATTTTATGACGTTAACTGTTTTCTGTGAAAATGGGCGAAATCGGTTGATGCCACGCCCATTTTTTATACACAGTCGTCCGTCTGTCCTTCCGCATGGCCGTTAAGACGATAACTTGAGCAAAAATCGACATATCTTTAATGAACTTAGTTCACGTGCTTACGAAAATCGAAAATTACGAAAAATGAAAAAATGCCATAATTTTATACCAAATACGAAAAAAGGGATGAAACATGGTAAGGTAATTGGATTGTTTTATTGACGAGAAATATAACTTTAGAAAAGTAGAAGAAAATGAAAAAGTTCTGAAGGGGGGAAATAAAAAACCCTTAAAATCTTGGCAGGTAGTACATATATAAATAAATTAGCGGTATCCAACAGATGATGTTCTGGGTCACCCTGGTCCACATTTGGTCGATATCTGGAAAACACCTTCACATATACAACTACCACCACTCCCTTTTAAAACTCTCATTAATACCTTTAATTTGATACCCATATCGTACAAACTCATTCTAGAGTCACCCCTGGTCCACCTTTATGGCGATATCTCGAAAAGGCGTCCACCTATAGAACTAAGCCCCACGCCCTCTTAAAATACTCATTAACACCTTTCATTTGATACCCATATCGTAAAAACATATTCTAAAGTCACCCCTGGCCCACCTTTATGGCGATATCTCGAAAAGGCGAACACCTATAGAACGAAGGCCTACTCCCTTTTAAAAATACTCATTAACACCTTTCTTTTGATACCCGTATTGTACAAACAAATTCTAGGGTCACCCCTGGTCCACCTTTATGGCGATATCTCGAAAATGCGACCACCTATACAACAACCACCACTCCCTTTTAAAACCCTCATTAATACCTTTAATTTGATACCCATATCGTACAAACACATTCTAGAGTCACCCCTGGTCCACCTTTATGGCGATATTTGGAAACGCCGTCCACCTATAGAACTAAGGCCCACTCCCTTTTAAAATACTCATTAACACCTTTCGTTTGATGCCCATATTGTACAAACAAATTCTAGGGTCACCCCTGGTCCACATTTATGGCGATATCTCGAAACGGCGTCCACCTATGGAACTAAGGATTACTCCCTTTTAAAATACTCATTAATACCTTTCTTTTGATACCCATATTGTACAAACAAATTATAGGGTCACCCCTGGTCCACCTTTATGGCGATATCTCGAAACGGCGTCCACCTATGGAACTAAGGATTACTCCCTTTTAAAATACTCACTAACACCTTTCATTTGATACCCATATCGTACAAACGCATTCTAGAGTCACCCCTGGTCCACCTTTATGGCGATATCTCGAAAAGGCGACCACCTATACAACAACCACCACTCCCTTTTAAAACCCTCATTAATACCTTTAATTTGATACCCATATCGTACAAACACATTCTAGAGTCACCCCTGGTCCACCTTTATGACGATATTTCGAAACGGCATCCACCTATAGAACTAAGGCCCACTCCCTTTTAAAATACTCATTAACACCATTCGTTTGATGCCCATATTGTACAAACAAATTCTAGGGTCATCCCTGGTCCACCTTTGTGGCGATATCTCGAAACGGCGTCCACCTATGGAACTAAGGATTACTCCCTTTTAAAATACTCATTAACACCTTTCATTTGATACCCATATCGTACAAACGCATTCTAGAGTCAACCCTGATCCACCTTTATGGCTATATCCCTAAAAAAAAAAAACTTTTTTCGCAACTTATGATATTTCCACACAACGTTTCACTATTTTTATTTTGTTTGTATAACACTTAGGATGAGTGATCATGTCGTGCAAATAATCGATAACTGTGACAATGATCATAACATCGTATTTCTAGTGTTATTCGACTCGTTTCGCAGTCGAATTCTAACCTAGTTCTCAACCTAGTTTTCGAATCGAAATGCATTAGAGAACTACATTAGAATTCTAATGTAAAACTACAATATTTCTCTAACGTTAGAAACTGTGTTTGCTGGGGTAGTGCTTGCAGAAATATCCCCTTATATCCCTTGGAGGCGAAGCTTCGTGTTGTTGTAGTTGTTGTTGTTGTGGTGATAAGGACAATACCCGAAGATTTTGGGGAGTGTTATCGACGTTGATGGTCCTTTGACGGATATATATCCGATATGTTCCGATAACAAGCACCATTAAGGTACTAGTCAGACCATCTCAGGTACGATTTAATATGGCCACATAAAACCTTCTAAGTCACCCCCCCCCCCCCCTCCCTTCCCCTCCATCTAGTTCTATGAGGCATGCATATGTATGAGGCATGCATACAATTGGGTTGCGGTAGCTATTAAGTGCGCTAATCAACACCTTGAATCCCACCGAGGCCTCATCAATGAGTTGCCTGTTAAGATTGCCAGATTTCTGAACATTTAACAGAAACTTTTGTTTCAGCATTTCGCTTCTCTCCTTTATGCCTCACTGAGTAGATGATGTGCTGGCGACATAAGAAGAAATCCCGCGGCAGTTCTGCGCGGTGTTTTAATAGGTCTGCAGCGAAGTCACTCAAATAGTTAGTGGTGCACCTTTTGAGACTAAGTGTAAGAGTAGAGCCTTCCAAGTTGCAAGCCCATCATTTTCCGGGTAACATTAATTAACATTAGTGAAAAAATGGCACTGAAGATGGCACAACTGCAAAACCGGTTTGTCTACAATCTAAAATTTTCAAGGAATGTCGAAATTCGATTCAAGAACTATGTATTTGCATTGCTAACCGATTCCTGTTAGAACATTTTTTTCTTATTTTGTGTTTTATTTTTTTTTTTGCAATTTTAATCGTACTTTACTTTACATTTTACATACATACTTAATTTTTTTTTTTTTGCTCGATCCGTTTTTTTTTTTTTGCACCAGTGTCTTTTATTAACTGGTGACTTATTTTCAACCGGGATCCCGGAATGGTCCGGAAATGATTCTGAAAACAATCCGGAAATGGTACCGAAAACGATTTCACAATGATCCCGTAATATCATTATGAAAAAATTTAAAAAAGATTGTAATAAAGGAGAAAAATAATGCTTACACGGTTTATTCCAAATCAAATTTGTTTTTATTCGACTGTTATTGAGGTACAGTGTGCACTAGATAAACTATATCGTCGTCTTGACTTCGCAAAAAGATATCAGTAAAACAAATATCAAAATTAAAAAAACAAATTTATTTTGAATTTTTTTAAAATGGTTTATTACTTACTTACTTAATTGGCGCTTAACCGTCTAAACGGTTATGGCCGTCCAACAAGGCGCGCCAGTCGCTCCTTCGCTCCGCCAACCGGCGCCAATTGGTCACACCAAGGGAGTTTAAATCGTTTTCCACCTGGTCCTTCCAACGGAGTGGGGGCCGCCCTCTACCTCTGCTTCCATAGGCGGGTTCCGATAAAAACACTTTCTTGGCCGGAGCATCATCTTTCATTCGCATAACATGGCCTAGCCAGCGCAGCCGCTGCGTTTTAATTCGCTGGACTATGTTGATGTCTGCGTATAGCTCGTACAGCTCATCATTAAATCTTCTTCGGTACTCGCCATCGCCAACGCGTAGAGGTCCATAAATCTTTCGAAGAACTTTTCTCTCGAACACTCCCAAAGCCGCTTCATCTGCTGTTGTCATGGTCCATGCTTCTGCCCCATATAGCAGGACGGGTACGATAAGTGACTTGTAGAGTATGATTTTCGTTCGCCGAGAGGACTTTACTTTTCAATTGCCTACCTAGTCCAAAGTAGCATTTATTGGCAAGATTGATTCTTCGCTGGATTTCAGTGCTGATGTTGTTGCTAATGTTGATGCTGGTTCCCAAATAAACGAAGTCTTTTACTATTTCGAAATTATGGCTGCCAACAGTAGCGTGGTTGCCAAGGCGCATATGCGCTGACTCTTTGCTCGATGACAGCAGGTACTTCGTTTTGTCCTCATTCACCATCAAACCCATCTTTACCGCTTCTTTTTCCAGCTTGGAGTAAGCAGAACTAACAGCGCGGGTGTTTAGGCCGATGATATCAATGTCATCAGCATATGCCAGTAATAAAAAATGGTTTATTAGCTACCGGAAATATAAATATTTTCTTTACAAAAAGCCAAAATAAGTTTTACTGCATATATAGATTGAATTAGTGAATTTTTGTATTCATATAAATTTTTTTCGAAATCAATTATTTTTAATTTTTTCTCTACATGTAAAATTTACGGTTTTAATTTGAATTGCAATTTACCAAGAGATTAAAAAAATTAAGAAAAAAATTATAGATGCAAAGCTTGTAATAATTTTTTTTACAAAAAATTTCTTTTGTACCAATTTTCAAATTAATGTTCAAAGACTGTAATTTTTAATGTGCAAAACCGAAAAAAAAATGATTTATAAATATTTTAAAATAAAAACAAATTTTGTTTCAATATACATTAATTCAAAAAACAAAACTTTTTTTACACATAATACAACAAAAAAACTTATTGGTTTTTTTAAGTTTCGCTAAATTTCGTTTTTTTATTTTTTGTTAAAATAAACCCCAGAAATATGTTCGTACAAAAATCACAAAGTTAGATAACGAAATCGAAAAAGTTATTTCTATAAAATTTTATTTATAATAAAAAAAAACATAATGTCAGAAATATTTTGTCCTTAAAATAAACTCAAAATCTGTGTATAAATAAGAACGCAGAATTTTGAGCTTTTGGTTTTATTCCCTTGCTTAATTTCGAAAATTGCAATGACAAAAATTTTAGAAAACTTTGAAAATATTTTTCCAACAAAAAAGTGCAAATAGGGAAAAAATGATTTTTATAAAATTGCATATATAAATATTTATATAGTTTTTTTTTTTTATTTAATAAAGCAAAAACATTGAATTTGCCGATTCATTCCAACGCTATTTGATAAAAGTTTAACTAAATTTCGAAACTAATTTTTTATTAAAATAAACCCCACAATATTTTTTGTACAAAACTTTTTAGCAAAAGATCGACATATGTATAAACGATTGTAATTTTAAATGTAACAAACGCAAGACAAAATTATTTTAAAAGTTTTATTTATGTTTGACTAAACTTCAAAATATGTGTCCATTAAGATAAATCAACAAATAATTCGTGTGTAAAAAAAATAAACAAAAAAAAAAATAGAAAAAATGTAACATCACCGATTCTAATAATGCAATAAATTTAATGCAAATATTGAGTATAATATTAAAAATAAAGGTTATGTTTAAACATAAATTTTACAGTATAAACAAAATAATTTTAAATAAAAAAATGTATGCGTTCAAAAGTTAAATTCAAATTTTTTGAGTTTTTCGATATTTTTTTTTTTGTCTAGAAGTTTCAGTTAAATTCTTTTTTGTAGTTCCAACATAAATTTAGGATGACTTCTGAACTTTGACTAAAATTTGTAAAAAAAAAATTTTGATGGTTTTATTCTTGATAGTTTTTACTTTAGTTTAATTGTTTAATAGCATGGGTAATTTTTATTAATTGTCTTTTATTATTCATTTTTTTTTTAACGTTTAATTTTTTCTTTACCTACCTTTTTTTATTTTTGTAGTTTTTATTACTTTTTATTTTTATAATTTTTTTTTACTCGCTAAACACAAATTTTATCTCGCTAAATTTAAATCAATCTTTAAATCTCAGCCACAAATTCAATTTGTTTTTTATATTTTTATTTCTTCTTACATAATGTTTTGTATGTGCCTGAATAATTGTTTTTTTTTTTCTAATTTCATATCGGAAATGGTTGGCTGCTATACTGTCGTCCTAATAAAGAATGTGTGTGTCTCCATTTTTTTTTTTTTTTTCTTAGGTTAGCATTTACAAAGGCGTCATATTCGCGTATAAGGAATTCTAATGTGAACTTTTTTTTGGCATAATTAGAAGAATCAAATCCGAATTAGTCTAACTTACTTATTTTCAATGCAAAAGAACAGCATATGTTGGAAAGTTACAAACAAGTTAACCCTTTCCTTCCCATGGTAGCCATATGGCTACGAAACTAAAAGCACAGATATGTAGGTCCAGTTGGAGAATTTCTTCATTAAGATAAAAACGAATGTTGAAAGGCAACACTGCTTCACTGATTTCGTCCCTAATATCTCTTAACTTTTCATTGGCAACATTGAAAAATTTTGACAGATATTTGGCGACCCACGCGTGCTTTATATCATTCGACTTTATTAATTTCGTATAAATAAAATATATACAATTCTTTTAATCCTTCGAATAAAAAAATTATTTTCGTGTAGGTTAATTCTTGATAAACGTATTGCAGTAATTAAAAAGTGAAAGATGCTTGTAATTGTGAAAATATGTTATAAAATTCATTGGTAGCCACATGGCTACATTGGGATAAAATGGTTGTTAATTTGGATAATTTTGCAGTTCCCCTTCATTTTCACGAGCGTTTCGGTAGCTAATTGTTTTATAATCTTTTCATAGAAAATGTCGTGTTCTAGAAGGAATCTCCTTGGAAATGAAAGAGAGATTTTGAAAATACTGAAGGGAGATGAATCAGAAGAGGAATATGGCGAAGGAAATGGTGAAGAGTACGATATTTTAGAAAAAAAAACCTTTACATTGAGCAACAATGAAGAAATTCATACGGAAGAGTCAGCTATAGTAACGGCGTTAGGTAACTTTTAAATTAATCCTAATTTACTCCATTAACATTGGCTCATTTAGAGGAATATAACATTGAATTGACATCAGAACAGCTTCAGCAAGATGCAGAAACTATTCCAGAGTCATTTGGTCAGCAATTGAATTGGCGTAAGGCTGATATCGATCATGTTGAGAGACGTTTCGAATCAATATTTTAAACAATTTTTTTCGGACCAAATTCTTTCCGATATCGTTTACCAAAGCAATCTTTATTCCATACATAGTTCTGTAAATACTGCACTGAATACTAATTTCGCTGAAATGTCCAAATTTATTGGAATAAATTTATTACCTAGCATAGTACATATGCCGCAGTATCGATTGTACTGGGCTGAATCCACTAGATTTGCACCTATTGCTGATGTTATGCGCAGAAATCGATTTGATATCATAAAAAAGAATTTTCATATAAATGATAACAACAAAATGAAAGAAAGATCTGATCCACAATATGATCGTATTTTCAAGATACGTCCATTTTTGACCGCCGTAAGGGAAAACTTTTTCAAGGTTGAACCTGAGGAGATGAACTCAATTGATGATGTTCTAATCCCAGCGAAGTGCAAAAATAGTTTAAAACAATATATAAGCAGCAAACCGCATAAACGGGGAATAAAAATGCACGAAATGGTGCAAGTGGAATTATGTATGATTTTCATGTTTATACTGGGAAGAGCACAATTCATAAGAAGACGGAGTTAGGTATAAGCGGAGATGTTGTTTTAAAATTGTGTGAAAGTCTGCCGAAAAACCAGAACTTCAAAGTGTTTACAGTTAATTGGTTTACATCATATAAACTTATAAGTGCGTTGAAGGAAAATGGAATGTTCCTTACAGGAACGGTGAGACACAATAGACTTCCAAAATACCAGTTGACGTGGGATAAAACTCTGAAACGCCTAGGTAGAGGATAATTCGGCTTCAGAACCGAAAACATTTGTGCTGTCAAATGGTTAGAGAATAAACCAATTTATTTTGCATCATCAATTTATAGAATCGATCTAGTAGAAAATGTTTCGAGGTGGTCGTCTGAAGATAAAAACACGTGGAAGTTTCGCGGCCAAATATTGTCTCCCAATATGTGCACTTTATGGGTGGGGTGGACCTAAGCGATATGTTGGTTGCGCTCTATAGATCAAAAATAGGTACAAACAAGTACTATCTACGCATATTTTATCACCTTTTAGACGTTTGTGTTGTCAATGCCTAGTTATTGTACAAGAGGCTGCCTCTTAGAGGTATTATATTCAAAACCAAGTGCCGGCAAAAAAATCGTTGCTAGAATTTAAAGCGGAAATTGCCGATGGGATGATACACGCTGGTTTTATTACCACCGATAGAAAGAGGGGAAGACCGTCGGATCAAAACAGCAATAGTCCAGTTCCAAAAAGACAGAAAAAAGCCAATTCTAAAAGACACATTCCAGATATACAATATGACGGTGTTGGGCATTGGCCAATACCAATCGAGAATAACCAAAGGTGCAAACATTGCAATAACAGGACTTCTTTTTCTAGAATGAAATGTAAGAAATGTAATGTTGCTTTGTGTATAACAACAAAAAAAATTGTTTTGAAATGTTCCATAACAAATAATGCAAATAAGTATAAGTAAATAACTAACTTCATGCTACCAAATATGTTTGAATTTTTATGCATTAAATCCCAATGTAACCATATGGCTACCAATCTATACCACCCACTGAGCCATATTTACCAAACAAATTTTAATACAGGGTCATTTCGAATACTATTTCTATTAAAAAAAACCATAGTTTAATTTTTTTTAACGCTGCTTCTTAATTTGGGAAGGAGAGGGTTAAGTTCAATATGTCAGTTTCAGTAAGAGCGTAGATACCTACATTATTTTTTAGGACGGCAGTATTCACGAACGCATTATTAACAGTATACACAAATACATATTCTCATATTATCTGTTGTGACATTCTAAAATTTAGTACAATTTAGCATAGTTTATTACATTATAACAAATCATCTAATAGTAAATCTTCTACAAGCGCTGCTTCACGCCGCCGCATTTCCAACTCTTCACGTTCCAATATACTTGCTGCATTGATTGCTGTCTCCTCTGGTTCGTCTTTATCCGCTTGCTCATTATTCGCAGCCGAAGATGCTGCTGCAGCTGCCTCCGCGGCTTCAGCCTCCTGCTTGCGCTTACGATGTTCATAATTTACCAAACGCTGACCAACCAAATATTTATCCACTTTAATGGCTACATATAACTTTTTGAATTGTTTAATTTCAAAATAAACGTATGCAATTACCACTACAATAATAAAGAATACGGGATAAACAACACGTGATATTTCAAGGCGTGTTACAGAGTTTTTGAAAAATATTGGCAAAATGGAGTGCGCAAATACATAGGGAATAGCTAAAGCCAAACCAAAGCACGTGATAACAGGTGTTGCTAGCTCGCGTATTAAAAATTTCAAATCAATATCACGCAAACCATCGCGATATGCACGTTCTAATGCGCGCTTTAAATGCCAATCGGGTCCCATTAAAGTTAAAGCAATTGCAATTTTCGTATATAGCACACCTAGTGCCCAATCTTGCCACAAAAAGTGTATGGGTGTTTGATAGAAGGGTACGCGCAGTGGTATAACCACAACCAGCTCGAGAAGTAGTCCAAACAAGAGTGGTATAACACCCAGCATAAGCACAAAAATTAGTACAGGCAGTGCGTAGGAGGCGCCAACACGCAGCCAATGCTTCATCTTATCCATAACTGCGGCACGCCCTTGTGGTAGTAAATTTACAGCAATAGCAACACCACGTGATATTATCCAACATAAATATGTGCCCAATGCGGCCGTGTAAAGTTCGTGTGGACGTGGTGATACTTCTGGAGCTTGCGCGACAACTTGATAGCTTGTGAAATGACCACCAACAGACCACAAAGCCATTACTTGACGACCAATCCAAACCGGCACAGTGAGTGTAATCACAGAAGCAATTACTAATGATATGCACATGAAAAAGAGTAGACCACACAAACGCAAAGGAAATAGTGTGGGACGATCGTATGGTTGAAAACCAACTGGTACATCACGTTGCATAATAGCCTGATGCACAGCGCCCAAGTTACGTTCACGTGGCAGTGGCAAGGCGGCAGGTGCTGCAGCGCGTACTACTGCTGCATCTGGTTGATCACCAGCGACTGGCTGATTATTATTTGCATTTTGTAAGCCAGCTGGGGCAGCTGCAGCGGCATCGGGTGCTGCTTCGGCAGCTGGCGCTCCATTAGCAGCATTATTTCCGTCATTTGCAGCCTGCTCGGCGCCTAATAAATAACTGCGTATGCCCAGCACCCAAGAAACACAAACACACCATAAACGAATTAGTGCCTTTAACCAAATGCGTGTATGCGATTGCTCGAAGAAGCCGGGAAGTATTATCTGTAAAAAAAGTGAAGTGCATTCGCTTGATTAATTAACGGCAAATTTTATTCACATATGATATATACCAACCTGTAATAGTAACAGTTGTAGACTAAGTTCATTGACTTCTGAGTCGCCTGATAAAGTGTACGGTAGAAATGACGGCCAAACTGTTTTGAGTATACGAATCGGTAACCAAAGCATTAAGAGTACGGCGGAGCCAAAAATCATTGCAGAAGCAATAAGGCGGCGTACATGGCGTAGGATGGGTAAATGGATCATTTCCTGGAATAAAAAAAAGAAGTTTAAAAATGCTAATTAATTTTCAACTTGGCCCCAGCTACTCCCAAATAAGACTAAGATTTATATGAGTATCGGTAGTGGTGTTTATGGTGAGTTCAACCGTATAATTTTTTTTGGTGCAAATAATAACTATAGGGGTAATTACTCCTATTTAGATTTTTTTAAAACAAAATATCTTTGAAACTATTGAGTCAATCTTGAAAATTGTAATGTCTTTAGATAGGTAATAATACAAGGTTTTGTTTGATATATAAAACATCTATATTTAGAAGAAATTTCTATAATAAAATTATGTTTTTATTGGAAAATGATTGCTAACTTATCATAAATCGAATAATAAGGCGAAAAAATGTGTTATTGACAAAATACTATAATACTATCTTGTTGAAGATAATTTCATTACCTTTAATTTGGTATATATATCTTTATATTAGAAGGTATAACTATTTTTATAGATGTAGGTATATATATGATGTTATTTATGTGTGTATGGGTCTATGCATTGTATTAATTAATTGGAAAATACATAATGTATAACATTGCTAATTTTTTATTGCTAAAATATACGTCAAAGGTAAACTATTTAAAATTTTGAATTCGTGAACGAGTTGATATTACCTTATAACTCTTATGTTTATTGTTATGTATTTTCTTGGCAGCTCTAGAATAAAGCTTTTAATAACTGCAAAAGCCCGTTATTATCAAAAGTGGAATTTAGTTTTGCGTGATAACATGGATAACTTAAACTTATTATAAAATTTTTAAATCTTCGATTGTAACGAAAGTGGTCAATTAACAAGAGATGCACTAGCAGGCGTTGCGGTGTTGGATCGGCTAAGGGTTATTTTTTTAATTGCGGCCGAAGGCCGCCTACGCAGAAGGGTGTACTACGCAGAAGGAGATCACCGTGGCGGTAGCCACGGTTATACCACACACCCGGACTTGGCATGGCGTAGCCCATGGTTATTTTTTATAAGCGCGGCCAAAGGCCGCCTATGCAGAAACGTGTTCTACGTAGAATTACTGTACATGGCGCAGCCGGTGTTGGATCGGCTAACAGCCCTATTCTGTGCACTTGACAAATTCACCATCTTGCTTATTTGTCAAGTTTGACAATTTGTCAAGTAATTGCTATTCTATGTAAAAAATAAAAAGCTTTTTCGCTGACAAATTGTCAATAAGTCAAACGCTCTTGATAATTTAATTTATACGGATAAATTTAAATTAGAATTCTGTTATTGTGCGATCGAGAGAATATTGAAGAAGATTTATTACTTTTGATATTATTGTGGGAAGATCCTCCTGGGGTTTTTGGGGGTAATTTCGGGATGGTGTATGAGACTCCCTCGGGGTCCTCCCGGGGTTATTTAGGGGTCGTTCTGGGATCTTTTTGGGGACTCTCTCGGGGACATTCCGGGATGGTTTTGGGGACTCCATCGGGTCTTCCCGGCGTCATATAGTGGTCATCCCAACCATCCCCCAATGACCCCCAAAATGACCCCGATAGAGTCCCCAAAGCCATCCCAGAATGTCCCCCAAATTACCCCGAGGGAGTCCCCAAAACCATCCCAGAATGTCCCCCAAATGACCCCGAGGGAATCCACAAAACCATCCCAGAATGACCCCCAAATAACCCCGGGAGGACCCAATGGAGTCCCCAAAACCATCCCAGAATGTCCCCCAAATTAACCCGAGGGAGTCCCCAAAACCATCCCAGAATGTCCCCCAAATGACTCCGGGAGGACCCGATTGAGTCCCCAAAACCATCCCAGAATGTCCCCCAAATAATCCCAAGGAGTCCCCAAAACCATCCCTGAATGTCCCCCAAATTACCCCGAGGGAGTCCCTAAAACCATCCCAGAATGTCCCCCAAATGAGACCGGGAGGACCCGATGGTCCCCAAAACCATTCAGGAATAACCCCTAAATGACCCCGAGGGAGTCTCCAAACCCTTGCCGAAAGGACCCCGAAAACGCCGCGGATTATTTTTTCCTATTCCCATTTCGGGGTTAGCAGCATAAAATGAGACATATCGCTCCATTGCTCATGCGTAGCACGTTCCACTTTTGATTTCCTTGAAAAAACCATGATTTTAAAATATTTGTTACAAAAAATAATGAACAATATTTAATTCTTACGTTTATTCCATTTCGCAACTGTTGCACTAAACAGCTGATTTCGGTTTACTTTATTTAGGTCACCACAGTATTGTGAAAAGCACAGGTCGTAGAGCTTTTTAGAGTTATCAAGTTATGCACAGAATAGAAATATTTGTCAACTTGAAACAAATCTTGATTACTTGTCAACTTATTGACAATTTGTCAAGTGCAAAGTAAGGGTGTTCTACGCAGAATTACTGTGCATGGCGTAGCCGGTTTTGGATCGGCTAAGGGCTATTTTTATACTCAGTTGAGCAGAGCTCACAGAGTATATTAACTTTGATTGGATAACCGTTGGTTGTACAGCTATTAAGGAGTCGAGATAGATATAGACTTCCATACATCAAAATCATCAGTATCGAAAAAAAATTTGATTGAGCCATGTCCGTCCGTCCGTCCGTTAACACGATAACTTGAGTAAATTTTGAGGAATCTTGATGAAATTTGCTATGTAGATTCCTGGGCACTCATCTCAGATCGCTATTTAAAATGAACGATATCAGGCTATAACCACGCCCACTTTTTCGATATCGAAAATTTCGAAAAATGGAAAAAGTGCGATAATTTATTACCAAAGACGGATAAAGCGATGAAACTTGGTAGGTGAGTTAAACTTATGACGCAGAATAGAAAATTAGTAAAATTTTGGGCAATGGGCGTCGTTGAAGATATCATGATGAAATTTAGCAAGAACGTTACTCCTATTACTATATGTATGCCTAATAAAAATTAGCAAAATCGGAGAACGATTAAAAAAAATTTTTTTTAAGTCAAATTTAAAAAAAAAGATGATATCTTTACAGTATATAAGTATTATGTCAACTTTCAACTCCAGTAATATGGTGCAACAAAATACAAAAATAAAACAAAATTTCAAAATAGGCGTGGTTCCGCCCTTTTTCATTTAATTTGTCTAGGATACTTTTAATGCCATAAGTTGAACAAAAATTTACCAATCCGTGTGAAATTTGGTAGGGGCTTAGATTCTAGGACGATAACTGTTTTCTGTGAAAAAGGGCGAAATCGGTTGAAGCCACGCCCAGTTTTTATACACAGTCAACCGTCTGTCCTTCCGCTCGGCCGTTAACACGATAACTTGAGCAAAAATCGATATATCTTTACTAAACTCAGTTCACGTAATTATCTGAACTCATTTTGTATTGGTATAAAAAATGGCCGAAATCCGACTATGACCACGCCCACTTTTTCGATAACGAAAATTTCGAAAAATTAAAAAAAATGCCATAATTCTATACCAAATACGAAAAAAGGGATGAAACATGGTAATTGAATTGGTTTATTGACGCAAAATATAACTTTAGAAAAAAATTTGTAAAATGGGAGTGACACTTACCATATTAAGTAGAAGAAAATGAAAAAGTTCTGCAGGGCGAAATCAAAAGCCCTTGGAATCTTGGCAGGAATACTTTTCGTGGTATTACATATATAAATAAATTAGCGGTACCCGACAGATGATGGTCTGGGTCACCCTGGTCCACATTTTGGTCGATATCTCTAAAACGCCTTCACATATACAACTACCACCACTCCTTTTTAAAACCCTCATTAATACCTTTAATTTGATACCCATATTGTACAAACAAATTCTAGAGTCACCCCTGGTCCACCTTTATGACGATATCTCGAAAAGGCGTCCACCCATAGAACTAAGGCCCATTCCCTTTTAACATACTCATTACAACCTTTTGTTTGATACCCATATTGTACAAACGCATTCTAGAGTCACCCCTGCTCCACCTTTATGGCGATATCTCGAAAAGGCGTCCACCTATAGAACTAAGGCCCACTCCCTTTTAAAATACTCATTAACACCTTTCATTTGATACCCATATCGTACAAACAAATTATAGAGTCACCCCTGGTCCACCTTTATGGCGATATCTCGAAAAGGTGTTCACCTATAGAACTAAGACCCATTCCCTTTTAAAATACTCATTAACACGTTTCATTTGATGCCCATATAGTACAAACAAATTCTTGAGTCAGCCCTGGTCCACCTTTATGGCGATATCACATTCCAGGGTTACCCTAGGTTCATTTTCCTACATGGTGATTTTCCCTTATTTTGTCTCCATAGCTCTCAACTGAGTACGTAATGTTCGGTTACACCCGAACTTAGCCTTCCTTACTTGTTAATAATAATTTGTAGACTAAGTACACTAGGTTATAAGAAAGCTAATTTAATATATATATGTTTAAAATTTGTAAACTAAGTTAACTAGGTTAAAAGGAAGCTGTGTTTAATATAGGAATAGATAAGACTAGTTTTAGATAGTTTTAGTTAATCCTTTTTTGAAAAACATAAAATTTAAAAAATTTCCTCCAAAAAAGAGCTTTTTCAAATTTTTGGTAAATAAAGACTAGAAAAGTTAAAGATATATATACATCAGATAAAAGGTATTTTTATAAGTTATTTTTTGAAATCCATCCACTAGTTTCGGAGATATTTTGATTTGAAAAATTCATAATTTCGCCTTTTGCCATGGAGTTACCCCCAAACCTTTCATTTGCACCAAAAACGAAATATACCGTTGGAATCAGCATAAAAATCTCTATAAAGTCCGATTATTTTTTTTTTTTTGTTTTTTTTTTTTTTTTTTTTTTGACAAATGTATGTATTCTGCACTTGTTCCAAAGCCAGAAACTAGGCTCATTGAGCTCGGACCTATTTACCGATATCGCGCCATCGATTTTTCGATAGGATTTGGGCTCAGGAAAAAAAGTTCCACTTCGCATATCCAAAAAAATAATTTCGAGCCTGCGAAATTTCTTTTGACTTTTTTCGACTTTGATTTTTAAGGTTTTTTTTTTTTGAAATTTTCATTTGATTGTAAAATTTTCATGTATACCCCAGGGATGATAAATTGATTTTGTAATATTTTGGTTTGGGTTCGAACGAAGAAAATAATTCATCCAGTTTCGTTTCGGCAAAAATTCAGTACGATTTATTATAACAAAAAAATGGATGTATATTACAGATGATATTTGTTGTATATTAGATCAATTCATGTATTTATTGTAGTATTAAACGTTCTGGCGATTTAGTATACGTATGTTAAATGTGTGTGCGTGTGCATGCAATACACTGTCCAAAGCAATATCGGACGAGAGCGTTACATGTATACACACAAACTTCGATTTTGTTTCGAGTTAAGCACTGTACGAAGCAATATTGGACGAGAACCTTCCTCTTCGCAAGCTCGAAGCCAATTGAATTTAAAAATGATCGGCAAAACGAACTTAAGCTCGAGTCATTGGTGCCGTATGTCGTATCGCTGTATCCGTATCCCTAACGTAATCAGCTGTTTATCGTTACGACGGTAAACCAAAACCCAATTGGTTGGCTACGATACGGTTACGGCCTTAGCGGCACCAATAATCGATTGCATTGATTCTCATAAGGTTGGTCGAATCAGCTGTTATAAGGTTACCGATACGGTTACCGATAAAGCACCAATGTCTCCAGCTTTAGGCAAAATTTAGAGAAAATGTTAAAGTAGTGTTGCAGCTTAACATAAAATGTACATTTACAGTCATGTTTTAAGTAGTAGTAAATTACATTGCAGGTATGTTACATATTGCTTAGATAGAATAATTGCAGGTATGTTACATTACTTAGATAGAATACATATGATTGAATTACGAAAGGCAGCCTTGTTACAGTCTCCCCCTAGGATGCTGAAATCGTCTCGATAATGCATCCTACTGTTGGTCTTTCGTGGACGTCCTCTTCTACGAATTTTGTTAACTGGGTTATCGTCAATATTAGTATTACTTCTATATGGAGTCAGAGATGAAGCATGATAGGTGCGTAATGGTTGTTCTATATTATCTTCATGTGCGATTACGTATGTTGTATTACCCTTCTTTTCGATGATTGTGTAAGGCCCATCACGCTTAGGTACGAATTTTTACGTGACGCCTTTTGTAGCGTTACTTAATATGTGCGTTGTAACCAAAACCTTCGAATCAACCTCTAACCCTTCTTGATTTCGTCTTTGTGAGTTGGATAAGATTTTGTTTGTCTTCTGTTGTTTTTCTTCACACTCCTTTGCAGATGCAAATACGTCAGTAAGAGTGGTAAGATATGTCGTTATTTCGGCTACGAAGTTTTCAGACTGAATGACTGCTCTCAAATCGTTTTGCACGTCATCAAGTGTTCTCAGCTCGCGACCAAATGTAAGGTAGGCGGCAGTGTAGTTAGTGCTTTGGCAGCGAGTGGGGTTCATGGCAAAGCGTATAGCTGGCAACTTCTCTGCCCAACTGCGATGCTGATTTCCCACCAGTATTGCCAATTGCGTCTTTAAATCTCGATTTTTCCGCTCCACCGGATTAGCTCGTGGGTGGTAAACCGGCGTATGAACTTGTTCAATGTTGAGACAATAAACAAACTTTTGCATCACTGCACGAATTGGACTCCGTTATCGCTGATGACTTTCCTCGGTATCCCATAGCGCAGGAATACTTCGTCGATTAATACTTTTGCATAGTTTTCTGCGGTAGCGTTGGCTAAGGCAAACAACTCGACCCAACGACTGGCGACGTCTTCTACGATTAAGATCCATTGTAACCCATCTGTGTCCTGAGGAAGTGGTCCAAACAAATCAATGGCAATCGTCTCAAACCGCTGCTTGCTTGACACAGTCTGATAAAACCCCATTGGCTTTAAGTTAGTCGCTTTATAGCGTTGACAGTATATGCAGTTCTTGACATGATTCTCGATGTCTTTTCGGATACCAGGCCAATAATATCGCGAAGTAATCTTATGAGCTGTTCGATCAATTCCATAGTGACCAGCTGTGTCTTTGTTATGATGCTGATTGAGTATAGCCGCGCGTTCGTTTTTTGGTATAACCAGCTGCGCATCCTCATTGTCTTCGTCATGATAACAATAGAGTACACCATCGTTCATAGTATACCCTCTCTTAGCCCAATATACGGCATCGTCACCCTTTTCTTCGAAGCTTTCAACAATAGTCTTCAACTCGGGATCGCTAATTTGGCCTTTCCGGATCTCTTTTGCTGCTCTTCGCGGAAGTTCAACATCAAATATGCATATATGGCAATCTTCCTTGTTGTCATGTTCTTCTTCACATGGTGGCCTTGATAACACGTCTGCCACTACATTGGTTTTCCCTGGTTTATAGTCTATGCTAATGTTGTATGGTTGTAGAATTAATGCCCAGCGGGCCAGGCGTCCAGTCGGGGATTTGAGTGTCATCAACCACTTCAATGGCTGGTGGTCCGTGCTAAGTGTCACCTCAGATCCTTCGATATATCCTCGATATTTCTGAACTGCCCACACAATGGCTAATGCTTCCCGTTCTATTGTGGAGTAGTTTTGCTCTGCTTTTGACAATAATCTACTTGCGTATTCGGTAGGGTGTTCATCCGGACCCTCCCCCTGGATTAAAACTGCCCCTACTGCGTATCCACTAGCATCGGTTTTTAATATAAATGGTAAACTTCCATCGACCTGTTTCAAAATAGGTGGCGACGTCAGTAATCGTTATTGGTTTAGCTCATCGAAGGCTATTAGTTGTTGCTCCTTCCAAGACCAAGTAGCGCTCTTCTTTGTCAGTTGTGCGAGTGGTTTTGCAATATCTGCAAACTTTGGTACGAAACGCCTGTACCAAGAACAGGTTTGGAGGAATGACAACAGTTCTTTGACGTTTTTCGGACGCTTCCGTGCTACAATTGACGATACCTTCTGTGGATCGACCATAATGCCATTTGGAGTCAATATATGCCCCAAATACTTCACTTCGTTACATGCAAAACTACATTTGTCTATGTTTCCTTTCAAATTAAATTCCCGTAAACGGCCAAACAACTGATTCAGCTCTTGTATGTGCTCTTCGAAACTTGACGAACATAAAATTATGTCATCTAAATATGCGAATAGAACCAAACTACTTAACGATACTTTAAGGCGATCTATCAAACGTTGGAATGTGGCTGGTGCATTTCGTAGGCCAAAAGGCATTCGTGTAAATTTGTACATGCCGAACGGCGTTACGAAGGCAGTTTTGTCTTGGTCCTCCTTTTCTACACCAATTTGCCAGTATCCGGACTATAAATCTAAAGTTGACATGAATTTTGTGGCTTTAGCTGCGTGTAGTAAATCATCAATGCGAGGCAATGGGTACCGATCTGCTTTGGTGATAGCATTCAATTCCCGATAGTCGATACAGATGCGGATTCCACCTGTCTTTTTCGGAACCATTACTACTGGAGCTGCCCACGGTGACTCACACTCGACAATAACTCCGATTTCCAGCATTTTATCGACCTCATGTTTCAACTCTTCTTTACGTTTTTCCGATATGCGGTATGGTGGTAAGGCAACTGGAAAATGTTTGCCTGTATCTATTCGGTGTATGGCCATCGGTGTCGCCGAATTTGGCTCCTCGAATACATCTGCGTTTTTATGAAGTAACATGTTTAATTCCAATTTCTGCTCTGTCGTTAGACTACAGCCTTTGTTGTGGTTTTCATTGACTTGGACCATATACAAAGGAAAGATTTCCTCGACGATTTGCTTTTCGTGGCCTTCCAACGGTTTTATCGGTGGTGCAAAAAGCCTAGAAGTATTTTCGGGAGTGATCTCTCCAACCGGTAATGAACTTCTAAAAATATTCTGCACCCAACGTGGTGAGTAATCGTTATCGTTTGTAGGCATTCCTTTTACGCGTGGCCCATAGTTTCTCTCTGGACAAGTTTCTGGAGGTTCAGCATTACTTGTGCTTGGTTTGGATTCATTGACCCGTTTTAAAAAGTTTGAATATTCTCTAAAAACTTTGGAAGGAGACAGCTGATTTTCTTTTACGTGTTCACCAACGACATCTATGGCGAATATTTGGTGGTTGTTGTTAGGCTTGGCGAAATCATATTTTACTTTGGTTTCATCCTCGAAGTACCAGAAGCGTTGCCCCATATTTAAGACAATACCCGCTTGCTCCATAAAATCTGATCCGATAAGCGTCCAATTACCTGTAGCATTTGGTAAGGATATCAAACGGATTTTCCGCACACGGTTACCTATATTTATATCGCAAATCGTGGATTGTACTCTTTGAGTAGTGGTGGTACCATCTGCCAAGGAAACTTCTGCTAGGACTTCCTGGAATACGCACCCTTTACTGCTTAGAATATTTTTCAAGTTTGAACTTGCAACACTTGTTTTTGCTCCTGTATCAAACAGAGCTTCACTTCCCAACTGAAACATTTTATAATAAAATGCCGGAATGGACCTACCAACGGGAGTGGTGGTCACGCAATTTATCGACAATGGTTGAGGGCTTTCCTTACTACGCCCGGAGCATTTCGGGCAATTAGCGCGGTATACGCCTGGTGCGCCACAGCCATAGCATGAAAAAGCTGCTGTGCGTTTGGACGATCCTGCACTTTCACTTGCGTTATTATTTTGTTGTTGTGGTTTTTGGGCCGTCTACGAATGTTGCTCTTTTTCTTTTTTGAGACAAACATTTACAGTATGGCCACGCAATTTACAAAACGAGCATCTTTTTTGCCCTTCTACAAATTCACTTTTGTCGGACGTTGCATTCGTAAGCTGGTTTACTTCAGCCAAGAACATTTCAGCATCTCGACAACGGGATATTAATTCGTCAAACGTTGAAAATTTGTCACGGCTCACGCGCTCTCTAATCTTCATAGACAAGAGGCCGTATACCATATTTATCTGTACTGCTTCGCTGAGGTTATCCGTCAATTGCGAAAACAGTAACCGTTTCTTACAAATAAAACTATCCGTCGGTTCACGTTGTTGTTTCTTCGTGTCAAATATATTTAGAAAAATTTTCCAATCGGGTAGTGGAGGCGAAAACGTTTTGCGTATAAGCTCAATAACATCTTTAAAAACAGACACGGTATCTTTCACGCCGATCCACCATGTCGCTGCGTAATCCTCCAACAACAGTGGCATTCCACGCAAAGCATCCGCATCAGAAATTTTCTCGATATCCTTATACACGGTGATAGCTGATACGAACTCTTCCACTGCCGACGAGTCTCGCTGTCCACGAAAACGTGCTGTACATTTTGTGAAAGAGCCGCATTTATTGCCACCTGCGATTGCTTCCAAAATTTGTGCAAATTGTGCCTCAGAAAATGTAGGCATTTTTGTTTCTGTCTCGTCTTCTGAATTGCTGGTCTCAAAGTTGGGCGCCAATGTAATATTTTGGTTTGGGTTCGAACGAAGAAAATAATTCATCCAGGTTCGTTTCAGCAAAAATTAAGTACGATTTATTATAACAAAAAAATGGATGTACATTACAGATGATATTTGTTGTATATTAGATCAATTCATGTATTTATTGTAGTATTAAACGTTCTGGCGATTTAGTATACGTATGTTAAATGTGTGTGCATGTGCATGCAATACACTGTCCAAAGCAATATCGGACGAGAGCGTTACATGTATACACACAAACTTCGATTTTGTTTCGAGTTAAGCACTGTCCGAAGCAATATTGGACGAGAACTTTCCTCTTCGCAAGCATTGTGAATGATGACTAAGTGTGATCTCTTCTGCATAAACGTCAAAATTCCAAAGTGATTGGATCACCTGATTTGTAAGTGACTATCGCTGTCTCATTCTGTATCTCTTTCTATCACCCGCTGAAGATAGGCGCCGTCAAATTGAACAGCCTGTCAAAACGCTGAAAAGTAGCCATATTGAACAGCCTGTCAGGCAGTTGACAGATAAGATAACACACTTTGTCATCATTCACAATGTTCGCAAGCTCGAAGCCAATTGAATTTAAAAATGATCGGCAAAACGAACTTAGGCAAAATTTAGAGAAAATGTTAAAGTAGTGTTGCAGCTTAACATAAAATGCACATTTACAGACATGTTTTAAGTAGTAGTAAATTACATTGCAGGTATGTTACATATTGCTTAGGTAGAATAATTGCAGGTATGTTACATTAGTTAGATAGAATACATATGATTGAATTACGAAAGGCAGCCTTCAATTGTAATTACATTGTCAATTTGAATGCCAAAGTGTGAAAATCATTTTTTGGAGCGCTTAATTTAACAAACCAAATGAAACGCAGTTGCTATAGTGAATTGGAAAACTAAAATTAATAAGAGAAACGCTTTTAAATAAATTTAGCAAGTTTTGTGCGGCAATAATAGGAAAGCACATTTTTCGCAAAAGCATCTGCATTAAGGGCGAATTAATGGTGACTTATAACCATAAAGCCATAACCAGATAAATCAGCTGATCGAACCTACCTTATGAAAAGGAATGTAATCGATTAATGGTGCCATACCATAACGCTAACGCCATAGCCAATCAATTGGTTTTTGGTTTCTCGCCATATCCATAACCTAAAAATATTTGAGTTGGGAATTTAATAACTTTTTTTAGATTTTCTTCATTGTTTGGATACGTTATGACTAAGATACTTATTTTTTGTGGAATATGTTTGTAATTTTTTGCGTTTTCATCATTTTTATGAAATTTTCACGATTTTTAGGTTAAGGCACCATTAATCGATCACATTGAGATGGTTATGGATATGGGTATGGTTACGACTATGGCGTTAGGGTTAAGGAAGTTTAATTTGGCTTTTAATTACTTCAATTTACAACGACATTATTGCAAAGGATACAGAACAAACCGAGGGTGGAGGTTGCTCCAAAAATTTAAAGCAAACCAAGTGCAATTGATTAGGACAATTTAAATGTGTATAACAAAAATTAAAAATACCAAATATAAATATAACCGCATGTAAAAAGAAAACTTTTATGTGAAGTGCGCAGTCCAGCGGGAAGGAAAATCACATTTTAACTGGTAAGTTTCTCATTAATGACATACGTAAGTGCAAATTTTACACATTAGACGTTTCACAAACATAATGGCCGACGCTACGGCGTCTAAAGGCCCTGGCGAATCCAACGCTGATGAAAAGCCTGACGCAAATTGGTTTGACGAAGGCCGAAGTCAGAAAAAGTTGGAAAACCAGAGGAAAAGACAACTAAAAACCAAAAGTGAGAGCAATGAAAATTACAGACGCACCAAAGTAGGTACAGATGACGACCCGAAAAGAACAAAAACGGACGACACCAAGAATATACAAATACCATTACAAGGCATGCTAGTGCCGAAAGGTACTTTTGCCAAATTGGCGGCAAACGCTCAAGTTTTGGCGGCAAATGCAAAGACGTTGGAAAAGTCAAACACAGACACAAACAAAAAAAGTGCGGAAAATGAAAAAAACATGGAAGTAGAAGCAAATGGCAGTGTAGTGACTAGCAATACTAAGACGGCGAACAACACAGAAAACTGTAATCTAACTTCCAGTCAAAAAATAGAAGAGTATAATGCGAAGTATACAGAACTGCACAGAGGCGATTTCTGTGTCCTAATAGACACATCAAAAAGCTCGCTGTGTAACAATGAACGAATGAAAAATGGCCTATTTCTATGGCACAAAATCCAAAACTTTGAAATAAACGGCATTAAGAAAATAAATGCAATAGGAAGATTCCTTTACAAAATATACTTTCACACCTTCGAACAAGCAAACCAATATCTAGAAAATTCAAACTTAGACAAAAATAACATGAAAGCCTTTATACCACGGAACTTAGTGGAAACAATGGGGGTTATTAGACAATTTCCTCTTGAGTTCTCAGAGGACGAAATTTTAAAGAACATTATATCCAGCATTCCGGTAAAATCAGTGTGTAGGCTAATGAGAAGGGACCCTGACGACAGGACAAAGTTTTTACCAACTTTTACTGTGAAACTAGGATTCGAAGGTAGCGATCTACCAGAATCTATTGAGCTTTTTTATGTAAACCTGAAAATAACTCACTTCATACCCAAAGTGCGGCAGTGTTTTAACTGTGGTAGACTGGGGCATACCAGAGCAGGATGCAAAGGGAAAAACAGATGCATAACGTGCGGGAAGGAGGAAGGCTGCAGTAGCCAATGCAACAAGACAAACAACTGCATTCTATGTGGAGAAGAAGGGCACAACTCATTGAACAAAAACAAATGCAACGTATGGCAAAAGGAGGAAAAAATCATCGAAATAATGACAATTAAAAAAATTTCAAAAAAAGAAGCGCATGACATTTATAATCTATCGAACGACAGCAACAACCGGTTTGCGATCTTAGACAATTATGAAGAAAGTTTTCCGCCTATAAGCCGAAAAACAACACCGACAATAAACAATGATAATATAGTCAACAGGAAAATGACAACAATTAAATATAGTCGAGTGGCACAACAACCCACACAAACCACCACAAATGAACCGAAACCAAAAACTCCGCGCGCTAAGCCACAACCGGTCTTCCTCAACCCCAACTGGGACAAGGTCTCAGAAATAGAAAAACTAGTCACGCTACTAGTTAAAAAAATCGAAATAGATACTGATGAACCCCTAGTCAGGTTAATAGGGAACATGTGCAAAAAAAATCTAAAGGACAGAATCGATAACAATATCCACAATCATGATGATGCAAATACTACAATATAATATACAAAGTCTTAAAGCTAACAAATCATATATTGATCAATTTAACAATTTAAACAACATTGATATTGTTTGCTTGCAGGAAATTTTTTCCCACAACGAGCAAGCAAATAATCAAAAACTGATTAATTTTAATCTTTTAAAAAAAACCAGAAACGACGGCTACGGAGGCGTAGCCATTGGCTTCAGGAAAGGCATAAAATTTACCAAAATTAAATATACCACAAATCAAGATATCATTATAGCAAAAACCACCAACCTTAGCAACAACACAATAATTTGCAATGCTTATTTTCCACCGAGCATAAACAACAGAACATTTGAAACTGAAATCAATAAAGTTTTGAATTTTCTCAGCAATCACAACAATGTAATTTTATTAGGCGACTTCAATGCACGCAACTGCAATTGGGGCGACAGTATCAACACACCCAAAGGAAACACACTGGAGAAGGAAATCGAACACACAAACTTAAAATGTCTAAACGACGGGACAAAAACTCACAGTATCGGAAGCAACAATGGTTCAGTACTGGATCTTTCGTTTACTAGTCTACCACAGGATAACATTAAATGGGAATGCATTCAAGTAGGCATAGGAGGTAGCAAACACTATCCTATCAAAATCAGCATAAACAACATCCAGAAAAGTCCAAATATCTTCATACCAAACAGCATGTTACTAAATAAAATAAACTCGATTACTTTCAGTGACTTCAACAACCTACAAAAAGACATACAAGCGATCAAAAATACAATCAGCATTGATCTCAACAAAACTAAACGAGAACCCAAAGCATGGTGGAATGAATCACTCAACAAACTTTACAGACTACATATTGCCAAAAGGAAAAAAGCAAACAAGACAAACTTAATTGTTGATTTGAACGAAGCTATAGAAGCCAAAAAAGAATGGGTCAAGGCTGTGAAAGAGGCGAAAAAGGAAAGCTACACCAACAAAATAGAGGAAATAAACAAATGTTCCAACACCAGAGATGCCTGGAACTTCATTAACAATGTAAAAGGCAAACAAAAGAGCACCAATGACTGGGCAGAAGAAGATAATCAAACATATTTAGAAACACTCAAAAATCAAATAAGCACAACAACTGCTCCCATAAGGGTGAATTACACCTACAACAACAACGACAACTGCGAGTTTCAAATAGACCAATTCATCAAAACTCTGAACAAGAAAAAATCGACAGCCGGTGGATGTGACAAAATAACCTTCAACATGATCAAACACTTGTCGTTTGAGTCAAAAGAGGCCCTTCTGAAAGCCCTCAGTACACAGTTCAACAACAATGAAGTTCCCGACTCGTGGAGGAACATACAAATAGTTCCTATACCAAAGGCAAACATGGATCTCAACGATATAAAAAACTTTCGCCCAATCTCCCTAATTTCAGTTCTCGCCAAAAGTTTAAATATGATGGTTAAAGACGCGTTAAATAAAGTCACTGAAGAAACCAACATAATCCCTCCAAAAAGCTTTGCATATAGGAAACACAGATCGGCCACAATGTGCTTAAATGAGATGCTACACCTAATAGCCACCAAAAAGAAAAACAAACACAAAGTCTTTCTCTGCGCACTCGACATAAACGATGCGTATAATTGCGTAAATATCGACATCCTACACAATATACTAATTGAGTTTAACATCAACACAAAAATAGCAAATTGGATACACAATTTTTTCTCCAAACGAAGACTAACCCTGGGTAAACAGGTCGTCGAAGTAAATAACGGACTCCCTCAAGGAAGTTGTTTGTCGCCCACACTCTTCAACATTTACACGTCCAAGCTACACAGCATTAACGACCGAGCACACAAGTTTTCCAGTTCGCAGACGACATTGCCATTATCGTGTACGACAACAACATTAACACGGCGAAACTTAAGCTTGAAACAAAAATCAACGAAATTCTAGCAATATGCAATTCACTCAACCTAAAATTTAACTTCAGCAAAACGCAATTCATGTACATGGCCACAGGGAACAACAGAAATCATAACGTCCAAATCAACGGAGAAAACATTCAACAGACGCAAAAAATTAAATGGCTCGGACGAACTATCAATGCAAGCTTATCAATCAAAGATCACGTAAAAAACATAAAAAACAACACCAAATCCGCAAAGAACTTACTCAACAGACTTACAACAATAAAGGCCGGTCTAGCACCTGCAGTTGGACTAAATATCTACAAAACCTTTATCAGATCCAAAATGGAATATGCAAGTACCAGCTATGCGAATGCACCAAAAAGCTTCGACAAACAATTGCAAACAATTGCAAATGAATCCCTAAGAAGATGTCTAGGGGTCCCTCCCAACACACCCACACTAGCTAGATATGCCTTAGCATGCGAACTACCCCCCATCTACAGGGCCACTTGGCTAACTTCAAAAGAATTAATAAAACAATGGTTCATCAACTCGGAACTCAAAAATGATCTGAAAAATGGAACCCCCATCAACTCCAGTTACAGTCATACATACAACCAATTTAAACACATAATCAACAGAATCAACACCAATGTGTCATTTACCATACACAACAAATTAACGCTGACGGAATCAGAACTTGGAGGATCTAAAAACAACATAACAAACGAACAACTCAAAGGTATATACTATGAAAAATTAACAAAACTACACAGAGAGGATTACATAACTATTTCAACGGACGCATCAGTCAGTGATACCAACACAGGCTGCGCCGTATATGATATAGCCAGAAATGTCTCTTTTCTATTCAACATCAACGACAAACTTTCATCAACTACAGGCGAACTAATAGCAATACTACAAGCAGTCGAATTAGCCCATAAGAACAACTGGACAAAAACAGCAATCTTCACGGACAGCCTCGCTGCCATCAAATTACTCAAAACAGCCACAACACAAAATTACATTATCGCCAATATTCACATTCTGGTAGCACACTCTAACATTCAAAAGCTTATAATGACCTGGGTTCCAAGTCACGTTGGAATCAAATTTAATGAAAAAGCAGATATAGCAGCAAAAACTGCAACAACTATAGGCAAAAACTTAACAGTCGCACTCACGTCTGATGAAGCTCTCATTAAGATTGAGAAGGAGCTTTGGACGGCAACCAAACAGGAAATAAAAACAAAATGCACTAATTGGGATGACAGTACCATTGATTGCATAGCCACCAAGATAAAGAAACCCTGGTTCAAAAGCAAAAAAATAAACATGGAACCGTACGACATTAAACTACTGAACAGAATCATCATCGGACGTACATACAACAAAACCTACTTTGGACGTTTTCACAATAATGTCACTGATATATGCAATACTTGCAATGTCACAGAAACACCGAAACATCTCATCTTTGATTGCACAAAACATAGGTCATTGCGAAACTACTATAGCATTTTTTCCAAATTTAAAGACATTAAAGAACTCACAAACTCAAAAGACATAAAATCTTTAAATGAACTAATTCAATTCCTGCACAAAGCTAAACTGGACTGCGCGCTATGAAATTATAAAATTGTCATATACATATATAAGCATTATACATCGAAAAAAAAAACCCTAAATAAGAAAGGGTTTCGGAAAAAAAAAAAAAAAATTTTTATACAAGTACCTTATATACTAATGCACAAATAATGTGATCTAACATATCATTATCTCAATACAAGACTGATACTACCAGGTAGTAACAAATTAAACTAAAACACTAAAGGTTATATACCTATGTAAATATTAAACATTAACAAAAGATTTCACACCTTCATTTAATTTTAGATATGTAAAACTAGTATCTAGTCATCACTTAATCTTTCATGATTCATCACATTTAATCATCATTGTCAAAACAAAAATCCATAAAAATCTCATTTAATTGTAACTATCAAGTTGTTAAATACAATATCGTTTTGTAATTATCTGTAAATATTTTACTTTTTGCACCTCCACCCTAATATGGCAGAACATCACTATAAAGCAATCAACATACAACCAAGGAAATACATCACTACCCAAGTACAACCTGGCGCTATAGCGGACACATAAATATCCGTGCCATTACCAATACGCCTTGTTACAATTTTTTAATTTTGTACCAAACGAGGAAATTAATGTACCAAATCATCTAAAAATGTACCAAAAGTCTTGGAATGTGAATTTGAACCAAACTAGAGCTATATTCTGCTTCTTTATCCAAAAACTGTTTTTAGTCAGGAAACTTTCTAACACAAATTAAAGGTAGTATAACAGGGGAGTATGATTTATGTAGAAATACTTTTCCAGTAAAAATAATAAAAGAAGTTTATCGATTGAAGCGTACAATTATGTACGTATCTAAGAACATTTCTTTATTCAGTACCAGTAAGGAACATAAAATTAATATTTCAAAAAAATAACAGCTGCATTCAATGCAAAAACATTTCGTAAAAACATTTTAGGTACAAAAGATTCAGATTCAGGTATAAAAGTTGACAAATTGTCGCCTACATCAATACTAATAACTCGTGTTTCAATCACTACATTAACAGTTCTTCTTCTTTGAGTTCTTTAAATACCTCAGTTGACAAAAAGTCTTTTTGTCGTATCTATATTATGACAAATATTGTTAGTTTATTGCATCAACTCTTTAGTTTTTATTAAATTCGAAACTGTGCTTATTTTAAGTCTATTTCTACACTTAGTTTTAATCAAATATTGTATAGAAAGTATCCTTTCTACGTTTGTGGATGAATGTGGAATCGACAAAATGCCTTGAACTATTCTATAAATATTGGAAAGCATTTGCGCATTTAATTTATCTTTAACTGATCTTAATTCTTCCTAAAGCTGCATATATTTAAATTCTTGAATTTTTTAAGGCTCTCATGCTCTGCTAAAACTCTAAATTCAGAATTAATTATCTCTATTTTATCAAATGCAGATTTCGGAAACAATTCCATAACTAAAGGCACAATCCTATTTGTTTCACCGCTTAAAATACTTTCTGGTGAAAACTTTGCAGCTCACAACAAAGCTTTATCATCCAAATTTACTCTCTTTAATAAAGTACTACAAAATTGTATATAAAATGGTTTGGCACAGCTCTTAAATATGTGTACTTCATCTTTTTCGAAAAGTTTGTTTGATAGAATAATATCCACATTAACAGTCAACTTCATCTGGGGTTAAGTGATTTTCGTCTGAATCAATATTTAACATCCAAATAGGACTGGAGTCTATAAGATTTTTTTATAAAATTTTTAATTTGGTATTAAGTAAATGTATGCGAATATCTTCAGACTGCATTTCTATATTCACATTATTTATTTCATTTAAAATATAAGAAAGAAATGTAAAATATACTTTATAAATAGGACTTTGAAAAATTTCAGATATAAGATTAATATTTTATTACTGCTTTTATTTTCAAATACGTAAAGATTAAAATAATACTTGAGGGCATCCCATTGCTCAAGAATTCTATCTATGACTGCTTGTCCAGAAAGCCACCTTGTGGGGGTGTACTTTAGTATAACATGAATTTCTGTATCGAAATGTTCTTGAAAACTCTGAAAGTCTGACCTAAGGGGGCTATAACAAAAATTATAGTTTATGTCATTTAAGAATTTATCAATTTTATTGGGAAATACATCAAAAGCGGCCATTGAAGCTAAATTTAAAATGTGACAATACATCCATTAACATGCAGATTTGGAACAACTTGCTTCAGCCTTGCTTGTACTCCGCTTTTGTCTCCCATCATAACCGAGGAATTGTCGGCAGTGAAACCAAAAATTTTTTCAAGTGTTATTGAATGGTCTTTCAAAGATTTAATAACGGCATTAAAAATACCTTCCGTGCTACTATCGGTCAAAGGTATAAAATCTAAAAATCTATCAATACACTTTATCAAAAATTCGAATCGAAACTGCCAAATTTTTTATATACATAAACATATGTCGTTTCATCTATTATTAGAGAGTAATAATTCTTCTGACAAAATGCAATTATGGATTTATCATTTTCTGACCTTGTTATCTGAGTTATTTTCTCTACTTTCATTCTATTGATGTAAAATATGTTCACAGTTTTAGAATCAGTTATGCTATTTTTCATAAGCATATTTAAATGCTCCATTATTGCAAATGGCAAATTGGGCTCGGCAAAACAAAACACTTTAACTATATATTTTCTTCGAAAAATTTTAAATTTTTTTGTACATTCAGAACTGCTTTGCAAATGACTTGAAGTGTAGTGCTGTATTTTACAAAAATGTACCAAATATGTCAATGTAGTACCACCGTACTTTCGGGAAGCGAAATGTACCAAAAAAAGTACAAATGTACCATGATTATCATCACTGGTATACCCTGTCCGACCCAAAAATGTCCGCTAAAAACGTTGGCGATAACAGTTTTTTGAAAAAAAAAAAAAACAGTATATACATATGAAAAATTTTTATTAGGTCATGAAAAAAACCTTAAAAATCAAAGTCGAAAAAAATTTAAATTTCGCATGCTCGAAAATTATTTTTTTGGGTATAAGTAGTGGAACTTTTATTCCTGGGCCCAAATCCTATCGAAAAATCGATGCCGGGATATCGGTTAACTTTCGTCCATACAAATCGACCCACCCTAATATACATACATGCCTCAGAGGTGGAGGCAACAAGCCGGAAGGCTAGCCAGATCGCCGCTTCAATCGGTTAATTTTACTCTAAAATATGTTGCAAAGATCAAAGGCCAAGGCTGCAAGTTCAAAGCTTAAAGTTTAATGCTCAAAATTTTGTATTTAAAGCTCAAAAGTCAAGGCTCAAAGGTCAACGACAAAGCTCAAAGCTTAAATTTTCGGGGTTTTTAATTCTTATTGAAGTTTAAGGTCAAAACTCAAAGCTCAGAGCTCACAGATCAAAATTCAATGCTCAAAGATGAAATAATTAAAGCTGAAAACTCAAATTCCAAAGGTTTAAGTACAAAGTAGAGGTTTACGCCGATCACTTTATCGGCGGCGGTGGCGTAGGCGGCGCGCCGGCGTACGCCGATGTTCTTACTTTAAAATCTTGATTTTTCTATTTAAAAAAATAATATTTAGGAAAGGTTTTGTTTATATGTATTTAAGGAAAGATCCTGGGTTTTTGCATCAAAAGACCGTTCAAAAATAGAGATACATAAAATAGTCACACTTTTGCCTGTATATCTCGTGCAAAGCGTAGTTTCACCTAGGGTTAACTCCTAATAATCGTCGCGAACACAATTTCTTTAAATCATTTGTCGCTCCTTGGTGGTCACGCATAAAGGCGACTTAGGGTTGCTATTAATGGTCTATTAATACTCATGACTCTCGTGGCACAGGGCGCCTCCAGTTTTTTCGGCTGTTTTTAAGAGCTATAATTCCCAATGTTCGAACAGTAGGGATCCCTATCACCAGTCGCTACCACGCCTCCTGAGCCTCACACCATATGCCAGTACAGAAGCTATAGGACTGCGACTTCGAACTCATACCTTTCATAGAAGCTCTAGGCGTAGTACCGAAGACTTTCCAACGGATGCTTTTGTCGCGCTATGCTGCCGAGCTACACCAGAGAAACACCTTGAAACGTTAGGGAGTGACTATTCGGCCAAGGATGCCGCCCTCGAAATCATAAGCAGTCTAAGTGGATGTCATTGCATCATGGGTGAAAATCGTATAATCCTCGGCGCATCTACTTAATTAAAATTTTACAAGGACCCTGGATAAAATTTTTAAAATGTAGACCAAAGATTGCAGGCGTTTGTGTTCACAACATTGACCTCAATAGTATTCGTTAAATCAAATTTAGAATGAAAGTCGACGGATTTTAAGTTGAAAGTTGTTAGCTACTGTTTTCCGGCCTTATGATATAAGAGCTCATTATGGATGACGGCGTAGCTTCAGTTTTCAGACAAGTTTGACTGTCCACTACGTTAGGGTAGTATCACACACGGTAATTAGTTCCACTGTCTTGGGAAAGCTTTTGCTTCAGTGTTCTTGCGAAGGACAAAGCCTCACCTGGTAGATATATGTGCCTACGTATTCACATTTGTAAAAGGAGCCGTAACGTGTAGGTGATATTTAAACTTGGTTGATATGCTATAATCAATTTGATTCACTCCAAGGGACTAGTTTTGGATAGGGCCGCCAACTTTAGGAAATGTCAAACCGGGAGACTTGGGTGTTGAAGGATGAAGTGTGAAAATCCTAATTAACATTTCAGACGCTATTGTATAGTTTCGCAAATAAACAACAGATGTTTGAATGCAAGACTTAGTGATTTTTCAATCCCTTCTCATAAGTACATATATCCTCAACTTAAGTATGAGATAAGAATAATTTCAAAGGAGTGTTATGCCGCTAGAAACTAAAGGATTTTGCATCACTGATTTCTCTTATTCTTGAGGACAATTTAAAAACATATTCGCCTTGGGTCATTTTATTTGAATTAATTCCTCATTACTTTTAGTGTTTTGTTTTAATAACTTGCTGAATTGGGTGATGCAAAGTACGTGTTAAGCTGACATCGAAAGCGCCTGTTATTTTAAATAACTTTTGATTAGTTATAAAGAGTTAAATTTCGCAATTAGTTTCTTATAACTGGCAGTGATGCGCATCCGTTGATACCACTTTCGACCATATCCGACCAATTTTCGACATGAAGAATAAATGGCCTAAACAGTCTTAAACGAGTAGAAAATATAGTAACGTAGAAATTCGGCGGCGGCGTGCAAAAAACGACCAAAATCGGCGGCGGCGGCGGCGTTTATCGGCGGCGTATATCTCTAGTACAAAGGCCAAAGACTTAGCTGAAAACAAAATGCTCAAGCTCAAAATTTAAAACTGAAACTTAAAATTTGATTAATCGCAATTGGTCAGTTTCTTTTCTTCATGAGCAAGACTAAATTAATTCAAAGAAATCCACAGCCAGAAATCCCTTCACGATTAAAAATGCCATATTTCGAGTAGCAGTAATCCATGGTTAATATCGGGTATCTAACAGCTAGAGCACCGCGTTGACGGCGTTGTTGTTGTTGTAGCAGTAAGGTTTTAAGGAGTGTTATCGATGTTGATGGTCCTTTGCCGGATATAGATCCGGTTCGTTCCGGTAACAAGCACTTTAAGGTACTAACCTAACCATCTCGGGAACGATTTAATATGCACACATTTAACGTTCTGCGTTACCCTACACTCGTCCCTAGTTCCACGAGGAGCTTGGTGTCGCCTCGCGTAGGTGGTGGTGACAATTGGGCTGCGGAAGCCATGAATTGCGCTTTTCAACTCTGTGAATCCCGCGTTGGCGTCTTGAGAGTCTTCGCGGCAACGAAAGCTATCAACGAAAGCTATCTCAAGCTGTCGAAAAAAAACCATGCGTAGCTGGAAGAATCAGTCGCCAAGAGTGAAGGCCGCGGTGCCACACATGGTATAGCAGTGCAAAAATATGACTGATCCCGCTTCATATATCCTCTGGGGATCAGATATGTAAAGAGAGGCGACACCGAAGATCGGGAAATCGATCTCCCGCAGTCCAGTTGAGTTATCGATGAAGTTGACTGAGCACTGATTGATAGCAAAGATCCCTTTTGTTTAGAAATATTGCATAATATTGAAAAATGTAGAGGAAGTTCTTTACAATATAGTTATGAAAGCAACCCAATAACAAACCGATAATCCGTCGATAACATTGTTATCTATAACAACCAGAAGAATTTATATTAAATGGTTCCCGAGATGGTCGAGCTTATACCTTAATGGTGCTTTTTACCGGAAAGAACCTGATTTATATCCGGCGATGAAAGTTGTTGTTATTGTTGCTGTAGCAATATGGTTATGCAAAAGTCCCACGGTAGTTCCGAAATATTCCTGACATAAATGCGAAATGATCCCGACATACATTCGGAAAGGTTAAGAAGTAGACCCGAAATGTTCTGCAGGTATCTGAACTAGAACCAAAGCAGTCAAATAATTCCGAAAGACTCGCAAATTAATCCTAAATAAGAAAGAGTCTTTAACCAATTCTGAAGAAGGTCCATAAATCATACCTACAAGGCCTATAAATATTGCCGAAAAAATTTTAAAATAGTGACAAACTCGTCATCATCCTTAATTTTTCAGAGTTTGTCTCGCAAATAATCATAATATAATTTCAGCCTGACTGCCTGCTTAACGACGGTACAAAACGCAATCAAAACGTTGCCGAGGTTCCCGATAACCCTACCCTTGCATGATTTGCTTAAAATTCAATTTAAGTTTTAGTTTAAATAATTTATGTGGTACCATAAAGAGTTGCGAACTAACCTGTATCGGACTAAAATCCGGATCGTTCAAATTCCGCAAAAACCAAAGTACACCAGGACGCAGTACCTCGCGCAACAAAGAAATAAATGCAGCAAAGTAGTACACATACACCATGCCAAACATCCAATGAACGAAAAGTGACGTGCCAGGCGCAGCTTTAAAGCTCACCTTGCGATCCTTTATGCTGGCATCAAAAAGCGGCAACGAGCAAATATCCAACCACCAACCGCAAACCAATGGCAACACACCAATTTCCACAACGGAAAGCAGTGACACCTTCACCACAATATAGCATAGACCAATGAGCCAACGTAAACGACGCATACGGAAGACGCGTGCAAAAAAGTGCAACACCACCAATGTCAGACCAATAAAACAGTAGCCAAAGAGTGTTGTTATTAAACCATGGAAGTGCAGAAGTGGCTTATCTGGTTGCAATAAATCCAAGCAGCTCAAAATGAAATTTCCTATCCAGTAAGGACAATAAGCAAATGTGACAATGAATAGCGTATTCAAAGAGATTATCCAGAAGACATGCTCGAGAAAGATTAATGAACCATCCAAACCAAGTAAACGTTCCCAAGTTAGCTCCTCAGCTGCGCGATCCCATTCCATTGGATTCCAATTGGGTTCATCATTGTCATTATCATTTTCAGCAACAGCAGCAGCAGCGCCACCATCAACGTTTCCAGCACCAGCTCCGCCAGCATCTTGTGCTATGCCAACATCATCACCAGCTGGATTCGCAGCAGCATCGGCTGCGTTATTATTACCAACACCAAGACCTGCTTCCAATGGTTGTTGGCGTGGTCCAAAAACTAATGGCGGTTCACCTTCTTCTGCTGGATTAATAGCAGCAGGTGCAGCATTATTCATTGGCATATCGATGGGTGCATCCTCATTGTCGCTACCATCCTCTCCATTATCATTAACTATACGTGCAGCAGCAACTTCAACACCATCACCATCGCGAACAGCATCGGCAGCAGCAGCGGCGCCATCATTATTATCAACGCCAATTCCACGCCCTCCTCCTACACCACCACCACCACCGCCACGATTAGCGCCTACTTGAACTTGTTGTTGCTGTTCATCATCATTTACCGCATTTGCTGGTGCATCGTCACGTTCTAACCAATCGGGACCACCACCATGTAATATTTGCTCTCGCAACCATACCAAACCGATAAACGATAATAGCGTACATGTTACAACAAAACAACCTCGAAACGCATCTGAAGCCAAATTGTCCGTGGAGAATAAATCACCTAATGGCATTGATATTATCTGTTCAAACGAGGATGCACGAAACAAGTAACGGTATGTACGATATGCTGACAATGGTACAATACCAAACCATGCCAAACCGACTAACGAATAATGGAACCAAGACTTGGCTGCCTTAGCAACAGCTGATAACAGACCACCTGCCACATCACGCAACGGCAGTACGCGCGGCATATCAGGCGAATAAATAGGTTGAAAGCTAAAACGGTGTCCACATAATTCACAATATTCCTTATGCGAATAACGCATCCATTGCATTAAGCAGTCTTGATGTATATACTTAATACTGCCAGTACAGATGCATGGATAGAATAGTGGCCGATCCGATTGTGCTTCACAACGGCACACACGGCAAATATCCTGTGAGTTATCATCCATAATTGTCATTTAGGAAATCGTAGGTATTGTAGATTTTTCTTAATTCATCACAAAGTTTAGATACATCTTCAAGAAATAGTGGTTGATCTGCAAGAAAGTACCTATGTTGCTGGTATTTCCCGCAGTTGTGATATTTGTTAGCACACGTCAATAACTCGTTTGTTTTGTCCACCTCACACCTTTTGCTTTTGTTCTGCGATTTATATTATGCTCGGTATTATATTTTTCGAAATGGTTTTACCCCTAGCACACTTAACTTGCTTGCTGCACACTTTTCGATATTCTGGAAATACGTTTACCAAAGATTGCGTAAATTTTCCAATTACTAAATTGTTGAAATTTCTGCGTGTGAAAATAATCTAGCAGCTGCAATTTTCAGTATTGCCAACCGTTTGACAGTTCATTGCTGCCAGGTACGAGAAAACGAAAAATTAGAGATCGCAGGACTGTAGCCAAGATAATTAAAAATGTCCGATTCACCATTCCTTTTGAGTCGTCGATATCAAAGTATTGGTAGGGTGAGCTATTTTTTTTAGAAAGGAGATATTTTTCTAACAAGTAAGGAAGGCTAAGTTCGGGTGTAACCGAACATTACATGCTCAGCTGAGAGCTTTGGAGACAAAATAAGGGAAAATCACCATTTTGCAAAATTAATTTTATATAAGGTGCCACGGTTTTCAAACTTTTGTTGATTTGTAGACATAGAGGGGGTCCTAAAAATTACCAAAATGAAATCCGCAGCTATAGGAAACTCTTAGTTTATGAAATATAAGCTTTTTAATTTCCAAATTTAGTAAAATTTCAACTTAAGTAGTGCACTTAAAACTCTGGTCGCACATGTCGATTGCGGTACCAAAAGACACGTACTTGTGTCAAGATTCAGAATCCGAAAGCAGAAACTAAATTTTTTATCTCGTTTAAAAGTTATTCGCGAAAAACCCGTCGGTACTATTGTCGCTTTTTTCGTTGTTGCAATTAAACAAACGAAAAATATGAAGATGGTGAATAGTGTTGCCAGCTCCGCAACAATTGCCGTCTTACAGTGAGTTTTACAGCTCCGGCTCACGCTCAATTCTCACGGGAATGCTCTGGATCATTGAGAGACTTGAGAAGCAGATGTCGTGAAATTTTCGCACACGTGAAATGTGATGGGCAGATGTCGCCGCTGTTTTCCATTTAATGCGGCAGTTACCCACGAACGTACGTAGAAAAAACGTGTCAGCTGACACGACCTATCTTATGAGTGTGCAATGTAAACGAAAACTCACCGACGTGCAACGCCCGTACGTACGTAGCCCGGAACGTAGAAATCAAAACAATTTTGATTTTTTCCGTAAGAACGTGTCAGCTGATCGCTCTCTCACTAGACAGAGTTGCCTAGTAAACTTTTGTGCGCTACTTTTTGACCGTTTGCAATTTTATGCAAAAAAGCCTAATTAAAATTTGAAAAATTGTGGAAATAATTCGAAATAATTATGTAAAAGTGCTGATTATAAATATTTAATCTATTTATCCTTATTTAATATGTATTCCGGCCTTTTACAATATCAAAAATTAAATTGGAAAAAGTTGATGTTTCCATAAGCATACATGCAAAATGGTAAATGGCAACAGTGCTTATCTGTAAACAATACACACACAAATATGTTATGTACATGTACACAGACGCACACATTGATTCCTACGGGCTTGAGAGTTCGGTCAAACGTGCTTCGTACGACAAACGTCCTGACGTACGGCACACGTCGGTGGGTAACTGCCGCATTAGTCATACGGCGAAAGGCTAAGCAGCGACACCTATTTTTGAAAATGTAGGTGTATTAAAGGCCGCGTTGCCAACCTAAAAAGAAGTAATTAACAAATTATCTGGCTCACAAATTGAACCAGACTTCTATCTGGATTTATCTGGCTCAAATCGTTGTTGTTGCATTTACATGCAAAATTATTTATCTGGCTCAGGATTTTGCCACCGGATGATAGCAAATATCTTTTTATCATGGTAGAACATTATAAGGTTGTGGCACGTCGACATAAATGCAAACAAACATACACTATCAATGTATTTTGGCCCTAAGTGCAGACAGAATACATACATTTGTCAAATTAAAATAATTTATATGAGTATCGGTAGTGGTGTTTATGGTGAGTTCAACCGTATAATTTTTTTTGGTGCAAATAATAACTATAGGAGTAATTCCACGTCAAAAGGTACGCAGAAGGGTGCACTACGCAGAAGGACATCACCGTGGCGGTAGCCACGGTTATACCACAAACCCTAACTTGGCATGGCGTAGCCCAGGGTTTTTTTTTATAAGCGTGGCCGAAGGCCGCCTATGCCGAAAGGTGTTGCACGCAGAATTAAAATTAAAATTTAAAAAATTTCCACCAAAAAAGATCTTTTTCAAATTTTTGGTAAATGAAGACTAGAAAAGTTAAAGATATATATACACCAGATGAAAGGTATTTTTATAAGTTATTTCTCGATTTTTTAATTTTTGAAATCCATCCACTAGTTTCGGAGATATTTTGATTTGAAAAATTCATAATTTCGCATTTGACATGGAATTACCCCCAAACCTTTCATTTGCACCAAAAAAGAAATATGCCGGTGGAATCAGCATAAAAATCTCTATAAAGTCCGATAATTTTTTTTTTTTGACAAATGTATGTATTCTGCACTTAAGCCCCTTTTTCCAAATTCTTGTCATAAAAAAATTTTAATATTTACTTAAAAATCTCGCGTTTCGGTAAATTAAATACATTAATTTCAAATTATTCAGAGAAGTACAAAAACAACATACATTGATAGTGTATGTTTGTTTGCATTTATGTCGACGTGCCACCACATTATAATGTTCTACCAAGATAAAAAGTTATTGTTGCGGAGCTGGCAACACTATTCACCACCTTCATATGTTTTTGTTTGTTAAAATGCAACAACGAAAAAACGACAATAGTATCGACGGGTTTTCCGCGAATAACTTTTAAACGAGATAAAAAAAATATAGTTTCTGCTTTCGGATTCTGAATCTTGACGCAAATACGCGTCTTTTGATACCGCTATCGAAATGTGCGACCCGAATTTTAATTGCAGGACTTAAGTTAAAATTTTACTAAATTTGGAAATTAAAAAGCTTATGTTTCATTAACTAAGAGTTTCCTAGAGTCGCGGATGATAATTTTGTGATTTTTAGGACCACCTCCACCCCTCGAAAAAAAAAGTTGGAAAATCGTGGCACCTTATTCAAAATATTCCCCCTTAGTTCTATAGGTGGACGCCTTTTCGAGATATCGCAATAAGGGTGGACCAGGGGTGACTCTATAATGTGTTTGTACGATATGGGTATCAAATTAAAAGTATTAATGAAGGTTTTAAAAGGGAATAATCCTTAGTTGTATATGTGAAGGCGTTTTCGAGATATCGACCAAAATGTGGACCAGGGTGACCCAGAACATCTTCTGTCGGGTACCGCTTATTTATTTATATATGTCATACCACGAACAGTATTCCTGCCAAGATTCCAAGGGCTTTTGATTTCGCCCTGCAGAACTTTTTCATTTTCTTCTACCTTATATGGTAGGTGTCACCCATTTTACAAAGTTGTTTCTAAAGTTATATTTTGCGTCAATAAACCAATCCAATTACCATGTTTCATCTCTTTTTTCATATTTGGTACAGAATTATGGCATTTTTTTCATTTTTCGTAATTTTCGATATCGGAAAAGTGGGCGTGATCATAGTCGGATTTCGGCCATATTTTATACCAAGATAAATTGACTTCAGATAAGTAAGTGAACTAAGTTTAGTTAAAATATATCGTTTATTGCGCGGAGCGGAGTACCGCCCATTTTGAAATTTTCTTTTATCTTTGCATTTTGTTGGACCATATCATTACTGGAGTCTAATGATGACATAATTTACTTTTATACTGTAAATATATTAAATTTTTTGTTAAAATTTGACTTAAAAAAAAATTTTTTTTTTAAGTGGGCGTGTTCGTCATCCGATTTCGCTTATTTTTATTTAGCACACATATAGTAATAGGAGTAACGTGCCTACCAAATTTCATCATGATATGTTAAACAACTGCCAAATTACAGCTTGCAAAACTTTTAAATTACCTTCTTTTAAAAGTGGGCGGTGCCACGCCGCTAATTTATTTATATATGTCATACCACGAACAGTATTCCTGCCAAGATTCCAAGGGCTTTTGATTTCGCCCTGCAGAACTTTTTCATTTTCTTCTACTTAATATGGTAGGTGTCACCCATTTTACAAAGTTTTTCCAATTTTCTATTTTGCGTCATAAGGTCAACGCACCTACCAAGTTTCATCGCTTTATCCGTCTTTGGTAATGAATTATCGCACTTTTTCGGTTTTTCGAAATTTTCGATATCGAAAAAGTGGACGTGGTTGTAGTCCGATTTCGTTCATTTTAAATAGCGATCTGAGATGAGGGCCCAGGAACCTACACACCAAATTTCATCAAGATACCTCGAAATTTACTCAAGTTATCGTGTTTACAGACGGACGGACGGACGGACGGACATGGCTAAATGAATTTCTTTTTTCACCCAGATCATTTTGATAAATAGAAATCTATATCCATCTCGATTAGTTTATGCCGTTACGTATTACCATTATGCGAACAAAGTTAATATACTCTGTGAGCTATACTCAGCTGAGTATAATAATGTAATGACCTCCGTATTTGAAATCCCGGCTCACGCTCACTTCTCACGGGAATGCTCTGGATCATTGAGAGACTTGAAAAGCAGATGTCGTGAAATTTTCGCACACGTGAAATGTGATAGGCAGATGTCGCCGCTGTTTTTCATTTAACTCATACGGCGAAAGGCTAAGCAGCGACATCTATTTTTGAAAAAGTAGGTTTATTAAAGGCCGCGTTGCCAACCTAAAAAGAGGTAATTAACAAATTATCTGGCGTAACCATACCCATATCCATAACCATCTTCAATGTGATCGATTAATGGTACCTTAACCTAAAAATCGTGAAAATTTCATAAAAATGAAGAAACGAAAAAAATTACAAACATATTACAAAAAAAAAAGTCTCTTAGTCATTACGTATCAAAAACAATGAATAAAATCTACATAAGGTATTACATTCACCAACTCAAATATGGATATGGCGAGAAACCAAAAACCAATTGGTGGCTATGGTATGGTTATGACGTTAGCGTTATGGTAAAGCACCATTAATCGATTACATTGATTCCTATAAGGTAGGTTCGATCAGCTGTTTTATCTGTTATGGTGATATGGTTTTGTCACCATTAATTGGCCCTTTACTTCGGACACGAAAACTCTATTCATCCACCCAAATCAGCTGTTCGATATTTTCGAGTAATTGGAGAATTCGTAATTATAACTTTTTTCGGCTTTTTTAAACAAAATTTCTTGTGCAACTAAGGATTCCAGTTTCAGACTTCGAAAATATATAAAAACGAAAGCAGCAGCAATCAATATATAAAAAATGTTTGCAACAAGACTTACAAATTCGGGACGCCAATTGGTACAACCATTGCTACGAGCAAAACAGAATCCAATTCGCGCTGTCAGCACAACACTGACCAACCGAGAGATCTTTCAGGTGCAAAGCGCTGAAGACTTCGATAAAAAGGTCAAGAAAAGCGATAAACTAGTAATAGTGGATTTTTTCGCAACGTAATTACAGACATTCAAGAATTAGTCATATTTTTTTGTTATATAAGAACAAATGTACTTCCATTATTTTCCTTCACAGATGGTGCAATCCATGTAAAATGTTAACACCGCGCATTGAAACGGTTGTTGGTGAAAAAGATGGTGCCATCAAACTAGCAAAAGTCGACATTGATGAACACAGCGAACTGGCGCTCGATTATGATGTTGCCGCTGTACCAGTATTGCTTGTAATGAAGGAAGGCAAAGTTGTGAATCGTATGGTTGGCCTACAAGATACAGACAAAATACGTGCTTGGATTGATAAAGCTGTGGAAGAAGCAAAGTAAGCCGCAAAAGAAGCTTAATCAGATTACTATTGTTTTCTACTAAGTAGCTCATAAAATGTTTGAAGTACCTTTTTACAATTGCAAGTAGTTTTAAAGCCTACTTTGAAAAAGATATGCTTTATAAAATTAATGGTTTGTTAAGGTAATGCATTAAATGGTTCCGCAAATCTTATAAAAAAGTATGATGAGCAGTTTGAGAAATATTTTCGGGATAGTTTTTATTATTATACACTATGTAATTATATCGAAAACCAGCCAGGTGTACCTGCGCGCTTCTTGTTTCGATCCAGGAATCGCTTGAAGCCTTCCTTGGAATCATCCAAAGACTTTTCATCTGACTCCTTTTTCTCCTGGCGGTCTGCAAACATATCTGGGAAAGTAAATTCCTCGGTGCGTGGCTGTAAAAGCAGTTAATTCATTTTAATTACAATACATTTTGTAGCTCAAATCGATGGTTTTACCAATGTTACATAAGCAATCTTAACGTCGTCCTCTTTAGTCACATAGCCATGCACTTGATCTCGTTTTGTTTTACCCAATTCAATACGTGTACGCACATCCACCACCGGCAATTTGTAAATCTTTTCTAAATAATTCTGTACATCATATTTGGTCATTTGCATAGATACTGAAAATGTGGCGACATTCTTTGGTTGCTCTTCAGTTGGACGTATCAGCTTCATCCAAAAGTTTGGCAAAAATATGCGCAGCTGTGGATTTCCGCGTTGATAAATAGGATACCAACGTGTGGACATTTTGTTGTTTTTTACAATTTAAAGTTAATTACTAAAACTAAAATTGGTTAAATGCTACTACTTTTAGCAAAATGCCGTATTAGATCAGCTGTGCGGCTGTCAAATGGAAAAATGTGATAAAAACGAACAGTACTCTGTTTTTTTTTTTTTTTGACTGCGCTTTGTTTACGTATGAAACAACAAACAAAATTGGTGAGGTTATTTCCTGTCTAAACTTTATGAGATAAGTTCGGGAGTGACAGTGTACGAACTTTTTGACACTACTAGAGAACACACAGAGATATACCCGCGGTAGGTAAGCCTGTCGTAAGATGTGACTAAAGCTGGAGACATTGGTTACCGATACGGTTACCGATAAAGCACCAATGTCTCCAGCTTAAAATACCAAATTGATTCAAGGGTTTGTGTGGCGCAACCCTCTCAATGGGTTGCCAGCGCAATATATAGCTTCTCCAACTCAATTGTCGGTAATTCCTTACGACAGCATGACACTGCTAATACGCGTCAAAAAATATCGAGAGGAGTGTCAAAAGACGCGTATTAATCTCGACAACAATAATCCGAAGGCGGAAAAGAAACAGGTAATAGTCTAGTTGAGGGGTCGACTGCTAATACGCTACCAAAAATATCGAGTGAGGTGTCAAAAGACGCGTATTAATCTCGAGAACAATAATCGGAAAAGAAAAATTTTATCTCTGTCCGGAGATATTTGCAGTTGAAGTTGGCGATTTCCATGTGGTTGTTGTTGTGTTAGTACCCACAAAAAAATTTGTGCATCACCGTGGCGGTAGCCACGGTTATACCACACACCCGGACTTGGCATGGCGTAGCCCAGGGTTATTTTTTATAAGCGCGGCCGAAGGCCGCCAACGCAGAAAGGTGTTCTGCGCAAAAATTTTATGGATCCGACCCCCGGTTTCGGAGGTACCCGCGGGTCTTTTTTCGGTGTTTTGTTAATATCTTTTGAACGCGTTAAAATTTTTATTTGCCTTCGGATTATTAATACTGATATCAAGACGCGTCGTTTGACACCTCTCTCGATATTTTTGGTAGTGTATTAGCAGTCGACCCCTCAACTAGACTATTACCAAGAAACATTTTATCTCTGTCCGGAGATATTTGCAGTTGAAGTTGGTGATTTTAATGTGGTTGTTGTAATGTTGTAGTACCCACAATAAAATTGTGAACATAAGTGTTTTGTGCGGATATAATTTTGGTCTCCAAACCGGCGTTGGACCCAATCTGCGCAAAAATACTATGGCTACCACCCCTGGTTTCGGAGGTACCCGCGGGTCTTTTTTCGGGTTTTCGTTAATATCTTTTGAACGAGTTAAAATGTTTATACCCAGTTGAGCAGAGCTCACACGATAACTTGAGTAAATTTTGAGGCATCTTGATGAAATTTAGTATGTTGGTTCCTGGGCGCTCGTCTCAGATCGCTATTTAAAATGAAGGATATCGGACAATAAACACGCCCACTTTTTCGATATCGAAAATTTCGAAAAACCGAAAAAATGCGATAATTCATTGCCAAAGACGGATAAAGCGATGAAACTTGGTAGGAGGGTTGACCTCATGACGCAGAATAGAAAATTAGTAAAAATTTTTGAAAATGGGCGTGGCACCGCCCACTTTTAAAAGAAGGTAATTTAAAAGTTTTGCAATCTGTAATTTGGCAGTCGTTGAAGATATCATTATGAAATTTGGCAGGAACGTTACTACTATTACTATATATGTGCTAAATAAAAATTAGCAAAATCGGATGAAGAACACGCCCACTTTAAAATTTTTTTTTTTTAAGTAAAATTTTAACAAAACATTTAATATCTTTACTGTATATAAATAAATTATGTCAACATTCAACTCCAGTAATGATATAGTGCAACAAAATACAAAAATAAAAGAAAATTTCAAAATGGGCGTGGCTGCGCTCTGTTTCATTTAGTTTGTCTAGAATACTTTTAATGCCATAAGTCGAACAAAAATTTACCAATCCTTCTGAAATTTGGTAGGGGCATAGATTCTATGACGGCAACTGTTTTGTTTGAAAATGGGCGAAATTGGTTTGAAGCCACGCCCAGTTTTTATATACAGTCGACCGTCTGTCCTTCTGCTCGGCAGTTAACACGATAACTTGAGCAAAAACCGATATATCTTTACTAAACTCAGTCCACGTACTTATCTGAACTCACTTTATCTTGGTATAAAAAATGGCCGAAATCCGACTATAACCACGCCCACTTTTTCGATATCGAATATTACGAAAAATGAAAAAAAAATGCCATAATTCTATACCAAATAAGAAAAAAGGGTAATTTGATTGGTTTATTCACTTTGTAAAATGGGTGTGAAACCTACCATATTAAGTAGAAGAAAATGAAAAAGTTCTGTAGGGCGAAATCAAAAGCCCTTGGAATCTTTTTAGAAATACTGTTCGTGCTATTACATATATAAATAATTTAGCGGTACCCGACAGATGATGTTCTGGGTCACCCTGGTCCCTATTTTGGTCGATATCTCGAAAACGCCTTCACATATACAACTAAGGGCCACTCCCTTTTAAACCCCTAATTAGTGCCTTTAATTTGATACACATTCTTGAGTCACCCCTGGTCCACTTTTATGCCGATATCCCGAAATGGCGTCCACCTATAGAACTATGGCCTATTCCCTTTTAAAATACTTTTTAATACCTTCCATTTGATACCCATGTCATACAAACACATTCCAAGGTTACCCTAGGTTCATTTTCCTACATGGTTATTTTCCTTTATTTTGTCTCCAAAGCTATCAGCTGAGTATGTAATGTTCGGTTACACCCGAACTTAGCCTTCCTTACTTGTTTTTTTCCGCCTTCGGATTATTAATAATAATGTCAAGACGCGTCGTTTGATACCTCTCTCGATATTTTTGGACGCGTATTAGCAGTGTCATGCTGTCGTAAAGAATTACCGAACTGTCAACCTCACCTACCCGTGGTGAAGCCTGGTTCACTAACAGCCGAGGCGCTGGCGACCCCGAACACCTCATTTATCTAGGGGGTGGAAGGGCGGGATGGCCTCCCAAGTTTCATGTGGTCATACCAAATCGTGGTAAAAGTCTAGTTGAGGGGTCGACTGCTAATACGCTACCAAAAATATCGAGAGAGGTGTCAAAAGACGCGTATTAATCTCGAGAACCATAATCCGAAGGCCGAAAAGAAAAATTTTATCTCTGTCCGGAGATATTTGCAGTTGAATTTGGCGATTTTCATGAGGTTGTTGTTGTGTTGTACCCACAAAAAAAATTGTGCATCACCTTGGCGGAAGCGTATACCACACACCCGGTTATTTTTTATAAGTGCGGCCGAAGGCCGCCAACGCAGAAAGGTGTACTGCGCAAAAATACTATGGATCCCACCCCCTGCTTCGGAAGTACCCGCGCGTCTTTTTGCGGTTTTTTGTTAATATCTTTTGAACGCATTAAAATTTTTATTTTCCGCCATCGGATTATTAATACTGATGTCAAGACGCGTCGTTTGACACCTCTGCCGATATTTTTGGTAGCGTATTAGCAGTCGACCCCTCAACTAGACTATTACCCCGGAATGTAACGGATCTACATTGGGCAAAGGACCACCAACATCGATAACACTCCCCAAGGCCTTTGGGAAGTGTCCTTATCGCTGCAACAACAACAACACAGGAAAGTGGTGAACATTTTCACTTAAGTAGGGATCTACCAAAAACTCATAATTGGGAATATGTTCTCTAGTTGTATGGAAAATAATCAAACAGAATCAATCAGCTGTTGTTTTTCCCAAATTCACCTTGATTAGCAGCTGTTTAGACAACAACAAGAAGCACGTGTTTTGCTCAATCAACAGCTGTTTTGAAATTACGATTTTGTGATTTCAGTGGGATTAGAGGAGCTCCTCAAAAATGGCAAAAATTGTGAAGAAAAAGGGCAAATCAAAAGGTTCAACGAAAAAACTCACACGCAAAGAACAAAGGAAACAAAAGGTGCAACACAAAAAGGAAAACAAACGGCTGTTCTTCTCAAGTAAAACCAAAGGTGCAGCAATAGTGGCTGAAGCAAAAGCCACTAACACTGCCAACGATTCCCAGCAGTCAAGGAAAGCAAAAAAGAAGAAAACCAAAAAGTTGAACAAAAATATAGCACCCGAGGACATCCCCCTGGAAGAGTTAATTGCTGGCAATGTAGACTCTGATAATGATGAATCTATTGCATCTGATTTTTCCGATGCCGAAGTGGATGCGCTTATGCCAGCAAAGATTGCGAAACGTGAAGCTCGAACGCTACCACAAGAGGGAACAAAGAAAAAGCAAAAACAACACCAGCCCACACGTTCCGATGCCGGGCAACAAAGACGACGAGAATTGAAACAACAAAAAGATTTGGAAATGGTTGCACGAAAACACAGAATAAAACAGTTACTGCAAGAAAATGAAGAAGAAGATCGGTTAATATCAAAGTTGGAGAAGAAATTGAAGCTCAATAAAACAAAGGATAAAAATCGGTTGGTACGTAAAATGTTTAGCGATGGTTTGGATTATGCGCTAGAATTATGTATGGATGATGAAGAAGAAAAACGGAAGCTTGAGTTGAAAGCAAAGAGGAAGGATGAGCAGCAAAGACAAAGTGAAAGCGGGTGGAGTGATGAAGATGGATTTGGTGAGGAAGATGAAGAGATGTTGGGAGGAGAGGAGGATTTGGGTACCGAAAGCGATTACAGTGAAGGAGATAATGAATGTGAAGAAGATACAATGGAAGCTTTGATGGAAAGTGGGTCTGAGGAAGAAGAAGAGTGTGAGTAAATACCTATACAATTAATATTGAACGTAATAAAAAAAATTTGTTTTAATAGTCAAAGAAGATATTTATGGCAGAAAACGTGACAAGGATGGCAATATAATAAAAGAGAACGCGGCGCCTGAACCCAGCACAACCACAACTGCACAACTAACACAAAAGTATATACCACCACATCAACGTGCACTACTCGCTGCCAAAGACAAATCTAATAATAAACAAACGCAGATGTTGGAACGTTTGCGCAAAAACTGCAAAGGCTTACTCAATCGTCTATCAGAGGCTAATCTGCACAAAATCGCCACAGGCATTGAGGACTTGTATATGAAAAACTCACGCTATAATATGAACGAAACTTTGGGTGCTCTTTTGCGTGAGGCCTTACTCGCACGCACCATGGCCAATGAACGTATGATACAGGAGCATATGGTTTTGTTAGCCTTTTTGCATGCACAAGTAGGCAATGAAATTGGTGCACATTTCCTACAGCTCTTTGCCGAACAATTTGATGCAAATGTTAAAGAAATACACATGCTAGCTGTGGAAGACAAGCGGTTGAATAATTTAGTGCTCGTACTCGCTTACATGTATATATTCAAAATGTATGAACATCGTTTGTTGCTAGAGATCATCGAACGCTTGGCGAATAACTTGTGTGAAAAATCTATAGAATGCTTGTTGCTCATCTTCCAATCAGTAGGTTTCAAGCTACGAAAGGATGATCCACTTGCATTCAAAGAAATGATGGTAAGCGTACAACGTAAAATTGCAGAAGCACCGTTGGAATTGAAAGAGAATTTGCGTCTCAAGTTTATGGTTGATACATTAAATGCTGTCAAAAATAATAATAATAACAAAATTCCACAATTTGACCCTGAGCTAGCAGAAAATTTGCGTAAGCGCCTGAAAGCTATGTTACGCAATGATAAATATGTAACCACTCTGAATATAACTATGGATGATTTATTACGCGTAGATCAAGTTGGTAAATGGTGGGTGGTCGGTTCGGCATGGACTGGAAATATCAATGATATTAATGCTGCAGCAAAGCAAGCAAAAGATGAAGCCAATGCTAACGAACAGCGTTACTCTGAAAAATTGCTCAAATTAGCAAAGAAACAAAAAATGAATACCGAAGAGCGTCGTAATATATTTTGTATCATAATGGGCGCAGAAGATTATGTAGATGCTTTTGAAAAAATTTTACATTTAGCGTTAAAAGATCAACGCAGCATAGCTTATGTACTTATACATTGTGCGTTGAATGAGAAGCGTTCCAATCCTTACTATGCGCATTTGGCACTAAAATTTTGTCATTATAATCGTAAATTTCAATTGGCTTTTCAGTTTGCTTCATGGGATCGCATTAACGATATTGAATCGCTGACAAAGTATCAAGTAAAAAACCTAGCAAAATTCTTGCAACATTTAATATTGCATGGTGGGCTGCAATTATCGGTGTTGAAGGTGGTTAATTTCTTACAATTGGACAAATCAAGTTTCATTTTTATGAAAGAGATTATTGTGAGTTTGCTGCTGAGTGCGCAGGAAGCGGAAATTTATCAAGCATTTGAACGTGTTGCGAAAAACTCTAAGCTGGCACAATTCAAAAATAGCGTACGACTATTTATACAACATTTTTTGTTGCAGCAAGAAAGTAAGCTGAAATTGAATGAAGAACAGCTGGATTTGTTGAAAAAACGTGCAGATTATGTTGACAACATATTAGCCTATGTAGATTTGTAGATTTTTTTTTGTATAGCTGATCATTAATAAGACTACATTTAAGACATTTTAAGTGATTAATAAACATTTATGTGAATAAACCCAACAAACAGAGTAACCGTAATGTAAGTTTATAAAAAGTTTTCTCAAACAAACATTACAACCCGTTGATTTTTTGTTTACAATTTTTTTAAAAATAAGCGCGTGGTAATCGAAACGGCTCGTTGCTTTTAAACTTATAAATGTAAACTTATACAAAATTTCTTAAAGAAAGCTTATTATAAATGGTTCAAAACTTTTTGTTTGTTTGTTTAATGGTGTGTTCAATTTATACTTATTATTTAAGAATTCATGAGCTTAACACCGGCTTATAATAATTTAATATTCAATTATTATGGTTTTCTAAAGAGAAACTGAAAAGGAAGAAACATTTACTTTTTATAAATTATATTTTTTTATTTCAATTATTTCAATAATATTAACAAATACATAATATATGTAAATATATGAACTAATTCTGAATTTCATGCATACATTAAATGAAGAATGGCTACAATTCTAATGGGTTGTTGGATAATCCAAGAAACGGTTTAAATGCAGCCATTCTCTCTTACCCACATAGCATATGGAAGATTGATTAAAGTATAAATCACCACAATGAGACATTTTTGACTCCTTTTGACGACTAAAAACTGTTTAATCAATTCTGCGATCAAAAGAAGACTCGAAATTGACTCCCTCTTATGAGGCGAAGTCACCCGTCACTTACCCCCAGAGTGGCGACGTCTCCCCTTATGCACTTCAGAATTCTGCAGGTAAACTGTAATGGACTAACTGGGAAGATTACGGAGATAGTCGATTTCATGAAGCGGCACAACATCCGCATTGCTGCGATTCAAGAGACTAAACTCACAGCAAGATCTGCATTGCAGACCTGCTCTGGGTATAACGTCCACAGGAAAGACCGCGAGAGCGGAAATGGAGGCGGTCTCGTGTTTATCATACACCACTCTGTGCAATATTATATATTTGATCCTGGCATCGACCACAGGGACAATGTCTTAGAACGTCAGGGCCTATTTGTCCGGTCAGGCGATGCAAACCTAGAAATCATCAACATCTACATCCCTCCTGCCACCTGTTGCCCCAGTGGATACCGCCCTAATATCAGGGCCTTACTCACTGGCAACAATCGCATTATCTTAGGCGATTTCAATGCCCATCATGATCTATGGCATTCAAACTTGCGGGCGGACAGTAGGGGTGAGATGTTGGCGGATCAAATAGAAGAAACGACGTTCTGCACAATAAACGGAGACGCCCCCACACGTATGGTAGGAAGCTGTCACAGCTCGCCAGATATCTCAATCGTGAGCGCAGAACTCGTAAACTGCGTCAACTGGCAGCCGATGGTAACATTGGCATCCGACCACCTGTCCATACTTATTTCGCTTGAGCGTACCGCCGACTTCATCGTCACTGAAAAACGCACTTTCATAAACTTCAAAAAAGGAAAGTGGGAAGAATATAAATCCTTTAAAGACAGGCGCCTAGCTGCTCTCCCTATCCCGACTGATGCCCGCCAAGGGGAGCGTGCCTTCCGTAAGGTCATTAAATCCGCCTCGGCACATTTCATTCCCGCCGGGAGAATTCCCGAAATCCGGCCCCACTTCCCGGCGGAGGCCGCAAACTTAGCGAGAGAACGTGACCTTATAAGACAGCTTGATCCAGGCGACCCCCAAATAAGGGATATAAACCAACGCATCAGATTGCTTGTGTATGAACACAAGCGGGCAAAATGGGAGGAGCACCTAAGAGGTTGTAAACTCTCTACCGGTGTGGGTAAACTTTGGTCCAACGTAAAGTCCCTATCGAATCCGACTAAGCACAAAGACAAAGTTTCCATCGCCTTTGGCGACAAAGTGCTGTCGGACCCGGAAAAATGCGCGAGCGCTTTCTGCCGACAATATATAATACATCCTACGGTTGACAAAGATAGATGGAGAGCCAATAGACGCGCACATAAACACAAATTCAGCGCGTCATCAATCACCATCACCGCTAAAGAGGTTGAGGACGACATTGGTCGTGCTAAACCATCCAAAGCAGTGGGCCCAGACGGCATAGCCATGCCGATGCTTAAAAACCTAGGGAAAGAGGGTTTCAAATATTTAGCGCATGTCTTCAATCTGTCTCTTTCCACCTTTGTCATACCTGAGAAATGGAAAATGGCCAAGGTGGTCCCGCTACTAAAGCCTGGGAAACCAGCTAACATAGGTGAGTCGTATCGTCCGATATCTCTCCTATCACCAGTCGCAAAGACGCTTGAAGCCATTTTGCTCCCTTATTTCCAAGCAAATTTGCAGCTAGCCCCTCATAAGCATGGCTTCAGAAAACACCATAGCACTACCACCGCGCTAAATGCCATTAGCACCCAGATAAATTGCGGTTTAAATCAATACCCCCACCATAGAACAGTACTCGTAGCGCTAGACCCATCAAAAGCTTTTGATACGGTCAACCATGGCTCGTTACTGCAAGACCTGGAAGGGTCTACCCTTCCCCCATGTCTTAAAAGGTGGACCGCAAATTATCTGGGTGGTCGGCAGGCATCGGTGCAATTTAGAAACGAAACATCAAAACCAAGGAGAATTAAACAAGGGGTGCCACAGGGTGGTGTCCTATCCCCACTTTTGTTTAATTTCTACATATCTAAGCTACCTTCACCACCGGAAGGAGTGACAATCGTTTCCTACGCCGATGACTGCACAATAATGGCCACAGGCCCAGGCCCAAAGATCGATGCGCTATGCAATAAAATAAACGGCTACCTCCCTGATCTCTCCAGTTTTTTCGCCTCGCGAAACCTGGCATTATCACCGACTAAATCTTCCGCGACCTTATTTACAACATGGACGCCCCAAATGTCGACCATTTTGAACATCCACGTCGATGGCACTACGCTACCGACTGTCCTACACCCCAAAATCTTGGGTGTGACGTTTGATCAGGATCTACATTTTGGTGAGCACGCAACCGCAATTGTTCCGAGAATTCAGAGCCGTAACAAAATCTCTCGCTGGCAGTACTTGGGGAAAAGATAAAGAAACGCTCATGACTACATACAAAGCAATTAGCCAGCCGATTACGTGCTACGCGTCACCCATATGGTCGCCAAGCCTAAAAACCACCCACTGGAAGAAACTACAGGCCTGCCAAAATACTGCTCTCAGAATCGCCACGGGCTGTCTTCTTTTGTCCCCAGAACACCATCTGCATAATGAGGCAAGAATACTCCCGATCAGAGAGAGAAATGAGATGCTGACCAAACAGTTCCTGTTGAATACCCAGAAACCTGGGCATCCGAACAGACATCTGATTGATGAACCAGCACCGCCTAGGGGCTTAAGGAGTCATCTCCGTAAGCATTTTGAGGAAATACGGAACCTGAGAACCCAGCCGTGTGAAGTGAAAAAACACAAGCAGGTCCATAAACAGACGTCGGACCTTTATGCCGGGAATTGCCCGGTGAATCCAGTACTTAACGAAAATTATCCAAAACTTGCGGAAGAGGAACGCATACTCCCCAGGGAAACGCGTGTCACTCTTGCTCAACTTCGATCTGGATATTGTAACAGGTTAAACTCTTACCTATCCAGAATCAACCCCGACATACAAAATGTATGCCCCGCTTGCAATGTCTCCCCACATGACACCAACCATCTATTCAATTGTAATGTGGAACCAACGCCTCTAACACCCCTTTCCTTATGGTCCACCCCTGTTGAAACGGCAAGTTTCCTTGGACTCCCGTTAGAGGATATTGATGACAATTTGTGATCGGTCGCGGCTATTAGGTGGGGCGAGCATTGCTACAACAACAACAAGTGAAATATGATTTATTGAAAAAACAGCAAAAAAATGTTAAGCGATCACAAGAAATGATTAAAATAAGATTCCAAATAGACTATTAAATGTCTCGAGAAAGAATCGCAAAAGCTTTAAAACACACTTAAAAATTATTCCCACAAGACTCATAAATGATGGTAAATATGACTCGAAAAAGACTAAATACTGATTAGAAATATAGGTTAAAAGAGGCTCTCCAAGTGTAGTCGCGCGTACCATTTTCTGCCGACGAGGGAGTATTTTCTGATCAGAAAATGAGCGCATATAAGCTTATTTTGATCATGCTGGAGACTCGAAAAAGACTAATATGATTAATAATTTCAAAAAATGCTGGGTGGGTATGAACAAACGTTAATGAAAATAATTTGACATATTCCAAGTTGAAAAATATTGAAAAATAATTTTCTCGTCTTTTTTTGTAAGCATTTACAATTTACTTTCACAGCTAAATTATTTATTAACATTTGCCTTCAAAGCTTATAAAATGTTTTCCATGGTTCAATTATGTACTTATTATATAGTTGAACCATGATGTTTTCTGAAAAAAATAAAAATATGTATATTTAATGCTGAAAACGTTTATATAACGTTACAGCAAGTTTACTTTAGATTACTTTTCAAACATTTTCAGAAATGCCTGTTGGGAAATAAATTAAATAATTTTTCGCTTTGTAAATGTTAGTATAGTATTTTTCCGCATTTTTAACATAAGCACAAATAAATGGATAATACATTTAATAAACTTAAAATCTTATGGAACTATTTACATACTCCCAGAAAAAAGGAAATGTCAACATCTTAAAAGTTCTCGTACATCAACTCAATCATACCTTTGGTTCAATCTAAGCTCTGCAACAAATCACGCGCCCTTTGATAACGCGTAGAATCTATTATAACTTGACGTTCCTCCTCTATTTCTAGCTCTGCACATTTCTTATCAAGCTCATCAATGCATTGCTCTGCCAATTTCACTATTTGTGCTTTAGCAGCACCTTTTGAACCGGACAAGTACTCAAGTGCCACCGGCCACATTTCTATACTAATTTTTGCTTCCTCAAATACAGTTTGTTGTATTGATATTTGTCGCAATTTTTCAAATTTCCATTGCGCTCTAGCACGTTTCCATTTACGCAGATATTCCTCGTTGCGTAGTCGTTCTTTGCTCACTGTTTGGTCCTTCATCGATTCTAGACGTTGTTCGTGTTTTTGTTTTTTCTTTTGGCGTACTGTGACAATAGCAATCATGTTTTCGGGCTTCTCACTTTCAAGCAACTGCTCCAATGTCGGTTCATCCGTTTCTCCTTCGATTGCATGATCCCCGTCAGTATTAAATCCATTTTCACTTTCAGTTTCGTGCTTGCTGCGCTTCTCTTTAATGAGACCTTTATCTTTATGTTTACGTTTTGCTGCTTTAACTGCATGTCCTATTAATTAAATATATTTTTAAATTACACTTTATTTCCTCTTACCATGACAAAGTTTTTCCTCTCCCAGTGACTCGACAATTAGGCTTTTGCTGGCTACTTCCTCGTCACTTTCCTTTGAGGCATGCTTACGTTTTTTAGCTCTTGGTTTATTTAGTTGAGCTGCATTCTCTTTGTGCTCAGATTTGGTCTCCTTTTTAGCCATTATAAGCAATTTTGTAAGTTTCGAGATTATTTTAACAATGCATCGCGTAAAATAAACGTTTGATGCACGTGCTGCTTCTTCTTCCTTTGAATTCAGTCACAGTCAGTGTTCGGAGTTGAACATTATGGGTGTTATGGTACGTTGGTGAATTCACGCTACGTCCAAAGAGGATAGATGTACATGGGGGCGCACTATAGAGTTGGGAACAGTTTATGAAACTCATCGTTCCCGCCGGCATTCTGAAAGATCGCGATTAGATACGTAAGGCACACGAGGCGTAGCTTCATAGACGCGTACAAGATATGACATGTAGCAAAGAGGATAGATATAAATATAAAGAGGATATATATATATATATATCTATCCTCTTTGACACCAGCCTGTTTTAGCGGCATGCTGCAATTCTACAGTGTGCCCTTTTGTATACCTATTGTCTTTGGGTGCGCCCTCTTGTATATCTATACTCTTTGATTCCGACGTAAAAACCAGAGAACGCTTTACGTCTCTGGAAAAAATTATTCTTGCGAATTCGAATATTTGTGAGCTGGGAGAAGCTATAAAGAGTATGGTGAACTTCTCGTTCGAAAAGTTTGGGAAAGTTCGAGCATTATAAAAAAGTGCATTTACTATGTTTGAGTGCAATGGGTCTGCTATACAATAATTGATCAAAACAAAAACGTGAAGCGTCAATTACGAATGACAGCATACAACGGAGATTGCAAAATGTAATTTTTTTGCCGCTGTTTTTCCGCGAAATTTTTCTAACCGTGTGCGTTCTTTTTTTTTATTGGAAAATAGCGGGCAAAAGTTTAATTAAAACAGTGTAAGTTTAAATATCTAAATAATAGCAAATGGCTCAATAATTATTTGTGTTTAGTGTAATGGTATAGATAGTTATTGTATACAATTTGGAAATATCTAGAAGCTACCTTCCCGGCGCTCGAAATTATACTACAAATCTTAGATCCGGTATAGAAATTCTTATTGCAAGTGCTTGGTAGCGCTCACTACTTGTAATTAATAAAAATTTAAAAATAAATAAAAGGTAAGTAGTGTTTTTTTTAGCCCTGAAATCGAATGATGCATTAAAGTATATGGTTGAGCTCGATTGTATGTATTCTCGGGCGGTACCGGCAGCATTCTTTTTATTTCGGGTAAATGGAGCGATTTAAGTATTTTTAGTATAAAGCGCATAAAAGGATAAAAATTGGGTCGTGCAGTCTCATAAAAAGTTACCAAAGGAAAATCTGGTGATAATACACGCAGTAACTCACGCCGACGTTCTCTTATGGACAACTTCAGCTAATTGGATACAAAAAGATGGTGAGTGCCTAATGTTTTAATGTATGTAGGTATGAAATACAGTTTGTATTAAGGTTACGGCAAACTCTATGTAATACACAAGACCAACTTTCATAAAAAACGATATCCATTTCTTCGTGCCGTCAACTACCAGTTAGAAGCGAATATACATACTCCCCATAAAGGTGAACACGAAATGCTGAACAAACAGTTCCTGTTGAATACTCAGAAACCCAGGCATACTAACAGATAACTCATTGAAGAGTCCTCGCCTACCATGGACATAAGAAGTCATCTCCTTAAGCACTACGAATCAATAATGCATAAAAGGACTCAGCTGTTTGAAACAAAAGCTTATAAAAAGGCCATAGCGAGTCTGCCATGTTGTTGTTGTAGCGATAAGGATACTCTCCGAAGGCCTTGGGGAGTGTTATCGATGTTGATGGGCCTTTCTCGAGAACAATTTAGCATGAACTTCAAGGCCATTCCGCCCTCGCACCCTCTAGACATGAGAACTTGGGGTCGACAGAGCCTCGGCTGTTAAAGTAACAGGATTCGCCACGGGTGGCTAGGTTGACAATTGGGTTGGAGAAGCTATATTTAGCAATTTACATTTCATTAGAAGCAATTTATTTTCCCCCATCGGGTTAGGGGGTCAGAATATACCCGCGGTAGGTATGTCTGTCGTAAGAGGCGACTAAAATACCAGATTCAAGGGGCTGTATAGCGCAACCCTTCAGGTTTGCCAGCGCAATATACAGCTTCTCCAAACCAAATTGTCAAACTCATCTATCCGCGGCGAATCCTGTTCCTCATGGAACTTGGGGGTGGGGAGGGAGGTTTAATGTGGCCATATAAATCGTTCCCGAGATGTTCGGGCGGGCACCTTAATGGTGCTGTGTTACCGGAGCGTACGGGATCTGTATCCGGCAAAGGACCATCACATCGATAACACTCCCCAAAGCCTTCGGGTAGCAACCTTATCGCTACAACAACAACAACAACAGAAGCTATATTTTGCGCTGGCAAGACCTTGAAAGGGTTCCGCGCAAGGTGGACTTCCATAAATTACGTAACAATATTTTTGTCGCTTTTCGAAAGCAAAACCCTGAGTGACAGATGTTATTGTCGTTGTAGAGGTGGTTCACCCCATCAATACCCTTTAACGGTTGGACGAAAGAGATAAGGGTTTAGAGGCATTACATCCACATTGCAATTGAAAAGATGAATGGCGCCATATATGGTCCACTTACCATGCAGGCCATACATACTAGAGATATACGCCGCCGATAAACGCCGCCGCCGCCGCCGATTAGGGTCGTTTTTCGCACGCCGCCGCCGCCCCGCCCATATTTTTGACATTCGGCGCGCTACTATATTTTCTACTCGTTTAAGACTGTTTAGGCCATTTATTGTTCAAGTCGAAAATTGGTCGGATATGGTCGAAAGTGGTATTACCGGATGCGCATCACTGTGTGTTATAAGAAACTAATTGCGAAATTTAACTCTTTCTAACTGTTCAAAAGTTATTTAAAAAACAGGCGTCGACATCGAATGTCAGCTTAACACGGACTTTGCATCACCCAATTCACTAAGTTATTAAAACAAAACACTAAAAGAAACGTTATATAATAAATTTATATAATCACTTTGCATATGTTTTCCAAAAAATAATGAAGAATGAATTGAAATAAACTTACCCAAGGCGTTTCAAATTGTTTTCAAGTTGTTAAAAAAAGGAAAAAAATGCCGATTTTTTTTTAAATTTTATATTGTGATTGGCTGAAAGAATAAGCGAAATCAGTGATGCAAAATCCTTTTTAGTAGGTTCTAGAGGCATAAACACTCCTTTGAAATGCTTTTTACCTCATACTTAAGTTGAGAATATATGGACGTATGAGAAGGGTTTGAAAAATCACTTGGGCTTACATTCAAACATCTGTTGTTTATTTGCGAAACTATACAATAGAGTCTGAAATGTTAATTTTAATTTTAACATTTCATCCTTCAACACCCAAGTCTCCCGGTTTGACATAAAGTTGGCGGCCCTATTCAAAACTATTCCCTTGGAGTTAATCACATTGATTATAGCCTATCAACCAAGTTTAAATATCACCTACACGTTACGGCTCCTTTTACAAATGTGAATACGTAAGTATTTACCAGGTGAGGCTTTGCCCTTCGCAAGAACACTCAAAGTGGTGAAGCAAAAGCTTTCCCAGGACAGACGTAATGACCGTGTGTGCTACTACCCTAACGAAGTGGACAGCCGAACTAGTCTGAAAACTGAAGCTACGCGGTCATCAATAATGAGCTCTTATATCATTAGGCCGGAAAACAGCAGTAAACATCTTTCAACTTAAAATCGGTCGACTTTCATTCTAAAATATTGTTACGAATATTAGCAACACTAAGGGGTACTGCCATCTCTAAGCCGATGCTAAGCAGCGCCTTTATGCACATCCATAAATCAATCATTTGCCATCATCCGGTGGCAAAATCCTCAGCCAGATAAATAATTTTGCATGTAAATGCAACAACAACGATTTGAACCAGATAAATCCAGATAGAAGTCTGGTTCTATTTGTGAGCCAGATAATTTGTTAATTACTTCCTTTTAGTTTGGCAACGCTGCCTTTAATAAACCTACTTTTTCAAAAATAGATGTCGCTGCTTAGCCTTTCGCCGTATGAGTTAAATGAAAAACAGCGGCGGTATCTGCCTATCACATTTCACATGTGCGAAATATTCTCGACATCTGCTTTTCAAGTCTCTCAATGATCCAGAGCATTCCCGTGGGAATTGAGCTTGAGCCGGAGCTGTAAAACTTACTGGAAGACAGCAATCTGTATCTACATAAACGAATCAATCATTATGTTTACACATATGTACGTATACGCAGCTGAGAAGCAACGCACAACCACATGCATATATCTGAGATACTCCCGAAAGTATGCAATGAGAGAAGCTATAAAATCGTGCAATTGTAGTTACAGCTGAGAAATTTGATAGCTGATGGCCAACTAGTAGATTCTGGAAATGGAAGCGCCTAAAAGATGCGAACGAGGAAATCAAAGAGTATAAAAGGCAGCGTCAGGTAGAGGCGCTAGAGTCAGTTTCAATTAAGCACGCTATCTGTTGGGCAATAGTAGAGTTATTTATTGTGAAGTACTTTAATAAAAGAAATTTTGCATTATTAAATATTGGAGTCATTTATTCAACAGTTTAATGATTCGAACTTAGCAGAAGGTTGCAAATAAGAGGATTTGCAAGTAAATTCGTTACAATATCGTTTTGATTTAACGAAGACTATTGAAATCAATGATGTGAACACAAACGTCTACAAACTCTGGTCTACAGTTTAAAAATTTTATCCAGGGTCCTTGTAAAATTTTAATTATGTAGATGCGCCGAGGATTATACGAATTTCACCCATTACGCTATGACGGCATCCTTGGGCGAACTCCCTAACGTTTCAATTTGTTTCTCTGTTGTAGCTCGGCAAAAGCATCCGTTGGAAAGTCTTCGGAGCTACACCTAGAGCTTCTAGGAAAATGACGTTGACGAAGGTATGAGTTCGAAATCGCAATCCTATAGCTTCTGTGCTGGCATATGATGTGGGGATCACAAGACCTGGTAGCGACTGGTGGTCGGGATTGCTACTGTTCGCACATCGGGAATTGTAGCTCTTAAAAACAGCCAAAAAAACTGGAGGCGCTCTGTGCCACGAGAGTCATGAGTATTAATAGACCATTAATAGCAACCGTAAGTCAACTTTGTGCGTGGCCGCTAAGGAGCCACAAATGATTTAAAGAATTTGTGTTCGCGACGATTATTAGGAGTTAGCCCTAGGTGAAACTACGCTTTGCACGGGATATTCAGACAAAAGTGTGGCTATTTTATGTATCTATATTTCTTTTCAGCAGACGCAGCAGTACCAATTCCAAAGACCGGGGCTAGGTTTTGAAAATGTTTGAACAGTCTGCGAGATCTTGAGCCAAAAACCTCGGATCTTTCCTAAATGGCCAACACGTTGATTTCCTTAAATACATACAAACAAACCCTTTCATAAATACTATTTTTTTAAATCGAAAATTCAAGCTTTTCAAAGTAAGAACACCGGCGTACGCCGGCGCGCCGCACACGCCGCCGCCGCCGGTATATAATAGAGCCTGCGCCACCACCGCCGAATAAGTGATCGGCGTAAACCTCTAATACATACCAATTGTCAACTTCACCTACCCGTGGCGGATCCTATTTCTTTAGCAGCCCAGGCTCTGGCGACCCCAAGTTAAATAAAAAAAAAAATAAAAGTAGGGGTTGGGAGGCGGTATGGCCCAGAAGGTTCAAGGCGTTTCCATGGGAAGGTTGCTTTACTCAACTGCGATTTTCGGGTATTTGTTGTTGTTTGTCTTTAAGAATTCTTTCTTCATAGTGCATAGTGAGTTACGATTTATGTCTGAAATTGCGGATGGGTTTTAAATGATTGAAATTTTAGCATTATATAAACAAAGATGAGTGACGGTTCGTGACGCTTGCTTGCTTTTGTACGTGATAGAGCGTTACGCTGAACGTTTCTGCGGGGCGAGCGCTTGGGCGAGACGTTTTAAACGATATAAGGCCACAATAGACCTTCCTCAATATATATACATATGTACAAATTGCACAGCTTAATAACAATAAGCATTTCCAAATCAATTGACAACCTCACATACATATGTGAGGCGAATCATGTGCTTACACATACTTGGATAAACTCTGACGAGCCACAGTTCCTTACACAAACAAAGTTTTAGCAAGTTTTGTTGTTATTGCTGTAGCATTAATTCCAGAAGCAAGAGGGTGACGAGCGGTATTACTGTGTCCCATATGACACCATGTGTAATGTGTAATGTGGAACCAACGCCTCTAACACCCCTCTCACTATGGTCCAACAGCAAATTTTCTTGGACTCCCTTTAGATGACATTGATGACAATTTTTGATCGGTCGCACCTATTGGATGTGGCAAAGCACTGCTACAACAACAACAACAACAACTGCAAAGTGATGTAAATTAAAAAGGGTTATAATACAATGACAGCCCTTGTTCAGGAAAAAAACCCAGCAGCTCCAGTCCGTATGTACGGTTGTTGTGGGAAACCAAATATTTGAAATATTGCATATTAAGTTTCAGATTATAGTTACAAAGCCACCTGCTTCTATCATGTACTCCTACCTATATCTATACCTCAAATCTCTATTTTTACTCCGCCTATCCCTTTTCTTAAACTTTACGCATATTAAATAAATTTATACGTTAGTTCATTTTGTTTGATAGTTACCTTATTGTTCGTATTATTATATTTGTATTGGATATAACAAAAATACAAAATCTTGCTCCTTTTTGGATTTCAAAAAGTTGAATGAGCTTTAAATGACGAGCGCTGCAACCGAAGCGCTACCACATTTAATATTAACATATTTCACGTTTTCTATTTTTGGCGGCTTCCTCAGTTATCTATAAGTCTTCATCAGACTACACCAAAACAATGCCGGTTTTACAGTTTCACGAAAGCAATTAGGATTACACAAGAGATGTTAAAAGTTCTTCTACCCGTTTCTGCCAAATCAATGAAGGTCTTCAAATTTGATTCCGCCGAGCTGCTTCTTTGCACGATTGGCTCCCATTTTCTCTACATGGCTTTAACCCCCGCTCCCCATACAACCCCCTTTGTTTTTTGGGCAAACCATAGCTTATCATGGAGCACATAGGGATTCAAGGGGTTGTGTAGCGCAATATATAGCTTCTCCAACCCAATTGTCCACCTCACCTTCGAGCGGCGAATCCCGTTTCACTAACAGACGAGGCTCTGGCGACCCCAAGCTCCTCATGGAACTTGGGGGTGGGGAGGGAGGGATGGCCTGAAGGTTTAATGTGGCCATATAAATCGTTCCCGAGATGGTCGGGCCAGCACCTTAATGGTGCTGTGTTACCGGAGCGTATCGGATCTGTATCCGACAAAGGACCATCACATCGATAACACTCCCCAAAACCTTCGGGGAGTAACTAATCGCTACAACAACAACATCATGGAGCACATAATACCTACGTATAACTTTTTTTGTTTGACCTGATATGGACCAGGGCGGGGGGGGGGGGGGGGGTTTAGCTGGACGTCGCTTGACGAACTTCATATCTTCTTTTTTTGTGCTCTTACGGCTTCGTATGATGTTTTGAAATTGTTTCCTTTACCTCTAAGGTATCAATTAGGGATCTTCTTTGAGGTTACTCGTCGATAGCAAACCGATAACACTCCGATATCGATTTTTTCGATAACAACTCGATATTTTTTCGTAAAAAATCGATACATTTTCGATAACAAGTTAATACCTCAGCGACAACCCTTCATATCAAACCGGCAACACATCGTTAATGTCTTTACTTCATCCATGACTCGTCTATGGTTCGTCGATAACTCGTAACTTCGTCGATAACACACCGATAACCATTTTATTAAGGTTTTTCGTTCTCACATCAAGAACCTTTTGCACTTTATCTGAGGGACGTCAGGCATTTTTAGAAAGAGGAGGAAGAGATATTTTTTGGAACAAAAATTTCTTTAAAAATAACAAAGATATTAATAAAAAAAAAAAAAGAAATTTCTAAACTAAAAAATACTCGCCTGTATTTTTTCGAAATATTTATCAGATTGAGAAATTTGTTCACATTGGTCTTATAAATATATTTACCGCAATTGCTTAAAAAACATTTCATAAAGTGGTTGAGAATTACTTGTATATAAATGAGGAATTAAGTGAATGAAAAATTAATTTTTTTCTTCCACCACTTTCACACTTTACGCCTACACTTGCCCTAAACTTTCTTTTTGTAGTCCCCCAAACATAGCATACCATTCCCAGACATCACACCTACACACTGGCGGCGGTCAGAAGAAACGCTTTCTGCTCCTTCGCATACCCATGTGCAACTACATAAGTACATATATACCCCTATGAAGCTTTTCACGCCAGCACATTGCTAATATGTACATATGCCGATATGTATTTGTTTCTATATATTATTTAGTACAGAGATGCTCGTACAAAAACTATACCACAGAAAATACACGCACGTATACCCATTAGGGCCGCCTTTAGTTGTATGGAGAAAAAAACTAATTTTTGGATTTTCGATATGCGAATAGCGCAAAAACGATTATATCTACAAAGTATTATGCCAATCTAGGTTAGGTTAGGTGGTAGCTGCCCTGATAGGGGAAGCTCACTTGGACAACATGAATGTCCGTTGTGATAATGCATGCAATAAAATAACGGTGTATAGTTACTTACAGAATCGTTGAGTAGCAACAATAAAGTTCCGAATGATACAGATCTCAACCTCGGATAAATCCTCGGTAGATCCACGTGAGTCGCGACCGAAGTACTTTCGCCCAGTATAAAGTGATTTGATGATTCCACCTCATCATCCTCCATACAGCTATAGCAGGATGGGGTTTCCAGTATATTGAGACGTACCGCATGGATACCCATGGAGCAGTGCGCTGTCAAAACCCCAATGACCATTGATAGGCGAGCCTTAGTGAACCCAATTATTTCGGCAGACCTCCTGCAATCCACTTCCGGTCAGAAAGATCTTGAGGCCCAACTATGGAGGAGCAAACCACAGGTGGCCAGCAGAATTCCGAAATCCCTACAGTGATCTTCATCCGGTTCAGTTGTACCTATGCGGTCTGAGCGATCCGCTTGAGAGTTGCCCGGGATATCACAATGGCCCGGGACCCAGATAATCTTAATTATAAAATAGTTCGATTCAATCGTAACCGAGTTCAGGCACTCCCAGACCACACTCGATCGCACTGTAGTTGAACTCAAGTCCTTGATAGCCGCTTGGCTATCAGAGTAGATGTTAAATTCCCTAACCGTAGTATCACTGGATAGCATTTCATCCACCGCATCCTTAATCGCAGCAACCTCCGCTTGGAATACAATACAGTGATCAGACAACTTAAACTTGCGGCTTACATTTAGCTCTTAACAAAAGACATCTACATATTTTTATCATAACATTCAGTGCCAAGCTAGGCGTTGTTCTAAAAGCGCCACTGATACCGACCAGCATGGAGAGAGGGCGACGTTGCCCTCAGCAGTCATATATGTAATGCTTAGCTTAAGTTTTACAATAAAAAATTATAATTTAGGTACATTTCTCACGGAAAATAATAACGGGGCTGTGTAGCGCAACCCTTCAGGTTGCCAGCGCAATATACAGCTTTTCCAAACCCAATTGTCAACGTCACCTATCCGCGGCGAATCCTGTTTCACTAACAGACGAGGCTCTGGCGACCCCAAGCCTCTCATGGAACTTGGGGGCAGGGAGGGAGGGATGGCCTGAAGGTTTAATGTGGCCATATAAATCGTTCCCGAGATGGTCGGGCTAGCACCTTAATGGTGCTGTGTTACCGGATCGTACCGGATCTGTATCCGGCAAAGGACCATCACATCGATGACACTCCCCAAAGCCTTCGGGGAGCAACCTTATCGCTACAACAACAACAACAACAACCTTATCGCAACAACAACAATAAAAACAACGAAAACATTTTAACATAAATACATATATTAGCACACTGATTTTTGTATTACATAATTTTATGACAGCATTTGATTTATAACAACACTTATGAACATCCCGTAACTTCTTTTATATATAATAGAGCTAAACTTTGATTAGATAAATCTGTATATAACTTTAACGCAGTACTCAAATAAGATCCTGCCACAGCACAAAGAGTTCCGTCCACAACGCCCGGTGCTCCAGAATCTACTTCACGTGTTGAACCAGCACAAATCGTTGGTCTTATAAAATTTTCCCCATAGAAATTATGATCACAACAGCTCAATTCTGCTATAGTTTCGACACTAGAGCGGATTTTATAACTTAATCCAGTTCGTGAATACCGACCACTAACTTGCATTTGCATGCCCGGTTTTAATACAGTTCTGCAAAGTTGTATTGTTTCTATTGTAGAATCTGGGTTAAAGCGGGGTTTCACTTTAATTATACCTAAATCCATATCTGGGCTTCCCGCGACTGATTTTTTATAAACAGAATTCGCATCGCGAACTTGCCGTTTCCCCTTTTGAAATTTACTTTTTTTTGCACCAGCTTTAACTGTGACCTTTTTCCCTCTTTCTATGCTGAGGCATTCTAAAGCTGTAACCACGTATTCCATAGAGATCAATGAACCAGCGCAAGCATAGTATTCGTCTTGATATATTGCCACCACATATGTTTTATTCATTTTATTCGTGTAGGTTAAAGGGAAGTCAAACGCGATCAACAGGAGCGCGAAATGATTTTGTAAATTCATTTTAAGACTTTGTCAGACGCTTGTTAAATATTAACTAAATCAAGCTAAGTTTTGTAGGCGTTATTTATACATTTGCGGATTTTGTGAATAAAAAACAAGTAGAAACTTCTATGTTTCAGGAAATGGGCACAAAGAAAATATTTGGTTGTTTTCAAAATAAAATTTCTTTGTGCTTTATTTACATATGTATATATTTGCACAGTTTAATTGTGCTATTGAATTGAGAAATGCTATGCATGTGATATAATGTTTGTATTTTTAATGAATAAACACAGAAAAGTGCACAAGGTACAGCAATTATTTGTTTATTATTGTCTATTTTACACCTGCACAAAACCAGAGTTGGGAGCAGTAACATTGCTCGAAACTAAGTGGGCTGACATAACACTGCGTTACAAAAACTAGCTTTAGTTCTGTCCTATGAACCAAATATACTTTTTCGGAAAGGGGAGAAAAAATAAAAATGCACGTGTATCGGCGATTTTCATGTACACGTCAGAATTTTTTTATGTATAAACTATAAAGTTCGTAGTGTCCGTCTGTCCGCCTGTGTGAAAGACTTTGGATCGATTTTTAACCGATTTTTTCCGTGATCCAATCGAGCTGAGTTTTTGCACGCAGACTCGTGGAAATGTCTGTATCACGTGAAATTAAAAAAAAAAAATAGATTTTCATCAATTCTCAGATTTTCCTGATTTTTTTTTTAAATGGTTATCGGTTTTTTTGTAACGGTTTCAACTCATTAAAAAACCGAATTTTATTATATTAAAATTAAAAATTGTTACATTAAAAATTTCAATGCTTTTAAAGAAACTTAGGCCTTTTATTTTTGCGTATGTAAGCATTTGTGTCAATATCGCGACAAATATACCAACAGTATTCGCCAAGCATATGCGTAAACGTAACAAAAGTTATTTAGTGTCAGGCACTGAATTTTTTCTCAGATGAAATATATAGAAATACGTTTTCGCACAACAGAACTTAAGGGTCAGTCATACTTACATAGCATAGCAGGGCGCAGCAACATTGCTCTCACAAACAATATCTGTTCAATGAGATTTGCGTGTACTTGATTAGACTATGCAGTGCATTGCATGGAAGTTTGTTGAATTTTGATTTTCATGTATGTGCTATGTGCGCGACTCTCTCACTCCCCGTGCTGTTAACATTGTTATTGCAAAGAGTGGAAAAATGAGAATCACTCTCAGAGTAGCACATATTGCTTGCTTGTGGTTGTGTGTATTTTACATGCAAACTTTATTTGTGTGTGTGCTTGCCCTTGTCAGCGATAAGGCTCCATTACTGATACTTAGCATAGACTTGACTTGACTTGAGAACTGTCGCTTACAGTTCTGTTAAATGAACATTGCATGTTACTGATTACTCAGAACTTAGTAACACTTAACTTGACTTAGAAGTCTGTCGAATTTTGATTTTCTATGTAAGTTCTATGTGACGTTTATATTTTGAGATGCCATTTGTTTGTTTCAATTTCATTTTGACATTTTGTCATACAAATTGACATTTACTGATTATGATGCCAGATTGTATCGCTAAGTGGAGTATAATCGTGGCTAAGTTGCCATGTTTCCAAGTCAAGTCAAGTATATGCTAAGTATCAGTAATGGAGCCTATAGTCTAGGTACGCTACGTAAAGTATAATCACGTTTATGTTTCACATGCTATGTACTGTTTTGTCATGCAATGCACTGTATGTATAACTGACCCTTTAAAACAATTGTCAAAGTATACGTCTCCTGGTAGCGCAACTGTCAGCTAATCGGAACAAACACACAAACGGCACAGAGTGTGTTGTATCAAACAGTAAATTAAACGAATTTAAATGATGCAATATATGCAATATTGATTGTGCAATTCAATGTTTCATCTGTCATACCAGTTGTAAGTGTTGTAAAAGTCATAAACAGTTTAGTGTTAGAAAGTTACTATTGCTAAACTACAAATATATAGAGTTAGGAGTTATGCCGAAAAAAGTGAAAAAAAAAATAAAATAAATTCAGGAAAATCTGAGAATTGATATAAATCTATTTTTTTTTAAATTTGACGTGATACAGACATTTCCGCGAGACTGCCTGCAAAAATTCAGCTCGATTGGATCACGGAAAAAGGGCTAAAAATAGATCCAAAGTCTTTCACACAGGCGGACAGACGGACACTACGAGCCTTATACATAAAAAAAAAATTTCTGACGTGTACATGAAAATCGCCGATACACGAGTATTTTTATTTTTCTCCCCTTTCCGAAAAAGTATATTTGGTTCATAGGACAGAATGTGTGGCGTGTAACGCGGTGTAATCAAGATCCTGTATTAATGAGACGTTAATTGGTTGTGAACTTAAACGTCTTTTCAACCTTCCCATATTCATAAAATTTATTGTCTTCTATATCACACAGAGGGTTAATGAAATAATTAGCCAAGTTTTTTTACATTAAAGCCCAATGTTCGATACAAAATCCAAATTCTTTATTACAAAAAAAGAACCTACCTCAAAAAATTAGAGGGGGCATGCAGACTATCAATGCTTAACATTACGGGAGCCCTGAAAACAGCCCCGATCGCTGCACCGTATGCCATTCTGCACATTCCCCCTGTAGTCCTGGTAGCAAAGAATATAGCGTTAACAACTGCAACGAGGCTCAGTCGTCGGGGTAGCTTGAGCGTAGACCATACGCCCATAGTAGTATAGCGTCATCAATTACAGAATACTTGATTTCCTATCTGCGCTTCGAGGGAGATCTTAAAGCCACAATAGAGGTGGATGGTTGGCGCAGGGGTGCTGAAATCGAGGCGATACATGTGTACACAGATGGTACCAAAGTAGTGGAAGGAGTAGCTAGACCCCCCCTCCCCCCTCATAACCACTACTCCAAACAAAAAAATTTAAATGTACGAATTATAAAAAAATAAATGTAAGGCGCGATAACCTCCGAAGAGATCTAAGGCCGAGCTTCTCTTCCAATTTGCGTCGTGCTCCTATTGATTTTCCCTACAAATCGGCCGGACGGGACCTACATGTTTTATGCCGACTCCGAACGGCATCTGCAAGACAGATGAGTTTTCACTGAGAGCTTTTCATGGCAGAAATACGCCCGGAGCGCTTGCCAAACACTGCCGAGGGGCGACCCCGCTCAGACAAATTTTCTTCTAATTGAAAAACCTTATTTCTAAAATTTTGATGTTGCTTTGCCCGGGGTGTGAACCCAGGGCATACGGTGTGGTAGGCGGAGCACGCTACCATCACACCACGGTAGCCGAATTATGTGCTATTTATGTGCTCCGATATAAGCTATGGTTTGCCCAGGAAAACAAAGGGCTGACAAGGGGGGGGGGGGGGGGTGGCATTTAACCCCAGACGACAAAATCGAAACAGGATATGTGCAGAATTTTGTGCTATTTATGTGCTCAATAGTTCCAAAAACGATTCGTTTTTAGTTAACTTTTAATATTTTTTTTTAAACATCAAAAATGGGGGGTTCAGCTGGACGTCCAGCTAGACCCCCCTCATAAGCACTACGCCAAACAAAAAAATGTAAACGTGGGAATTATGTGCTATTTATGTGCTCCAACATAAGCTACGGTCTACCCAGAAAAACAAAAGGGAGGCAAGAGGGGAGCGAGGCATATAACCCCAAACGACAAAATCGAAACGGGATACATGCAGAATTTTGTGCTATTTATGTGCTCAATAGTTCAAAAACGATTCGTTTTTTGACAACTTTTAATGTTTTTTTTAAAAGATCAAAAGTGGGGGGTTCAGCTGGACGTCCAGCTAGACCCTCCCCTCATAACCACCGGGCCAAACAAAAAACTGTAAACGTGGGAATTATGTGCTATTTATGTGTTCAAGTATGCGAGTGAGCCGAATATTGCCGAAGTGGCAATCGTGCGTCTACTAAAACTTGAATAACTGGTTAGCAAAAAGTACCTAAGCGCCACTATTTTACAGCCAAATATGAAAGTGTTAAGTATATATAAAGTGAATGAAAAATAAATAAAACAAGTAAGGAAGGCTAAGTTCGGGTGTAACCGAACATTACATACTCAGTTGAGAGCTGTGGAGACAAAGTAAGGGAAATCACCATGTTGTAAAAGGAACCTAGGGTAACCCTGGAATTTGTTTGTATGACATGTGTATCAAATGGAAGGTATTAAAGAGTATTTTAAGAGGAAGTGGGCCATAGATCTATAGATGGACGCCATTTAGGGATATCGCCATAAAGGTGGACCAGGCCTGACTCGAGAATTTGTTGGTACGATATGGGTATCAAATGAAATGTGTTGATGAGTATTTTAAAAGGGCGTGGGTCTTAGTTCTATAGGTGGACGCCTCTTCGAGATATCGCCATAAACGTGGATCAGGGGTGACTCTAGAATTTGTTTGTACTATATGGGTATCAAATGAAAGGTGTTAATGAGTATTTTAGAAGGGAGTGGGCCTTAGTTCTATAGGTGGACGCCTTTTCGGAATATCGTTATAAAAGTGGACCTGGGTTGACTCTAGAATGCGTTTGTACAATATGGGTGTCAAACGAAAAGTGTAATAATTGTTTTAAAAGGGAGTGGGCCTTTGTTCTATGGGTGGACGCCTTTTCGGGATATCGCCATAAACGTGGACCAGGGGTGACTCTAGAATGCGTTTGTACAATATGGGTATCAAATGAAAGGTGCTAATGAGTATTTTAAAAGGGAGTGGGCCTTAGTTCTATAGGTGGACGCCTTTTCGAGATATCGCCATAAAGGTGGACCAGGGGTGACTCTAGAATTTGTTTGTACGATATGGGTATCAAATGAAAGGTGTTAATAAGTATTTTAAAAGGGCGTGGGTCTTAGTTCTATAGGTGGACGCCTTTTCGAGATATCGCCATAAAGTGGACCAGGGGTGACTCTAGAATTTGTTTGTACGATATGGGTATCAAATGAAAGTCGTTAATGAGTATTTTAAAAGGGCGTGGGTCTTAGTTCTATAGGTGGACGCTTTTCGAGATATCGCCATAAAGGTGGACCAGGGGTGACACTAGAATTTGTTTGTACGATATGGGTATCAAATGAAAGGTGTTAATGAGTATTTTAAAAGGGCGTGGGTCTTAGTTCTATAGGTGGACGCCTTTTCGAGATATCTCCATAAAGGTAGACCAGGGGTGACTCTAGAATTTGTTTGTACGATATGGGTATCAAATGAAAGGTGTTAATGAGTATTTTAAAAGGGTGTGGGCCTTAGTTCTATAGGTGGACGCCTTTTCGAGATATCGCCATAAAGGTGCACCAGGGGTGACTCTAGAATTTGTTTGTATGATATGGGTATCAAATGAAAGGTGTTAATGAGTATTTTAAAAGGGCGCGGGCCTTAGTTCTATAGGTGGACGCCCTTTCGAGATATCGACATAAAGGTGGACCAGGGGTGACTCTAGAATTTGTTTATACGATATGGGTATCAAATGAAAGGTGTTAAAGAGTATTTTAAAAGGGAGTGGGCCTTAGTTCTTTTCGAGATATCGCTATAAAGGTGGGCCAGGGGTGACTCTAGAATTTTTTTGTACGATATGGGTATCAAATGGAAGGTGTTAATGAGTATTTTAAAAAGGCGTGGGCCTTAGTTCTATAGGTGGACGCCTTTTCGAGATATCGACATAAAGGTGGACCAGGGGTGACTCTAGAAAGTGTTTGTACGATATGGGTATCAAATTAAAGGTATTAATGAGGGTTTTAAAAGGGAGTGACCCTTAGTTGTATATGTGAAGGCGTTTTCGAGATATCTACCAAAATGTGGACCAGGGTGATCCAGAACATCATCTGTCGGGTACCGCTAATTTATTTATATATGTAATACCACGTACAGTATTCCTTCCAAGATTCCAAGGGCTTTTGATTTCGCCCTGCAAAACTTTTTCATTTTCTTCTACTTAATATGGTAGGTGTCACACCCATTTTACCAAGTTTTTTTCTAAAGTTATATTTTGCGTCAATAGACCAATACAATTACCATGTTTCATCCCTTTTTTCGTATTTGGTATATAATTATGGCATTTTTTTCATTTTTCGTAATTTTCGATATCGAAAAAGTGGGCGTGGTCATAGTCGGATTTCGGCCATTTTTTACACCAATACAAAGTGAGTTCAGATAAGTACCTGAACTGAGTTTTTTTTTTTTTTTTCCCTCACTAGGGTAGGCACCTTGTCGTTGGTGTGAGGGCTTAGCCGAACTCCATAGCGCCCGACTATGAGGCGGAGCTGTTTAGGACTGACATCTACGCCGTTTCGCCTCATAGGAGGGCGGCGGGATGTCGGTGACCAAGAACTGCCACCCCCTAATCCAGGGTGTTATGCGGACCGTGCCTATTGGACGATTTGCAGCCAGGGGATAAATTCGGCTGTATTCGAACGGAGCCTTCCCGATACCGGGCCATCTCGGGAAGTATTTATGGCCTTACCGCAGTAAGGGGCGCTGCTGTGGCGGACGGTTCTTTCCCCGTATATAATACTGGACCGCTGAGCCCGCCTTTTCGGGCAGGTGGTCGTACGACCAAGATGAACAACTCATTACCTGAATGTAATAAGGAGGATGTAAAGAGGAGGACTGAGTCGCAATCCAAGGACGACAAATACGAATTAAGCGATGCGTCGGACTCGGGGAGCGAGAGTAGTGCTGATTCAATGAACTCCGTGTTGGAGAAGCACACAAATGAAAACGGAGTAGAAGAGTGGAGAAGGGTACGGAGCAGAGGAAGTAAAAGAGCTCTCTCGCAGTACCGTGCAGCACTAAGAATTGTACAACGCTTGGGAGCAGTGGTCGACCCAACAGAAGTGGAGATCGAGCGCTTGGAATGGGCCCATGAAGCGGTAGAAGTAGGTCGAAGGCAGTTCAAAAGGTTTGCTGCGAGAAACCCTCGGTTCTGCAACCGGTACGAGGAGGAAGAAGCGTCGAATGGCAGAATGAAGAGGCAACGTTCGGCAGAAGGCGACAAGCCTGCTTTCAAGAGGCAGAAAGGACCCAGTCCTAGAGCCGCGAGGCAGGGCAGTCGCATAGACAAGACAAGTAGGCCCAAAGCTGTAAGACAGATGGGTTCCAATAGCGAGGTAGCAACTACCTCGAAAGCTGCCAGTCAGAGGGAAGTTCCAACTACTGAAGTAGGAGATAAGCCAAAGGGAGATAACGCTAAGACTCCGGCTTTCTCGGAGGCGCTAAAGGGAGTTAACGCGAAGACTCCGGTGTTCTCGGAGGTTCTAAAGGGAGATAACACTAAGACTCCTGCTTTTCCCGAGAAGATGAGTGATGTGGCAAAGCAGTCACTGACTGTGGCGCTGGTTGATCGTAGCAGTCCGTTCGGACAAATGACTACTGAAAGGTGGAGATCTGTGGAAAGGGAGCTTATTAGCTTAATGCTTAAGATGATGCGGGAACAACCAAGTAAGCCCCTTCCAACCTTTGATTCGGGGGGATGGTATAATGGTGTGAAGATGATAGCGTGCGACAACATCGCGAGCTTGCGGTGGCTGGAGGAAGTCGTTCCAAACCTCCAAAGGCAAGGCACGAACGCGCGGTTTGAGGTGGTGGATAAAGCGCAAATCCCCACGGTACCAAAAGTTAAGGTATGGATACCATGCGTGATGAAGTCGGAGGATACACTGCGACTTCTGCAGAATCAGAATCCGAACATACCGACACAGGATTGGAAGGTACTTACTGTATCTCGGCCTACCGAGGATGGTCAGTTCTACATCTTCCAAATAAACAAGCAGGCGGAGGATATTTTGTACACGCAGCTTGGCAAAATGTCCTTTGGCACTGGCAAAATTTACATGCGACTCAGGAAAAGAAGTCCCGAGGATAAAAATCCTAACACGCTGGAAGTGGGCGAAGTCGAAAAGGACCTCAGAAGCCTAAGGGAAAAAAGACAGGTGGAGGTCCCCGACGTCACCACGAACGTGCTAGAAGAGGACCAACCGCTAAATGGTGCTGTGACTCGCACAGAGGAACACACGGCACAACATTCACGAGGGGCTGAAGGGGGCCTCGAATACTCTAAACCAAAAGGGCAAGAGGAGGACGACGACGTCAAGACGAAGGTGCTGGAGGGGGACAAACAGCCCAATGGTGCTGCGAGTCCTACAGATAAACCTCCAACACAGTAAAGTGGCGTCGAGCGAACTCCTCCTAACCCTTGAGGAGGGTTCGTTTGACGTGGCGCTGATCCAGGAGGCGTGGCTCTCATCGGGAGGAAAGGTTTCTGGACTTAGCGCGCGCGGGTTTGGCGTTTACTACGCACAAACGGAAGGACGGGTGCGAGCTGTAGTAATGGTAAGGAAACAGCTGCATTCATATATGCTGCCTAATTACACCACCGAGGATCTCGTAGCGGTGGCCGTTGAGCAAAAGAATAAGCAGGCATTTATCCTGGCGTCCTGCTACATGGCCCATGCTGCGGAGGTTCCACCGATGGAGTGCAAAAGGCTAGTACTGGAGGAAGGGCGCAAAGGGCGGTTGGTCATAGGCGCAGATGCAAATGCGCACCACAATGCGTGGGGAGGAGCAGATACGAACGAGAGAGGCGAATCTCTATTTTGTTACATCCTGCAAACCAATTTGCAGATAGCCAACAGGGGAAATGTTCCTACATACATTGGTCCAACATCCAGCAATGTTCTGGATATTACATTGAGCTCCGAGCGTGATATATCAAGGTATGATTGGATGGTTCTCGATAGACCATCCTTCTCCGACCATGCATATATAAGCTTCAGCATCCCACTAAAGAGGGTAGAGAAGGGAGGAACCTTTAGAAACCCTAGGGCAACGAATTGGACTAAATTCCAGAAACATGTAGAAACGAAACTGGGACAACCCAAAGAGGTTGTTAATGTAGAGGAACTGGAGGAGTCGAATGAATTCCTAACAAGGACGCTTATGACTGCGTATAACAAGGCTTGCCCTCTAAGAAGATTCAGAGGAAAAGCAAAGCCGCCATGGTGGAGCAATGAGCTGAGTCTTCTAAGAAGACAGGTAAAAGAAATGTTTAAACTCGCAAAGACCGCGGAAAGCGAAGCGTGTCGGGACGAGTACAGGGATCTACTGAGGATCTACAAGCGTGAAATTACCAGGGCGAAGAGGAACTCATGGAAAAGTTTCTGTACGGACATAGAGTGCTCCAGTGAAACAGCACGGTTGAAAAAAGTCCTAGCAAAGGGAAACATAGTCCAGGGACTAATAAAGAAAGAGAACGGGGAATGGTCACGTGATAGTGAGGAATCCCTTGAGGTGCTTCTCGATACACATTTCCCATCGGGAGACGGTTTAGAAGAACCAGCAGACATCACTCACACTTCGATCACGGAGCTAGTGGTGCCGGGCTTGGTGACCGATACCAAGATCGAGTTGGCAGTGAAGACGTTTTCTAAGTTTAAATCGCCGGGCCCAGATGGTATATTCCCGGCCATGCTACAATTCTCAAGCAGGGCGGTCGTGGAATGGCTTAAAATAATATTCGATGGGTGCATAAGACTGAATCATGTTCCGCTCTCTTGGAGAACTGCTCGTGTAGCTTTTCTACCAAAGGCGGGGAAGATCGGTCACGTGTATCCCAAAGACTATAGACCCATTAGCTTAACATCATTTCTGCTCAAAACCTTTGAGAGGCTGATAGATGTGTACATAAAGTCCAACGTGGATGGAAAGCTGCTCTCCACAACACAGCATGCGTACACCAAAGGCAAGTCGGTAGACACGGCATTGCATAGGGTGGTAATAAGCATAGAGAAATCCCTGGAATATAAGGAGTATGCTCTAGGACTCTTCTTGGACATTTCCGGGGCTTTCAATAATGTTGCAAAATGTGCGATTATGGATGGTCTTAATTACATTAAAGTACATCCTGCCTTAATCAGATGGATCGGCTGCATGTTAAATTGCAGAAAGATTACATCACAATGGGGATTGTACGAGGCCACGAAATCAGTGGACAGGGGCACGCCGCAGGGAGGGGTGCTATCACCTCTGCTGTGGACACTGGTCATCAACCAACTGCTCAGGCAATTCGATGAGGGACCCGTAAAACTTACGGCTTACGCAGATGACGTTGCAATTGTCATAAGTGGAAAATGCCTTCCAACGATTAGTTCTTTGATGGATCGGGCGCTTCGGGATATTCATACCTGGGCATCTAATGTCGGGCTGAAAGTCAATGCGGAGAAGACGGATATGGTCTTGTTTACAAAGAGGTACAAGGTCCCAAATTGGACCAGGCCTAAGTTAGGAGCGGTGACCTTACAGGAGAAACCTTGCACAAAATATCTAGGAATCATCCTAGACAGTAAGCTGTCATGTAAGCTCAACGTGGAGGAGAGGGTCAAGAAGGCCTCAACGGCACTCTATGCATGTAAAAGAATGCTGGGGTGTACGTGGGGCCTATCGCCCTCTCTTTCTCATTGGGTTTTTACAGCGATTGTAAGCCCTATTCTATACTATGGAGTTCTTGTTTGGTGGAAAGCCACACAAAAAACAACATACCTCAAAAAATTAGAGGGGGTATGCAGACTATCGATGCTTTGCATTACGGGAGCCCTGAAAACAACCCCGACGGCTGCACTGTATGCCATTCTGCACATTCCACCTGTAGACCTGGTAGCAAAGAACAAAGCATTAACGACCGCAACCAGGCTCGGTGCTTCGGGGCAGCTTGAGCGCCGACCATATGGCCATAGTAGTACACAAGACGAACAGACTACATGATTCCCTACCTGCACTTTGAGGGAGATCTTAAGGCCACAATAGAGGTGGACGGTTGGCGCAAGGGTGCGCAAATGGCGGACGAGGCGATACATGTGTACACCGATGGTTCCAAAATAGTGGAAGGAGTAGGGTCTGCGGTATACTGCGCTGATCCGGAATTAAGCAGATCCTACAGGCTGCCGGATTACTGTAGCGTTTTCCAAGCGGAAATATTAGCCGTAACCAAAGCAGTAGAAACCCTGGAAGAGAATAGCTTTAGCTGCAACCGTGTTAACTTTTATATTGACAGTGAAGCAGCAATTAAGGCAATAATCTCGCATAGCACAGCATCTAAATGCGTGTTAGAGTGTAAGCAGTCTCTGGAGAGAATCGGGACAGGGAGAAGCATACATCTATATTGGGTCCCAGGGCATATGGGAATAGATGGGAATGAATGCGGACGAATTAGCTAAAAAGGGCGCATCCCTTGAAGCTTGCTCCGTAGACGTCCCAATTAGATTGGGCGAGATTAAGCGAAGGCGAGAGGTGCACATGATCGACCAAGCAGAAAAGGCGTGGGTTCAAGCGCGGGGCTGTAAAGTGTCGAAGATTATGTGTAGGTCTTACAACCTTAGACTAACACAGTTGCTTCTATCATTAAAAAGAGAGGACTGTAGACTCATGACGGGTATTCTGACTGGACACTGCCTTCTGGCGTCACATGCCTTTAAATTAGGCTTGGTCAGTGATAGCAGGTGTAGGAAGTGCGGGTTGGAGGAGGAAACGATCGAGCACGTTCTGTGCTCGTGCCCTGCACTTGCCAGGCTAAGACTCCAGCTATTAGGAGTGATACAGCTGTCAGATCTAGAAGCAGCAAGTGGCTTAAGTCCTAGGAAGCTTCTAGTATTTGCCAAGAGGACGGAGTTATTTTATAACATAGGTCCTGGTTTTTGATAGGGTTTTTCAGTTTGGTCGTTAAAACAAACTTCTGGTAACACTACGGACTCAATCAGTCTATGTGAGGTCCTCATGGACCGGCCAGTTCAACCTACTTACCTATCGATTTTTGCTCAAGTTATCGTGTTAACGGCCGAGCGGAAGGACAGACGGTCGACTATGTATAAAAACTGGGCGTGGCTACAACCGATTTCGCCTCTACCAAATTTCACAAGGATTGGTTAATTTTTGTTCGACTTATGGCATTAAAAGCATCCTAGACAAATTAAATGAAAAAGGGCGGAGCCACGCCCATTTTGAAATTTTCTTTTATTTTTGTATTTTGTTGCACCATATCATTACTGGAGTTGAATGTTGGCATAATTTACTTATATGCTGTAAAGATATTAACTTTTCTTTTAAAATTTGAATTTAAAAAAAATCTTTTTTAAAAAGTGGGCGTGGTCGTTTTCCGCTTTTGCTAATTTTTATTAAGCAGACATAAAGTAATAAGAGTAACGTTCCTCCCAAATTTCATCATGATATCTTCAACGACTGCCAAATTACAGCTTGCAAAACTTCTAAATTACCTTCATTTAAAAGTGGGCGGTGCCACGCCCATTGTCCAAAATTTTACTAGTTTTCTATTCCGCGTCATAAGCTCAACTCACCCACCAAGTTTCATCGCTTAATGCGTATTTGGTAATGAATTATCGCACTTTTTCGATTTTTCGAAATTTTCGATATCGAAAAAGTGGGCGTGGTTATTGTCCGATATCGTTCATTTTAAATAGCGATCTGAGATGAGTGCCCAGGAACCTACATACCAAATTTCATCAAGATACCTCAAAATTTACTCAAGTTATCGTGTTAACGGACGGACGGACGGACGGACATGGCGCAATCGAATTTTTTTCGATACTGATGATTTTGATATATGGAAGTCTATATCTATCTCGATTCCTTTATACCTGTACAACCAACCGTTATGCAATCAAAGTTAATATACTCTGTGAGCTCTGCTCAACTGAGTATAAAAAGTGGAAAGTAAGAAGTGGAAGTGATATTCAAGTATTTCAATATACATATGTATGTAAAAAGTGAAAAAAAAATAAAAATTTTCGTAATTGAATAAAAAAAGCGGAAGCATAATTGCATTTTATTGGATAGGAAGTATGTAAGGATAAAGTAACCCTCACATCCGTAATATAAGATAAGCTATGTGGGTGGAGCTTTAGTTGCATTTGACAGGAGCGGGCAGTTGGCAACGCACATGTTAAATGCAATTGCGGCCCACGTCACTGACAGAAAAATTACACAGACAATTAATTTTTGCATTTTCGGGTTGAGACGTGTTTTCTCAGTTTAAGAATTTACTTCGCAATAAAGACTTATATATAAAAGTTACCCAAGTTGAGTTCCTATTTTAAATGGTCGTGGGGTGCAGACAACCGCCGCTACGATCTGGAGGCGGCGCCCCTCCTAAGCATCAGCTATATCCAGCAGAGTGGTCACGTCGTATCGTACATGGCGACCGTGACAGGATATGCCAAAGAGATCAAAAAATTATTTTCATATTAGAACTTATTAACCGATAAAAGACCATTTGTGCTTCTGCCGCTAACTGTAGCCGCTTTTATTTTTTATCAACCAACGGGAGTAAAACAAAAAAAAAAGCAATTGGCTTATACGCATACGTAACTTGCAAAAAAACTGCGGAAAATAGCATAACCGTAAATTTTTTGATTGAATTTCATTAATATAGCTATGGCCCCTATTGTGGAAGTTGATAGTTGAATTATCTGATAAGTAAACCAATAATATTTTAAACTTAGTTGAAGAAATTTGAAGTTATTGTGAAAAGCGTTTGTTATGAAGGCGCTAACGCAATAATGAGAATGAAAAACGTTACATGTTTGATGTCAATCATAATAGTGTGACGAATATTAGCAACACTAAGGGATACTATCATCTCTAATCCGATACTGAGCAGTGACTTGTATGCACATAAACAAATCAATCATTATATCCATACAAGCAGCAGACAGAAACGCACAAACACATGCACATATCTGAGATACTCCCAAAAGTAGGCAATCATCGATGGAAGTATCATCACATATACACGCGCATATGAGAAGCTATAACGTGCATCTGTAGTTATAGCTGGTGAGTTTAAAGCTGATAAACAAATAGTAAATTCTAGAAACGCCTAGAAATATGCAAACGAGGAAACCGAAGAGTATAAAAGCCGCGCCAGTTAAGGCATGGCAATCAGTTTGATTTAAGCACGCTATCTGTTGAGGAGCAGAAGTGTTATTGTGAAGTACTTTAATAAAGGCCATTTTGCATTATTGAATAGTGGAGTTATTTATTCAACAGTTTAGTGATTCGAACGTTAGTAGAAGGTTGCAAATAAGCGGGATTGCACTAAATTCATTACAATAGCATTTTCGTAATTTAACTGATAATCGGAATAGGGGCCTATGTTGTTTTAAGAGATCAGTTAGCAACATAAGACTGGGTTTTTGATGCCGAGTGAAAGGGTTTCAATACATCGACCTATCTTAATAAAAAACTCGCCACTTAAAAGTTTTGTTAAGGAGGACGTATCTCGGACATTCTGTTAACAATTCTTAAACTAATATACATATATCATATATCTTCTGCCCCATATTTTTTATTTTAATACAATCTTTTTAGCCGGCCTCCTGAGATACGAATTTATTAACGACTTCGTTGAAATATGGCCTTATTATCAGAATGTTTTGAGATACCTCCTTTTTAACAAAACTTTTATGTTATGACCTTTCTATTAAGATAGGTCGATATATTCCATATATCGCGAATCCCTTTCGCACACTACGGTATGACCTGGCACAGAAGTGACGAAAACAAAATTATCCACGATTTAAATTTTCAGGAAACTAATCGCGTTGGCGATGGCGAGTACCGAAGAAGATTTAATGATGAGCTGTACGAGCTATACGCAGACATCAACATAGTCCAGCAATTAAAACGCAGCGGCTGCGCTGGCTAGGCCATGTTATGCGAATGAAAGATTATGCTCCGGCCAAGAAAGTGTTTCTATCGGAACCCGCCTATGGAAGCAGAGGTAGAGGGCGGCCCCCACTCCGTTGGAAGGACCAGGTGGAAAACGATTTAAACTCCCTTGGTGTGCCCATTGGAATGAATGCAGAATAAGTTGTGGTTTTTTATTCAGAAGTGGACGAGTTTATGAAAACGCAGCTTCGATACAAGGTACGCAAAATTTTGGGGCGATTACGTAAGTCTTCCTTATTTTCGTAGAATATTAACAATTCTGGTTGGATACTTACCACACTTATTTAAAAGTGAACCATATTTCGAGTTTTCAAGATTAATTATGTTTTCTACAGGAAAGTGCAAATTTGGAAGTGAAATAAGTTGTGTCGTATCAGATCTAAAAAGGCAGATAATTGATGTAATATGTACGCTGGATAAAAGTTTATCTACCAAAACATGTAGTAAACGCTGGTGTAGAAATCCGGAAAGAAAAGAAATTGGCAAAATAATGGCCGAAGTGGGTGACTTTGCATCCGTATTTCAAAAAGAAATTGCAAATGATGGAATGGAGTTCGGAAAAAATATTCCAGCGTATTCTCAAAAGGTATGTAGATCGGTGAACTGTTTTTGTCACTTTAATATTCCTTATTATTGTTACGTTTAATAATAATACAAATTCAGGTTCTAAGACAAGCTAAATCCGACTACATTCAAGGAAATCACGTACATCAGGTTCCCCTTACAAAAATTGGATTCACATGATAGGAGCACATCCAGTTCATATATGGTATTCCTCGATCCAACAGTTACACGTGTACTTGAAGTATTCTGGAGAAAATGCAGGTCATGTAAAAGTTGCATTGGATGCTACAGGACAAATCGTGAAAAAAACAACCCGTCCCGATGGATCAATATCGGGTCACATTTTTTTGTACCAATGCACCGTTCATTCTGACTCTAATCAAATCTCAGCTTATCAGATGATCACAGAAAAACACGACGCCTTGAGTATCGCAAATTGGTTACGTTTTTGGAAACGTCTCGGAGCTCCAGCGCCAAATGAGCTAGTTTGCGACGACTGAAAAGCACTACTGATTGCAGGGATACAAGTTTATACTCAATATAATACAATCACTAAATATCCAAATCCATGCTTTTTAAAAACCAGCATATTGTGCTATATCAGAATATATGTACCTCACTTTTTGCACATATATGCCATTTTCCTCAAATCTTTGCAGCCACTTGTAAAAAGATTATATAACGGTAGCGGTCGTCCAATTGGTTTTGTCGAGGTCCAACGAAGAGGCAGCTAACATACTGTGCAGCATTTTCACAATGTACAAGTATTGGCTACTTGGAAAATGGCAACGAGACTAAAGGCTCGAAGAAATTAGAAGAAATTAAAAACAAAGCAATCAAAAGTCATCAAAAGGACTACGTAAAAATCATTCACGGTTTTTTATTTCTACATTTTTTTAACGTTATATTGCTAATTGATGTATAACGACTTTATAATCACACCATTTTATGATTAACATTTTTAGAAGACGATTCGGACAAAATTTTATCTCAGAACAAATACTATAGATGGGCTTTAAATATATATGACGAAGTACAGCAATCCATAGAGGAGGAAAATGGTGATCAGCAGAACGCATATTTTTTTCCTTCCCTTAGTAATCAAGTACTCAACGACTCTGAAGAAATCCCTCTTTGGTCGTGCATTATGCGAGATCATTTCGGTTACGGGCGAGTGCCTGCATCAGGTGCAAGTGTTGAGTCCGATTTCAACAATTTTAAATCGAGGGTATTAAAAAAAAGTAGGCTTACGTGCAGATGAATTCATATAAATTCATTTGAAATTTATAAATGGAGCTTCGAATTTAATTGTAGGAAAAGAAAAACAAATAGATCGTACAACAAAAAATTACTCAGGGGTCATCGAAAGCGCAGAAAACAGACTAGATCGTGAAAATGATGTAATATCGACCCACAGCGACATTATGGATGAGGGGACACAAAAAGATCTTTTTGAAGAATTAGATTTTGCCCAGAGTTTGTTGATTTCAGAGGATCTTGATGAACAGTCTGACTGCCCTGCTTGCTCAAACACGCATCAACCTACCGGGCCCATAAATGTGTTGTATGCTCAAAATCAGTTCATATTTTTGAACAGTGCTCCACTGCTTACCCAGAAGAAGAAGAAGAAGGGTATGGAGAAAGGAGGACTTGCCGGAATTGCGCAAAAAGAAATGACATCGAAGAAGTAATTTCAAGTCGGAGAACAGAAAATTGGAGAAATTTGATCTGCGATAAAGAAAATGATGTACCAAGATCATTTTATATGAGGAAAAATTTTACAGAAAATGATTTTAAAACTTACGGAATAGTGGCAGAAAAAAAAAGTTCTAAAAAATGCAAATTCATTGAAAGCTTAAATATATAGTATTATCGGATTTACATATTCATTAATAAACACTTGCTGTTTCGATCCAATTTCATAGGTTCTGCTGAAAACGATAAGAAATGAAGAAATTAGAAAACCCTTAATTTCCTGGGAGTTAAATTTTTGTGATTTTGTAACTTTGATGTATGACATACGTATGTAATTCACTTTTTTAAATATTTTCCTTATTTGCTCGAACGAAAACCGTTTCGATTTAACTTCAGAAAAATTAGGAATTGGTTTTCTTCTGTATGATTTGCGTTATAAAATGTAATACTTATTCAACTCGTGCACAAATTCTTGGGAATGTATTGCCACCTACACATTTTGTTGAAAGACTGGGACTGAGACTTTTAAAGTGTGAGGCAAATGCGGCAGAGGAAATGCATTGCGACCTATGTAAAAAGCACATTTTAATGGACATGTCGTCAATATCTTTAGAACTTTGTCAACTTAAGCACGCTGAGCAGGTTTTGGAAGAACTTTGCAAAAAAAAAAAAAAATAAACCGGTGCAGCGAAACGTGCAGAGGAACACAAACCTCTAGTTTAAAAATACAAGGTAAGCTATTTACAGCAGTGATAATGAAATTGCACTATTATAAAATATAAGTAAATCTGTTCATTAAATATTAAATGTAAAATTTTCCTTTCAGGCCTATTACTGGCAATAGATGTATACAATGTTACGCCAACAGGAGAGTGACTGAAATTACAAGATTTACTTAGAGAAATTTGGGTCAAAAAAACCCAATATCTATTACAGGGCTTCGTCGGATATAAACCTCCAATCCCGCACACAAGGGGAAAGAATTATGAGGAAAACTCCTCAAACCAATATGTAGCGGAGGCATCAAAACTTGGCCATTATTCCGCAGTATTACTGCAAGAAAATCTCAAGTGGACGGAAATTGATGATTTGCTCGTTTCCGAAAAGCCAATTTCAGCGAAATCATATATCATACCCCACTTAATTATATATGCAACTCAACAAAATTGTTAAACAATCGACCTTGAAATAAAATAAAAAACATTTACTTATAAAAATTTCATTTCATTAATTATAAAAAAATTAAATAGGCTTATAAAGCTCTTATAGTGGGAAAACTGTAGGGTACCGTTGTTTTACGAGCTTCACGGACCTCTACATTTGCGAGTAATTAAAAAAAAAACATATCTCATTCGTTTGTCCATGTTTCTCCAGGAAAAACTCTCGTTTTTCTACCTTTTTTTCGCAAAAAACCCCCAAAATTTGTTTTCGCTTTATTACAAGAAGCGAATGACATTTAGTTTTTTTTAATTACTCGCATATGAAGGTGCTAACTTCACACAGAATTTTTTGTTTTTGTGTAGCTTTTTAACAAAACGTGGAAAAACGAAAATTTTGTAATTACACGCACATGTAGGTGCCAACTTCACATACGATATTTTAATTTTGAAACATTTTTTTTAACAAAAGGTGGACAAACGAAAATTTTTTCCTGGAAAAACAGGGACAGACGAATGAGATATGGTTTTTTCAATCACTCGCACATGTAGGTTCCAACTACACAGAGCTTTTGAGGGTTCCTAAAAGATATTTTACCAGGACGTTGTTCGTTCACCGTGAACTGAATATATCGGTGATCAGAGAAGGAGTGCTCGTTGAGAACCCTCCAACCCGATATCCGATCTTCCAGTTATCTACTAACCAGGGTAAGGTCAAGGACTCCTCCCTTACCGCAGTAACAAAAGTCGGGTCATTCCTCTATTACATATACAGAGTCCCTCATCTACAATAAAAGTAAATAAAGACTCATCTCTAGTATTGGTATCCGAGCTTCCCCAGATGCTGTGGTAAGCATTAGCATCGGCACCCACAATCACGCCAACACTTCACCGCCTTGCTTCAGCAGTGATTTCGCCCAGTATCGCAGGTGGTGGTCCCGCTACGTTCCCATGGGGCATATATGCCGAGACCACTCACATTTCCGTACTGCCTCGCTCGATGCAGACCGTGGTTACCTCAGCATTGCTGAAATTAGAGAGAATAAAAGCTTTAATCTCTTTTTTAACAAGCACATAGGATCTGGGCCTACCCGCTTCCCAAGGCAGTCGGTTCTATGTACCGGAGCGACTCGGGATTTTTCCCGACCAAGGACTGTCATTTCAGTGTGACCCCATTTAATTTGTTTCGTCCCTCCCACAAATTGTCATCCTCCCAGCAGCTCCTTGCAGCAGGACTGCTACATATTCTCTTACTCCGGGAAGGTATCGAACCCAATCCGGGTCCGTCTCCTGACCCCGGTCCTGAGAAATGGTTTTGCTGCATTTGCCAGAAAGGAATCTTTTTAGGACGGTCATACTCTGTTCAGTGTGTCTCGTGCAAGGAATGGTTGCATCGGACAGGTTGTTCTGGGCTTGATCCCAAAACCCGACGGCCACGTAACTTTTATAAATCTTTTGTGGCTCCTTGCTGCTCACGCCCAAGGGCGTCCCGTAGTCTACGCCTAAGCGTATCCCCACTACCTTCCAGCAGCTTCGCTGCTCAGCAAGCCACAACAAGTACCCGCTGCTGCTCGCGCCCCACGGCGCCAACAACTCAAACAGCTGATACCACTCATAACTACTACCTTCGTAGTAGAGCTGGTAGCAATGCTGAGCATCAGCCCCTGCCCCCGTCTTCTTCTCCCCCCTCTTTTCTGGAAGCAATCGTGCAGGTCAGGGAAACAGACTCTTAGTCCCTGCCTCCGTTTGCACCGTCTGCCAGCACAGAATATATAGGTTTGCGACATCCGCTCAATGCAGCTCCTGCCTTGGGTGGTGCCACTTTCCTAGATGTTCTGGTCTCCGCGACGGCAACCCCTCGACGGGTTTCATCGCGCCATGTTGCCAGGTCGCAAACCCAAATCATCCGGGTACCCCAATGCTTGCCCAAGGGCGCCCAGTCCCAAGGCCACAACAGCAACTGCGTCCTGGCCTTCCACAACCTAGGCGTAGTCACCCGTCACTTACCCCTAGAGTGGCGGCGTCACCCCTCATGCACTTCAGAATTCTGCAGTTCAACTGTAATGGACTAACTGGGAAGATTACGGAGATAGTCGATTTCATGAAGCGGCACAACATCCGCATTGCTGCGATTCAAGAGACTAAACTCACAGCAAGATCTGCATTGCAGACCTGCTCTGGTTATAATGTCCACAGGAAAGACCGCGAGAGCGGAAATGGAGGTGGCCTCGCGTTTATTATACACCACTCTGTGCAATATTATATATTTGATCCTGGCATCGACCGCAGGGACAATGTCTTAGAACGTCAAGGCCTATCTGTCCGGTCAGGCGATGCAAATCTAGAAATCATCAACATCTACATCCCTCCTGTCACCTGTTGCCCCAGTGGATACCGCCCTAATATCGAGGCCTTACTCACTGGCAACAATCGCATTATCTTAGGCGATTTCAATGCCCATCACGACCTATGGCATTCAAACTTGCGGGCGGACAGTAGGGGTGAGATGTTGGCGGATCAAATAGACGAAACGACGTTCTGCACAATAAACGGAGACGCCCCCACAAGTATGGTAGGAAGCTGTCATAGCTCGCCAGATATCTCAATCGTGAGCGCAGAACTCTTAAACTGCGTCAACTGGCAGCCGATGGTAACATTGGCATCCGACCACCTGCCCATACTTATTTCGTTCGAGCGTACCGCCGACTTCATCGTCACCGAAAAACGCACTTTCATAAACTTCAAAAAAGGAAAGTGGGAAGAATATAAATCTGCAACAGACAGCAGCTTTGCTGCCCTCCCTATCCCGACTGATGCCCGCCAAGGGGAGCGTGCCTTCCGTAAGGTCATTGAATCCGCCTCGGCACATTTCATTCCCGCCGGGAGAATTCCCGAAATCCGGCCCACATCCCGGCGGAGGCCGCGAGCTTAGCGAGGGAACGCGACCTTATAAGACAGCTTAATCCAGGCGACCCCCAAATAAGGGATATAAACCAACACATCAGATTGCTTGTGGACGAACACAAGCGGGCGAAATGGGAAGAGCACCTAAGAGGTTGTAACCTCTACCGGTGTAGGTAAACTTTGGTCCACCGTAAAGTCCCTATCGAATCCGACTAAGCACAAAGACAAAGTTTCCATCGCCTTTGGCGATAAGGTGCTGTCGGATGCGAAAAAATGCGCGAGCGCTTTCTGCCGACAATATATAATGCATCCTACGGTCGACAAAGATAAACGGAGAGCCAATAGACACGCACATAAACACAAACTCAGCGCGTCACCAATTACCATCACCGCTAGAGAGGTTGAGGACGCCATTGGTCGCGCTAAACCATCCAAAGCAGTGGGCCCAGACGGCATAGCCATGCCGATGCTTAAAAACCTAGGGAAAGAGGGTTTCAAATATTTAGCGCATGTCTTCAACCTGTCTCTTTCCACCTTTGTCATACCCGAGAAATGGAAAATGGCCAAGGTGGTCCCGCTACTAAAGCCTGGGAAACCAGCTAACGTAGGTGAGTCATATCGTCCGATATCTCTCCTATCGCCAGTGGCAAAGACGCTTGAAGCCATTTTGCTCCCTTATTTCCAAGCACATTTGCAGCTAGCCCCTCATCAGCATGGCTTCAGAAAACTCCATAGCACTACCTCCGCGCTAAATGTCATTAGCACCCAGATAAATTGCGGTTTGAATCAATATCCCCACCATAGAACAGTACTCGTAGCGTTAGACCTATCAAAAGCTTTTGATACGGTCAACCATGGCTCGTTACTGCAAGACCTGGAAGGGTCTACCCTTCCCCCATGTCTTAAAAGGTGGACCGCAAATTATCTGGGTGGTCGGCAGGCATCGGTGCAATTCAGAAACGAAACATCAAAACAAAGGAGAATTAAACAAGGGGTGCCACAGGGTGTTGTCCTATCCCCGGTTTTGTTTAATTTCTACATATCTAAGCTACCTTCACCACCGGAAGGAGTCACAATCGTTTCCTACGCCGATGACTGCACAATAATGGCCACAGGCCCAGGCCCAGAGATCGATGAGATATGCAATAAAATAAACGGCTATCTCCCTGATCTCTCCAGTTTTTTCGCCTCGCGAAACCTGGCATTGTCACCGACTAAATCTTCCGCGACCTTATTTACAACATGGACGCCCCAAATGTCGACCATATTGAACATCCACGTCGATGGCACTACGCTACCGACTGTCCTACACCCCAAAATCTTGGGTGTGACGTTTGATCAGGATCTACATTTTGGTGCGCACGCAACCGCAATTGTTCCAAGAATTCAGAGCCGTAATAAAATCCTCAAATCACTTGCTAGCAGTACCTGGGGAAAAGATAAAGAAACGCTCTTGACCACATACAAAGCAATTAGCCAGCCGATTACGTGCTACGCGTCACCCGTATGGTCGCCAAGCCTAAAAACCACCCACTGGAAGAAACTACAGGCCTGCCAAAATACTGCTCTCAGAATCGCCACGGGCTGTCTTCTTATGTCCCCAGAACACCATCTACATAATGAGGCGAGAATACTCCCCATCAGGGAGAGAAATTAGATGCTGACCAAACAGTTTCTGTTGAATACCCAGAAACCTGGGCATCCCAACAGACATCTGATTGACGAACCAGCACCGCCTAGGGGCCTAAGGAGTCATCTCCGTAAGCATTTTGAGGAAATACGGCACCTGAGAACCCAGCCGTATGAAGCGAAAAGACACAAGCAGGTCCTTGGTGAACTCCATAGACAGGCGTCGGACCTTTATGTCGAGAATTGCCCGGTGAATCCAGTATTTGAAGAAAAATATCCAGAACTCGCAGAAGAGGAACGCATACTCCTCAGGGAAACGCGTGTCACTCTTGCTCAACTTCGTTCTGGATACTGTAACAGGTTAAACTCTTACCTATCCAGAATCAACCCCGACATACAAAATGTATGCCCCGCTTGCAATGTGTCCCCACATGACACCAACCATCTCTTTAATTGTAATGTGGAACCAACGCCTCTAACACCCCTTTCCTTATGGTCCACCCCTGTTGAAACGGCAAGTTTCCTTGGACTCCCGTTAGAGGATATTGATGACAATTTGTGATCGGTCGCGGCTATTAGGTGGGGCGAGCATTGCTACAACAACAACGACAACATCTGGGCCTACCTCCCTCCCCATGCACCAAGGTGTTGCATTTCCCCGTCACTAATCCAGAAATATTTCCGCTTATTACTCAGCCACGGCTCGTGGACAAGGACTATATCCACTCCACCTTTTTCAAGGTAGAACAACAAATTAGAGGAAATCGCCTTAGAGTTCTGAAGATAGATTTGACGGATGTCCATCATCACCACTCTTGTTCCGCACCCAATCCTTGGCAGATTCGCCATCGGAGGCTAGGAGATCCTCCTCCCTACCAAACAGACGATTTACACTGATGACGAATCCCACCATCGATGATCCGCCATCGGAGGCTAGGAGTTCCTCCTCTGCCCTATCAGCCAGACGACCAACACTGATGACAGATCCCGCCATCGACTAGACGTCAAAAGTGTTTTTGCTGTCCAAATTAGCGGGGTCAGCAGCCACAACCATGGGTACTGGATTCTCTTAAAGGTACAGGCCAGCACAAGTAATCAATTTAAATCCATGATACCATATCGAGTACTCGAAGCCTGTCCGCGGACCTAGGCTTTCCATAGATGGGTACTCTAGTATGATATAACAAAAAAAAAAAACAATTTATTCATTGTATAAAAAAATGCCTAACACAAGTAACAAAAAAAATTCTAAAAATTAAACGGAAGTCCATAGCGTTTTAAAACTTACACGTTATTAAAGTCAAATTGAATGGGCACCTCTTTTATTTTATAACTTGATTATTATTTGGCCATTTTTTTGAAATTCACGATATTTCTGAAAGCAATTTCTGTAGAGGTTTTTAATAACAAATGAGAGGCAATTAATTAATTAAAGTAGACAACAAATCGGAAAGTCGCGATGTACCTCCAAAAAAAATTTAGGCCGAGCTTCTCTTCCAATATGCGTCGTGCTTCCTTTTAATTTTTATACTCAGCGTGCTTTGCACACGGAGTATATTAACTTTGATTGGATAACGGTTGGTTGTAGAGGCATAAAGTAATCGAGATAGATATAGACTTCCATATATCAAAATCATCAGTATCAAAAAAAAAAAAAATTGATTGAGCCATGTCCGTCCGTCCGTTAACACGATAACTTGAGTAAATATTGAGATATGTTCGCCAAATTTGGTACACGAGCTTATCTGGACCCGGAATAGATTGATATTGAAAATGAGCGAAATCGGATGATAACCACGCCCACTTTTTATATATATAACCTTTTGGAAACACACAAAAAACCTGATAATTTAGTAAATAATACACCTAGAATGTTGAAATTTGACATGTGGACTGATATTGACTCTTGATAAAAATTTGAAAAACATTTTTAAAATGGGTGTGGCACCGCCCACTTGTGATAAAATCAATTTTACGAATATTATTAATCATAAATCAAAAATCGTTTAACCTATCTTAACAAAATTCGGCTGAGAGGTTGCGTTTACTATAAGGAATGCTTTGAAGAAAAATTAACGAAATCGGTTAAGGACCACGCCCACTTGTATGTAAAAGAGTTTTAAAAGGGTCTTGTACGAATAAAATAAGCTATATCTTTGCAAAAAAGAGCTTTATATCAATGGTTATTCATTTCCTAAGTGGATTTATAACAATAAATAGGGAAAAATTCAAATTTAAAAAAAATGGACGTGGCACCGCTTCTTTTATGACTAAACATTTTTCGATGTTTCGCGAGCCATAACTCGAAGAAAAATTAACATATCGTAATGAAATTGTGTACACATATTTTCCTTATAGCAGAAAATATCTCTAGTAAAAATGGACGGGATAGGTTAAAGACCACGGGAACTTAGATACAAAACAATTTTAAAAGGGTCGTAGATTAGAATAATAAGCTATAACTTAACAAAAAATAGTTCTGAATCAATGATATTTCATGTCTCTTAAGCCAGCCTAACCTTTTCAGCCCAATCAAAAACGAGACCGTACTAAATTGCACAATTTTGATTACTAATTTAGTACCGGTAAATTAAATTTAATACCCTTGTATTTTTATTATATTTCTAAAAATACAAGGGTATTAAATTTAATTTACCGGTACTAAATTAGTAATAAAAATTGTGCAATTTAGTACGGTCTCGTTTTTTGATTGGGCTGAAAAGGTTGGGCTAGCTTAAGAGAACGTGATATTTCACTTATCAAGTTTTATTTTAATAGGAAATGGGGATACATTATTAAGCTATTGCATAGATTTTATCGCGGGCTTGGCGACTAAATCAAAAAAAACCGTAACGGATATTTGTCATAAAAGATCCGAAAAAAATTGGATCTCTATCATAAACAGCGGTGGGCACCACTACATTTACACGGTTACCAAATTGAGAATGTGTTAGTAAACACGAACGCGTAGCGAGCACGAAAGCAAAATCAATTATTTATTTATTTTGATTTCAATGCTTGAACGGTGAACGTGTGACACGTGTTCTCTTTGATACTCTGTTTTAAGCGCGCGTGCGACACTTCCTCACCGTACGACCATCGAAATCAAACTAAAAGAGCTGTCGTTGATTTTCACACAGCAGCCATTGTGCTATCGCTTATCGTATACATATATGGTCGCTTACAAGCCAACCTAATAAAACCGCACTGCGTTTTTTTAGCGCACGCAAACAACCGGCGTTTTTTGCCCTAACCCAAATAAGCATGCGTTGCGACAATGTAAAGCATGTGTGCAAACGTCAAATCTACATGTCACGCAGAACAAAAATTGGAAATCGAGTTAGGTTTTCACGCAGCAAATTCAATTTGAGTTGCTCTCATACAAGTTGTATGTGCATGAGACATTTTTGACAGAAAATTACTTGCGTGCGTTTATATTAGGTTGGCTTGTTAGCAGGTGCTAAGCTCACGCCCACCCCGGATCATAAAGTTAAAGTTAAAGTGAATGTTAAAGTTAAAGCGAAAGTTAAAATTAAAAATAAAGTTAAAGTTAAAGTGAAAGTTAAAGTTAAAGTTAAGGTTAAAGTTAAAGTTAAAGTTGAAGTTTAAGTTAAAGTTAAAGTTATAGTTAAAGTTAAAGTTTTTTTTTTTTTTTTTTTTTTTTTTTTTTTTTTTGTGTTTCGTGGAAGGAGGAAATGCTTTATGCACTGACCGGGATATTTAAGCCTCACTGCGAGACTCTCCGAGTGTAGGACTCCCTTCTGCCATGAAGGCCTACCCACTAAAACCTAACCTCCCACGGCCCGCGCAAATCCCCGTACCTGGGACCGCGTTTAGCATTACTTCGGGTACGGGTGCGCGCTACGTGAGCTCTATGGCTACTCTCACGCTAATGGGCTAGGCATCCGTCTTCTCGTTTAATGGTAAGTATATGCCTCACATATGTGCTGACCGTATCCCATCTGTCTCTTCGACAGGTCATGTTATTAATGACACTGCCCGGGGATAGGTCGCCAAGTACCTCTTCTACCCTCCTTCGCTGATGGGAGAAGTGCCTGCATTCGAAGAAGGTGTGGCGTACATCGTCTATTTCCCCACAGTACAGACAGCTCGGGCTATCAACCTTACCCATTCTGTGTAGGTATTTGCGGAAGTAACCATGTCCCGTTAGAAACTGGGTCAGGTAAAAGTCTACCTCTCCGTGCGGTCGCTTCAACCATGGATCAAGTTCAGGGATTAGTTCCCTAGTCCACTTTCCTACGATGCTGTTGCTCCACTGATCTTGCCAACGTCGGATCGATTCTTCTCGCGCCTGCATGGCAACAGCAGCTCTACTTGCTTGCGATCCGTTGTCATATATTGTTTTTCTTTCCTCAACGAGAAGATATATCGGTATGGTTCCCGCAACGACCAGGACAGCTTCAGCTGAGACCGTGCGGTAAGCCGAAGATATTCGCAGCGCCCCTCTGCGTTGGACCGAGGTGAGGGCGACTCGGTTCTTCCGGTATTTCATTGCGTCCGCCCAGATTTCTGCACCATATAAGAGTATAGAATCCGAGGCTGATGCAAGCAACTTCCTTGTGCATGGTTTTGGGCCACCTGTGTTTGCCATTAATCTACTCAACTGCGCTATTATGCGCGCAGCTCTTTCGCAGGTCCCTCGTATGTGATCCGAGAAGTTGAGTTTGCTGTCTAACCTCACTCCCAGATATTTCGCTGAAGCGAGTGTTTCTATTGGCTGGTCCCCAACCATCATGTTCCTGGTAGTGGGAATACGTCTCTTTGTGAGGATGACGATCTCCGTTTTGGCTGTTGCTAACTGGAGACCGTGCTCAGCCATCCACCTATTTACATTACGCATGACCTGGTTTAATTTTAGCTGTGCCAGCTCGCAGCTTGGTGCTGTTATCACAGCTGCCACGTCGTCTGCAAATGCAACGAGGAAGGTGCTTTCTGGCATGTCTAACCGAAGAAGACTGTCGTAAGTTATATTCCAGAGATCGGGACCTAGTACCGAACCCTGGGCTGCTCCACCTGTTATTTTTACCTTTTTAAAGTTAAAGTTTAAATTAAAGTTACAGTTAAAGTTAAAGGTAAAGTTAAAGTTAAAGTAAAGTTAAAGTTAAAGTAAAAGTAAAAGTTAAAGTAAAGTTAAAGTTAAAGTTAAAATTAAAGTTAAAGTTAAATTTAAAGTTAAAGTTAAAGTTAAAGTGAATGTTAAAGTTAAAGCGAAAGTTAAAGTTAAAAATAAAGTTAAAGTTAAAGTAAAAGTAAAAGTTAAAGTTAAAATTAAAGTTAAAGTTAAATTTAAAATTAAAGTTAAAGTTAAAGTTAAAGTGAATGTTAAAGTTAAAGCGAAAGTTAAAGTTAAAAATAAAGTTAAAGTTAAAGTGAAAGTTAAAGTTAAAGTAAAAGTTAAAGTTAAAATTAAAATTAAAGTTAAAGTGAAAGTTAAAGTTAAAGTTAAAGTTAAAGTTAAAGTAAAAGTTAAAGTTAAAGTTAAAATTAAAGTTAAAGTAAAAGTTAAAATTAAAGTTAAAGTTAAATTTAAAGTTAAAATTAAAGTTAAAATTAAAATTAAAATTAAAGTTAAAGTTAAAGTTAAAATTAAAGTTAAAGCGAAAGTTAAAGTTAAAGTTAAAGTTAAAAATAAAGTTAAAGTTAAAGTGAAAGTGAAAGTTAAAGTTAAAGTAAAAGTTAAAGTGAAAGTTAAAGTTAAAGTTAAAATTAAAGTTAAAGTTAAATTTAAAGTTAAAATTAGAGTTAAAGTTAAAGCGAAAGTTAAAGTTAAAAATAAAGTTAAAGTTAAAGTTAAAGTGAAAGTTAAAGCGAAAGTTAAAGTTAAAAATAAAGTTAAAGTTATAGTGAAAGTTAAAGTTAAAGTTAAAGTTAAAGTAAAGTTAAAGTTAAAGTAAAAGTTAAAGTTAAAGTTAAAATTAAAGTTAAAGTTAAAGTTAAATTTAAAGTTAAAATTAAAGTTAAAGTTAAAGTTAAAGTGAATGTTAAAGTTAAAGCGAAAGTTAAAGTTAAAAATAAAGTTAAAGTTAAAGTGATAGTTAAAGTTAAAGTTAAAATTAAAATTAAAGCTAAAGTTAAAGTTAAAGGTAAAGTGAATGTTAAAGTTAAAGCGAAAGTTAAAGTTAAAGCGAAAGTTAAAGTTAAAAATAAAGTTAAAGTTAAAGTTAAAGTTTTTTTTTTTTAAAAAGTTAAAGTTAAGGTTAAAGTTAAAGTTAAAATTAAAGTTTTTTTTTTTTTTTTTTTTTTTTTTGTGTTTCGTGGAAGGAGGAAATGCTTTATGCACTGACCGGGATATTTAAGCCTCACTGCGAGACTCTCCGAGTGTAGGACTCCCTTCTGCCATGAAGGCCTACCCACTAAAACCTAACCTCCCACGGCCCGCGCAAATCCCCGTACCTGGGACCGCGTTTAGCATTACTTCGGGTACGGGTGCGCGCTACGTGAGCTCTATGGCTACTCTCACGCTAATGGGCTAGGCATCCGTCTTCTCGTTTAATGGTAAGTATATGCCTCACATATGTGCTGACCGTATCCCATCTGTCTCTTCGACAGGTCATGTTATTAATGACACTGCCCGGGGATAGGTCGCCAAGTACCTCTTCTACCCTCCTTCGCTGATGGGAGAAGTGCCTGCATTCGAAGAAGGTGTGGCGTACATCGTCTATTTCCCCACAGTACAGACAGCTCGGGCTATCAACCTTACCCATTCTGTGTAGGTATTTGCGGAAGTAACCATGTCCCGTTAGAAACTGGGTCAGGTAAAAGTCTACCTCTCCGTGCGGTCGCTTCAACCATGGATCAAGTTCAGGGATTAGTTCCCTAGTCCACTTTCCTACGATGCTGTTGCTCCACTGATCTTGCCAACGTCGGATCGATTCTTCTCGCGCCTGCATGGCAACAGCAGCTCTACTTGCTTGCGATCCGTTGTCATATATTGTTTTTCTTTCCTCAACGAGAAGATATATCGGTATGGTTCCCGCAACGACCAGGACAGCTTCAGCTGATACCGTGCGGTAAGCCGAAGATATTCGCAGCGCCCCTCTGCGTTGGACCGAGGTGAGGGCGACTCGGTTCTTCCGGTATTTCATTGCGTCCGCCCAGATTTCTGCACCATATAAGAGTATAGAATCCGAGGCTGATGCAAGCAACTTCCTTGTGCATGGCTTTGGGCCACCTGTGTTTGCCATTAATCTACTCAACTGCGCTATTATGCGCGCAGCTCTTTCGCAGGTCCCTCGTATGTGATCCGAGAAGTTGAGTTTGCTGTCTAACCTCACTCCCAGATATTTCGTTGAAGCGAGTGTTTCTATTGGCTGGTCCCCAACCATCATGTTTCTGGTAGTGGGAATACGTCTCTTTGTGAGGATGACGATCTCCGTTTTGGCTGTTGCTAACTGGAGACCGTGCTCAGCCATCCACCTATTTACATTACGCATGACCTGGTTTAATTTTAGCTGTGCTAGCTCGCAGCTTGGTGCTGTTATCACAGCTGCCACGTCGTCTGCAAATGCAACGAGGAAGGTGCTTTCTGGCATGTCTAACCGAAGAAGACTGTCGTAAGTTATATTCCAGAGATCGGGACCTAGTACCGAACCCTGGGCTGCTCCACCTGTTATTTTTACCTTTTTTTGACCGTGAGTACTTTCATATATTAGATACCTCTCTCTTAGGTAGTCCCTTAAAATTTCTAACAAATATTGCGGTACTTTGAAAGTGCTTTCTAGTGCCTCAAGCATGTCCTCCCACCTAGCTGAGTTAAAAGCGTTTTTGACGTCCAGCGTGACCAGCAACACTATAGGTCTTGCTCTGTGGCACGCTGTCTCGGCTTTCTTGACTGCGTCTATAACTTCTGCTATGGCATCCATTGTAGAGTGCCCTCTCCGAAAACCATGCTGTCTGGGCGACAGTCCTCCGGCGTCCTGTAACGCTCTGGTGAGGCGTTGCTTCAGGAGACTCTCCATCAATTTTCCTGCTGTGTCCAACACACATAGGGGACGGTAGGATGATGGAGAGTTGGGATCTCCTTTCCCTTTTGGAATGAGAACCAGTCGTGCTGTCTTCCATATGGTGGGGAAAATTCTTTCTTCGAGACATTTGTTGTACATGTGCAACATAAGTTCTGGGCAGTCGTTTGCAGCTAGTCTAATTGCCTCCGCGGGTATTCCGTCGGGCCCAGATGCTTTCCTAGGTTTCATAGTTCGCACGGCAGTTTTAAGCTCTTCTTCTTGGAATGGTTCCACGTTGCGATCTTCATGGGTAACGTACCCGCCCTCCCTAGGCAGTTGGGTGGGAAACAGGCCATCCACAATGTTCCTTATTTGGTTCTCGTCCATCAGCTGGTTTGGCGGACGGAACTTCTTCATTACTATCTTATATCCCTGCCCCCATGGGTCTCGATCCACTTCCTCGCAAAGCGCTTTCCAGCACTTAAGCTTGCTTTGCTTAATGGCAGCACTAAGAGCTTTCTTCGCTCCTTTGTACGCTTCCGACTTTTCTAGAGCCTCAGGCCTGCCGCGCGCGCGAGTTTCTATCCTTCGCATCCTGTGGCATATTTTCCGCAGCTCCGCGATTTCGCTATTCCACCAGTATACCTGCTTTTTACCCCTCCACACTCCCCTCCGTGGCATAGAGAGGTTGCAAGCGTGGCGAAGACAGCTCATTGTCTTTTCAACCGTCTCTTCCGTCGGACTGGAGTTGTTGATTATCCGTCGGGCATCCCCCAGTACTGATGCGGAGAACGTGGCAGAGTCGACCTTGGATGCGTCCCATGCTTTTGTTCTGCGTGGCCCGTTCGGAATCTGCCTCTGACCGGGATCGTTTAGGTGGAAAGTGATGTAGTTGTGATCGCTGCCAGTCAGATCCTCTATGACTCTCCATCCAGCAGCGGTCAGCAGCAGGCTTTCTGACACTAGTGTTACATCGGGGATCGAGTATCCAAAGCCTGGCCGTCGGTATGTAGGGGTCGTACCAGTGTTAAGCACGTTCAAACCGAGCCTGGCTGCCATCTCAAGGACTAACCTTCCACGGGTGTTAGTCTGCGGCATTCCCCATTCGACGGCTCTTGCGTTAAAGTCTCCCGCCACAACCAGGTTACTAGTTAAGTCCCTCAGGTCGTCTTCAATAAGTTCAAGCTTCTCCCTGAACGTTTGAATTGGATCATTCGGGGACAAGTAGCAGCTTACTATTGTGGTATTATTCGTAGTTAGGCGGACGTAGCCTTGTCCGGCAACACGGTTCACAATATTGGCGTTTGCATCTGTCATCCAGATTGCGGCGGTGCCGGTGTTGTCTATATGCCAATCATTTCGGGCTCTATAGGGTTCGCTGATGATAACGCTGTTAGCTTTATGGTCTAAGACCAACTGTTGTAGTAGCTCATCAGCAAGTCTGCTCCGGTTTAGGTTGCCTTGGATAAAACTAATCACTATTGAATTGAGACTTTGGCCTTTGCAACAGTGAGTGCCGCTCTGAAAATGCTGCATGCTCCAGATCCAGGGACATGATCGAGCTTCTGTGTATTACACAGGTAACATTTTGGAGCTGCGGTACAGGCCGAAGCTTTGTGGCCGCTTTGCCCACACTTCCAGCAGGCGTTACTCCTGTCTGGACCCTTGCATTCTGCCTTCCGGTGTCCGTAGCCGAGACACCTAAAGCAGCGTTGTACTTCTGCTCGCTGTCTGATTCGGCACTGTATCCATCCGATAGGAATTTTACCTTTCTTTAGTAGGGCGTTGCCAATATTCTCGTCCACTTCGACGACCGCCATTTTCTGTTCTCTTTGGTTTGCTGCGAACACATAGACACGGAGAGGTCTAGTAATTTCTTCTTTTCCGACCTCCCTCCTTATTGCGTCTTGGATTTCTGTTTCAGTTGTGAGACAGTCCATGCCAAGTACTTCCAACTTCATCCGCTTGGAGAGCTGTTGTGCTTCACCGACCTCTCCTACTGCACTACCTATAGCTGCTCTGAAGGCCGTCCGGTCACTGCAGCGCGCCGTTTCAATCAGTACGTTACCAGATTTGGTTTTTCGTACTGACCGTACCACCGTACCTGTGTCATTAGGGCGGATCTGGCCGCGTATGGCCCCTAGTACCTGGGCATAGCTTTTGCCTTCCACAGGTTTTACCACGAAAGTTGCTGCTTGTCTCCTCTTTCTCGCCCGTTTTTGAGCTTTAGGAGCTTGGACGGGGGTTGCCTGCTTGGCTGGCTGGGCCCGCTGTTTCAGCCTCCGGCGCGCTACATTGGACCAAGACTCACCTTGTGAAAGCGTATTTGTTCTTTCATCTCGTTTCTTTTTGGCTTCCAAGTCCTCCGAGTGGGAATCTGAGCTCGTTCGTGCCCTCTTGCTTTTTCGGCCCGATTCTCTGCTCTCATCTACCTTTTGGGCCCTTAACGATCCCATGCAGCTTAACGCTTCCTCGAGAAGAGCCATACCGGTTTTTATGTCCTTGGACACGGTCTTCTGCTTGAGAGCGGTTTCCTGCATCTCGCGCAGCACTGATACCGCGTACTCCAGCAGTTCGTCTTGGCTCTTCCCTTCGAGGCTTGTGTAGGAGAGTGAGCCTCTTGGCGGAGTCGCACGTTTCTCCTTCCCAACAGCGCGCTGTGCAACGACATTGGGTGAGCTGACCGACGCTTTTTCCCTTGCAGTAGCAGGTGTTGACTGGCTGGGGTTATTGCGCAGCTGTGCTTTCGCTGCCTTTGTCTTTTCCGCCGATTCGGTGCCTTGTGTGGGCATTACCGACAAGGTCGCTTTAGCGGGGGTTGTTAAAACCGGCGAAGTTAAGGTTAAAGTTAAAGTTGAAGTTAAAGTTAAAGTTAAAGTTAAAGTTAAAGTAAAGTTAAAATTAAAGTTAAAGTTAAAGTTAAAGTTAAAGTTAAAGGTTAAAGTTAAGGTTAAAGTTAAAGTTGAAGTTAAAGTTAAAGTTAAAGTTAAAGTAAAGTTAAAGTTAAAGTTAAAATTAAAGTTAAAGTTAAAGATAAAGTTAAAGGTTAAAGTTAAAGTTAAAGTTAAAATTAAAGTTAAAGTTAAAGTTTAAAGTTAAAGTTTAAAGTTAAAGTTAAAGTTAAAGCTAAAGTTAAAGTTAAAGTTAAAGTTAAAGTTAAAGTTAAAGTTAAAGTTAAAGTTAAAGTTAAGGTTAAAGTTAAAGTTAAGGTTAAAGTTATAGTTATAGTTATAGTTAAAGTTAAAGTTAAAAATAAAGTTAAAGTTAAAGTGAAAGTTAAAGTTAAGGTTAAAGTTAAAGTTAAAGTTAAAGTTAAAGTTAAAGTTAAGGTTAAAGTTAAAGTTGAAGTTAAAGTTAAAGTTAAAGTTAAAGTAAAGTTAAAATTAAAGTTAAAGTTAAAGTTAAAGGTTAAAGTTAAAGTTAAGGTTAAAGTTGAAGTTAAAGTTAAAGTTAAAGTAAAGTTAAAGTTAAAGTTAAAATTAAAGTTAAAGTTAAAGTTAAAGTTAAAGTTAAAGTTAAAGGTTAAAGTTAAAGTTAAAGTTAAAGTTAAAATTAAAGTTAAAGTTAAAGTTTAAAGTTAAAGTTTAAAGTTAAAGTTAAAGTTAAGGTTACAGTTAAAGTTAAAGTAAAGTTAAAGTTAAAGTTAAAATTAAAGTTAAAGTTAAAGATAAAGTTAAAGGTTAAAGTTAAAGTTAAAGTTAAAATTAAAGTTAAAGTTAAAGTTTAAAGTTAAAGTTTAAAGTTAAAGTTAAAGTTAAAGCTAAAGTTAAAGTTAAAGTTAAAGTTAAAGTTAAAGTTAAAGTTAAGGTTAAAGTTAAAGTTAAGGTTAAAGTTATAGTTATAGTTATAGTTAAAGTTAAAGTTAAAAATAAAGTTAAAGTTAAAGTGAAAGTTAAAGTTAAGGTTAAAGTTAAAGTTAAAGTTAAAGTTAAAGTTAAAGTTAAGGTTAAAGTTAAAGTTGAAGTTAAAGTTAAAGTTAAAGTTAAAGTAAAGTTAAAATTAAAGTTAAAGTTAAAGTTAAAGGTTAAAGTTAAAGTTAAGGTTAAAGTTGAAGTTAAAGTTAAAGTTAAAGTAAAGTTAAAGTTAAAGTTAAAATTAAAGTTAAAGTTAAAGTTAAAGTTAAAGTTAAAGGTTAAAGTTAAAGTTAAAGTTAAAGTTAAAATTAAAGTTAAAGTTAAAGTTTAAAGTTAAAGTTTAAAGTTAAAGTTAAAGTTAAAGTTAAAGTTAAAGTTAAAGTTAAAGTTAAAGTTAAAGTTAAAGTTAAAGTTAAAGTTAAGGTTAAAGTTAAGGTTAAAGTTATAGTTATAGTTATAGTTATAGTTATAGTTATAGTTATAGTTATAGTTATAGTTATAGTTATAGTTATAGTTATAGTTATAGTTAAAGTTAAAGTTATAGTTATAGTTTAAGTAATAATGCCTTCGCATAGACAACCACGGGATCTATATAGGTAACTGGACACTCGGACCAAGATAGCGGCCTCAAGTGGGGACCCAATTAAATAAATGATGAGCAACAACAATACTAAAATAAAAAAACAAACACAGGAGAATGAAATGGCGTTCAATCCATTTGTAGGAAGGAAGCTAGCTCGCTCTCCAGAAGGGCGTGGCCCATCGGCTGGGGGCCTTAACATTTCGTCGCAAGTGTTAACAAAACCCAAAGGAGCGGAGGCCGAAAGCAAGCAAGGAGCGTTGTCGCCAGGTGCTACACCGAAGCTTTGCAAAAACAACTCCGACAACAAGGCTCAAACGGGCACACCATTATTAAGTGAGCTAATTAAGCAGGCGTCAGCTGCGTTAAATCAGCAAAACCCCCCTGGAGAAAAAAAGATGACCAAGCTAGGCAAGGCGATTGAGGACTTGATGCAGTTCTTCATAGGGCGTAATAATATACACGCGGAAATCAAGCGCTTGGCCTCCGTAATAAAAGTGCTGTGCATCGAGTCGGCCCTAGAGGTAAAGAATTTAGAACATAAATTGCGTGCAAGCGAATGCGCCAAGGATAGAAGTCCATCACCCCCAGGAAAGCGACCGAGGAATAATTCGTACTCGATCAAGGAGAACAACGTGGTAAAACCCACTACTACACTAAAAAATGTCTTACCAGGACACGTGGGTTGTCACAAACGACGGCAAGAAACGCAAGAGAAGACGGAGCGGAAAGAGGAAACTGCAGCCCAAAAGACGGGAGAGTGGCAGTTAGCCAAAAAGATGAGCAAGAAAAAATCACTTAAGGCTAGGCCGGATGCAATCATCATTTCCAAGGCGGGGGATGCGACGTACGCCGACATATTGCGTAAAGTGAGAAGATGCGACGAATTAAAATCCCTTGGTGATGACGTCAAAACGATTAGAAGAACGGCGAAAGGAGAGCTGTTACTAGAGCTGAAAAAATCGCAAGATGGGAAAACAAGCGCGTACCAAGCAGAAATTGCAGCGGTACTAAAGGACTCGGCTAAAGTTATAACAAAGTCCCAAATGGTCACGCTACAGTGCAGAGATCTCGATGAGATTACTACGCCCGAGGAGATTTGCAACGCCCTCCACCAGCAATGCAACATAAAACTTCCAGATGTGGCTGCCATAAAAAGCATACGCACAGGGTACAGTGGCACGAAGTCGGCATTTATAAGCCTTACAGCGGATGATGCCAAGGCGGTTCTTAATAAGCAAAGAATCCGGGTAGGATGGGTTTCCTGCCGAATTAGAAAGCTCAAGCAAGAAAAACGCTGAAGTTAAAGGTTAAAGTTAAAGTTAAAGTTAAAATTAAAATTAAAGTTAAAGATTTTAAAAATATTTTTATTTGCCTTCAAATATTATAATTTATTTAATTTTGATGAGCTCGAGGCAGTTTAAAAAATTGAAACACAGTTTAATACTATGTTCAAACAGAAAAATAAATTGAGGCTATTTCGATTTAAATTGAGTGGTGTTCATACAACTCTATTTAGCTTACACAATAGTAATTTGATAGCTGGTTGGCTCATCTCTACAGTAACAACATATCTTTGTTGAGACTGTCAAAATGTGCGTGTTGGTATTAGGTGAATAGAATGGAATGAAAACATACAACTTTGAAATTTTTGTGTGTTGTAAGAAAATGTGTTCAGTGTTTTGTTTTCATTTTGATTTTGCCATCTTCTTTTGACAGTCCCTACTCCAGTGAAATGAAAGACATAAAATCAGCTGATGAAATTAGCCAACCATATAGTTCAGCCATGCGTAAGTGACGTTTAAATATACTCAATAAACACACTTTACAATGTTGCATTTGCAGGTTGAAACAATTTATTACGCAATTTTTTTTAAATTGGCAATTTATTATTACAATTTATTATATGACAAATTGCGTAATAAATTGCCCAAAGAGTATAAATTGCCAATTTGGTGTGTGTTTGAACCTAGTATAAATTTTTATATTTCAATTTTATTTGGTCGATATTTCGATCTCATTCTGAGATCATCATCAGGAAATTATTGAATATGTTTTACCGTCGGTAAATTAAAGTTAAAGTTAAAGTTTAAATTCAAAGTTAAAGTTAAAGCTAAAGTTAAAGTTAAAGTTAATGTTAAAGTTAAAGCGAAAGTTAAAGTTAAAGTTAAAAATAAAATTAAAGTTAAAGTTAAAATGAAAGTTAAAATAAAAGTTAAAGTTAAAGTTAAGGTTAAAGTTAAAGTTAAAGTCAAAGTCAAAGTTAAAGTTAAAGTTAAAGTTAAGGTTACAGTTAAAGTTAAAGTTAAAGTTAAAGTTACAGTTAAATTAAAGTTAAAGTTAAAGTTAAAGTCAAAGTTAAAGTTAAAGTTAAAAATAAAGTTAAAGTTAAAGTGAAAGTTAAATATTAACTTCTCATTTACTTAATAAAAGTAAAAAATTTGTTTTCTTATCGGTCACCACGCTTAAAAAGGTTAACTTGAATTAATATCAAAGACAAAACTTGAATTAATATCAAAGAAACCAAAATGTTGCGTAAATATTATAATTGCATAAGTTGATAATATGCAATAGCTTTACCGCGGCAGTCCCCGAGTGTCACACGTCCTTTTTTTTTTAAACGGGCAGCTCACCTTGAGTATATAATGTTTGGTTACACCCGAACTTAGACACCTTCTTTGTTATTCCTACAAATTGGAGGGACGAGACCAATGTGTTTTACGCCGACTTAGAACGGCATCTGCAAGGGAGATGCTTTTCACAGCAGAAATACACTCGGGATGTTTGTTTAATCACTGCCGCCCGCTTAGAAAAACTTTGTCCTAATTGAAAAAAACTTGTTTTTAAATTTTGGTGTTGCTTTGCCCGTGATTTTCGGTGTTTTAGGCGGAGGACGCTACCACCATGGTGTATGGCGTCCGCAACCAAAGAAATATAAAAATTCGGCCTTACGCAACCTTTAAATCTTTTTGATTGGCCTTAAAATTTGCAGATACAAGTTTTATAACCATTCCAGTATTTCTGGGCTGTAAGATCGAGGATCGGAACGCTTTGGAAAATAAGCGCCACCCTAATGTCCAAACACATTCACGCCATTTCTTCGTAGTACAGCAAATTAAAGCAAAAAAAATTAACAGCATTTTGCGTTGTCTACTGCAGCCACAAGCCGCCGCTGTAAATAACGTCTGCCAGTACAGATGCCTTGTGCACTTTTCATAAAATCAGTTTGACGTTGTGCGCGTTCTGAAATTGTACGTTTTTATTTCACGTTCGTTCTAAAAGAAACAAATTCTCTTTCTGTCTGCCTTTTTTTTGCGGTTTTACTATATTGGGGCGCGTGTGATTATTGCGCGGTTTTAGTAGATTCTTTAAAGGTTTTTGGAAAATATTTGTTGCTGTGTGCCATTGCATAGAAGCTATTATGCTATAATTTGGTGTTTGGGAGAGATTTGTACTCATATTAAAGAGAAAAGAAGTTATTTAATACAAACTTTGTGAAATGACCACCGTTGCGTATGAGCAACCTTGTTAAATATTTATGTATATAATTTTTAAAAATTTATAATTATAAATAAAGTGCCATTGTAGTAATGCTGAAAAAACATAATCGAACACCTGTGTAATTTTGAATCTAATTTACACATAAAGCTAATATGCGAACTGCGCTGATTGGCGTACATGACTATGAGTAATGCGAAGGTGTAGCGCAATTTTAACAAAAACGGTTTTGAAAAAATAAATAAAAAACTGTTTAACTCATAATATGCCACGTAAATATACAATCAAGTTTACAAAAAATTTGAACGGCATTTAAAAAAAAAATATATCTGCGCGTGTTTTCAAAGTTTTTCCATGTTCGGAAGGCTGTTACACACCAACCTACGAATGTAACTTAAAACCGCCTGGAATCATACTATTTGTGTTTTGAAAGCTACTAATTGGATTGCTGACAAGCTAAAGCTTCAATATATGCGAGAATACTTTGCATTACTAGCTGGAGCACGCGCTGCATTTGGCATGCAATGGCCGGCAAAACTGTCACCACTTCGAAAGTCCCACTGTACACTCACTCGTTTACTGAATAAATAAAGAAAGCCAAAACCGCTGTAAAAATAATCAATAAACCGTTTGTACAAACTACAGAGGTGCAACACATATTCTACTTCAACTTACTTTTCAATTCTATACTACAGGAAAAAAAAAAACGAAAATCACTTGTAAATACACGCGCGCGTTTTTGTTTATCAACTCGGTCGTCGCGGTTACTGTGACAACTCGTCAAAAGCGCCCTCGCACCGCTAAGTAAAAAAAAGAAGAAAAAGTGAAAGAAAAGGAAATTTTAACGTCGTGTTACACATTTTCATTCAATGAAAAATTGAAACAAAAGCAAGTGAAAAATTTCGCCCATTTTATACCGGAAATATAATACGAGTAAAACGAAAAACGCGTAAAAACGCTTTAAAAGTAAATTATTTTGACAAAATTTTAGAACGAAACCTTTCTTCGCAAATCTTTTGTGATTTTGCGTAATTCCTATTATCTTTTTTAAACGTTTTAAAACGACTTTCTTGGATATATTTACGTCAGCTGTGTGGCGCCTGTTGGTGTATATTTTTTGGCTCATCAGTACGCTAATATTGTGTAAGTAGCTTTATATTCATACATAGACATACTGTACATACAGTAGCGCATAGAAAAATAGCAGTGGCAAGTTTTATCAAATTACTTTATTTAAATTCTCCGTTTATATTTTAGACATTTTACGAAAAAACTTCTATAAATTTTGTAACTGAAGCTAATACTAAAATCCGCGACAATTTTATGAAAATAACAAACTTTTTGTATGATTTAATCGGGGATTGCCCGTATTGCTTTTTTTTTTTTTAATGTATGAGAACAGGCTTTGAAGAGATTTACAAGGTATAATCGAAACAGCTGTCGCCTTGTCCGTCCTGATGTCACGTTGTTTTCCCAAATTATTAAACAAACTTTTTATTTGGAGATGTCTGAATTTTTTCGAGTATGCAGTTTTGTAGCGCAATCAATTTTAATCTCACAAAGTACAACTAATATTTGTCTCAAAATTCGCATTGATAAAAAAAAAATTTTTTTTCAAAAGGTGTTTCAGATTTTCGTCCATACAAAAGCGTGAAAAATTTTTAATTTTAAATCAATGCGAATTTTGAGAGACCAAGAACTTGATTGGCCTACAAAACTGCATTCTCACACAAATTCAAAGAACATAAAATAAAAAGTTTAAACTTTGCTTAAAATTTTTCTCAAACTTTTGCGACTGGTTTGCGTAGTTTAAGTTTTAAAATTAAAAACTGCAAAATAAAACAAGTAAGGAAGGCTAAGTTCGGGTGTAACCGAACATTACATACTGAGTTGAGAGCTATGGAGACAAAATAAGGGAAAATCACCATGTAGGAAAATTAACCTAGGGTAACCCTGGAATGTGTTTGCATGACATGGGTATTAAATGGAAGGTATTAAAGAGGATTTCATTTTCATTTCATTTTTATTGAGCATTTTTCTTATACCTATCTATTTACATATGTAGCAAAGTTACAATAGCAAAATAAAAATAAAAAAGTTTAAGATTATGAAGTATAAATTAACGAATGCATAATATGTGTATGAGACCGTGTAGATATAAGAAAAAGGTAAGACATTTTTTATGTTAAGCTTAACATAGTGACAAATGTCATATCTATCAAAAATATTGAAACATTAGTGCAGTGGGGTGACTGCTAAATATAGAAATTAAGTTATAATTTTTTTAAAACCTACATATGATTTTTAGCCTAATTACAAGATCCTACTATTGGAAAAGCTAAAAGTAAGTAATAGAAAAAATAATGGTGTAGGTATATAAATGGACCATGGGTGACTCTAGAATTTGTTTGTACGATATGGGTATCAAATGAAAGGTGTTAAAGAGTATTTTAAAAGGGAAGTGCGCCTTAGTTCTATAGGTGGACGCCTTTTCGGGATATCGTTATAAAGGTGGACCAGGGATGACTCTAGAATTAGTTTGTACGATATGGGTACCAAATAAAAGGTGTTAATGAGTATTTTAAAACGGAGTGGGCCTTAGTTCTATGGGTGGACGCCTTTTCGAGATATTGCCATAAAGGTGGACCAGGGGTGACTCTAGAATTAATTTGTACGATATGGGTATCAAATGAAAGGGTTTAATGAGTATTTTAAAAGTGGGCGGGCCTTAGTTCTATGGGTGGACGCCTTTTCGAGATATCGCCATAAAGGTGGACCAGGGGTGACTCTATAATGTGTTTGTACAATATGGATGTCAAATTAAAGGTATTAATAAGAATTTTAAAAGGGAGTGGTGGTAGTTGTATATGTGAAGGCGTTTTCGAGATATCGTCCAAAAGGTGGACCAGGGTGACCCAGAACATCATCTGTCGGGTACCGCTAATTTATTTATATATGTAATACCACGAACAGTATTCCTGCCATGATTCCAAGGGCTTTTGATTTCGCCCTGCAGAACTTTTTCATTTTCTTCTACTTAATATGGTAGGTGTCACACCTATTTTACAAAGTTTTTTTCTAAAGTTATATTTTCCGTCAATAAACCAATCCAATTACCATGTTTCAACCCTTTTTTCGTATTTGGTATAGAATTATGGCACTTTTTTCATTTTTCGTAATTTTCGATATCGAATAAGTGGGCGTGGTCATAGTCAGATTTCGGCCATTTTTTATACCAATAGAAAGTAACTTCAGATAATTATGTGAACTGAGTTTAGTAAAGATATATCGATTTTTGCTGAAGTTATCGTGTTAATGGCCGAGCGGAAGGACAGACGGTCGACTGTGTTTAAAAACTGGGCGTGGCTTCAACCGATTTCGCCCTTCACAGAAAACAGTTATCGTCCTAGAGTCTAAGCCGCGACCAAATTTCACAAGGATTGGTAAATTTTTGTTCGACTTATGGCATTAAATGTATCCTCGACAAATCAAATGAAAAAGGGCGGGGCCACACCCATTTTGAAATTTTCTTAAATTTTTGTATTTTGTTGCACCATATCATTACTGGAGTTGAATGTTGACATAACTTACTTATATACTGTAAAGATATTAAATTTTTTGTAAAAATTTCACTTAAAAAAAATTTTTTTTAAAAGTGGGCGTGGTCGTTCTCCGATTTTTCTAATTTTTATTAAGCATACATATAGTAATAGGAGTAACGTTCCTGCCAAATTTCATCATGATATCTTCAACGACTGCCAAATTACAGCTTGCAAAACTTCTAAATTACCTTCTTTTAAAAGTGGGCGGTGCCACGCCCATTGTCCAAAATTTTACTTATTTTCTATTGTTCGTCATAAGTTCAACCCACCTACCAAGTTTCATCGCTTTATCCCTCTTTGGTAATGAATTATCGAAATTTTTCGATATTTCGAAATTTTCGATATCGCAAAAGTGGGCGTGGTTATAGTCCGATATCGTTCATTTTAAATAGCGATCTGAGATGAGCGCCCAGGAACCTACATACCAAATTTCGTCAAGATATCTCAAAATTTACTCAAGTTATTGTGTTAACGGACAGACGGACGGACGGACGGACATGGCTTAATCAAATTTTTTTTCGATACTGATGATTTTGATATATGGAAGTCTATATCTATCTCGATTCGTTTATACCTGTACAACCAACCGTTATCCAATCAAAGTTAATATAATCTGTGAGCTCTGCTCAACTGAGTATAAAAAGAAGATTTTAATTGACGTAGGTAGGTAGATGAAATGGCTGCGACCCTGGTCGCCCAAGTAGCTATTTAAAGCCGTTTTGATGCCATGTAACTCGTCTAAAAACCTACGGAATGTTACGGTCAATGTATTACAACCAGCCAGATTTGTTGATAAAATTAAGAATATTCGAGATTGCTATCACAGATAACCCTCTGAGGTCTTCTAGAAACGGGGTTCCAAGGAACCTTAGCCGGGCTCTAGCTAGAGCCGGGCATTTACACTTAAAGTGTTCTACTGTCTCCCTGGCATTTGGATCTTTGCAGCTTCTGCAGCATTCGTTATACGCAATGCCCATCTTTTCCGCATGCGTACCTACTGCCCAATGACCGGTGCAGACTGCTACCAGTTTGCGTGTGTTAGCCCTGGATTTGTTCAGAAGACTTCTCGTCCTCTTTCCATCATAGCTTGACCAAATGGATTTTGATATTGCACAGGTGGTTATGTTATTCCACTTTGTTTATGCTTTCTTCAAGTAGAATCTTTGGATATTCCCTTTGGCTACTCATAAGGGTATGCCTATTTCGACACTGTTTATTTCCTCGTTGATCTCCGATGAGCCCCTGCGTGCTAGCTCGTCGGCCTTCTCGTTACTCTCTATCCCCCTATGACCGGGACCCAGATAACGCGTAGTTCTAGATTGGTGGATAACTGGGATATGAGTCGCTTACAAGCCCACACTAATTTTGAGTTAATGTGTGGGAGGAAAGCGCTTTTATCGCTGCTTGGCTATCTGACAGGATGCAAACTTTACCAGCTACATTCAAGCCCTCCAGTGATTTGCAGGCTTGCCAAATCGCGAGAATTTCTGCTTGAAACACGCTGCAGTGCGATGGGAGTCTGAATGATGCAGACAAATCTAGGGACTCAGAGAAGACTCCGGCCCCCACTCCCGATTCCATCTTGGAGCCGTCAGTGTAGATTTGGATGTCGTCGACCCTTATGCCCGGGTTTCTCTTCCACTCGTTCCTGCGTGGAATGGCGGTATTACAACCGTACTCAAACTCCAGTTTGCGAGGGTAGTAATCTGTTTCGGTACTACATGTACCATCCGGAAGTTTATTTAGGATACTACTATGCCCTTTCTGAGTATCCTCCCAACACCCAGACTCCCTGAGTCTCAGTGCGGTTTGTGACGATGTACAAAGTATATGCAATTCGATCGGAAGCAGATGCAAAATGGGGTCTAAAGCAGCTGTAGGGCAAGTGCGTCCGGCCCCTATGGCACTAACACACGCAGTGCGCTGGACTTTTTGCAGGCTCGTGAGATTGTAATTCTTACTTGGAGCTTCCCACCAGACTATGGAACCATAGGTAAGCACCCGTCGCACCACCGCCTCGTACATCCAAAGTACCATGCTTGGCTTGAGTCCCCATTTCTTACCAAACATTGATTTGCAGGCATAGAAGGCGATGCAGGCCTTCCGTACCCGCTCTTCGATGCATACTTTCCAATTCAACTTGCAGTCAATTGTTAGTCCCAGATACTTGGTACTCGATGACAGGGTTAGTTGCTGGCCGTTTAAGGCCACATCCCTGTGCCCACCTGCTGAGTTTAGCCAAGGCCCTTTCCATGATTTCGCTCATTACGGAGGGGAAAGGACCAGAGACCAAGATCGCCACGTCGTCGGCATACGCCACGATCTTAACCCCCCATGCGCTAAGTTTTCCTATGATTTCATTTATGGTGATCAACCAAAGCAGAGATGAAATCACCCTACCCTGTGGTGTGTCTCTGCATACCTGCTTGCCAACACTAGCTCCGCCTAGCTCTGCTGTTATTTCGCGGTTGCGAAGTAGGGTTGAAATCCAAAGCCGTAGTGGTTCTTCAACCCCTGCCCTACCGAGGGCAGCCACAATCGCTTCAGCTCTTACATAGTTAAACGCGCCTTCCACATCAACAAACGCAGCCAGAGTAAACTGCTTGTGATGAAGGGATTTTTCCACCGTCCGAACTACCTCATGTAGCGCGGTTTCTGTGGATTTCCCTCTCAGGTGCGCGTGCTGTGCCGTGGAAAGTGGAGCCTCGCCTAGAAGCTCCCGTATATGTAAATCTAGTAGCCTTTCGAACGTTTTCAGAACAAAGGACGTGAGTCTTATTGGCCGAAAGTCTTTGGCTACTTCATGCCCCCTTTTGCCGGCCTTAGGGATGAAAACCACCCTTGTTTTCGTCCATGAGTCCGGAATGTGGTTGCGACGAATGCATGCCTCGAAGATCTCCTTTAGTTCCTTAACCAAAGATTTCTGTGTCTTCGCAGCATAATAGGTAGAATACCATCGACGCCCGGTGATTTATATGGATAGAAGCTATCTATTGATATCTATTGCCCAGGCAATTTTCTTCTCCGCTAAAAGGTTGTTTATGAGGCCAACAGGTACTTCCTGATGTGCCGTCTTTGTATCGCGTACTCCCTCCCCCGATCCATCCGGGAAGTGAGCATCTACAAGGATGTTTAGAGTCTCAGCCGCCGAACCTGCCCATGTTCCATCGACGCGCTTGACAAATGTCTTGTTTGAATGACTCTTGGCAAGAATCTTTCCCAGCCTGGCTGAGTCCTTCGTGGACTCAATCGACTTGCAGTGTTCTCGCCAGGAGCTTGATTTTGCTGTCCATATGGCTTTCTTATACTCCGTCAAATCCGGAAATCGTTCCTGAAGTGACAGTCGTTGAAGACCCTCCTCAGCTTTGACCTCAGGTCGCTGAGATTTTTGTCCCACCACGGTGGGAAGGTCTTTTTGCTCCTCGAAATTGGACAGGCAACTTTAAAGGCCACCTGAAAACTTTTCTCCAGAGACCGAACTCGGTCGTCAAGACTGTCTGTAGTTGTATAGGCGTCCTACTTCTATGGAGTCTATCGCTGACTATCTTGTCAAATAGGCTCCAGGACGTCCGTTTAGGGTTTCTGTGCGGCTGACTTATTTCTTTTCCCCAGTCTATGTTGAAAAGGATCAACCGGTGATTCGACAGGGAAAGTTTTTTCGACACCTTCCAGTTTCTTACCGTAAGCTCCCGGGCGTCAGATGTTAGTGTTATATCAAGGACTTCCTCCCACCCCGGGTAGTTCGCCGTACTCGGAAAACTAAAGGTGGGAGAGCTGCCCTTGTTACATACGTAAAGGTTGTTAGCTAATATAAATTCAAACAGAGACTCACCCCGTTCGTTTATCTCGCTGCTCCCCCAAACCGCGTGCCTTGCGTCGGCATCGCATTGAATTGACGTACTTTGATAAAAAATTGCCACTGCTATTTTTCTGTTCGTCTCTGTACATAATTACCTTCATATATTGTGAATTTAGCCGATTGTATGTTTAATATTTTGTAGACTTAGCAAACACATAAATCATAAGCGTATTTCGTTCAAAAATATTTTAGTGGATTATTTCGAAGCGTCAGCATTGGCGCAAAACTGAAAAAAAACAAGTAAGGAAGGTTAAGTTCGGGTGTAAACGAACATTACATACTCAGCTGAGAGCTATGGAGACAACATAAGGGAAAATAACCATTTAGGAAAATTAACCGAGGGAAACCCTGGAATGTGTTTGTATGACATGTGTATCAAATAGAAGGTATTAAAGAGTATTTTAAGAGGCAGTGGGCCATAGTTCTTCTATAGGTGGACGCCATTAGGGATATCGCCATAAAGGATCCACCAGGGTTGACTCTAGAATTTGTTTATACGATATGGGTATCAAATGAAAGGTGTTAATGAGTATTTTGAAAGGGAGTGGGCCTTAGTTCTACAGGTGGACGCCTTTTCGAGATATCGCCATAAAGGTGGCCTAGGGGTGACTCTAGAATGCGTTTTTACAATATGGGTATCAAACGAAAGGTGTTAATGAGTATTTTAAGAGGCAGTGGGCCATAGTTCTTCTATAGGTGGACGCCATTAGGGATATCGCCATAAAGGATCCACCAGGGGTGACTCTAGAATGTGTTTGTACGATATGGGTATCAAATTGAAGGTATTAATGGGGTTTTAAAAGGGAGTGGTGGTAGTTGTATAGGTGGTCGCCTTTTCGAGATATCGCCATAAAGGTGGACCAGGGGTGACTAGAATGCGTTTTTACAATATGGGTATCAAACGAAAGGTGTTAATGAGTATTTTAAAAGGGAGTGGGCCTTAGTTCTATAGGTGGACGCCTTTTCGAGATGTCGCTATAAAGGTGGACCAGGGGTGACTCAAGAATGTGTTTGTACGATATGGGTATCAAATGAAAGGTGTTAATGAGTCTTTTTAAAAGGGAGTGTGCTTTCGTTCTACAGGTGGACGCTTTTTCGAGATATCGCTATAAAGGTGGACCAGGGGTGACTCTAGAATGTGTTTGTACGATATGGGTATCAAATGAAAGGTGTTAAAGAGTCTTTTTAAAAGGGAGTGGGCCTTCGTTCTATAGGTGGTCGCCTTTTCGAGATATCGCCATAAAGGTGGACCAGGGGTGACTCTAGAATGTATTTGTACGATATGGGTATCAAATTGAAGGTATTAATGAGGGTTTTAAAAGGGAGTAGTGGTAGTTGTATTGGTGGTCGCCTTTTCGAGATATCGCCATAAAGGTGGACCAGGGGTGACTCTAGAATGCGTTTTTACAATATGGGTATCAAACGAAAGGTGTTAATGAGCATTTTAAAAGGGAGTCGCCCTGAGTCCTATAGGTGTCGCCTTTTCGAGATATCGCCATAAAGGTGGACCAGGGGTGACTCTAAAGTATGTTTGTACGGTATGGATATGAAATGAAAGGTGCTAATGAGGGTCTTAAAAGAGGTTTCGAGATATCGACCAAAATGTGGACCAGGGTGACCCAGAACATCATCTGTTGGATACCGCTAATTTATTTATACATATATGTAATACCACGAACAGTATTCCTGCCAAGGTTTCAAGGGTTTTTTATTTCGCCCTGCAGAACGTTTTTATTTTCTTCTACTTAATATGGTAGGTGTCACATCCATTTTACAAAGTTTTTTTCTAAAGTTATATTTTGCGTCAATAAACTAATCCAATTACCATTATTCATCCCTTTTTTCGTATTTGATATAGAATTATGGCATTTTGGCATTTTTCGTAATTTTCGATATCGAAAAAGTGGGCGTGGTCATAGTCGGATTTCGGCCATTTTTTATACCAATACAAAGTGAGCTCAGATAATTACGTGAACTGAGTTTAGTAAAGATATATCGATTTTTGCTCAAGTTATCGTGCTAACGGCCGAGCGGAACGACGTACGGTCGACTGTGTATAAAAACTGGGCCTGGCTTCAACCGATTTCGCCCATTTCAACAGTTATCGTCCTAGAATCTAAGCCCCTACCAAATTTCATAAGGATTGGTAAATTTTTGTTCGACTTATGGCATTAAAAGTATCCTAGACAAATTAAATGAAATAGGGCGGAGCCACGCCCATTTTAAAATTTTCTTTTATTTTTGTATTTTGTTGCACCATATCATTACTGGAGTTGAATGTTGACATAATTTACTTATATACTGTAAAGATATTAACTTTTTTTTATATTTGACTTTAAAAAAAATTTTTTTTAAGTGGGCGTGGTTGTTCTTCTATTTTGCTAATTTTTATTAAGCATACATATAGTAATAGGAGTAACGTTCTTGCCAATTTCATCATGATATCTTCAACGCTTGCCAAATTACAGCATGCAAAACTTCTAAATTACCTTGTTTTAAAAGTGGGCGGGGCCACACCCTTTGTCCAAGATTTTACTAATTTTCTATTCTGCCTCATAAGGTCAACTCACCTACCAAGTTTCATCGCTTTATCCGTCTTTGGTAATGAATTATCGCACTTTTTCGATTTTTCGAAATTTTCGATATCGAAAAAGTGGGCGTGGTTATAGTCCGATATCGTTCAGTTTAAATAGCGATATGAGATGAGTGCCCAGGAACCTACATACCAAATTTCATCAAGATACCTCAAAATTTACTCAAGTTATCGTGTTAACGGACGGACATGGCTCAATCAAATTTTTTTTCGATACTGATGATTTATATATATGGAAGTCTATATCTATCTCGATTCCTTTATACCTGTACAACCAACCGTTATCCAAACAAAGTTAATATACTCTGTGAGCTCTGCTGAACTAAAGAAAAATAAAATATAAAAAATATATATATATATATATATATATATATATATATAAATAATCAAATATATATAAATAATCAAATAAAATAAAATTTAAAAAAATTTAAAATAAATAAAAAGAAACAAAAAATAAGATGAAGTAAAATAAAAAGAAATAAAAAATAACAAAGTAAAATAAAAAAAATAAATAAAATAAAATGAAATAATATAAAATAAAATCAAATAAAAGAAAATAAAGAAAAAAAATAAAATATAATAAAAAATAAAATAATTAGTATAAAAAAGAACAAAATGAAAAATAAAAAACTAATGAATAAAAATAAATAAAAATAAGATAAAGTAAAATAAAATAAAATATAAAATAATAAAATTAAGAAACTAAACAGAACTAAATAAAATAAAAGAAAATGAAAAAAAATAAAACTAAAATAAATTTAAATAAAATAAAATTAAAAAATATAAATACAAATCTCTTTCATATCGCTAATTCTAACTTCCTATATCTTGCATTAGGGTTAATTACCCACATCTAATTTTTATTTATGCTCACTCACTATTGTATTATGTTATGTCTCACCCCTTGTGTGTCACTCATAGTGTGATCGTTAATGCATCAACGCCGCCTTTGCTATTAGTACCATATGAATTCAATCATCTACACTGCATCTAATCGTTCGCCACTATTTGGAATCGAATATTGCATTCATCAATGCAATGCTATGTTTAGAATTAAAGTATTTATGATGCCATAATTGCAGTTTCAGTTGAAGTCATGCATCACAGCTGTTGAATAAATTATCTCCCACACAGCTGTTTAAAAGTTTCTGACGCGTTTATGGAAACCAAGTGTTATCTTTGAGAGGCAAAAAAAAAAAGAACAATAACAAAAATATAACACTAATTTTATTGCTGCCACATGTTGGTGTGTCGGTGTTGCAGAATAAGAAGAAGCATCTATATCTCGACTTATTGTTTACACGTTGTTGGATCGGCTTTTCAATTATATGCTTTGCGTTAATTTTAAATAAATATTATACTAGCGTGAAAATTTATATTGTTTTCTTAAGATTTGCTTCTTGTGTTCTTCGGGCGAATTCGAACGCATTTGAAAAGGAAACCCTTCATAACCCCTTGTTTTCTTAAGATAAACGTCTATTAATTGCTGCATTTTCAATGAAGAGACACAGATAAGCAGGTCGTATGTTGTTAATGTTGTCGTTGTTGTTGTCAACATGTTGCTTTTTTTCATGACATATCAAATTTCTGCATTGAATTGCTTTGCATTCATTACAAATTTGTCTGTATGTCATATCTTTCTCCTCTTTAACATTGCTGTTAATGCAACATTTGTCCTCTGTTAACCTTTTTGCACATTTGTTTGTGTTTTTGTGTGCATTCGCATTTGTCCCCCATTTTTGTTCGCGTTCGAAATTTGTTTCTAGCGCAAATGTCAAATATTGCTTTTTCAAGGGTCAGCAAACAAGTTTGCGTTGTCAATGTTAAACATTGCCGTTTTGTTACCGCAACTTGTTTGTTTTGTTTTTGTTTTCTATGTAACTATGTTTTTAGAACGAGTGTTAGTCGTAGCACTTTATAGGAACAGGTGGTAACCCTGTAGGCAATTGGGGCACTCTTGTATTTACGATATTTAAATGTTTTACACTGAAATACTTCAAATTTAGCGAAAATAATTTACAGTGGAGTCTGGATATAGTGAACTAATTTCTGCAAGGCCTGTTCACAGTATCCAAGTTGTTCACTATATTAAGTTTGAAATTTTTTTTTTAATTTGGTTTATTAGCTTTAAATTCATGTTTGCTCATGTAAACAAAACAGATTATTTGTATAAAATAATATTTTGAAAAATACATACATATTATTGAACGAATTTACGAATAGATGTTTGCTTTTTGTGTTCGGAAATTGACTTTCCAACCGCTTTTTCGCGTAGACTTTTTAGTACTAGCATGCCAGCATAGTCAGTGGTGTTAGCTTCAGCCCATGCGAAAGCTATATCGAAGCTTTTAATGGCTTCAGGCTGTCATCACAGGATTCTTTAGTATCCATAAGAGTCTCCCGCTTAGATGCTCCGACTGCCTAGTGGGATATAATAATACGAGCATTTTTTTTATTCCCGAAACTGTTGATTTGGCCACACCATAAATTTTTGCTAAGGGTGAAACACTAGCACCATTCTCGATTTTTTGAGCAATTTCAAGTTTTTGCTATAATGGAAGGAATTTCCTCACAGGCATGATAACACTTAATTTATTAGCACATAAACACTTAAAAACACATAAAACAGTGAACATTCACTCAGAAGCGTTTTGCACCCGACAAGAGAGCAGCTTTTGCAGTAAAAAACATAAAATGAGCAATTTTGGGGAATACCCGACTTTATTTCTGTTTAAGTTTTTTTTTTTTTAACAGTTTATGCTTGCTGTTGCGTATACAACTTTGTTCACTATTTCGAGTTTTCGATAGTTCACTCTTTAGAGTACTCAATGTAAATTTTTAGGCGTTCACTATATCGAGGTGTTCATTATACCGGGGGTTCACTATACCCAGACTCCACTGTATATAGCTTTCGCGCATATCTCTCATGTGGGCAGCTACTGGCGATGGGAGAGATATCGGACGATATGAATCTCCTTCGTTAGATTGTGCCCAGGCTTTAGTAGCGGTACCACCATCGCAATTTTTCCATTTTTCAGGAAAGACGAAAGTGGACAGGGACAGGTTGAAGGCAAGCGCCAGGTAACTAAATCCTTCATTGTCAAGGAAGACTTTTTCCAAGTTTAAATCGCCGGGCCCGGATGGTATAGTTAACCCATGCCATGCTTCAAATATCGAGTGAGCGATCATGAAATGGTTTAAAACAATATGCATAATGAAGAACTGGTCCTTTTCCTATCAAAGGTGGGGAAAATCTGTCACATGTATCCCAAAGACTACACTGAAAGAAAAAGACTGGTAAAATCAACCGAAATACGGGTCAATTCAACCGAAATTTCTGTAAATTTGTATCCATCGCAACAAGATGTTGAATCAACTGCGCACAAATCGTTGATTCGTAATTGACCGTTTTGGTAGTCAAATGAACAAAAAAAGTTGTTGCGACAGCTTTGTATGAAAGTACCTATGTTGCCATATAAATAAATAAATGTAAGGCGCGATAACCTCCGAAGAGATTTTAGGCCGAACTTCTCTTCCAATTTGCGTCGTGCTCCTTTTTTTTTCTTACAAATTGGAGGGACGCGGTCTACTTGTTTTATGCCGACTCCGAACGGCATCTGCAAGGCATATGAGTTTTCACTGAGAGCATTTCATGGCAGAAATACACTCGGAGTGCTTGCCGAACACTTCTAATTGAAAAAGCTCGTTTCTAATATTTTGATGTTGCTTTCCCGGGGTGTGAACCCAGGGTCTTCGGTGTGGTAGGCGGAGCACGATACCATCACACCATGGCGGCCGCCATATAAATACGTAAATATGTGAATACATAAATACGCATACTTGCTACATATACATACATATGAACATAGAAATGAAAATGGTAGTCACAAAACTGATTCTCAATTCTTCCAGTTGCAGCTCAGCTCATTCTTAATTTCTTCTCTCGCATGTAGTTGCCACACTTGATTGTTTCGAACAAAACTTGTAGTATAAATGTTTGACGTAACATTTTAAAAAGAGAACTTGTAAGTTATAGAAAAGTAAAGAATCAAATCGCAGGAAGGTAATTCACCTAATTCACCACTGGAGTAACTTTACATGTAATTCGGCAAGTTTAATTTTCGTAACACGAAACGATTCGTTGAAACGATTCCAAAACAAGTCAAACTTTTATTTTTTCGGAGACATCAACATTAAAAAAGGATGTTTTTTATTATCTTATTAGATTCGTTCGCGTGAGTGAAAATTCATAAAAACTTGAACAAAATGTTACTACTTAACTTTGGAAAAATCCTGTTCGTTTAAGCAAAACTTTTGATACAAGAGGGTGCAATTTTGCATTTCGCTTGGACGAGAAGTTGCAAAATTGTACCCGATAAATATGTATCCCGGTATCTCATAATTTTTTGCACAGTAAATTCAAAAAAGGGGGTTTTCGTTTTGTATTGATAACTGAAAAACTAGTTTTTTGTTGTTTCCCATTTTGTGTGTTTTTTTCGATTTGATGGTTTTCTTATTTTTTATTTTTTTATTTCTATTTTTTTATTTCTTTTTGAAATTTTCTCATGTATTGACAGTTGATCGCCGTTGAAATGACCTGTAAAATCAGTTGTGTTAACAGGAAAATTAGTTAGATTGATTAGGAATCTGTCAATTTTACTAAATTTTGTTAACTTAAGAGCGACAATTTCTCTTCTGTTGAAATGACTAAACTAATTTGTTCGTTTTACAAAGAACTCTGTCGAATTAACCATAATTCGATCAATTCCACCGAATCTCCGTTAAGTCAAGAACAACAGAACCGATTTGTTGATTTTACTAGCACCATTTCTTTCAGTGTAAAGACCGTTCGCCGTACAGGGCGAAGAGAAACTCATGGGAAAGTTTCTGTACGGACATAGAGTGCTCCAGCGAAACAGCACTGTTGAAAAAAGTCCTAGCAAAGGGAAACATAGTCCAGGGACTACTAAAGAAAGAGAACGGGGAATGGTCACGTAATAGTGAGGAATCCCTTGAGGTGCTTCTCGATACACATTTCCCATCGGGAGACGGTTTAGAAGAGCCAGCAGACATCACTCCCACTTCGATCACGGAGCTAGTAGTGCCGGGCATGTTGACCGATACCAAAAACGAGTGGGCATTGAAGACATTTTCTAAGTTTAAATCGCCGGGCCCAGATGGTATATTCCCGGCCATGCTACAAGTCTCAAGTAGGGCGGTCGTGGAATGGCTTAAAATAATATTCGATGGGTGCATAAGACTGAATCATGTACCTCACTCTTGGAGAACTGCTCGTGTAGCTTTTCTACCAAAGGCGGGGAGGATCGGTCACGTGTATCCCAAAGACTATAGACCCATTTGCTTAGCATCATTTCTGCTCCAAACCTTTGAGAGGCTGATAGATGTGTACATAAAGTCCAGCGTGGATGAAAAGCTGCTCTCCACAACACAGCATGCGTACACCAAAGGCAAGTCGGTAGACACCGCATTGCATAGGGTGGTAATAAGCATAGAGAAATCCCTGGATTACATCACAATGGGGATTGTACGAGGCCACGAAATCAGTAGACAGGGGCACGCCGCAGGGAGGGGTGCTATCACCACTGCTGTGGACGCTGGTCATCAACCAACTGCTCAGGCAATTCGATTAGGGACCCGTAAAAATTACGGCTTACGCAGATGACGTTGCAATTGTCATAAGTGGAAAGTGCCTTCCAACGATTAGTTCTTTGATGGATCAGGCGCTTCGAGATATTCATACCTGGGCATCTAATGTCGAGTTGAAAGTCAATGCGGAGAAGACCGATATGGTCTTATTTACAAAGAGGTACAAGGTCCCAAATTGGACCGGGGCTAGGTTAGGAGGGGTGACCTTACAGGAGAAACCTTGCACAAAATATCTAGGAATCATCCTAGACAGTAAGCTGTCATGGAAGCTCAATGTGGAGGAGAGGGTCAAGAAGGCCTCAACGGCACTCTATGCATGTAGAAGAATGCTTGGGTGTACGTGGGGCCTATCCTCTCTCTCTCATTGGGGTTTTACAGCGATTGTAAGCCCTATTCTATACTATGGAGTTCTTGCTTGGTGGAAAGCCACACAAAAAACAACATACCTCAAAAAATTAGAGGGGGTATGCAGACTATCGATGCTTAGCATTACGGGAGCCCTGAAAACAACCCCGACGGCTGCACATCCCACCTGTAGACCTGGTAGCAAAGAACAAAGCGTTAACGACCGCAACCAAGCTCGGTGCTTCGGGGCAGCTTGAGCGCCGATCATATGGCCATAGTAGTATAGCGTCATCAATCACAAGAACAGACTACATGATTCCCTATCTGCGCTTCGAGAGAGATCTTAAGGCCACAATAGAGGTGAACGGTTGGTGCAAGGGTGCGCAAATGGCGGACGAGGCGATACATGTGTACACCGATGGTTCCAAAGTAGTGGAAGGAGTAGGGTCTGCGGTATACTGCGCTGATCCGGAAATAAGCAGATCCAACAGGCTGCCGGATTACTATAGCGTTTTCCAAGCGGAAATATTAGCCGTAACCAAAGCAGTAGAAACCCTGTAAGAGAATAGCTTAAGCTGCAACCGTGTTAACTTTTATATTGACAGTCAAGCAGCAATTAAGGCAATAATCTCGCATAGCATATCATCTAAATGCGTGTTAGAGTGTAAACAGTCTCTGGAGAGAATCGGGACAGGGAGAAGCATACATCTATATTGGGTCCTAGGGCATATGGGAATAGATGGGAATGAAAAAGCGGACGAACTAGCTAAAAAGGGCGCATCCCTTGAAGCTTGCTCCGTAGAGGCCCAATTAGATTGGGCGAGATTAGGCGAAGGCGAGAGGTGCATATGATCGACCAAGCGGGAAAGGCGTGGGTTCAAGCGCGGGGCTGTAAAGTGTCGAAGATTATGTGTAGGTCTTACAACCTTAGACTAACACAGTTGCTTCTGTCATTAAAAAAAGAGGACTATAGACTCATGACGGGTATTCTGACTGGACACTGCCTTCTGGCGTCACATGCCTTTAAATTAGGCTTGGTCAGTGATAGTAGATGTAGGAAGTGCGGGTTGGAGGAGGAAACGATCGAGCACGTTCTGTGCTCGTGCCCTGCACTTGCCAGGCTAAGACTCCAGCTATTAGGAGTGATATAGCTGTTAGATCTATAAGCAGCAAGTGGCTTAAGTCCTAGGAAGCTTCTAGTATTTGCCAAGAGGACGGAGTTATTTTATAACATAGGTCCTGGTTTTTGATAGAGTTTTTCAGCTTGGTCGTTAAAACAAACTTCTGGTAACACTACTGACTCAATCAATCTATGTGAGGTCCTCATGGTCCGGCCAGTTCAACCTACCTACCTAGACCCATTAGTTTAACAATATTTATGCTCAAAACCTTTGAGAGGCTGATATATGTGTATATAAAGTCCAACATGGATAACAAACTGTTCTTCAAAACACATCACGAACACACCAAAGGCAAGTGGGCAGAGGCGGCACTGCATTGTGTGGTTAAAAATATAAAGAAAGCCTTGGAATGTAAGAAGTACTACCTAGGTCTTGTTAGACATTGCCGGGGCTTTCAATACTGTCTCTAAACCACTGGTGCACTCGAGAGGTTCGTAGAGGTTCGGAAAACTATTCGGCGTTCACCTAAATGTCGTGTGTCAGCGAGAGAGATTCAGTAAAGCTAGCAGTTTTAGCTTGTGCAGTCATACGTGAATTCTATGCTCAAGCATTGTACATGTAAACACATACCACAACAAAAAAAATATGCGTTTGTTTTCGAAGCTCTGCGGGGGTTGTGCATCATTGCTTTAAACAGGCCATCATGGAGGGTCTTAGGTGCATTGAAGTACATCCAGCCCTTACCAGATGGATCTGCTCGATGCTTAATTGCTGGAAGATTACTTCGCAGTCGGGGCTGTATTATGCCTCAAAATCGGAGGGCACGGGCACAGCGCAGGGCGGGGTATTTTCACCTCTGCTGTTGACGATGGTTATCAACTAATTGCTCAGGCGGTACGATATGGAACCCGACAAACTTACGTTGCACACAGATGACCACCTAAGCTAGGAGGTATGACAATACCAGAGAAATCTTGTACCGAATATCTATGAATCATTTCACACAGTATGTTGTCGTGGAAGCTCAACGTGGAGGTAAAGAAGATCTCGTTCCGCACTTTATGCATGTAAAAGAATGCTGGGGTGTGCGTAAGGCCTAAACTACGGGACGCTCTAGGACGTGAACAGTGAGGGGCACACAAGTTTTATAAAAATTACGGGACCACGAGTGCAACCATCCTTTGTACTTGACACACTGACAGGAGTGTTACAGCAATCCCACTTCTATGGACTAGGTTCAACATCCTCCCGGAGCAAGATAGTATGGAGCAGTCCGGATGCTAGGATCTACTCCGAGGATGTTAATTTGTGAGAGGGATGCAAAAAATTAAATATTTTTACACTGAAGAGCCCTTAGCTTGGAAAAACCTTGAAAAAGTCCGCGTACATAGAACCGGCTGCCGTGGGAGGTGCCTGTTAGCTTCCTCTACCTCTTTCCCGCCCCGCTTGATTAACCCGCCTATAACGTGATCTCCTTCACTGTGCATTTATCTGCCTTCATATTCCTATCTCTCATTTTTCACGCTCAAAATATTTTTTGTTTCACAGCCTTAAAACAATGAAATTTTCGCAAAAACAAGAAAAGTTGTCTAGAAAATTTTCTTGATTATTAAAATTTATTTTCTTATATTCTTCGTTACTGAATTGAGTCTATAGATCTTCATTACTCTCTCTTAACTCCCTCGTCCCTCTCTATTCAATCTCGTAACTTCCTCGTCCCTCTCTTTCGAAGAAGGTTAGCTATCTCTTTCACTCTTAAAGGAAATTTAATTCTTATCTCTCCTTTCTTCACTCTCCTTATCCTTATAACTCACCTCTTCCAATCGCTCCCTTCCATTTTCTCACGTGCTCTCTTTTTCGCTCCTCCCACTAACTCTCTCGTTCTTACCTCTCCCCACATGTTTCGCTTTCCTACCATTTTATTATTTTTGATAATTTCTTTTTGACAATCCCTTCTACGTCACACTCTTTCTCCTCTAACTCAAAATGCTCCAAATATTGTGACAAAATATCAGTCGATCCCATGAAATCGTTAAGGTTGAGAGTTAAAACATAGATGGGCAAATCAATATGTTGTTTTCCGCAAAAAATCACTGTGATATAATTTTCATCATGACTTTACATTTAATTACAACAAATGCATCGCACTGCAGCGTGTTTCAAGCAGAAATCCTCGCGATTTGGCAAGCCTGCAAATCACTGGAGGGCTTGAATGTAGCTGGTAAAGTTTGCTTCCTGTCGGATAGCCAAGCAGCGATAAAAGCGCTTTCCTCGCCACACATTAACTCAAAATTAGTGTGGGTTTGTAAGCGACTCATATCCCACCAATCTAGAACTACGCGTTATCTGGGTCCCGGGTCATAGGGGGATAGAGGGTAACGAGAAGGCCGACGAGCTAGCACGCAGGGGCTCATTGGAGATGAACGAGGAAATAGCCAGTGTCGAAGTAGGCATACCCTTAGCAGTAGCCAAAGGGAATATCCAAAGCTTCTACTTGAAGAAAGCACAAACAAAGTGGAATAACATCACCACCTGTGCGATATCAAAATCCATTTGGCCAAACTATGATGGAAAGAGGACGAGAAGTCTTCTGAACAAATCCAGGGCTAACACACGCAAAGTGATAGCAGTCTGCACGGGTTATTGGGCAGTAGGTACGCATGCGGAAAAGATGGGCATTCCGTATAACGAGTACTGCAGAAGCTGCAAAGATCCAAATGCCAGGGAGACAGTAGAACACTTTATGTGTAAATGCCCGGCTCTAGCTAGAGCCCGGCTAAGGTTCCTTGGAACCCCGTTTCTAGAAGACCTCAGAGGGTTATCTGTGATAGCAATCCCGAATATTCTTAATTTTGTCAAAAACTCTGGCTGGTTGTAATACATTGACCGTAACATTCCGTAGGTTTTTAGACGAGTTACATGGCATCAAAACGGCTTTAAATAGCTACTTGGGCGACCAGGGTCGCAGCCATTTCAACTACCTACCTAGCTACAAAAAATGCCAGAAAATCGATTATCTCCGCCATTAAATGCCACATAGATATTTCATCATCATTTAAAAGCCAATTAATCAATAATCATTGCTATCACCAATTTATGCGGTAGTTAGTTGGAAGCTCGCCATCAAATTAATCACACCGTTGTGTTGGCACTTGTCTTAGCTCCTAGCCCGTCCGTCCATTTAATTGGCACAAACCAGCAGCTGTTCGTGGCTGATAAGATTTTTCCAGTTACTCGTAATACGAATAACCCAATTGCAAATTCTTCACATACACACATACGTGGAAATAACAAAATTAAATCACCGCTACTCACGCATTTCAACTCTGATTACTCTGATTACTAATTCAACTTGTTGTTGTTGTGGCGCTACTGTGACAACATCGCTAGTACCAACTGACACGCACTAATTTATTGGAACCTGCTGTTGCTTACAAACATGGTTACTGACAACCCCAACGTTGTTTGTGTTGTTGCCAACAATTAGAGCATTGATTTAATATGTATTTAAGGGGGAAGAAAGTAGAGAGGAAATGGCTAAAGAGTTGATCGGTTAAGTATGTTGAAGCAGGTTATTGACAGTTACTTAACCAGTTTGGTAGTCAATTGAGTTTGAACGGTGGATATGTTCAGATCTAAGGTTAATCGCATCTAGTTTCTACGGTGTGAATCATATTAAGCTGTATTATTTAGTCTGTCGTGTCTAGGCATTTTCGATGATCAGGCGAAAACCAAGGGTCCAACCTCTCCATACAAAGTTCGATTTGCTTAGAAGTAATTTCATTGTGGTGGTTAGCGTCTGAAGTAAATGAAATCCGATCCTCTACGTTCATGTTTATGTGCCCTGCTGCGTTCAAAAATGCACTTTTAATATCCAGGAACTTTATAGCATGCTTGGTCTTGTTATAGCTTATTTCGATTTTTAAAGTGGTAGGAATGTCTTTAACTCCTTAAGGATTTAGCTATAAGTTTCCTATATACACATTCCTGAAATTTGGTCCTGTCCATTATAATACTGTTTCCCAGGGCGAGTTAGGTACTTGTCAACTACTTTTAAAGGGTATTGTAACGAATTTAGGGAAACTCCGCTTATTTGCAACCTTCTGCTTACGTTCGTATCGCTAAACCGTTGAATAAAACACTCCATTATTCTGTATTACGAAATGGTCTTTATTAGACTACTTTAAAAGTACTTCGCAATTTAACTTCACTTCGCAACTGATAGCGTGCTTAAATCAAACTGATTCATGATTGCTCAACTTGCGCTCTTTTATACTCTCTGCTGCTTCATTCACATATTTCTACTACAGTCTAGACGTTTCGCCTGCTAGAACTGCTGTACATATCTCCTACTTAGCTATATACATGTATATTTGTACTTTCTCATAATCATATGCGTGTGTATGTGTAGCAATTCTTCGGCTGATGACTACAAGTGTGTGCGCGTAATATCTCTTCGTGCCTTATATATATAGGTGTAAATGATGATTGATGTGTTTATGTACACAGTGTGGCTCGTTTCAATGTTTTTGTGTTGGGAGTTTATTACTAGTGATGGTAATATTCGTCACAATATACATATATTGTCGTAAGAATCGTTATCACCCCACATTTTGTCAACCCCAGAAACATTTTATCCAGATGAAAAGAGGTTCGCCCGACGACGTTATATTGTATTGAAGGTTTGTTCTTTCGACCAGTAGCCGCTTCCAACACCTTCTACCACGATCGCTTCTAGTGTGTTATAACAACTCCTGTTCCTAAGGCGGAGATAAATTTTGCCTTTGTCCCAGGGCATTTTCCCATGTACAACATATCCTTCGCCAGCTTGTTTTTGTAGGATATAGTGCAGACACCATTTCCGTAGGGCGGGATACGCGAAGTACCTTACAATCATGTGCCGCTGTAGTGCTAACGCTGATGTATCAGTTTATTATCTGGCTTCACCACGCATGGGAACCATACTTTGGCCTTTGGTATGGATACGATGCGTAATGAAACCGGAGGATACGATGTTATGTCAGCGTCAGCATCTAAATACAGCTGAATTGAGCACACTGACCTTTGTATGGATCCCATGCGTGGTGAAGTTGGCTGTTGTTGTTGTTGTAGCGATAAGGACACTCCACGAAGGCCTTGGGGAGTGTTATCGGTGTTGATGGTCCTTCGCCGGATGCAGATCCGGTACGTTCCGGTACCAAGCCCGACCATCTCGGAAGCGATTTGTTATGACCACATGTGATCTTCTAAGCCATACCGCCCTCCCACCCCCTAGATCCCTGAGGAGTTCGGCGTCGCCAGAGCCTCGATTGTTAATGAAACAGGACTCGCAACGGATAGGTAAGGTTGACACTTGGGTTGGAGAAGCTACAGATTGCGCTGGCAACCCCTTGAATCCATTTGGTATTTTAGTCGCCTCTTACGACAGGCATACCTACCGCGGGTATATTCTAACCCCCTAACCCGCTGAGGGTGATACGTTGCTATGTCAACGTGGGGATCAACGCTCTATGTATCACCTCTACCGGAGTGTTCGTATCATGCTTTTGGAGATTAGGCACAATCTCCTCACAATATCTAGACCGCGATGTTGGCACACGCCATCAACTTAACTCCATTGAACTACCCCAACGAATATAAGTATGGACGCAGTTTCTCTTAAGCGCCAGTCACTGCTTTGCCTCGTTGTTTTCTCGGGGTCAACGGCAATCACATCGTTCACAGCCTGTCGGAGAACGGCGGAGAAGGGAAACAGACTCTTGGTATGACAAAAGATGGAACTGAAACCGAATTTGGCGATACAGACAACTCTATATGACCGATTACCTAACAAAGGAGGAGAAATAAAATATTAGGTCATTCAATTTGCTACGAATCAACCAATATTATTGCGAAGTCTAAGGCAGGAAACTATCTTCGCAAACGATATAAGTCTGTAGAGTGCTTGGGTTGTACACATCGATATGAAAGTTATGAATGGCCTAATCTTCCTTCTCCTTCTGAAATCGTAATTAGGACTTGAGGCCGGTTGGTGCACAGTAAGTTCGTCCCGCTAATAAGATTGTCATTTCAGGTATGGGTAATTCCATGCATCCCCTCTCAACCCAACCCACCCAAAGCTAAAATGAAAGTTAAAGTTTTTGCTGGCCTCACACCAGTCAGATTTCTAACCGTATGATGATGTTGTTATTGTTGTTATGGTTGCTGTAGCAATAAATACACTCCCCGAAGGATTTGAGAGTATTATTGATGTTGATGGTTCTTTGCCGGATATAGATCCGATTTAATATGACCACATTGACCCTTTTCGGATACCCCCTTCCCACCCCGTAAATCCATAGGGGTCGCCAGGGCCTCAGTTGCTAAAGAAACTGGATCCGCCAAGGGTAAATGAGGTTGTAAATTGGGTTGGAGAAGCTATAAATTCCGCTGGCAGCTCCTTGAATCATTTGGATATTTTGGTCACCTCTGCTTGTCTTCCCTTTCTTATCATCTCACCTTTATTTTCTACTCCTATCCCTCTCTCATCCCTGCCACTTCCTCTTCTTTTCTTTTTATCGACCTTCCCAGTTTCCTCTTGGATATTTATATACTTGAAATAACTGCGAGGGTATAGCAAGTTAAATGTTCCCTAAATAAGTAGGCAATTTGTTTGCTCAGATAATAAGTGCTCCGATTCTGACTGCGGTTCGGGCTACGGAAACTGCCTTCCCTAATACATATGTCTTTTTAAGAGTACATCTATAAGAATACATGCGCACTCAAAATCCAAAAATATTATATTACTGCATCTGGTTTGTTAGTACAGAAATTGTTTATAGAGTTTTGTGCCAAAAATCACTACAAACTAAAGCGCACAACAAAACAGATTTTTGCTACAAAAAAAAAAAAAAAAAACAAAAACAAAAACAGCAAACAAATCACAGAGGTAATAAGTCGCTGTATCGCGGATATTAACAAAAAACAGATAAAATGAATAAATGCAAGGCGCGATATCCTTCGGATTGATTTTAGGCCGAGCTTCCCTTCCAATTTGCGTCGTGCTCCTTTTAATTTTTCCTAATTTTGGCGGGACGGGACCTACATGTATTACGCCAACTCCGAACGGAACGGGTTTTCACTGAGAAGCTTACACTTGGAGTGTTTGCAAATCACTGGCGAGAAACGATCCCGCTTATAAAGACCCTTTTCTAATTGAAAGAAAATGTTACTAAATTTTTGATTTTGCTTTGCCGGGAAATCGAACCAAGGATCTTCTGTGTGGTAGGCGGAGCATGCTGCCACCACACCACGGCGACAGATAGATAATCGTAAAGCAGATGATGATGTCGGCGACAGTGAAAAAACAATTATAAATGATCTCCAACCGGCAGCAGAAAAGCGCAACATCAAATAATGGAAAAACAAAATTTGAAAACCATTTGAGTGAAACAATATTTTGGGCCACAGAAAGGGTGATGAGAACGAAAATATAAAGCAGAAATAATATACTAGAAAAATGAGATGATGATGAACCAGAAGCAGGTACATAGTATCGTTGGTAATTAAACGTAAAATACGAAAATAAACACTGACGACATCAAGTGGATGTAGAAAATTTTCTTTGGTTGGCATGAAAACGAAATATGTATCACAAAATTGAAGATATGTACATAAGAAAACAAGTAAGGGAGTCTAATTCGATGCGGGTGTAATCGATCATCTTATACTTAGTTGTACGCTGGGTTTAGCACCCGCCACGTAAAAACCGCTTGCAATGAGGAAAAGTAACCCCTAGGATGAGAACTCGTAAACTCGTACGACTACAGCCAACGTTTTAAAGGTTATGATTTGAAAGCATGTACGGGGCCAGGCGGGATGACAATCGGGACTTGCGACGTCCACAACACAGTGTTCATAAACAGGGACGCGCGAAACTTAGCCAAGGAGTTGGTTCTGAGATAGGAAGGATACTTTCCTGACAAGCACTGTCGTTCACAGCTGTTAAAGAGCGTCTCGCAACGATTCGCATGAAGGCGATATTTTTGTATCCATGCGAATGTAGCGCCATGGTGTGAAAAGGGCTCCTTGGTCCTTCAATCGGAAATTTCAGGATCCGTGATATAACATTTTCCAACGAACTGAGATTTATTGACTTCGTCACGGCTCGGAATATGGTCTACCGAAGTACCAGGGCCAAGCATAAAAATATGCACCAAACTATTGGCTGTCTACTGATAGCAAATCGCGAAATTTAAACGATTACGACGGCCGGCAAAGACTAGTGCCCTACAAGTGGGCCCAAATATCGCCGAGGGCCATCAATTTGGGCCAACCAAGAAGTGCTATCGCCTATTTGAAGTGAAAAAAGTTCGCATTGTAACAAAAGTAAAGTTTGCGGGGGAGAAGATTCTCACGAAACAGACAATTGAAAAGTTCTCCCTGTACTACCCTACTCACACACCTGCTCACTGAGTGCAAACTTTGCCTTGCCGAAGTCACCTTCACTCATTCACTACGTGCTGTCGCTGCGAAAATAATAGGATTTCAGCGAGTCCAAAAGTACAACTGGCGCGGGCCCAAAAACGCACAGTGGAAACGAGGTATGCGAGCGAACTTTGAAGAAAGAAACATGAGGCTGAACAATAAGAGTGCGAAGAGCTTCAGATGCCAGCTGATAGAAATAGTTACCGAAAATTAATAAACTAGAAAATTCGGTAGTTCGATTATTGTTTAAAGACCGGGGCAGGTTCTTGCAGGAATGATAATTGCAGCCTAGTGCCCAACTTACAGACTGTGCTTAAGTAGTGAAGGGATCACTTCACCCCATTATTTCATAGAGCGAAGAATCCGAAACCGCCATCGCTGATGACGAGATATACGCCCCACCACCCGACTTTGACGCATTGTTTTCGCGATAATTTCTCGACAATATACGGATAATTTCGGGACTTTTTTAGGAATTATTTCTGAACCGTTTCTGGGTTGTATTCGGTATCTTTTCGGGACTGTTTAAACACGGTTTCGGTATAATTTCGGGACTGTTTTCTGTGTCATTATAAAAGTATTTCACAAACATTTAAGAACCATTTCGAGTTTGATTCGAAACATTTTTCCAGATCAATTCGATATAGTTTTCTGGATAATTACGGAATATATGTATTTGGGACTGCTTTCAAGATTATTTTGTGATCGCTTCGAAATTGTGCTCTAGATCATTTGAGGACTATTTCGGGATTGTTTTAGGTATCATTCCGGGCCCGTTTCCTGGTCATATTGAGATTGTTTTCGGTACCGAATCGGAACTTTTTTTGTGGGACTGTTTCGATATTGTATTCGGGATCAGTTCGCTGTTTTGGTATCTATTCGGTACTTTTTCGAGATGGATATAAAAGTCATTTTGGAACTACTTCTTGACAATTTGGAATTAAATTCAAGATTGTTTTTTTTTCATATTGGTTAGTTTTGGGATCATTTCGCGACTATTTTGGGATCATTCCGGTACTACGGATAATTTATAGTTCAGCGCGCACGTCGAAACGATTTCGCAAAGATTTCAGGTCTACCTCCGATTCATTTTGAGTTATTTAAGGGATAATTTCTTGCCAATTTCGATATTATTATTGCGGGACCATCTATGGATAACTGGACCAGTGGGGCATTGTAAAGCCAACACTTTTAATTCAACTGCATAAATTCTATGTTTTATTTTCTTTGCTCGGAGAATCAGAGTTTTTCAAAAAAGAAAAGATAGCGATTAAAACCGCTAGAGTTGCTGAGTCAACAAAAACAAGTAAGGACGGGACTGTCTTCGGCTGTGCCGAAGACTTCATACCTTTCATGAACAATAATCTTATCCCGTTCGTAATCTCCAAATAATCGGATGTATAAGATAGGAAATATATAGTGAACAGATGTACATACCTAAACGATTTTTAAGATAAATATAAAATAAACAAGTAAGGAAGGCTAAGTTCGGGTGCAACCGAACATTACATACTCAGTTGAGAGCTATGGAGGCAAAATAAGGGAAAATCACCGTGTAGGAAAATGAACCTTGGGTAACCCTGGAATGTGTTTGTACGATATGGGTATCAAATGAAAGAAGTTAATGAGTATTTTAAAAGGGAGTGGGCCTTAGTTCTATAGGTGGACGCCTTTTCGGGATATCGTTATAAAGGTGGACCAGGGCTGACTCTAGAATTTGTTTGTACGATACGGGTATCAAATGAAAGATGTTAATAAGTATTTTAAAAGGTAGTGGGCCTTAGTTCTATAGGTGGACGCCTTTTCGAGATATCGCCATAAAGATGGACCAGGGGTGACTCTAGAATTTGTTTGTACGATATGGGTATCAAATGAAATGTGTTAATGAGTGTTTTAAAAGGGAGTGGGTCTTAGTTCTCTATAGGTGGACGCCTTTTCGAGATATCGCCATAAAGATGGACCAGGGGTGACCCTAGAATTTGTTTGTAAGATATGGGTATCAAATGAAAGGTGTTAATGAGTATTTTAAAAGGGAGTGGGCCTTAGTTCTATAGGTGGACGCCTGCTCGAGATATCGCCATAAAGATGGAGCAGGGGTGACTCTAGAATTTGTTTGTACGATATGGGTATCAAATGAAAGATGTTAATGAGTATTTTACAAGGGAGTGGACCTTAGGTCTATAGGCGGGCGCCTTTTCGGGATATCGTTATAAAGGTGGACCAGGGTTGACTCTAGAATGCGCGTGTACGATATGGGTATCAAATGAAAGATGTTAATAAGTATTTTAAAAGGCAGTGGGCCTTAGTTCTATAGGTGGACACCTTTTCGAGATATCGCCATAAAGATGACCAGGGGTGACTCTAGAATGCGTTTGTACAATATGGGTATCAAACGAAAGGTGTTAATGAGCATTTTAATAGGGAGTGGGCCCTAGTTCTATCGGTGGACGCCTTTTCGCGATATCGCCATAAAGGTGGACCACGGGTGACTCTAGAATTTGTTTGTACGATATGGGTATCAAATGAAAGGTGTTAATGAGTATTTTAAAAGGGCGTGGGGCTTAATGCTATAGGTGGACGCCTTTTCGAGATATCGCCATAAAGATGGACCAGGGGTGACTCTAGAATTTGTTTGTACGATATGGGTATCAAATAAAAGGTGTTAATGAGTATTTTGAAAGGGAGTGGTGGTAGTTGTATATGTGAAGGCGCTTTCGAGATATCGACCAAAATGTGGACCAGGGTGGCACAGAACATCATCTGTCGGGTACCGCTAATTTATTTATATATGTAATTCCATGAAACGAACAGTATTCCTGCCAAGATTCCAAGGGCTTTTGATTTCGCCCTGCAGAACTTTTTCATTTTCTTCTACTTAATATGGTAGGTGTCACACCCATTTTACAAAGTTTTTTTCTAAAGATATATTTTGCGCCAATAAACTAACCCAATTACCACGTGTCATCCCTTTTTCGTATATGGTATAGAATTATGGCATTTTTTGATTTTTCGTAATTTTCGATATCGAAAAAGTGGGAGTGGTCATAGTCTGATTTCGGCCATTTTTTACACCAATACAAAGTTCGTTCAGATAAGTGCGTGAACTGAGTTTAGTAAAGATATATCGATTTTTGTTCAAGTTATCGTGTTGGCGGCCGAGCGGAAGGACAGACGGTCGACTGTGTATAAAAACTGGGCGTGGCTTCAATCGATTTCGCCCTTTTTCACAGAAAACTGTCATCGTCCTAGAATCTTAGCCTCTACCAAATTTCACAAGGATTGGTAAATTTTTGTTCAACTTATGGCATTAAAAGTATTCTAGACAAATTAAATGAAAAAGGGCTGAGCCACACCCATTTTTAAATTTTCTTTTATTTTTGTATTTTGTTGCACCATATCATTACTGGAGTTTGATGTTGACATAATGTGCTTATATACTGTAAAGATATTAACTTTTCTTTTAAAATTTGACTTAAAAAATTTTTTTTTTTAAAAAGTGGGCGTGGTCGTTCTCCGACTTCTCTAATTTTTTAGGCATACATATAGTAATAGGAGTAACGTTCCTGCCAAATTTCATCATGATATCTTCAACGATTGCCAAATTACAGCTTTCAAAACTTCTAAATTACCTTCTTTTAAAAGTGCGCGGTGCCACGCCCATTGTCCAAAATTTTACTAATTTTATATTCTGCGCCATAAGTTCAACTCACCTTCCAAGTTTCATCGCTTTATCCGTCTTTGGTAATGAATTATCGCACTTTTTCGATTTTTCGAAATTTTCGATATCGAAAAAGTGGGCGTGGTTATAGTCCGATGTCGTTCATTTTAAATAGCGATCTGAGATGAGTGCTCGGGAACCTACATGCCAAATTTCATCAAGATACCTCAAAATTTACTCAAGTTATCGTGTTTGGACGGACGGACATGGCTCAATAAAATTTTTTTTCGATACTGATGATTTTGATATATGGAAGTCTATATCTATCTCGATTCCTTTCAACCTGTACAGCCAGCCGTTATGCAATCAAAGTTAATATACTCTGTGAGCTCTGCTGAACTGAGTATAAAAATGGCAAAAAACCCCCTTATCTGAACAATCGGTTGTATGGGATATATATTATATATAGCTCCGATCGAAATGATTTTTTCATGAAATCTTCTATGATATATTAGAATAAATATGACCAAGTTTAACGTTTTTATATTGGAAATTAAGGGAGAAATTGCCAAAAATCTTTCTATCTGAACGATCGGTTGTATGGGATATAACTATATATAGCTCCGATCAAAGTGATTTTTTCAAGTTATCTTCTATGATATATTGGAATATATATCACCGAGTTTCACGTTTATACTTTCTAAATTGCGGCAGGAATGACGTCTTATCATAACGATCGGTTGTATGGGAGATATATGTATGTTATAGTGGTCCGATCCTACCGGATCCGACAAATGTGTAATATAATAGAAAAATATATCCTTGTGTCAAATTTCATTGAGATATCTCAAAATTTGAGGGACTAGTTTGCGTTCAAACACACAGACGGACGGACGGACAGTCGAAGGTGAATTATAACGCAGATACCTGTCTTTGTAGACTCAACTCTACGGTGTCAAACACGTATCTACTGCATGATCAATGGCCCAAACTATCAGCTCCATGTTGCCTTCTCTCAACACTTCTTAGCCGAATCGTTTGGTACGAAATTGCTTGTAATCGGGCGATTCAATTACAAGTCCTTACCTTGGTAAGATAGGAGTGTATCAAGCTCCAGCCATTTTATGGATAATGGCATCCGGTTGTTGGGCAACTCCACCCCGAATCATAGTACGCTTTTCTCTGCCCACAAGCAATTCGCCTGCAACATGTTCTGTGTGTAAAGAGCAGATACATGCTACAGTCCCACAATTTAAATAAAAGTATTAGGGGCATTGTGAGCAACCCTTGCTAAGCACCACGAATTTGGAACACAATTTAGGGATGTGACACAACCTTTTAAAGCCTTATGATCCACAACGCACCTTGGCCATGAACTAAATATCGATGTAATCTATCAGTGCAAATGTCTTTCTTTATGAATAACTACTCAGGTGTTCCATAGAGTGAGAGCGTCATATAAGTCCTTGTGAATAAAACTATCTGTTCTTTGGCAACAGACAGTGATGCTCACAAGTACTCACGACACAAGCACTCGCAGGATACACTTCATTAATCATATTACTAAACCACTTGCACATTAAGATACATCTCATTAGTCATAGGTACTACGTTCACTCAGTTATACGCTCGTTCGCCGTGAATGACTACCAATGTAATCTATAAGTACAAATGCACTCAAGATACATCTCATCATTAACAAGTACTAAAACGCAAACCTGATCATATAGCAGGTCCAACGAAGTTTCCAAAAATTTCAAAAAGAAGCGTGGGAACTACACACCCTTACAATTATCCATAATTTTTCACGACGAGGGACCTTGTTGCAACTGAACTACTATAACTAACTAAGCCCTAAGCAGTTCAGTTATATGCAACATTCGACTTTATTCTCAACATTATTTGCTACATTTATCCAACTCAAATAAACTCGCTATTGGAATATCCACCATATTTCTCTTCCTGTTATTCATGCTTTTTAATCAACAGTTATACATCCTTCTTTTAAACCGTGCACAATTTAGGGATGTAACCAACATTTTCTTTGACGTTCCGCAGAAGCGTCTTTGAATTACTTGTGTGCAGATTAGCACGTACTTGGGCAGCTTACTTCATATGAGAAGTACATGAGTAAACTTTTTTGCCCACCTCCCACCAAAGAAGACAGTATTACTCCGAAGAGAATACTATATTGTCTGATTCGGCGGCTGAAGCAACAGCATTACTCCGAAGAGAACACTGTCAACTCCAACGAAGAAGCGAACTTGCTCAGAGGCGATCCTACGCATTCTGGGTTACCTTCCCAGAAATACGATCTGAAACCACAGCCCCCGCGATGCTCCCACAAGGGGGCCATCCCAGGACAGGAAGGTGATACCTGAAAATTCAGATCACCCGGCTTTATTTCCTGCTCCCGCAGTGACAGTTTTTATAAGGACCATGCTTGGGGTCCCACAGGGTGATACCAGCGTTCTCCCTGCTCCCTTTCGAGTAAAGCCACTCAGGATTGGTTAGCCTTATCGTCACTAATAAGATGACGTACATTTGTTACGGTTAGGGTGCACTGATAGGTTTGGAGTGTGAAGATCCGAAGATCAAACACAAACCAATTTAACCACCAGTACAATCCCATTTCGTCACTAATACGATGACGGCAATTTTGTCAGGGTGGTCTATCCACCCTTTTCGTCACTAATAATATGACGGCAATTTGTTACAGAGCTGCACCTGCGCAATACACCCCTTTTAGGGTGCACTGATAGGTTTGGAGTGTGAAGATCCGAAGATCCGAAGATCAAACACAAATCAATTTAACCACCAGTACAATCCCTTTAGTCACTAATACGATGACGGCAATTTGTTACAGAGGTGCACTGTCGGCTTGGAGTATGAAAATCCGAAGATCAACATAAACCAATTTAATTAGAAAACCAACAATACATCTCTTTGTGGATTATAGTCGCCTCTTACGACTGGCATGCCTGCCGTGGGCATATTCTACTACCCCTAACCCACAGGGGGTGGACGGACAGACGGACATGGCTATATCAACTCAGTTCGTCGCCCTGATCAATTCGGTATACTTAATGGTGAGTCTATCTTCTATATTTCTCAACGCTACAAACATCGGCCCAAAGTTAATATACCATTTCATGTTCATGAAAGGTATAAAAAGGTCTTCAACTGAGCTCCTCAATTGCGAGTTCAAAGCTCGCTCAAACTTTCTTCATACTCTCCTAACTGGGTCAACGGGCCAACATGTCATGGCATCAAACTAATAACATTGAAATAAAAATTGATATATTTAGGTTATAAACATCTATTTATGTATGTACATATATACGAATATTCGTATTGATACACAACGAATCGAATACGCACAAAACATTTTATTTCACATATAAACAAATAACAAACGTTTGAGAAAAACCATAGAACGGCCATCCATACGTACAGCGCTGAGCAGGTGATAAATGCACAGTTTACCTATAAAATATATATTTATTTATTTATTCATTAGCCATTTGGTCTGACACACAGTTAGAACTAATTTTATTTATAGAAATCTATCATGAATGTATAATATTTTGGCAAAGGAAATGATGAGCACAAATTCGGACAATTTATTGAATGAAATATTGAAGAACTTTGGAAATTTTGTACTTATATATACATTTTTCTTGCGAGTGTACCTTGTTCCACTTTCGTAAAATAGATTTTTTTGGTCTTACTGTTATAATTTCGAACACATTATTTCTGTTAAAGCTTTGCAATATGCAATTATACAATATATAATTTTCGTTAGCTGGCAACTCTACTCAAAAATATTATTATTGAAGGCAATATGTAAATGCCTTTCGTTTGATACCCATATTGTTATATTTCAATAAGTTGCCTTGGAAATTTTACACAGGTGGCAACCTTGTAAGAACATGGTTTTAGGTAGCAACCTTCAAGTATGAGAGATGAGAATATTACGTAATACCTCTTTACACAATATTTTTCCTTTTTGAGATAGTACTGGATATTTGAAGCAAAAAATATATACTGAAAGTGCTGGCAACCCTAGGTGGCAACCCTCTCTAAAAATATTTTTTTAATACGGCGTAAAACGCCTTTAATTGTATGCCCATATCGGCATATCTCGCTTACTTCTAACAAAAAATTGGAACAAGAGGCTACTTCGTGACTTTCTCAGTGCCAAACTCCTTAATAATAATGTAGGGTATTTCCGATGAAGAATGTAGGGTATTTCCAATGAAAATAGTGTCATCCAAATGGATCTAGCTATTTGCTATATAATAGCGGATATCTAAAAAAGTGAATATAATCAGGTTAAGGGGCAACCTCACTTCGAAATACTTTTGTTGAAATACGTCATAAAATACATTTAGTTTGATACACATCTTGAGTTACAATTAACTTTCAACAAAATGTCAAATAGGTGGCAACCTTGTAAAAATTTCTCAAGAATCCTGTGTTAAGCGAGTATTGCCAATAGGAAAAAAATCCAATCATATATATCCAAGCCGTTTTCGAGATAATAAATGATTAAAAAAAATGAAAATGAAAAAAATTAAATGGCAACCCTAGAATGAAAATATTTGTGTACAACGTTAAATACCTTTAATTTGATAGCTATTTTACCAAAATTTCTACAACATATAATTTTTTAAAAACGAATAATTTTTTAAAATTTCAAAAAGGTGGCAACGTTGTAAGGACGCCTTTAGTGGCAACACCTGGGTAAAAAGTTATAAAATGTAATACATCATCAATAAAATAACTCTTTTGAAATGTCTGCAAAGCAATAAACTACAAATTTCACAAATTTTCCTTAACTAAAAAGAAATTGTCGCAGGTGCCATCGATTGGTATAGAGATCGGCTGGTACGAATAAAGGCTAAGGCAATTCAATTTGTAATTTTACTTATCCAAATAAAATATTTACTTAAACGGCAATAAATTAGCTATTGTGCATAAGTAAATTACGAAATTTTGCTATTTTTACGACGCACTTTTACAAAAACTACTTCATCCCATATTACTTCCGTGAATTGTCCAAAAATAAGTTTTAAGTTGTTTTAGTTAAAAACCAACCTAAGACATCACACACCTAAGCATGTAAAGCTTGAGGCACGCCCTAAAGAGTTAAACTTCATACGTGTAGATATGAAATGTTTATGGGTATGTGAGATAAACAGAGACCATTACAATATAACCTTTGCAAAAAAAAATTACTCTTTAACTGTTATTCGGCGCAGGTCTCCATGACATTTTTCTTCCACGTCTAATTTTAAGTATAATACCAGGCTGGGTTTTCATAACAGTTCTGATTTCTGTCACTTTTTTGGAGCCGAATAGTTTCTTAGAACCTTGGGGTTTGACTTTTTAGAACCAGTCACTTTTTTAAGCAATGTTTGCTTTCAAACTGGATAGTTTTTTTAGAAGTGTTGTCTATTTTGAATATGGTCACTTTTTCCGAAAATTAGTTTTGGAAATTTCGGCATTTTTAAACCCGATTACCTTTTACAAAGAGTTAACTTATTTCAAAACCCCTTCTGTTTTCAAGCAGTTACATTTTTCAAACCGATTATTTTTTACGAACCGGTAATTTTCTCTTATCGGTTACCGTTTTCAAAGCAACTACTTTTTTCAAACCGGTAATTTTCCCATACCAGTTACTGTTATGAAACCAGTTACTTTTTCCAAATCTGTTAGATTCCTTAATCCGGTTGTTTTAAACCGGTTACTTTTTTCAAACTTTTTACTTTCTTCAAACCAGCTTTTTTTTAAACATCTTCAGCTGGTAATTTGCCTTGAACTGGTTAGTTTATTCAAACCTGCTACTCTTTTCAAAAGGGTTACTTTTTCAAACCTGTAACTTTTTTCGAAACGGTAACTTTTTCAAACCGGTACCCTATTTCGGACTGGGAACTTTTTCAAACCGGTTAATTTTCTCAAAACGGTTACTTTTTCAAACCAGTTACTTTTTTTAAACCGCTTACTTTTCTCAAAACAGTTCTTAATTTAAAATCGGTAACTTTTTTCAACTGGTTATTTATTTCAAACTGGTTACTTTTTCCAAACCGTTTACTTTTTTCAAACCGATGACTTTTCATACCGTTTTCTTTTTTTAAACAGATTTCTTTTTTAAGCCGCTTTCTTTTTTAAACCGGTTTCTTTTTTCAAACAAGTTACCTTTTTTGTAACCGTTTTTTTTTAACTGGTTTCTTTTTCCCAACCCGTTTTTTGTTGACCGGTTTCTTTTTTAGAACCGATTATTTATTCTCGGCCCGTTATCTTTTTAGAACCGATTATTTATTTGGAACCGGCTACTCTTTTCTCAAATTTTTCTTGTTGGTTGCGGACCCTGGAACCTAACAAAATGCAATAATATGTGAAGGCAAACACACAAATAACTGCAAGTACTCTGTTCATCTAGCCAATATGATTTTTGCGTCTACTTCATAAATAAATTGTTTACTTATTTACTATTTACTGGGAACAACAAAGGCGTTTCAATGCGTTGCCCAAAACTTTCACCATGCAACCCAACGGGAATGAACATTAGACTTGCTTACAAATACGAAGGTATATGAAAATACTTATATGTCATGAAAAATACCTATAGATGTCTACTTTTTGGTTGTTGCACTTTTTTTTTCAAATGGGAAAAGACTTATGCGCATGCGCACACTTCATCTAAGCTCGGTTTGCTTATGTGGCTTGCCTGCACTTGAAATTTCATACAAAAAAAAAATAATAATAATATTTTGATAATAAATCAGCAATTCATAAATAGTCGCATATTGTCCGCCAGTAACCAGCACAATTTGCTTTCTTCACTTAAATGCAGCATAAAGAGATCAATTGCTGCACGTGACAACAACTGCAAAGTGCCACATAAAAAATCGCGCGCTTAAACGTCCTAACAATGTTGCACGTTTGTCTGCAACACGATCAAATAGCATAACGAACCACCAGCTGCTGTACAGCGCAATCAATGCTACTCCCCCACCTTCGAAAGCAGCCTCCTTCGTCCCAGCAGCCGAAAATAACTTATTCAACGTCATCATACTAACCACTGCAATAATTCATTGAATGTCCAAAGCGAGACACAATTTGGTGCAACTACAAAATGAAGCCATTGTCGGTTTTATGTCGAACGAGCAAATGCTGCAAGTAAAAGGAAGCAAATCTTAATGTAACTAGTAACCCACGGGTATCCCCAACAAACGACAGTTTTGTTCAAACAAGAACAACATAGCCACTTGGTGTACCTGGTCAGTGGCAAGTATCGTTATTGGTTGTTTGTTTGTTTGTTTGTTGGTAGCTTGTCTCATGTATACGCCACAGGTGATCACCATTTCGTTGAATGAAAGGAAAAGTAGTTTGGTGCTCAATTGCGTGTATAACAAACAATTTTTTCTGTTTCTGTTTTTTGGGTGCAATCACCTTTGCGCTTGATTGGCAAGCGTAATTAATATGAAATCTGAACCTTGTGACAGGTAACCGTGAACTCTTTTGATCTTCGTATTAAAACCTATGATTGAGAAAGAAAATACAAGTTTATATGTATGTTTGTATATATGCAAGTAACTTAAACCGCGTTGGCTTTGTATGGTACAGGGACAAAAAAAATTCGTTTTTAAAGTACTCGACATATGACAAACCTATAGAAATATTACTTACAACTTTCTTGGGTATATGGGCCCAATGTTTTGGTGTTGGGGTGGGGTTGGGTGGCAACTCTTCCAACAAGATGGACTCTGCTAGGTTAGGTTAAGTTAGTTAACTTTAAAGTTGTGATACTACTAAAATACACCATTATGCCTCTGTTTTGAACCAGTCTGAGGACCCGATAAAGGTTACCAAGTCCTTGATGCCATATCCAACGACCCGACGTAGATTAATCAGAAAGGAAGCTCCCAGACAGCGCTGTCTAGCTTCACTTAATGCCGGTAAGTTGCAGATGAAGTGATTCACTATCTGCTCCTGCATTTAGTACTCCTAAAAGTATGCAAATTGTATCGCTACTTATAGTTTAAACGTAATGGAATCTCTTAAGAACCCATTTGATCAGGTTTGCTTGGATGTCCGACACCCTGGGGCTTGTAGCCCTCTATCTTTAGCTCCACGATAAATGTACTCTTTTAGCATTAGTCTGCATGTGGTAAGGGGAATATCTAAGCGATTTCTGTCAGGAATAATCAGCTTGGTCGTGCCCTGCACAGCAAGTTCGTTTGCAATACAGTGTTTTTCAATGTCCCTGTATCCCGGGAACCATGTGATGTTTACAGGGTTCTGTTGGGTCGTCTCTAGTTCCTATTTGTACATCCATACCGAGATATTTACCTACACGTTGTCCTTGGAAAATAGGCCCACTTAAGCATGATGTGCTAGATGAATTCGAATCGTCATCTTTCAAGCAGGTGGTGTTAGACTAGCGTTTCTTTAACGGCAACCATACCAACAGCAGGCTTCAAGTGGCCCACGGAGTTTCAATGTCCCCACTGCCTCCGATTCGCACAAATAAATTCGGGTAATAGATCCGCAAGACAATTACCAGGGATGTAGCTATGCCTTGGCATCCTCTTAATTTTAATAGGCAAGGATCTTGATGCATCCATAGTGAGTTCCGGCCTTCGGCGCCCACGCCTGGTGGCACACTTTCGGATCCGAGTGCTTTAATATCTGCATTACTGTCCGAGTAGATGTTTGGCTTCCTCGCACACAAGGCACTGGATAATATTCGGCCCACCGCTGTCTGAATTCCCGTCTGACTCCTACTTCCTCACAGTACACTAGGAATATCCACCGATTGTCAATGTCCCCACGGCAGTATTTATGGCCACAGACTCTAACCTAGCTCTGCTTTCATAACAGCTTGCCGCTAGATGATTTTAGGTAAAAATCGCTGGCGGTGAGGGAACGAACTACTATACAAGCTCGACTTAAAAAATGTGATACAGCTTAACTCTTTCAAGTAGCCCTAGAGAGCAGGATTCTCTGAGAAAATTTTGTCTCAGATTCGCCGACTCACTGCGTAATAGGCTTTCCATCACATTGGCTCTGCACTCCTTATTTTTGAGCTATAAAATATCACGCCAAAGTTGTACAGTGCCCGTCCTTTTTCCTCCAGTTATTTTTGAAAAGCCGGGTATTGGAAGTAGAAAGCTTTCTAGCACCACCGTGCACCATAGAAATTTTCGTCTTCCTTTGCAAGTGTTCTGCAGGTAAGAGAGTTGCTAAATAAACCCTATTATACTGACTCTAGTAGGTAGCTCTGGTATACTCTATGGGGGAATATAGAATGTAAACGTTGGTGTAGTCACTACAGTGAAGCATAATGTGGGAAAAATGTAATGTGGGTACAGTTAATATCAGCGAAATCAGAAAAATCATGGTAAGACAAGTAAAGGAAAGGTAAAGATAGGAAATAAAAGGTTAGGTGTGTTATTGACGAAGTACAGACGAATTATCGATTTAATATCGAAGTGTTAAATTTGCTATCTTTAACAAAGATAGTCGATTTCGTATCGACGGATTATCTGCTTGTTATGGAAAAATCAATTTGTTTTCAGAGTGATATTGGTTTGTAATCGTCGTTGAATCGATTTGTTATCGAACAGTTGAACAACAAAAATTTAAAAGTTCTTATTTTCTATCAAAAACGTATCGATTTGCTATCGAAAAGTTATCCATTGTTATCAAAAAGTTATCAATTTATTACCGAAAAGTTATCATTACATCGAAAGGTTATCGGTTTGTTTTCGAATAGTCATCAATTTGTTATAGGATTATTACAAATTTGTTATCAGCGTGTTATCGTTTTTATCGAAAAGCTGTCGATTTCTTATCTGAGTGTTACCAATTGCTATCGGCGTGTTATCGATCTGTTAATGCCGACTTATCGCGTTGTTACGAAACAGATACCGATAAAACTTCAAAATAAATTGGATTACCCATCTGTAACCCGTTGAAAGCAAGCCGATAAGAATCCAATAAGAAGCCGATAACTAACCGATAACAAGCTGAAAACAAACCAATATATCGACGATAATAAGCCGATAATAAAAAAACAACTTGTCAGTATCGGTGGTTACTGATAAGAAGCCGACGGAGCTCTTACTTCTGTGGAAGCTTAGTTTCAATACCTGGGCAAGCTCTAGTTATTTTAAAAACATTTGTTTTCTGGACATACATTGCGAAATACACGAGTAACTATTTGCTACTCACGCCTTTTTTATAGCAATCCTTTAATCACAGGCTCGGGTAGTATCGTGTATCTGTGATATAGGGAACGGACTACGCCCACTTTTATATAAAAGATTTTTTAAAGGATCGTGGACGAATAAACTAAGCTATATCTTTTTGCAGAAAAAAGATTTATATTAATGGTATTTATTTTCCCAAGTAGAATTATAACAAAAATACGAAAAAATTAAAATTTTTGAAAATGGGCGTGGCATAACTCGAAGAAAGATTAACGAATCGTAATAAGATTGGGTACATATATTTTCCTTAAAGCAGAAAATATTTCTAGAAAATATGGGCGAGATCAGTCAAGGACCACGCCCACATTTATATAAAAGAATCTTAAAAGGGTCGGTCGTAGACGAATATAATAAGCTATACCTTTGCGAAAAAGAGCTTAATATAAATGGTATTTACTTTCTAAATGGAATTATAACAAAAAGTTAGAAAATATTAAAACTTTTTAAAATGGGTGTGACACTGCCCCCTTTTTTGACTAAGCAATTTTATATGAAGGATGCTTAAAAGGGTCATATACTAGAAAAATAAGCTATATCTTAGTGAAAAATAGTTTCGTATCAGTGATATTTCACCCTTCCAATTTTACTCCTTTTTAAAACGGTTTTATTTAGGTTGACTTGACAGGCTGGCTGGTTGGACTTGACAGGCTGGCTGGTTGGATGGCTGGCACGAATTTTGTAATTGAGAACTGTCAGATAGCAATATTCTTGTAGGTGATTTTAATATCAATTTGAATAATAGCTCAACTTATAGCATTCAACTAATTGATCTATTTAAATCATATTCAATGAATCAAAAAGTTGATTTTGATACCCGTATAACTGAGACATCTAAAACTAAAATTGATTTACTCTTTTCGAATACTGACGATATAGTATGTGAAAAGTTAGATGAACACCAAATATCAGATCATGAAACCATCCAATTTAAAATTAAAAGCAGTCCTAGGTCAAAAATGAGAAGCCTTAAAAAAATTACTTCTTGGGAGTATTATAATACGGAAGCACTGATTAATCAATTGCGCTTGTGCGATTTTAGCAACTTTAATAGAATTGATTTAGAGTCCAAAGTAGGGCTGGTTAATAGCAATGTTTTAAATGCCATGCGAAACTTAACGTATGAAAAGGTAGTACACTTAAAGTTAATTAATAAATGGTATGACAATGAGTTAGCAAACATGAATAAATATAAATTAGAACTTTATAAACTAGCTCAAATATCCGGAGAATGGGATGAGTATAGAAACATAAAACAAGTAGGGAAGGCTAAGTTCGGGTGCAACCGAACATTACATACTCAGTTGAGAGCTATGGAGACAAAATAAGGAAAATCCATGTAGGAAAATGAACCTAGGGAACCCTGGAATGTGGTCGTATGACATGTGTATCAAATGGAAGGTATTAAAGAGTATTTTAAGAGAGAGTAGGCCATAGTTCTATGGATGGACGCCATTTAGGGATATCGCCATAAAGGTGGACCAGGGCTGACTCTAGAATTTGTTTGTACGATATGGGTATCAAACGAAAAGTGTTACTGAGCATTTTAAGAGGGAGTGGGCAATAGGTCTATAGGTGGACGCCTTTTCGAAATGTCGCCATTAGGGTGGGCCAGGGGTGACTCTAGAATGTGTTTGTATGATATGGGTATCAAACGAAAGGTGTTACTGAGCATTTTAAGAGGGAGTGGGCATTAGGTCTATAAGTGGACGCCTTTTCGAGATATCGTCATTAGGGTGGGCCAGGGGTGACTCTAGAATGTGTTTGTACGATATGGGTATCAAACGAAAGGTGTTACTGAGCATTTTAAGAGGGAGTGGGCATTAGGTCTATTGGTGGACGTCTTTTCGAGATATCGCCATTAGTGTGGGCCAGGGGTGACTCTATAATGTTTGTACGATATGGGTATCAAACGAAAGGTGTTACTGAGCATTTTAAGAGGGAGTGGGCATTAGGTCTATAGGTGGACGCCTTTTCGAGATGACTCTAGAATGTGTTTGTATGATATGGGTATAAAATGAAAGATGGTAATGAGTATTTTAAAAGGGAGTAATCCTTAGTTCTATAGGTGGACGCCTTTTCGAGATATCGCCATAAAGGTGGACCAAGGGTGACTCTAGAATGTTTGTACGATATAGGTATCAAACGAAAGGTGTTACTGAGCATTTTAAGAGGGAGTGGGCATTAGGTCTATAAGTGGACGCCTTTTCGAGATATCGTCATTAGGGTGGGCCAGGGGTGACTCTAGAATGTGTTTGTACGATATGGGTATCAAACGAAAGGTGTTACTGAGCATTTTAAGAGGGAGTGGGCATTAGGTCTATAGGTGGACGCCTTTTCGAGATATCGCCATTAGGGTGGGCCAGGGGTGACTCTAGAATGTGTTTGTACGATATGGGTATCAAATGAAAGGTGGTAATGATTATTTTAAAAGGGAGTAATCCTTAGTTCTATATGTGGACGCCTTTTCGAGATATCGCCATAAAGGTGGACCAAGGGTGACTCTAGAATGTTTGTTCGATATGGGTATCAAACGAAAGGTGTTACTGAGCATTTTAAGAGGGAGTGGGCATTAGGTCTATAGGTGGACGCCTTTTAGAGATATCGCCATTAGGGTGGGCCAGGGTGACTCTAGAATGTGTTTGTACGATATGGGTATTAAATGAAAGGTGGTAATGAGTATTTTAAAAGGGAGTAATCCTTAGTTCTATAGGTGGACGCCTTTTCGAGATATCGCCATAAAGGTGGACCAAGGGTGACTCTAGAATGTTTGTACGATATGGGTATCAAACGAAAGTTGTTACTGAGCATTTTAAGAGGGAGTGGGCATTAGGTCTATAGGTGGACGCCTTTTCGAGATATCGCCATTAGGGTGGGCCAGGGGTGACTCTAGAATGTTTGTACGATATGGGTATCAAACGAAATGTGTTACTGAGCATTTTAAGAGGGAGTGGGCATTAGGTCTATAGGTGGAGGCCTTTTCGAGACATCGCCAATAGGGTGGGCCAGGGGTGACTCTAGAATGTTTGTACGATATGGATATCAAACGAAAGGTGTTACTGAGCATTTTAAGAGGGAGTGGACATTAGGTCTATAGGTGGAAGCCTTTTCGAGATATCGCCATTAGGGTGGGCCAGAGGTGACTCTAGAATGTTTGTACGATATGGGTATCAAACGAAAGGTGTTACTGAGCATTTTAAGAGGGAGTGGGCATTAGGTCTATAGGTGGGCGCCTTTTCGAGATATCGCCATTAGGGTGGGCCAGGGGTGACTCTAGAATGTGTTTGTACGATATGGATATCAAATTAAAGGTATTAATGAGGGTTTTAAAAGCGAGTGGCCCTTAGATGTATATGTGAAGGTGTTCTCGCGATATCGACCAAAATGTGGACCAGGTGATCCAGAAAATCATCTGTCGGGTATTGCTAATTTATTTATATATGCAATACCACTAACAGTATTCCTGCCAAGATTCCAAGGGCTGTTGATTTCGCCTTGTAGAACTTTTTCATTTTCTTCTACTTAATATGGTAGGTGTCACACCCATTTTACAAAGTTTTTTCCAAAGTTATATTTTGCGTCAATAAACCAATCCAGTTACCATGTTTCATCCCTTTTTTCGTATTTGGTATAGAATTATGGCATTTTTTTCATTTTTCGTAATTTTCGATATCGATAAAATGGGCGTGGTTATGGTCGGATTTCGGCCATTTTTTATACCAAGATAAAGTGAGTTCAGATAAGTAGGTGGGCTAAGTTTAGTAAAGAGATATCGTTGTTTGCTCAAGTTATTGTGTTAACGGCCGAGCGGAAGGACAGACGGTGGACTGTGTATAAAAACTGGGCGTGGCTTCCACCGATTTCGCCCATTTTCACAGAGAACAGTTACCGTCATAGAATCTATGTCCCTACCAAATTTGAGAAGGATTGGTAAATTTTTGTTCGACTTATGGCATTAAAAGTATTCTAGACAAACTAAATGAAACTGGGCGGAGCCACGCCCATTTTGAAATTTTCTTTTATTTTTGTATTTTGTTGCATCATATCATTACAGGAGTTGAATTTTGACTTAATTTACTTATATACAGTAAAGATATTAAATTTTTTGTTAAAATTTGAATTAAAAAAAAATTTTTTTTAAAAAGTGGGCGTGTTCTTCATCCAATTTTGCTAATTTTTATTTAGCACATATATAGTAATAGTAGTAGCGTTCCTGCCAAATTTCATCATGATATCTTCAACGACTGCCAAATTACAGCTTGCAAAACTTTTAAATTACCTTCTTGTAAAAGTGGGCGGTGCCACGCCTATTGTCCAAAATCTTACTAATTTTCTATTCTGTGTCATAACGTCAACCCATCTGCCAAGTTTCATCGCTTTAACCGCCTTCGGCAATGAATTATCGCATTTTTTCGGTTTTTCGAAATTTTCGATATCGAAAAAGTGGGCGTGGTTATAGTCCGATATCGTTCATTTTAAATAGCGATCTGAGATGAGTGCCCAGGAATCTACATACCAAATTTCATCAAGATACCTCAAAATTTACTCAAGTTATCGTGTTAACGGACGGACGGACGGACGGACACGGCTCAATCAAATTTTTTTTCGATCCTCATTATTTTGATATATGGAAGTCTATATCTATCTCGATTCCTTTATATATGTACAACCAACCGTTATCCAATCAAACTTAATATACTCTGTGAGCTCTGCTCAACTGAGTATAAACAAGGAAGGAAGGCTAAGTTCGGGTGTAACCGAACATTACATACTCAGTTGAGAGCTATGGAGACAAAATAAGGAAAATCACCATGTAGGAAAATGAACCTAGGGTAACCCTGGAATGTGGTTGTATGACATGTGTATCAAATGGAAGGTATTAAAGAGTATTTTAAGAGAGAGGAGGCCATAGTTCTATGGATGGACGCCATTTAGGGATATCGCCATAAAGGTGGACCAGGGCTGACTCTAGAATGTGTTTGTACGATATGGGTATCAAATGAAAGGTGATAATGAGTATTTTAAAAGGGAATGGGCTTTAGTTCTATAGGTGAACGCCTTTTCGAGAAATCCCCATAAAGGTGGACCAGTGGTGACTCTAAAAAATGTTTGTACGATATGGGTATCAAATGAAAGCTGTTAATGAGTATTATGAAAAGGAGTGATCCTTAGTTCCCTAGGTGGACGCCTTTTCGAAATGTCGCCATTAGGGTGGGCCAGGGGTGACTCTAGAATGTGTTTGTACGATATGGGTATCAAACGAAAGGTGTTACTGAGCATTTTAAGAGGGAGTGGGCATAAGGTCCATAGGTGGACGCCTTTTCGAGATATCGCCATTAGGGTGGCCCAGGGGTGACTCTGGAATGTGTTTGTACGATATGGGTATCAAATGAAAGGTGGTAATGAGTATTTTAAAAGGGAGCAATCCTTAGTTCTATAGGTGGACGCCTTTTCGAGATATCGCCATAAAGGTGGACCAAGGGTGACTCTAGAATGTTTTTACGATATGGGTATCAAACGAAAGGTGTTACTGAGCATTTTAAGAGGGAGTGGGCACTAGGTCTATAGGTGGACGCCTTTTCGAGATATCGCCATTAGGGTGGGCCAGGGGTGACTCTAGAATGTTTGTACGATATGGGTATCAAACGAAAGGTGTTACTGAGCATTTTAAGAGAAAGTGGGCATTAGGTCTATAGGTGGGCGCCTTTTCGAGATATCGCCATTAGGGTGGGCCAGGGTGACTCTAGAATGTGTTTGTACGATATGGGTATCAAATGAAAGGTGGTAATGAGTATTTTAAAAGGGAGTAATCCTCAGTTCTATAGGTAGACACCTTTTCGAGATATCGCCATAAAGGTTGACCAATGGTGACTCTAGAATGTTTGTACGATATGGGTATCAAACGAAAGGTGTTACTGAGCATTTTAAGAGGGAGTGGGCATTAGGTCTATAGGTGGACGCCTTTTCGAGATATCGCCATTAGGGTGGGCCAGGGGTGACTCTAGAATGTTTGTACGATATGGGTATCAAACGAAAGGTGTTACTGAGCATTTTAAGAGGGAGTGGGCATTAGGTCTATAGGTGGACGCCTTTTCGAGATATCGCCATTAGGGTGGGCCAGGAGTGACTCTAGAATGTTTGTACGATATGGGTATCAAAGGAAAGGTGTTACTGAGCATTTTAAGAGGGAGTGGACATTAGGTCTATAGGTGGACGCCTTTTCGAGATATCGCCATTAGGGTGGGCCAGGGGTGACTCTAGAATGTTTTTACGATATGGGTATCAAACGAAAGGTGTTACTGAGCATTTTAAGAGGGAGTGAGCATTAGGTCTATAGGTGCACGCCTTTTCGAGATATCGCTATTAGGGTGGGCCAGGGTTGACTCTTATCAAATTAAAGGTATTGATGAGGGTTTTAAAAGCGAGTGACCCTTAGATGTATATGTGAAGGCGTTCTCGCGATATCGACCAAATGTGGATCAGGTGATCCAGAAAATCATCTGTCGGGTACTGCTAATTTATTTATATATTCAATAACACTAACAGTATTCCTGCCAAGATTCCAAGGGCTGTTGATTTCGCCTTGTAGAACTTTTTCATTTTCTTCTACTTAATATGGTAGGTGTCACACCCATTTTACAAAGTTTTTTCCAAAGTTATATTTTGCGTCAACAAACCAATCCAGTTACCATGTTTCATCCCTTTTTTCGTATTTGGTATAGAATTATGGCATTTTTTTAATTTTTCGTAATTTTCGATATCGATAAAGTGGGCGTGGTTATGGTCGGATTTCGGCCATTTTTTACACCAAGATAAACTGAGTTCAGATAAGTACGTGGGCTAAGTTTAGTAAAGATATATCGGTTTTTGCTCAAGTTATTGTGTTAACGGCCGAGCGGAAGGACAGACGGTGGACTGTGTATAAAAACTGGGCGTGGCTTCCACCTATTTCGCCCATTTTCACAGAGAACAGTTAACGTCATAGAATCTATGCTCCTACCAAATTTCAAAAGGATTGGTAAATTTTTGTTCGACTTATGGCATTAAAAGTATTCTAGACACACTAAATGAAAATGGGCGGAGCCACGCCCATTTTGAAATTTTCTTTTATTTTTGTATTTTCTTGCATCATTACATTACTGGATTTGAATTTTGACTTAATTTACTTATATACAGTAAAGATATTAAATTTTTTGTTAAAATTTGAATTTAAAAAAATTTTTTTTTAAAAAGTGGGCGTGTTCTTCATCCAATTTTGCTAATTTTTATTAGCACATATATAGTAATAGTAGTAACGTTCCTGCCAAATTTCATCATGATATCTTCAACGACTGCCAAATTACAGCTTGCAAAACTTTTAAATTACCTTCTTGTAAAAGTGGGCGGTGCCACACCCATTGTCCAAAATCTTACTAATTTTCTATTCTGCGTCATAACGTCAACCCATCTACCAAGTTTCATCGCTTTAACCGCCTTTGGCAATGAATTATCGCATTTTTTCGGTTTTTCGAAATTTTCGATATCGAAAAAGTGGGCGTGGTTATAGTCCGATATCGTTCATTTTAAATAGCGATCTGAGATGAGTGCTCAGGAACCTACATACCAAATTTCATCAAGATACCTCAAAAGTTACTCAAGTTATCGTGTTAACGGACGGACGGACGGACGGACATGGCTCAATCAAATTTTTTCTGGATCCTGATTATTTTGATATATGGAAGTCTATATCTATCTCGATTCCTTTATATATGTACAACCAACCGTTATCCAATCAAACTTAATATACTCTGTGAGCTCTGCTCAACTGAGTATAAAAAAATATAAGAAGCTGGTAAAAATTAAAAAAATTAAGCATATGGAGCATAAGATACAGATGAATAGTAAAGATAGTAAAGCGATGTGGAAATATTTGAAATTCGCAATAAGTAGGGTTAATGAAGACTCTTCTTTCAAGAAAATTTTGATAAACGGTACAGCATATATGAATGAATCTGAAATTGCTAACAATCTAAATAAATATTTTGTTGATAGCATTGAGGATATTTGCAATAATATAGAAGAATTTTATACAGAAGTAAATTTTCCTATTCAGTTAAATGGGATTTTCAAATTTGTAAAAGTTAGTACAGACGACGTCATCAAAATTGTCATGACTTTTAAATCTAAGCGAGGTGGTAAAAAGCTGTTATCAGATGGTGTTCTTAAAGACATGATATCATATCTGGGATACTTCTATGCGCAAATCATATATGAAAGTTTAAGTAGTGGCATAGTTCCGGGTATTTGGAAAACTTCTACCATTGTGCCAATCGAAAAAGTTAATAACACAATAAAAGCAGAGGAGTTACGTCCAATAAATACACTGGCCAGTGATGAAAAGATTTTAGAACTTGTGGTAAAAAAACAGTTGGTTCAATACTTGGAAGAAAAAATATACCCATACCTCAACAATCAGGATTTAGAAAAAAACATTCCTGTGAAACAGCTTTGAATATGGTTTTAGCTGAATGGAAAGAAGAACTTAATAATAAAAAGGCGATAATAGCAGTTTTCATTGATCTTAAAAGAGCTTTCGAAACTATAGATAAAAAAATATTATTAGGAAAATTGGAAGGAATTGGTATTAGAGATGTTGAACTGGATTGGTTTAAAGATTTAACAAATCGCAAACAAAGAACAGTAATTGGTTCCATAATATCAGACGAAGTGGATGTTAAGATTGGCCTACCCCAAGGCTCTGTTCTTGCACCAATTTTATTCAACATTTATATTAATGATACAAATTCTGTTTTGAAATTCAGCTCCATAAAACTTTTCGCTGATGATGCTCTAATTTCTATAAATGGCAAAAATGAAAATGATATAAGAATCAAGTTACAAAGTGACTTAAACGCACTTTATATCTGGCTGTGTACAAACAGACTTAAAATTAATATAGAAAAAACTAAATACATGCTTATTTCAAGAAAAAACATTGCTAATTTTGAAACTATTACTATAAATAATATTGAAATAGAAAAAGTAAATACGATTAAATATTTGGGTGTTTAGATTGATTGCAAATGTTTCACATCCATTCTGCAACAGATGTCGCAGTGTTGTGAATATTAATTGGCACGAACCAGAATAGAAGTAGGATTAATGAAGACAAACAAAAAACCGCTGTGATGGCTGAATGGTTATAGCAGCGGCGCCTAAACGTTGCCGATGAAGGATTTTAGCAGTTCCCGAAATGGATCTATACAACGAGCTTTGGCAGTTGTCTAAATTTTTTCTTTCTTCTATTCTAATTTAAAAATTTTTTCAATTAAGAAAAAATATATTATAACAATAATAATGATAAAATAATTATTGTTAGGCCTTGAGCTCGATTCAAACTCGCGATCTTACAAATCAGTAGGCCGATATAACAACAAAAATTGTTAATACATCCCAGAGCACGGGGAAAAAGTGTCGATAAAATATGACACTATGGCATCATCGCCATAAACAAAGTCCAATTTTCACAACTATTCTGCAACAGATGTCGCAGTGCTGTGAATATCAATTGGCAAGAACCAGAATTGAAGTAGGAATAATGAAGACAAACAAAAAACCGCTGTGGTGGCTGAATGGTTATAGCAGCGGCGCCTAAACGTTGCCGATGAAGGAATTTAGCAGTTCCCGAAATGGATCTATACAACGAGCTTTGGCAGTTGTCTAAATTTTTTCTTTCTTCTATTCTAATTTAAAAATTTTTTCAATTAAGAAAAAATGTATTTTAACAATAATAATGATAAAATAATTATTGTTAGGCCTTGAGCTCGATTCAAACTCGCGATCTTACAAATCAGTAGGCCGATATAACAACAAAAATTGTTAATACACCCCAGAGCACGGGGAAAAAGTGTTGATAAAATATGACACTATGGCATCATCGCCATAAACAAAGTCCAATTTTCACAACTATTCTGCAACAGATGTCGCAGTGCTGTGAATATCAATTGGCAAGAACCAGAATTGAAGTAGGAATAATGAAGACAAACAAAAAACCGCTGTGGTGGCTGAATGGTTATAGCAGCGGCGCCTAAACGTTGCCGATGAAGGAATTTAGCAGTTCCCGAAATGGATCTATACAACGAGCTTTGGCAGTTGTCTAAATTTTTTCTTTCTTCTATTCTAATTTAAAAATTTTTTCAATTAAGAAAAAATATATTTTAACAATAATAATGATAAAATAATTATTGTTAGGCCTTGAGCTCGATTCAAACTCGCGATCTTACAAATCAGTAGGCCGATATAACAACAAAAATTGTTAATACACCCCAGAGCACGGGGAAAAAGTGTTGATAAAATATGACACTATGGCATCATCGCCATAAACAAAGTCCAATTTTCACAACTATTCTGCAACAGATGTCGCAGTGCTGTGAATATCAATTGGCAAGAACCAGAATTGAAGTAGGAATAATGAAGACAAACAAAAAACCGCTGTGGTGGCTGAATGGTTATAGCAGCGGCGCCTAAACGTTGCCGATGAAGGAATTTAGCAGTTCCCGAAATGGATCTATACAACGAGCTTTGGCAGTTGTATACATTTTTTCTTTCTTCTATTCTAATTTAAACATTTTTTCAATTAAGAAAAAATATATTATAACAATAATAATGATAAAATAATTATTGTTAGGCCTTGAGCTCGATTCAAACTCGCGATCTTAAATATAATATAAATATATAATATATAAAATATAATTGAAATGTAAGTAACTTCCCGATAAGCTGCAAGCTTAAAACTTGGAATATAGTTCAGAACCCGATGACAATGCAATAATAAGAAAGGATCGAGATATTCACAAAAATCGTATTTGTGGTCCGACTTGGCTCATATTTGGAACAAATATTACATACAGTCCGGTAGAGTTGACATCAAAATATCTTGGAGTTGGAGGAGGGACAAGCATACGTGGCACAGAATCGAGTAAAATCTTTGGAAGGATTATGTATTGAGGAATTAGATTGTAACAAATTGTCAGGAAAGTCCTTGCAGTAATGAGTCACTAAATGAACTAAATAGATTGAGAAATAATGGGCAATTAAATAAAGACTAAAAACTTGAAAATAAAATAATTAAAAAAAAATTTTAAGTTAAACGGTTTTATTGAAAACAATATTTACATGAAGTAATAATAACACTAAAACTAGAAAATAATTAGGTAGGTCCTAGGTACTAGTCATCACACTCCTCATCAATCTAGGGCGTTGATCAGACAATTAAATAAAAGCATGGGACGCGTCAAGTTTCTATTGATGCTCATATATAAGACCAACTGAACCCTAATCACATCTTTAGAAATTTCACGCGTCCAACGCTTTTATTTAATTGTCTGAGCAACGCCCTAGATTGATGAGGAGTGTGATGACTAGTATCTAGGACCTACCTAATTATTTTCTATCTTTTAGTATTATTATTACTTCATGTAAGTATTGTTTTCAATAAAACCGTTTAACTTAACATTTTTTTTTAATTATTTTATTTAAACTTTTCCTACGAATAGCGGGACGGGACCTACATATTTTACGGCGACTCCGAACGGCATCAGCAGAGAGCTGAGCGCTTTTCATGACAGAAATATACTCGGAGTGTTTGCCAAATAATTTTAAAAACTTTTTTCTAATTGCAAAACTTGTTGGTAATTTTTAGACGTTGCTTTGCCCCTGGTATTGAACCCAAATCTTCGGTGTGGAAGACACCTCGGCAGTATAAAAATGGAGTACTGAGTGGAATATCAGCTTATCTCGGCTGCCGTTTCGAATACAAATGTGAAAAATTTGTTTTAAGAACGCTCTACGCCCCTATTTTGAGGTGTGATAGGGTGTTTATAAATAAATTCTGAGATTGGTTGTTCTTCAAACGTGTTTGAAACAAATTATTATATAGAGCGTATTTTAGAACTGGTCGCCGTGATAGGGTGATATTCCACTCAGTTGTTGAAGCATTATTTTACTCATACAATTTGCTGACCAAAAAAAAGAAGAACTTATTTATACCAACTGCAAATCTAAATCGAGGTGCCATACAAAAGATAGCACTTTGAAATTTTTGTCTAAAGAAATTCTATGTATCGTGTCAAATTTCTCAACCAGAATGATCCAATTGTACTTCACCGTTACTGATAACGTAAGAGAGTCTACCTCCATGAATATTTTTCCCACAATAAGGAACCCTACTTTTCCTTTTAAACTAAGCACATAGTCCTTTGAAAAATTGTTGCACGACCCACTCAAAATCTGTCATTTACCATCGTGCTGCCTATGGTTCCCGGTTAGTGCATTCCATAAAAGATGCCTTAGCAGAACTGAAAAGCGCAGTCAAAAAAGCCAAGAAATCGTGCATATGGGATAATATGCTTAAGGCATTAGACCGCTCTTTCAAAGTACCGCAATATCTGTTAGATATTTTGAGGAACTAGAAGAGAGACCGGTATCTAACTTTCGAAACGACTAACAGTCAAATAAATGTGAATATAACAGGCAGAGTAGCCCAGGATTGGACTCAAACTCTCTGGCATGTTACTTACGATAGTCTTCTTCGCTTAGCAGCACGAAGCTCCAAGCTGACGCAGCGTAGACTCAACCAGGTTCAAGGTTAGGTACTAAAAACTAATTTTTCACGTGGTCTTCACTATCACTGTGGATTTTCACTATCACTTTTAGTGATACAAAAATTTGTATGCAAAAAATTTCACTATAACTAAGAGAGAAAAAGAGAAAAAATTAACGTACATATTCCCCCCAATATTCTTTAGAATGGTCTTAATAGTGCAAAATGTATAGTGGTAGTGCAATATTTCAGTTCTAAAATGCCCAACCCTGGCCAGATTATACACAGTTTGAATATATAAATAACGGAATTTAGCTGGTGAGAACGAAAACAGCGAACTTTATTTTTACGAAGCGGCAATACCAGCTAGAATTGGCGAGACGGTTGGAGATCGCTTCCCAAGGCAATCGGTTCTATGTACCGGAGCGACTCGGGATTTTTCCCGACCAATGACTGTCATTTCAGTGTAACCCCATTTAATTTGTTGTGTCCCTCCCATAAATTGTCATCCTCCCAGCAGCTCCTTGCAGCGGGAATGCTCCATATTCTCTTGCTCCGGGAAGGTATCGAACCCAATCCGGGTCCGTCTCCTGACCCCGGTCCTGAGAAATGGTTTTGCTGCATCTGCCGGAAGAGAATCTTTTTAGGACGGTCATACTCTGTTCAGTGTGTCTCGTGTAAGGGGTGGTTGCATCGGACAGAGGTTGTTCTGGGCTTGATCGCAAAACCCGACGTCCACGTAACTTTTATAAATCTTTTGTGCTCCTCGCTTGCAGCTAGCCTGTCATCAGCATGGCTTTAGAAAACTCCATAGCACCACCACCGCGCTAAATGCCATTAGCGCCCAGATAAATTGTAGTTTAAATCAGAAGCCCCACCATAGAACAGTACTCGTTGCGCTAGGCCTATCTCTTTTGATACGGTCAACCATGGCACGTTACTGCAAGACCTGGAAGGGTCTACCCTTCCCCCATGCCTTAAAAGGTGGACCGCAAATTATCTGGGTGGTCGGCAGGCATCGGTGCAATTCAGAAACGAAACATCAAAGCCAAGAAGAATTAAACAAGGGGTGCCACAGGGTGGTGTCCTATCCCCACTTTTGTTTAATTTCTATATATCAAAACTACCTTCGCCACCGGAAGGAGTTACTATCGTTTCTTACGCCGATGACTGCACAATAATGGCCACAGGCCCGGCCCCACAGATCTACGAGCTTTGCAACAGAATAAACGGCTACACCCTGATCTAGGCGAAACCTGGAATTACCACCGACTAAATCATCCGCTAGATTATTTACATACGTCGATGGCACTACGCTACCGCCTAGGGGCTAAAGGAGTCATCTCCGTAAGCATTATGAGGAAATACGGCACCTGAGAACTCAGCCGTATGAAGCCAAAAAACACAAGCAGGACCTCAGTGAACTCCACAAACAGGCGTCGAACCTTTATGCCGGGAATTGCCCGGAGAATCCAGTACTCAAAGAACAGTACCCAAAACATGTGGAAGAGGAACGCACACTCCCCAGGGAAACACTGCTCACTCTAGCTCAACTTCGATCTGAGTACTGTAACAGGTTAAACTCTTACCTATCCAGAATCAACCCGACATACAAAATGTATGCCCCGCTTACAATGTGTCCCCACATGACACCAACGATCTCTTTAATTGTAATGGGGAACCAACGCCTGTAACACCCCTCTCATTATGGTCCCCCGCTGTTGAAACAGCAAGTTTCCTTGGACTCCCGTCAGAGGATATTGATGACAATTTGTGATCGGCCGCACCTACTGAATGGGGCGAAGCACTGCTACAACAGCAACAACAACAGACGGTTGGTTTTTTTGTAAATGGGCGGTGCCACGTCCCTATTTTGATCAAGCTTACACAACATTTCCAGAGCCTCAAAAAAAAAAAAAAATAAAACCTTCGTAACAAAATTCGAAGAAGTAATTTATCTGAAATAAACTGTACAATTGAAACTCACGCCGAGTATATAATATACGGTTACACCCGAACTTAGACACCCTTAGACTTGTTTCTATTAAATTTAGCCATGTTTTCTTTGTTATATTGTAGCAAACTCGAATAGTAAAATTTCTTGGACGAAATTACAATTTGCCAATCTGCCAGCCTAAATGAATGAATTCAAACACAAACACATTAACCTAATTATTGTTGTATCTTTCAGCATATCGATTTGTTGATTACTTTCATTATAATTAATAAAACCACATACAGATCAATTTCTATCATTTTCTATTGCAAATCAATTTTGCATATTGAAGACATACATATGTACAGACAGATACATACTACATACATATAATCTGGGGGTATTGAGATACTCGTATGAAATGTGTTTGTCGTACTCTTGTCAGTTGAATGACTTCTTCTTTTAAAATATTTTTGTGCATTGACAGGAAAACCGCAATTGTATTTGCTGCAAAGATGGGAGTATGAAATATATACATACGTATAAACTTATGGCGCCTTTGAATGGCAAAAGAACCTTTAACTAAACCACAATCACATCATGCCATGCACAATATAGATATCGGCTTAATATAAGTATGGACCAGTCACATTCACTTACCGTGCTACGTGTCTTAAGTAATGTATTGTAACGAATTTTGGGAAATTCCGCTTATTTGAATCCTTCTGCTAACGTTCGAATCGCTAAACTGTTGAATAAATTACTCCAATATTCAGTATTGCAATATGGTCTTTATTTAGTCTACTTGGGAGTAGTAAAATTATACTTCAATATCACGTACTTCACAACAGCGTGTTTAAATCAAACTGACTCGTCATTCCTCAGCTTGCGCTGCTTTTATACTCTCTGTTGCCTTGTCCGCATATTTCTCCAAAGGTCTAGACGTTTCACCTTCTGGAATCTTCTGCTTGGTTACCAGCTATATACATGTGTTTTTGTAGTTTATGCGTTTCTCATAGTCATATGCGTGTGTATGTGTCAGGAAATACTTCGGCTGATGCCTACATCTGTGTGTGGCAGATAGCTCTTCGTCGCCTTCTACATAAGTGTTGCTAGCTTTAATGTACATGAAACTCCTTGAACTTCGGTTAAGAAAATAAGGTACTAGAAAGTTCGGGCAGGACGACGCCTTTTTTCCCGGAAAGTAGATCAGGAATCGATCTGTTCGGAAAAATTTTATATGTGGTGCAATTTTCTTGAATTTTTATTAATTAAATAGGTAGGTCATTGCCTTCATCATTGTTGTGAAGATGGATCAGTTATCCATTTACTAAACAAATCGTAGTTTGAGGGAAGAAGAAGAAGTAAAAGGAGTAGCCGAGGGAGAGGCACATATCCAGGAAAATATATTTCTTTGAATGAAAATCACAGTTTGCTAGGTACTCTGCAATGCTGCAATAAGCGTAGCTAAGCTATTATTAATAAGTGCGACTTCACGAGCCTATCCCCGCAGAGCCCGCAGGTCATATTCTTCTTTTCTCCCTGTATGTTGAAATGCTCCGGGACTTAAATCAAAGAAACTCCATGTCAACATTTTAAACTTATGGCTAGAATGGTACCGCTAATAAAGCGATCGACATAAAACTCTAAGCTCGATAGGCAAGTTCAGGTGCGTCCTCGAAAGCTCTCGAATCCATCGTAATAAGAGAAAAGAATCCTTTCGAAGACTCACATAGGACAGTTGTAGTTCGTTTATGTTTTGTTATAGGATCATCAAATCTCGCAATTCTTCGATTTTCTCATTAATGGGTGTTTTCCGCCTCATCTATTTTCATTTGGGGACCTTTTCTGATCATTTGACCTGAAACTTAGTTCCTTTCAATACTCATGTACCCGACGACCCTGCAAAGTGACAACTTGAGATGACCTATGAAATACCAGTAAGGCTCGACACTTTCGTACAATTTCCTGTCTGTAAACAAATATTCTCATACCGGTGCCTTAAATCGTCCTAGAGCAATTAAAGTGCTCTTTTTATGGCATAACCTCCGCTTGGTATATTTTACAACAGCAAGTGTAGGTTTATCGTGAGTACCTGTCTTAGAAGACTTAACCATGCACCAAGTACACGGGTCAAAGCAGGTTTGACCAGCTCTCAAGGCTTGCTTACCTTGGCACCAATCGATAATGTGAGTGGACACATCATCACCTTGGTGGGGTTGGAGGCCTATCTAACACCTCTTCCATTCTATGGGTCATGGCACCCGGTTGCAATGCAACTCCACATTCGAGCTAACCAACTCTTACCGCATTCGGATATCAACCACAGCCACCACGATGCTCCCAAAGTGGCCTACCTCAATGAACAGAAACGGAGCAAGCTCCGCGTGCCATCTGTTCCCCGTGGTACCACTTTAAAGTCTTGGTATGACTTTCGCAGCCGAAGCCACTTTCGGTTGAGTATCCACCTACTCCGGACCGGCCGCCTAGTGTGAGGTGGGGTTAGAACCCCCACACATCCACGGACACACACACAAATCAACCACCACGATCACCACCAAATCTCCTCCGTCTAAACACCTCCAACGCATACCTATTGAGCAAATCAATAGTCCGACTAGTGGAGAGCGCTCCACTTACATCAACCCTTCCCTCTTCAAAACTAATTCCCCAACTACCCATATCCCTTATGTCCGAGTACTCTGGACACTCACACAACACATGCACCCAGTCCTCACGCAACGCACCACATACACACACCTCCGTTTCGCTCACGCTCTTCTTATGCAAGAATGCATTAAGAGGACCATGACCGGTAAGCAGAAAGACCAGACTCAGATTAAATTTGAAGTCTGGACTTTCCGCCACAAATTAAATGTCCCGGATGTACTCGTACGTTACCCTGCCGTTGGGACTATTGTCCCAACGCTCCTGCCACTTCCCTCTGACCACCCCCTCTAACCGAAGCCTATTTGCTAACGATTCACTCTCCACATTATCGTCGGCGGCCCATTCATCCTCCAACAGCGGCAAACTTACCCTCCTTTCAGCCTGAAAGAAACAGCAAGCTGTATAACTATCAGGTCGAGAGGGGGTGAACCAAGAAGCACCTGCATCGTGTTCGTGGAAACGGTACGACACAAGGGCAAGCATGGGAGCATCATGCACCTCTGTATGCTCAGCACGCGCCTCAGGCCATGAGCAGTCATGACCGTTCGGTACCAGATGACGGCACCAAAAGTAGCGCAGGCTACGAATAGACCACGATATATTGTACGAACGGCACGGCGACTCAGGCCCCAGTCACTCCGAATGATACGTCGTAACTGCCCCGAAACATTCTGCATCTTGTCCCTGACAGCATCCAAGTGTGGTAGGCAGTTCATTCGCTCACCCATTGTCAGCCCCGGGTATTTGACTTGAGTCGCATACCTGATGCTGACCCCGCCGATGCGGACAATCGGTGGGCGATTCTGCGACAATCTGCCTTTCAGCAGCAGACTTCTGGCAATCAGGGTCGACCTTCGTGAGGTTTAGGCGATAAACCTCCTCCATGAATTCATCAGGGGAGATTTGGGCATAAACCCCCCGAATGACCACCCTGGTGTCTTGCTTCTTATTTGCGCACACTTCTAGCCCCACCTCTGAGAACTTCTTGTTATTGAGGACTTTGTCCCTTTCCTCCTTGGAGGGTAGACGAATAACTACGCCGTTCGGAACGATATCCACTCTCTCTCAGAGTGAGTGACATTTTACAACAGTCAGAAAGCCGGTAACAGAGCACCTGATTTGCAACTTTTTCAAACAAAGCTTCGGCAACTGTAATTTCCCCATCGTTGTCGAAGCCAACCTCCCATTCCTCTCTACAGTTCTTTACATTACGGTAATCTACAGTACAGTACATTACCGTAATCTGTTTTGTACTGACATTTAGGTTATATACAGTACAGTTCATTGTGGTAATGTACAGTACAATACATTTCAGTAATCTACAAAATAGCATATTTCGGAAATCTACAGTGTGGTACAATGCGTTAGTGTAAGTCTAGTACAATACAAAATATTTCGGTAATGTACGGTACATTACTGTGCCGAACTTGACCGTAATGTACTGTACCGTAGATAGCCAAAATGTATAGTGCTATCCATGATCGAAATGTACTATATTGTACCTGATCGAAATGTAATGTACGGTACTGTAGATTACCATAATGTGCTGTACTGTAGACTACCATAATGTACTGTATATTACCGCAATTTACTATAGTGTATTTTAGTGTACATTACCGTAATGTACTGTACCGTAGCGTAATGAACTCCCCTATGCCATTCCGTAATTTAATGTGCTGCACCGCAACGTACTGTTCCGTTCTTTGTTATATATTAATGTATTGTACTGTACTGCGAGGTAATGTGGCAATGTAATGAACCGAAATTTGCTGTACTGTACCTTATTGTACTACGCTGCTTTATACTTCTTGTATTATACTACACTGTTCTGTATGTATACATATATGATGTATTACTGTACTATACTGTACAACACTGTACTGTATGCTAGAGAGTCGTGGCTTATCTTGATCGAAAACCGGCATCATAAATATCGCAGGCCGGAATAAGATGAGCTCTGAAATCATTTGACCTCCTCATAACGCACAACGCTGACGTCCCAGGCTGAACATGCTGCTGGAAAAGCAAATCGGTTAAAAGCGCCCTTTATGAAGCGATTACCTTTAGAAAAAACTTTGAACTACAGGGTAATATTGCAATCCTTCAAAGCGGAAGTACCTAGGCAAGCTTCTGTTGTTGTAAATTACTGGTCCCACTGTCTCGTAGATAGCGGTCGTCCGTATGCCATCTCAATATATCCGCGTGGAACCAACCACGCGCACAGCAATATTGAAGCGAATTGATTTACCTGATAACGCCAACGGCATCGTGAAATGCGCTTTCAACAGATTTGCCTTTCGGGTTGCATATTGAGCTGCGTCCCCTCTAAGTATGCTCTTCTATTCGACCTATTTAGTCACGTTCCTGCAATAGAGTAATTTTAAATCCAAATTACTATTCGCAGTAATAGTTCGTTTGAAAATTAGTAAAGAGCTTAAAATTTATGAATGTGTAATTATTTTATGCAACAAAGGTGTGCCCAATTGTGTGAATGACTGACAATATGTTGGCAGACTCAGTGCTTGTTTATACTCGTCAGTTGAAATTATAACCGGCAATAAGGCAAATGAAAAGTACTTACGTAGCACAAACAAGAACAACATATGGCATAACTTGACTTAAACTGCGATCAACTCAAATTATGTCGATGTTCCACAAAGCTCGTAATCCTAACTGCCTACAAAGATTTAGTGTGTATCAAGTCTTTTCTCATTGAGTAGTAGGGCTATAATTGAATCAATACTAGAGATCGGTCGTTATTGAGTTAAGGAACCTTGTTGTATGCTTATTTTCAAAAATCTAGTTTTTGCAGTTAGCTCCTTTTAGTATTTTATATGTGCGATATGTTAGTTGCAGCTATAAAACAATGCATATCTTATACCATAACGGCAAACAATTTTCGTTATAATTACAGTAAATTTTAGATTTCCATTTTGCCGTCGACATTGTTGTAGCAAAAAGGCGTGAAACAATTTGCAATGCAACCCACACATACACATACACATTTCGCAGAAGTGGCATGCACGAGAACAGCTGTAATATATGGTTAATTTAAAAGGAAGCACATACATATGTACCTATCTACACATGGATTTTTTTCTTTTTTGAAAAAAAAAAATTGTTTTTGAACCAAGCGTGAAGCGTTACACCTTCGTTGTCTTTGCTTTGGCATGTGATCTTGAATTATTTGTAATTTATTACTGAAATCTGTGTTGAATTGTGAATTGAATTAATGCTATTTATATTGATAATGATAATTTTGTTTAATTCATAAATATCAATACATTTTAATTTTAAGGTGATTCAGTCTTGGCATTCAATTCAATTCTTGCCAAATTCTGCTAAAATTACTTAATTTACGCAAAACCTGTTAAACGGTTATGACCGTCCAACAAGCCGCGCCAGTCGCTTCTTTGCTTTAAAAACTTGCGCCAATTGGTCACACCAAGGGAGTTTGAATCGTTTTCCACCTGATCCTTTCAGTGGAGTGGGGGCCGCCCTATTCCCCCAGACGGGTTCTGATAAAAATACGGGTAGGCCGGTAGGAGATAAGGAGTGGGAATGGTAGAGGGAAAGAGGAGGGAAAATGATAATGAGAGCAAGAAGGGAGATAGAAGAGAGTAAATGAGAATGACAGGGAGAGAGGAGTGGTATAAAATTTTGAAAGCATGAAAGCGTACCTCAATTAGCATTAAAATAAAAAAATAAAAATATAATAAATCATAATTATTTAATATTTGTGTATCATTCGTTCTAAATAAATATTCTTATAATAAATATTAAGTGAAATTTACAATAAAAAAAATATTTAAAATAAGCGAAAGTATGCAAGCAAATTCCTTTTAATATTGCTGCACAAAAATTCAATTAAAAAGGGGCAACTAAATAAATCACGGTTCATGAAAAGAAATTTTCAGCAGCAAATAAAAAAAAAACAAGTAAGTACGGGACTGTCTCCGGCTGTGCCGAAGACTTCATACCTTTCATGAATGGGGCTGAACAATAATCTTATCCCATTCGTAATCTCCAAATAATGCGCTGTATAAGATAAGAAATATATAGTGAACAGATGTACATACCTAAACGATTTTAAGATAAATATAAAAAAATGGCAAAAAACCCCCTTATCTGAACGATAGGTTGTATGTGAAATATATTATATATAGCTCCGATCGAAATGATTTTTTCATGAAATCTATGATATATTAGAATAAATATCACCAAGTTTAACGTTTTTATATTGGAAATTAAGGGAGAATGCCAAAAATCTTTCTATCTGAACGATCGGTTGTATGGGATATAACTATATATAGCTCCGATCAAAGTGATTTTTTCAGAAAATCTTCTATGATATATTAGAATATATATCACCGAGTTTCACGGTCATAGTTTCTAAATAAGGGAGAAAATGCCAAAAATCTTTCTATCTGAACGATCGGTTGTATGGGATATAACTATATATAGCTCCGATCAAAGTGATTTTTTCAGAAAATCTTCTATGATATATTAGAATATATATCACCGAGTTTCACGTTCATAGTTTCTAAATAAGGGAGAAATTGCCAAAAATCTTTCTATCTGAACGATCGGTTGTATGGGATATAACTATATATAGCTCCGATCAAAGTGATTTTTTCAGGATATCTTCTATGATATATTAGAATATATATCACCGAGTTTCACGTTTATACTTTCTAAATTGCGGCAGGAGTGACCAAAATCGTCTTATCTGAACGATCGGTTGTATGGGAGATATATGTTATAGCGGTCCGATCCTACCGGTTCCGACCAATGGCTAATATAATACAAAAATACATCCTTGTGCCAAATTTCATTGAGATATCTCAAAATTTGAGAGACTAGTTTGCGTTCAAACAGACAGACGACGGACAGACGGATATGGCTATTCAACTCAGTTCGTCGTCCTGATTAATTCGGTATACTTAATGGTGAGTCTATCTTCTATATTTCTCAACGTTACAAACATCGGACCAAAGTTAATATACCATTTCATGTTCATGAAAGGTATAAAAATTAAGAAATAACTTACAGCAAGCAGTTAATGCGCGCAAAGGAATTTCAGTGATATGCAAGAAAAAAAATTATTATTAAATTTAAAAATGCCATAAAAGTCGTTACTTCGAATAATGTATATTGAAACGCTATTTGTTATTGGAAAACACAACGACCGAATACCTTTGTCTAATTGATTTTGTTGTTGGTCAACTCATGTCGATGCTTTAACAAACTGACACGTGACTCGCTTGTCAATTATTCAATGAGGAGCCTAACACATTTTATTTATACATACATACATAAGAAAACAACAAACAATGCAATTTTTATTAGATAAAAGCTATCAGCTTACATATGTATGTGTATAGTTAAGCGTTAAAATGGATAGATGTGCGCATTTAATCCCTGAAATCTATTATCTTTAGTAATGTGTCCGTTGCGCAAGCGCGCACACTTTACAAAAAAAAAAAATAGCGCTGCTACCCAACAAAAACTGGCATAAGCGGTTGTAAGCAATACGGAATACTGGTTTCACTTCTGACAGATAAAGCTTAGAAATAGCTAAATATAGTTCGTCATATGCCTTACACTAATAAGACCTTATTTAGGGCTTATTTACGCTACCGTAAGGTAAATAAAAATAAGAAATAAATATTCCCTAATCGATACGTTTTAGTACAAATTTTTTTAACTGAACAAATAGACCGCCGATAAAACAACTTTTTATTCTTTCGAAGAACCCATCAAATATATTAATTCTATATTTCACGCGGTCTGAGTAGCTCTATTTCAAGTTTTTGGTATACTGGTTTTTCATCTTTTGTACACATTGGCGGGAGCTGCGTGTTTTATGGCGACTCCAAACGACAACTGGCATATGAATTTTTGAAGAGAACATTTGCATGGCTGATATACACCTTCTGGGCTGGCCGAACCACTCCTGAGGAGTGACCCCATTTACAAAATCTTTCAAGCAGTATTTTTCATGTTGATTGCCCCGTAATTTAAACGTAGGAACTGTGAACGAATTTAAAGTCAAATAAAAACAAGTAAGGAAGGCTACTTCGGGTGTAACCGAACATTACATACTCAGTTGAGAGCTATGGAGACAAAATAAGGAAAATCACCATGTAGGAAAATGAACCTAGGGTAACCCTGGAATGTGGTTGTATGACATGTGTATCAAATGGAAGGTATTAAAGAGTATTTTAAGAGAGAGTAGGCCATAGTTCTATGGATGGACGCCATTTAGGGATATCGCCATAAAGGTGGACCAGGGCTGACTCTAGAATGTGTTTGTACGATATGGATATCAAATGAAAGGTGATAATGAGTATTTTAAAAGGGAATGGGCTTTAGTTCTATAGGTGAACGCCTTTTCGAGAAATCCCCATAAAGGTGGACCAGGGGTGACTCTAGAATATGTTTGTACGATATGGGTATCAAATGAAAGCTGTTAATGAGTATTTTGAAAAGGAGTGATCCTTAGTTCCCTAGGTAGACGCCGTTTCGAGATATCGCCATAAAGGTGGACCAGGGGTGTCTCTAGTTGTACGATATGGGAATCAAATGAAAGGTGTTACTGAGCGTTTTAAGAGGGAGTGGGCATTAGGTCTATAGGTGGACGCCTTTTCGAAATGTCGCCATTAGGGTGGGCCAGGGGGGACTCTAGAATGTGTTTGTACGATATGGGTATCAAACGAAAGGTGTTACTGAGCATTTTAAGAGGGAGTGGGCATTAGGTCCATAGGTGGACGCCTTTTCGAGATATCGCCATTAGGGTGGGCCAGGGGTGACTCTGGAATGTGTTTGTACGATATGGGTATCAAATGAAAGGTGGTAATGAGTATTTTAAAAGGGAGCAATCCTTAGTTCTATAGGTGGACGCCTTTTCGAGATATCGCCATAAAGGTGGACCAAGGGTGACTCTAGAATGTTTTTACGATATGGGTATCAAACGAAAGGTGTTACTGAGCATTTTAAGAGAAAGTGGGCATTAGGTCTATAGGTGGGCGCCTTTTCGAGATATCGCCATTAGGGTGGGCCAGGGTGACTATAGAATGTGTTTGTACGATATGGATATCAAATTAAAGGTATTGATGAGGGTTTTAAAAGCGAGTGGCCCTTAGATGTATATGTGAAGGCGTTCTCGCGATATCGACCAAATGTGGATCAGGTGATCCAGAAAATCATCTGTCGGGTACTGCTAATTTATTTATATATTCCATAACACTAACAGTATTCCTGCCAAGATTCCAAGGGCTGTTGATTTCGCCTTGTAGAACTTTTTCATTTTCTTCTACTTAATATGGTAGGTGTCACACCCATTTTACAAAGTTTTTTCCAAAGTTATATTTTGCGTTAATAAACCAATCCAGTTACCATGTTTCATCCCTTTTTTCGTATTTGGTATAGAATTATGGCATTTTTTAAATTTTTCGTAATTTTCGATATCGATAAAGTGGGCGTGGTTATGGTCGGATTTCGGCCATTTTTTATACCAAGATAAAGTGAGTTAAGATAAGTACGTGGGCTAAGTTTAGTAAAGATATATCGGTTTTTGCTCAAGTTATTGTGTTAACGGCCGAGCGGAAGGAGAGACGGTGGACTGTGTATAAAAACTGGGCGTGGCTTCCACCGATTTCGCCCATTTTCACAGAGAACAGTTAACGTCATAGAGTCTATGCTCCTACCAAATTTCAAAAGGATTGGTTAATTTTTGTTCGACTTATGGCATTAAAATTATTCTAGACACACTAAATGAAAATGGGCGGAGCCACGCCCATTTTGAAATTTTCTTTTATTTTTGTATTTTGTTGCATCATATCATTACTGGAGTTGAATTTTGACTTAATTTACTTATATACAGTAAAGATATTAAATTTTTTGTTAAAATTTGAATTAAAAAAAATTTTTTTTTAAAAAGTGGGCGTGTTCTTCATCCAATTTTGCTAATTTTTATTTAGAACATATATAGTAATAGTAGTAACGTTCCTGCCAAATTTCATCATGATATCTTCAACGACTGCCAAATTACAGCTTGCAAAACTTTTAAATTACCTTCTTGTAAAAGTGGGCGGTGCCACGCCCATTGTCCAAAATCTTACTAGTTTTCTATTCTGCGTCATAACGTCAACCCATCTACCAAGTTTCATCGCTTTAACCGCCTTTGGCAATGAATTATCGCATTTTTTCGGTTTTTCGAAATTTTCGATATCGAAAAAGTGGGCGTGGTTATAGTCCGATATCGTTCATTTTAAATAGCGATCTGAGATGAGTGCTCAGGAACCTACATACCAAATTTCATCAAGATACCTCAAAATTTACTCAAGTTATCGTGTTAACGGACGGACGGACGGACGGACATGGCTCAATCAAATTTTTTCTGGATCCTGATTATTTTGATATATGGAAGTCTATATCTATCTCGATTCCTTTATATATGTACAACCAACCGTTATCCAATCAAACTTAATATACTCTGTGAGCTCTGCTCAACTGAGTATAACAAGTAAAGGTGTCTAAGTTCGGGTGTAACCGAATATTATATACTCATCGTGAGCTTCAATTGTACATTTCATTTCAGATAAATTACTTTTCTACATAACACGTGGCACCGCCCGTTTAAAAAAAAATGTCTCCCCATTTCCTCTTACAATAAAACTTGATAAGTGAAATATCATTGATTCAAAACTATTTTTTGCTAAGTTATAGGTTATAATTCTAGTCTATGACCCTTTTAAACTTGTTTTATATCTAAGTTGCCGTGGTCTTTAACCGAACTTGTCCATTTTTCCTACAAATATTTCCTGCTATAGGGAACATTTTTTGTACCCAATTTTATTACGATCCGTTAATTTTTCTTCGATTTATGGCTCCCGAAACATAGAAAATTGCTCAGTCATAAAAGGGGCGGTGCCCATTTGTTTAAATTTGAAGTTTTTCCTATTTATTGTTATAAATCCACTTGGGAAATGAAATACCATTGCTATAAAGCACTTTCTTGCAAAGATATAGCTTATTTTATTCGTCCACGACCCTTTTAACAATCTTTTATATAAAAGTGCAAGTGGTCCCTAACCGATTTCGTTAATTTTTCTTCAAAGCATTCCTTATAGTAAAGGTAACCTCTCTGCCGAATTTTGTTACGATTGGTTTAACGATTTTTGATTTATGATTAATAATATTTGTAAAATTGATTTTATCACAAGTGGGCAGTGCCACGCCCATTTTAAAAAAAATTTTCCCAATTTTTATCAAGAGTCAATATCATTCCGGTCTCGTGGACGAAAACAAGGGTGGTTTTCATCCCTAAGGGCGGCAGAAGGGGGCATGAAGTAGCCAAAGACTTTCGGCCAATAAGTCTCACGTCCTTTGTTCTGAAAACGTTCGAAAGGCTACTACATATACATATACGGGAGCTTCTAGGCGAGGCTCCACTTTCCACGGCACAGCACGCGTACCTGAAAGGGAAATCCACAGAAACCGCGCTACATGAGGTAGTTCGAACGGTGGAAAAGTCCCTTCATCACAAGCAGTTCACTCTGGCTGCGTATGTTGATGTGGAAGGCGCGTTTAACAATGTATGAGCTGAAGCGATTGAGGCTGCCCTCGGTAGGGCAGGGGCTGAAGAACCACTACGGCTTTGGATTTCAACCCTGCTTCGCAACCGCGAAATAACTGCAGAGCTAGGCGGAGCTAGTGTTGACAAGCAGGTATGCAGAGGCACACCACAGGGTGGGGTGCTTTCACCTCTGCGTTGGTTGATCACCATAAATGAAATCCTAGGAGAACTTAACGCAGGGGGGTTAAGATCGTGGCGTATGCCGACGACGTGGCGATCTTGATCTCTGGTCCTTTCCCCTCCGTAATGAGCGAAATTATGGAAAGGGCCTTGGCTAAACCCAGCAGGTGGGCACAGGGATGTGGCCTTAGGTTAAATCCCGACAAGACGGACCTGCTTCTCTTCACGAGGAAGTACAAGCCACATGCCTTCAGACTACCATTCTTAAACGGCCAGCAATTAACCCTGTCATCGAGTACCAAGTATCTGGGACTAACAATTGACTGCAAGTTGAATTGGAAAGTATGCATCGAAGAGCGGGTACGGAAGGCCTGCATCGCCTTCTATGCCCGCAAATCAATGTTTGGTAAGAAATGGGGACTCAAGCCAAGCACTGTACTTTGGATGTACGAGGTGGTGGTGCGGCCGGTGCTTACCTATGGTTCCATAGTCTGGTAGGAAGCTCTAAGTAAGAGCTACAATCTCACCAGCCTGCAAAATGTCCAGCACACTGCGTGTGTCGGTGCCATAGGGGCCAGACGCACTTGCCCCACAGCTGCTTTAGATCCCATTTTGCACCTGCTTCCGATTAACTTGCATATACTTTGTAATCGTCACAAACCGCACTGAGACTCGGGGAGTCTGGTTGTTGGGAGGATACTCAGCAAGGGCATAGTAGTATCCTAAATAAACTTCCGGATGGTACATGTTGTACCTAAACAGATTACTACCCTCGCAAACTGAAGTTTGAGTACGGTTGTAATACTGCCATTCCAAGCAGGAACGAGTGGAAGAGAAACCCGGGCATAAGGGACGACATCAAAATCTACACTGATGGCTCCAAGATGGAATCAGGAATGGGGCCGGAGTATTCTCTGAGTCCCTAGATTTGTCTGCATCATTCAGACTCCCATCGCACTGCAGCGTGTTTCAAGCAGAAATCCTCGCGATTTGGCAAGCCTGCAAATCACTGGAGGGCTTGAATGTAGCTGGTAAAGTTTCCATCCTGTCGGATAGCCAAGCAGCGATAAAATCGCTTTCCTCGCCACACATTAACTCAAAATTAGTGTGGGCTTGTAAGCGACTCATATCCCAGTTATCCACCAATCTATAACTACGCGTTATCTGGGTCCAGGGTCATAGGGGGTTGAGGGTAACGAGAAGGCCGACGAGCTAGCACGCAGGGGCTCATCGGAGATGAACGAGGAAATAACCAGTGTCGAAATAGGCATACCCTTAGCAGTAGCCAAGGGGAATATCCAAAGCTTCTACTTGAAGAAAGCACAAACAAAGTGGAATAACATCACCACCTGTGCAATATCAAAATCCATTTGGCCAAACTATGATGTTAAGAGGACGAGAAGTCTTCTGAACAAATCAAGGGCTAACACACGCAAACTGATAGCAGTCTGCACCGGTCATTGGGCAGTAGGTACGCATGCGGAAAAGATGGGCATTCCGTATAACGAATACTGCAGAAGCTGCAAAGATCCAAATGCCAGGGAGACAGTAGAACACTTTATGTGTAAATGCCCGGCTCTAGCTAGAGCCCGGCTCAGGTTCCTTTCTAGAAGAACTCAGAGGGTTATCTGTGATAGCAATCCCGAATATTCTTAATTTTATCAACTACTCTGGCTGGTTGTAATACATTGACCATAACATTCCGTAGGTTTTTATACGAGTTACGTGGCATCAAAACGGCTTTAAATAGCTACTTGGGTGACCAGGGTCGCAGCCATTTCACCTACATACCTACCTACGTCAATATCAGTGCACATGTCAAATTTCAACATTCTAGGTGTATTATTTACTAAATAATCAGGGTTTTTGTGTTTTCCAAAATGTTATATATATAAAAAGTGGGCGTGGTTATCATCAGATTTCGCTCATTTTCAATACCAATTTATTCTGGGTCCTGATAAGCTCGTGTACCAAATTTGGTGAAGATATCTCAATATTTACTCAAGTTATCGCGTTAACGTACAGACGGACGGACGGACATGGCTCAATAAAATTTTTTTTCGGTACTGATGATTTTGATATATGGAAGTCTATATCTATCTCGGTTGCGGACCTGTAGAGTTTCCAAGAGCATGTGGCCATTATATAACGAAAAACGATCCATAGCTGTCCTTAAGATGAAATGAAGGGATATATTCAGAGTAGTTGCAGTGCTCACGGGGCATTGGAAAATTGGGAACTGGAACACACAATACCTCCTGTCGCAGCTGCAAGCGTCCGGAGGCGGAGGAAACGGTTGAGCATCTGCTGTGCGAATGCCCAGCACACTGTCGAAGCAGAATACAGTTTCTTGGAAAGCCCTTTATCGAAAGCCTCCCAGAACTCAAGGATGTTACGCCGGGAGATCTTCTCAAATTTATAAACTCCACGGAATGGATATAGGGGGACGGGTTTCCCTGAGGCGCTTGAAAATGTGTATTAGTCTTCTTCCAACACCCTTTCATTGGGTAAATCACGAGTTTGTGGTATCAAAACGGCGCATGAGCGCTTATTGGAGTCAATTGGGATTCGCCACTCCAACCAACCAACCATATCTATCTCGATTCCTTTATACCTGTACAACCAACCGTTATCCAATCAAAGTTATAATACCCTGTGTTCAACTACAGCTGGGTATAAAAATAAATAAATGTAAGGCGCTATAACCTCCGAAGAGATTTTAGGCCGAGCTTCTCTTCCAATTTGCGTCGTGCTCCTTTTAATTTTTCCTACAAATTGGCGGGACGCGACCTACTGTGTTTCTAAAAATTTGATGTTGCTTTGCCCTGTGCGTTAACCCAGAATCTTCGGTGTGGCAGGCGGCCGTCAGTTTTCAGTCTACAGCAACTAGTATCTTATAATATGGCCATATGTAAGCCCTATTTTTTGGTCCATAAGCCTTATAATAATGCTGTTATATTCTAGATAATAGCTTATAATAATAACTTATGTTCGCTTTATTATATGGGCTATAAGTCTTATATATAACGTTATCTTTCAGATAACCTTATGCCTGATGAAATAAGTACAGAAAAATTAAAAATATTTTAAGGAATACGCCATACAACTAATAATCCTAATAGAATAAAAGCCTTATGCCATAAGCTTTTTCCCATATGATATAAGCTTTATATAAGGTTCAAGTTTTTTTTGCTGGTTACATAGATGTCTATGTACATACGATTGCGTACGCCAGATATCGTCACAGTTTGACGTTTTATTGCCCATCATACATTCGCTAGACTTTTGAAATTTATTTTTTAATGGAAATACATTAAAATTATTTTGCTTTTTATGCATAGAAAAATATTTAACTTATAAACAAAAACAACCTAAAAATCCTTAACGCGCAGAAAATTTTAATTTGTATTGAAAAATTTCAAATTTCTTTATTTTCGATAAAAATATATGCATGCACGCGTTGCGGTAATTGTAATTCAAAATGCATAGAATTTACGTTTTGTTTGAGTTTGTATAAAAAAATAAAAAAAAATTTTATTAAATCCTTACCATAGCTTTACCTTGGATTAGCCACAGCCATGCCTAGAACGTGACATATTAGCTTAATAGCATCTAAGCAGCAATAAAGTTAAGAAAGTTAAGTTGGCCTTAAGGCTAAAAGTGGGAACAGGTGATTATTTTTATGAACAAATCTTGGTATACGAATACATATACATATATGTATGTAGATTAGGGTGATCCATATGCGGATGCACACTATTTTTCTTTGATTTTTTGGCAGAGCGCCATCTCAGTTGGTCCTCTATCCTGAGAAACTATTTCAGTATTTTTTTTAAGTTTTTTTGGGAATATTTAGAGACCGCTACCGAGAATTGAATTTTGTATGGCGAGAGGTCCTTTTACGGTACTATTTACTTTTTTACTGTTTCTAGTAACTTTCAAAATTTTTTTGTCCCAAAATTACTTTGATAATATTTAAGTTATAAGCAGACCTTTTGGAAAACCTACATTAAAATTTTTAATTCCGTTTTTTCCATTTTTTATCATTATATTAAAATGATTTTTCTAAAAGTTTGACCTTCGGTAGAGACCTCTAAAACCCTAAAAAAATATATACGCCATCTGTATTTTTGAGTAAATATTTTTTTGAAAGTCGAAAATTAAGGACCACCCTAATGTAATACATACTAGAAACCTCACAAATCTATAGCTCCACTTGTTACCTTCGATCGGGGACACAACTTTTATAGTAAAAGTATCAACGTATTGTTTTTTAACCGGTTACTTATTTATAACCGGCTATTTATCGCCGGCTTGGCGACTAAATAAAAAAAAAACCGTAACGGATATTTGTCAAAAAAGATCCGAAAAGGCACGAAAAGGTTCGTAAAGGTTCGGTGTTAGCAAAAGGCCAAATACATAAAATTGGATCTCTATCATAAACAGCGGTGGACACCACTACATTTACACTGTTACCAAATTGAGAATGTGTCGAGCAGTGTTGCCAGGTTAGCCTTTTCGAGGCTAGATTTAGCCTTTTTGTTGCCTTTAGCCTCGAAATTTTGGGTTTAGCTTCGTGACTTTTTTCTAGCCTTTTTTACTCCGAATGTATTTTTAAAAATTTCTAAAATAAAATAATTTCAATAGTTCCTGTGAACACCTAATACCTAATAATATGAGTTCTCTATAAAAGATTAATTCTTTTTCTGCTGAAAATTCGTTGAAAATTTCAAAGCCAGATGTATTTTTTTACTTTGAAAAAGAGAAGTATAGTTATTCTTCAAGTCAAATAGCATTAATAGAGCGTCAGTGGCGAAAACTTATAACTATACAATGGAAAAATGTACACTACACTATGGAATTTTGGTCGGAAATCCGAAAACATAAAAATGCGTTAAACGAACCTCCTTTTTTAGAACTTGTCGAATTAATATTTAGTTTTTTAGTATTACCACTCAGTAACGCGGAAGTTGAATAAATTTTTAGTGGCATGAAAAGTCTGAAAACTAAATTAAGGAACAAACTAAAAATTAAAATGCGTAATGCGCTGCTTAATATTAGATGGTCTTTGAAACGCTTATCTAAATGTTGTAATGACTTTGAAATTACCGATGATCTCATATCTATGGTAAATAGCCAAACTTTATACCCAGACTTAAGCTCTTCTGATTCTTCAGACGGGGAATATTTTATATAAATAATTAGTTTGTAATATATTTTTTATGTATATACACATATGCAATCATTTAAAGTAATTCCATGTGGTAGTCAAGGAAAATGTGCCTGATATGTTTTGAAACAGGAAGTTATGCTTAAGTTATGTTTATAAGTTTTTATTTACAAATGTGTAAACTAAAATATAAAAAAAAAATTAATGAATTAACCAAAAAATTTCTGGCCTTTTTTTAGCTTCCTTTTTTACTAAATTTAGCCTTTTCTAACCTTTTTTTTTGCCAATCTAGCTTCTTTTTTTTGCATCACCTGGCAACACTGGTAGCGAGCACGAAAGCAAAATCAATTATTTATTTAGTTTGATTTCAATCATTGTTTACTATATAGTTTGGCAGCTTCATTCGAAGTTATGTTGCGAATAGAGTGGAAGGCACTCGCAGGCCGTGAAAATAGGCACTCGAATGGAGTGGAATGAAGAACAGTACGAAGACCAGAGTTGCATTGGAACAATCGTTGCATCAATATTAAAGATAAATTTAGAAAAAATAATAAAATACTTAAGTATAAGCAAACATTTTCTTTCAATTACTGCAATTAAGGTGTCCTAGATGCTATATATTCCAAAATTATAACATTTTATGTCTGTTTAAAAATTTAACTTAAATTTCCCTAAGATTTCCGTAATATGGCCATTAGTGATGTTTGTGTGTGTGTGCAAATTTTGAGCGATCAGCTGTTAGTTGCGCTACTTGGTAAAGTTTACAGTGATTTCAATGCTTGAACGGTGAACAAGTGTCACACGCACTCTTTGGTACTCTGTTTTAAGCGGCCGTGCGACACTTCCTCACAGTACGACCATCGAAATCATTGTAAACTTTTCCAAGTAGCGCAACTAACAGCTGATCGCTCAAAATTTGCACACACACACAAACATCACTAATGGCCATATTACGGAAATCTTAGGGTAATTGAAGTTAAATTTTTAAACAGACATAAAATGTTATAATTTTGGAATATATAGCATCTAGGACACCTTAATTGCAGTAGTTGAAAGAAAATGTTTGCTTATACTCAAGTATTTAATTATTTTTTTCTAAATTTATCTTTAATATTGATGCAATGATTGATCTAATGCAACTCTGGTCTTCCTACTGTTCTTCATTCCACTCTATTCGAGTGCCTATTTTCACGGCCTGCGAGTGCCTACCACTCTATTCGCAACATAACCTCGAATTAAGCTGCCAAACTATATAGTAAACAATGATCGAAATCAAACTAAAAGAGCTGTCGTTGATTTTCACGAAATAGTCATTGTGCCATGACGGAACGATACAAGGTGGAAGCATGGTGACATACCTACAAACATAAATAAGAATTCAATGTATTTTGTTTTTGTAAATTCGATGGACAAATGTCAAAATCGTACTGCGCCGAAAGTTGATGTATCAAATCAAATAAAAAAAGGGTATGATCAGCTGTCCCATGCTGCCACCTTGTATCGTTCCGCCATGCATTGTGCTATCGCCCGTCGTATACATATATGGTCGCTTACAAAACCGCACTGCGTTTATTTGGCGCACGCAAACAACCGGCGTTTTTTGCCCTAACCCAAATAAGCATGCGTTGCGACAATGTAAAGCAGAGCCGGCCACACAAATACTAAAACAATTGCATAAGTGTGTGTAGAAATTGAGTGACAACTCCCCACAGTGTGTTAAAAGAAAATGTGGACTGTGAAGTTTGAAATTAAAAAGGACTTTGGTTATTTGATTTCAAGCTAATCCTGACTATATTTACTTATGTATATTCGCGGAGGTCGAGCTAGTCAGATACAACTTTTTTATAAAAGGAGGTATGGTGTTTATTCAATGCAAAATTTACTTAACAAAATTCAATTTTTTATTAAGAAAGAACTATAAAACAAAGTAAATGTAAAGATAGAAATATATATTTTCAAAACATAAAGTTATTCAATAAAAAAAATTTATGAAAATTAATAAAACTAAGTAGAACGTATAAAAATATATTTATATTAAATTGCCAATATTTATTAATAATTAATTAATTATTAATAATTAATATTTAAATTGTCAATATTAATATGTATGTTCAAAGGAACTTAATAATACTAACTAAAACGTATTAAAAGTCACTTTAACATTGCAGGATATTGTTTTTATTATGTGCCCAAAAAGTATCATGGACTTTTCCTTTTGCATTCACTGTTGATTTTAGTGAGTGACAAGCGAAAGCAAACGATCGTGATCACACATCGTTAGTGTCGGTGTGAAAATACGAACTCAAATTGCACAATGTGCAACTTTTGGCCGGCTTTGATGTAAAACATGTGTGCAAACGTCAAATCTAAATGTCACGCAGAACAAAAATTGGAAATCGAGTTAGGTTTTCACGCAGCAAATTCAATTTGAGTTGCTCTCATACAAGTTGTATGTGCATGAGACATTTTTGACAGAAAATGACTTGCGTGCGTATATATTAGGTTGGCTTGTTAGCAGGTGCTAAGCTCACGCCCACCCGGATCATAAAGTTAAAGTTAAGGTTAAAGTGAGTGTTAAAGTTAAAGCGTAAGTTAAAGTTAAAAATAAAGTTAAAGTGAAAGTTAAAGTTAAGGTTAAAGTTAAAGTTGAAGTTAAAGTTAAAGTTAAAGTTAAAGTTTTTTTTTTTTTTTTTTTTGTGTTTCGTGGAAGGAGGAAATGCTTTATGCACTGACCGGGATATTTAAGCCTCACTGCGAGACTCTCCGAGTGTAGGACTCCCTTCTTCCATGAAGGCCTACCCACTAAAACCTAACCTCCCACGGCCCGCGCAAATCCCCGTACCTGGGACCGCGTTTAGCATTACTTCGGGTGCGGGTGCGCGCTACGTGAGCTCTATGGCTACTCTCACGCTAATGGGCTAGGCATCCGTCTTCTCGTTTACTGGTAAGTATATGTCTCACATATGTGCTGACCGTATCCCATTTGTCTCTTCGACAGGTCATGTTATTAATGACACTGCCCGGGGATAGGTCGCCAAGTACCTCTTCTACCCTCCTTCGCTGATGGGAGAAGTGCCTGCATTCGAAGAAGGTGTGGCGTACATCGTCTATTTCCCCACAGTACAGGCAGCTCGGGCTATCAACTTTACCCATTCTGTGTAGGTATTTGCGGAAGTAACCATGTCCCGTTAGAAACTGGGTCAGGTAAAAGTCTACCTCTCCGTGCGGTCGCTTCAACCATGGATTCAGTTCAGGGATTAGTTCCCTAGTCCACTTTCCTACGATGCTGTTGCTCCACTGATCTTGCCAACATCGGATCGATTCTTCACGCGCCTGCATGGCAACAGCAGCCCTACTTGCTTGCGATCCGTTGTCATATATTGTTTTTCTTTCCTCAACGAGAAGATATATCGGTATGGTTCCCGCAACGACCAGGACAGCTTCAGCTGATACCGTGCGGTAAGCCGAAGATATTCGCAGCGCCCCTCTGCGTTGGACCGAGGTGAGGGCGACTCGGTTCTTCCGGTATTTCATTGCGTCCGCCCAGATTTCTGCACCATATAAGAGTATAGAATCCGAGGCTGATGCAAGCAACTTCCTTGTGCATGGCTTTGGGCCACCTGTGTTTGCCATTAATCTACTCAACTGCGCTATTATGCGCGCAGCTCTTTCGCAGGCCCCTCGTATGTGATCCGAGAAGTTGAGTTTGCTGTCTAACCTCACTCCCAGATATTTCGTTGAAGCGAGTGTTTCTATTGGCTGGTCCCCAACCATCATGTTCCTGGTAGTGGGAATACGTCTCTTTGTGAGGATGACGATCTCCGTTTTGGCTGTTGCTAACTGGAGACCGTGCTCAGCCATCCACCTATTTACATTACGCATGACCTGGTTTAATTTTAGCTGTGCCAGCTCGCAGCTTGGTGCTGTTATCACAGCTGCCACGTCGTCTGCAAATGCAACGAGGAAGGTGCTTTCTGGCATGTCTAATCGAAGAAGACTGTCGTAAGTTATATTCCAGAGATCGGGACCTAGTACCGAACCCTGGGCTGCTCCACCTGTTATTTTTACCTTTTTTTGACCGTGAGTACTTTCATATATTAAGTACCTCTCTCTTAGGTAGTCCCTTAAAATTTCTAACAAATATTGCGGTACTTTGAAAGTGCTTTCTAGTGCCTCAAGCATGTCCTCCCACCTAGCTGAGTTAAAAGCGTTTTTGACGTCCAGCGTGACCAGCAACACTATAGGTCTTGCTCTGTGGCACGCTGTCTCGGCTTTCTTGACTGCGTCTACAACTTCTGCTATGGCATCGATTGTGGAGTGCCCCCTCCGAAAACCATGCTGTCTGGGCGACAGTCCTCCGGCGTCCTGTAACGCTCTGGTGAGGCGTTGCTTAAGGAGACTCTCCATCAATTTCCCTGCTGTGTCCAACATACATAGGGGACGGTAGGATGATGGAGAGTTGGGATCTCCTTTCCCTTTTGGAATGAGAACTAGTCGTGCTGTCTTCCATATGGTGGGGAAAATTCTTTCTTCGAGACATTTGTTGTACATGTGCAACATAAGTTCTTGGCAGTCGTTTGCAGCTAGTCTAATTGCCTCCGCGGGTATTCCGTCGGGCCCAGATGCTTTCCTAGGTTTCATAGTTCGCACGGCAGTTTTAAGCTCTTCTTCTTGGAATGGTTGCACGTTGCGATCTTCATGGGTAACGTACCCGCCCTCCCTAGGCAGTTGGGTGGGAAACAGGCCATCCACAATGTTAAAGTTAAAGTTAAAGTGAATGTTAAAGTTAAAGCGAAAGTTAAAGTTAAAAATAAAGTTAAAGTGAAAGTTAAAGTTAAAATTAAGTTAAAGTTAAATTTAAAGTTAAAGTTAAAGTGAAAGTTAAAGTTAAAGTTAAAGTTAAAGTTAAAGATAAAGATAAAGTTAAAGTTAAAGTTAAAGTTAAAGTTAAAGTTAAAGTTTAAGTTAAAGTGAATGTTAAAGTTAAAGCGAAAGTTAAAGTTAAAGTTAACAAGTAAGGAAGGCTAAGTTCGGGTGTAACCGAACATTACATACTCAGTTGAGAGCTATGGAGACAAAATAAGGAAAATCACCATGTAGGAAAATGAACCTAGGGTAACCCTGGAATGTGGTTGTATGACATGTGTATCAAATGGAAGGTATTAAAGAGTATTTTAAGAGAGAGTAGGCCATAGTTCTATGGATGGACGCCATTTAGGGATATCGCCATAAAGGTGGACCAGGGCTGACTCTAGAATGTGTTTGTACGATATGGATATCAAATGAAAGGTGATAATGAGTATTTTAAAAGGTAATGGGCTTTAGTTCTATAGGTGAACGCCTTTTCGAGAAATCCCCATAAAGGTGGACCAGGGGTGACTCTAGAATATGTTTGTACGATATGGGTATCAAATGAAAGCTGTTAATGAGTATTTTGAAAAGGAGTGATCCTTAGTTCCCTAGGTGGACGCCGTTTCGAGATATCGCCATAAAGGTGGACCAGGGGTGTCTCTAGTTGTACGATATGGGAATCAAATGAAAGGTGTTACTGAGCGTTTTAAGAGGGAGTGGGCATTAGGTCTATAGGTGGACGCCTTTTCGAAATGTCGCCATTAGGGTGGGCCAGGGGGGACTCTAGAATGTGTTTGTACGATATGGGTATCAAACGAAAGGTGTTACTGAGCATTTTAAGAGGGAGTGGGCATTAGGTCCATAGGTGGACGCCTTTTCGAGATATCGCCATTAGGGTGGGCCAGGGGTGACTCTGGAATGTGTTTGTACGATATGGGTATCAAATGAAAGGTGGTAATGAGTATTTTAAAAGGGAGCAATCCTTAGTTCTATAGGTGGACGCCTTTTCGAGATATCGCCATAAAGGTGGACCAAGGGTGACTCTAGAATGTTTTTACGATATGGGTATCAAACGAAAGGTGTTACTGAGCATTTTAAGAGGGAGTGGGCACTAGGTCTATAGGTGGACGCCTTTTCGAGATATCGCCATTAGGGTGGGCCAGGGGTGACTCTAGAATGTTTGTACGATATGGGTATCAAACGAAAGGTGTTACTGAGCATTTTAAGAGAAAGTGGGCATTAGGTCTATAGGTGGGCGCCTTTTCGAGATATCGCCATTAGGGTGGGCCAGGGTGACTCTAGAATGTGTTTGTAAGATATGGGTATCAAATGAAAGGTGGTAATGAATATTTTAAAAGGGAGTAATCCTCAGTTCTATAGGTGGACGCCTTTTCGAGATATCGCCATAAAGGTTGACCAAGGGTGACTCTAGAATGTTTGTACGATATGGGTATCAAACGAAAGGTGTTACTGAGCATTTTATGAGGGAGTGGGCATTAGGTCTATAGGTGGACGCCTTTTCGAGATATCGCCATTAGGGTGGGCCAGGGGTGACTCTAGAATGTTTTTACGATATGGGTATCAAACAAAAGGTGTTACTGAGCATTTTAAGAGGGAGTGGGCATTAGGTCTATAGGTGCACGCCTTTTCGAGATATCGCCATTAGGGTGGACCAGGGTTGACTCTAGAATGTGTTTGTACGATATGGATATCAAATTAAAGGTATTGATGAGGGTTTTAAAAGCGAGTGGCCCTTAGATGTATATGTGAAGGCGTTCTCGCGATATCGACCAAATGTGGATCAGGTGATCCAGAAAATCATCTGTCGGGTACTGCTAATTTATTTATATATTCCATAACACTAACAGTATTCCTGCCAAGATTCCAAGGGCTGTTGATTTCGCCTTGTAGAACTTTTTCATTTTCTTCTACTTAATATGGTAGGTGTCACACCCATTTTACAAAGTTTTTTCCAAAGTTATATTTTGCGTTAATAAACCAATCCAGTTACCATGTTTCATCCCTTTTTTCGTATTTGGTATAGAATTATGGCATTTTTTAAATTTTTCGTAATTTTCGATATCGATAAAGTGGGCGTGGTTATGGTCGGATTTCGGCCATTTTTTATACCAAGATAAAGTGAGTTCAGATAAGTACGTGGGCTAAGTTTAGTAAAGATATATCGGTTTTTGCTCAAGTTATTGTGTTAACGGCCGAGCGGAAGGACAGACGGTGGACTGTGTATAAAAACTGGGCGTGGCTTCCACCGATTTCGCCCATTTTCACAGAGAACAGTTAACGTCATAGAGTCTATGCTCCTACCAAATTTCAAAAGGATTGGTTAATTTTTGTTCGACTTATGGCATTAAAAGTATTCTAGACACACTAAATGAAAATGGGCGGAGCCACGCCCATTTTGCAATTTTCTTTTATTTTTGTATTTTGTTGCATCATATCATTACTGGAGTTGAATTTTGACTTAATTTACTTATATACAGTAAAGATATTAAATTTTTTGTTAAAATTTGAATTTAAAAAATTTTGTTTTTAAAAAGTGGGCGTGTTCTTCATCCAATTTTGCTAATTTTTATTTAGAACATATATAGTAATAGTAGTAACGTTCCTGCCAAATTTCATCATGATATCTTCAACGACTGCCAAATTACAGCTTGCAAAACTTTTAAATTACCTTCTTGTAAAAGTGGGCGGTGCCACGCCCATTGTCCAAAATGTTACGAATTTTCTATTCTGCGTCATAACGTCAACCCATCTACCAAGTTTCATCGCTTTAACCGCCTTTGGCAATGAATTATCGCATTTTTTCGGTTTTTCGAAATTTTCGATATCGAAAAAGTGGGCGTGGTTATAGTCCGATGTCGTTCATTTTAAATAGCGATCTGAGATGAGTGCTCAGGAACCTACATACCAAATTTCATCAAGATACCTTAAAATTTACTCAAGTTATCGTGTTAACGGACGGACGGACGGACGGACGGACGGACATGGCTCAATCAAATTTTTTCTGGATCCTGATTATTTTGATATATGGAAGTCTATATCTATCTCGATTCCTTTATATATGTACAACCAACCGTTATCCAATCAAACTTAATATACTCTGTGAGCTCTGCTCAACTGAGTATAAAAATAAAGTTAAAGTTAAAATGAAAGTTAAAGTCAAAGTTAAAGTTAAAGTCAAAGTCAAAGTTAAAGTTAAAGTTAAGGTTAAAGCTAAAGTTAAAGTTAAAGATAAAGTGTTTTTTTTTTTTTTTTGTGTTTCGTGGAAGGAGGAAATGCTTTATGCACTGACCGGGATATTTAAGCCTAACTGCGAGACTCTCCGAGTGTAAGACTCCCTTCTTCCATGAAGGCCTACCCACTAAAACCTAACCTCCCACGGCCCGCGCAAATCCCCGTACCTGGGACCGCGTTTAGCATTACTTCGGGTACGGGTGCGCGCTACGTGAGCTCTATGGCTACTCTCACGCTAATGGGCCAGGCATCCGTCTTCTCGTTTACTGGTAAGTATATGCCTCACATATGTGCTGACCGTATCCCATCTGTCTCTTCGACAGGTCATGTTATTAATGACACTGCCCGGGGATAGGTCGCCAAGTACCTCTTCTACCCTCCTTCGCGGATGGCAGAAGTGCCTGCATTCGAAGAAGGTGTGGCGTACATCGTCTATTTTCCCACAGTACAGGCAGCTCGGGCTATCAACCTTACCCATTCTGTGTAGGTATTTGCGGAAGTAACCGTGTCCCGTTAGAAACTGGGTCAGGTAAAAGTCTACCTCTCCGTGCGGTCGCTTCAACCATGGATTCAGTTCAGGGATTAGTTCCCTAGTCCACTTTCCTACGATGCTGTTGCTCCACTGATCTTGCCAGCGTCGGATCGATTCTTCTCGCGCCTGCATGGCAACAGCAGCTCTACTTGCTTGCGATCCGTTGTCATATATTGTTTTTCTTTCCTCAACGAGAAGATATATCGGTATGGTTCCCGCAACGACCAGGACAGCTTCAGCTGATACCGTGCGGTAAGCCGAAGATATTCGCAGCGCCCCTCAGCGTTGGACCGAGGTGTGGGCGACTCGGTTCTTCCGGTATTTCATTGCGTTCGCCCAGATTTCTGCACCATATAAGAGTATAGAATCCGAGGCTGATGCAAGCAACTTCCTTGTGCATGGCTTTGGGCCACCTGTGTTTGCCATTAATCTACTCAACTGCGCTATTATGCGCGCAGCTCTTTCGCAGGCCCCTCGTATGTGATCCGAGAAGTTGAGTTTGCTGTCTAACCTCACTCCCAGATATTTCGTTGAAGCGAGTGTTTCTATTGGCTGGTCCCCAACCATCATGTTCCTGGTAGTGGGAATACGTCTCTTTGTGAGGATGACGATCTCCGTTTTGGCTGTTGCTAACTGGAGACCGTGCTCAGCCATCCACCTATTTACATTACGCATGACCTGGTTTAATTTTAGCTGTGCCAGCTCGCAGCTTGGTGCTGTTATCCCAGCTGCCACGTCGTCTGCAAAGGCAACGAGGAAGGTGCTTTCTGGCATGTCTAATCGAAGAAGACTGTCGTAAGTTATATTCCAGAGATCGGGACCTAGTACCGAACCCTGGGCTGCTCCACCTGTTATTTTTACCTTTTTTTGACCGTGAGTACTTTCATATATTAGATACCTCTCTCTTAGGTAGTCCCTTAAAATTTCTAACAAATATTGCGGTACTTTGAAAGTGCTTTCTAGTGCCTCAAGCATGTCCTCCCACCTAGCTGAGTTAAAAGCGTTTTTGACGTCCAGCGTGACCAGCAATACTATAGGTCTTGCTCTGTGGCACGCTGTCTCGGCTTTCTTGACTGCGTCTATAACTTCTGCTATGGCATCGATTGTGGAGTGCCCCCTCCGGAAACCATGCTGTCTGGGCGACAGTCCTCCGGCGTCCTGTAACGCTCTGGTGGGGCGTTGCTTCAGGAGACACTCCATCAATTTCCCTGCTGTGTCCAACATACATAGGGGACGGTAGGATGATGGAGAGTTGGGATCTCCTTTCCCTTTTGGAATGAGAACCAGTCGTGCTGTCTTCCATATGGTGGGGAAAGTTCTTTCTTCGAGACATTTGTTGTACATGTGCAACATAAGTTCTGGGCAGTTATTTGCAGCTAGTATAATTGCCTCCGCGGGTTTTCCGTCGGGCCCAGATGCTTTCCTAGGTTTCATAGTTCGCACGGCAGTTTTAAGCTCTTCTTCTTGGAATGGTTCCACGTTGCGATCTTCAGGCCATCCGCAATGTTCCTTATTTGGTTCTCGTCCATCAGCTGGTTTGGCGGACGGAACTTCTTCATTACTATCTTATATCCCTGCCCCCAGGGGTCTCGATCCACCTCCTCGCAAAGCGCTTTCCAGCACTTAAGCTTGCTTTGCTTAATGGCAGCACTAAGAGCTTTCTTCGCTCCTTTGTACGCTTCCGACTTTTCTAGAGCCTCAGGCCTGCCGCGCGCGCGAGTTGCTAGCCTTCGCATCCTGTGGCATATTTTCCGCAGCTCCGCGATTTCGCTATTCCACCAGTATACCTGCTTTTTACCCCTCCACCCTCCCCTCCGTGGCATAGAGAGGTTGCAAGCGTGGCGAAGACAGCTCATTGTCTTTTCAACCGTCTCTTCCGTCGGACTGGAGTTGTTATCCGTCGGGCATCCCCCAGTACTGATGCGGAGAACGTGGCAGAGTCGACCTTGGATGCGTCCCATGCTTTTGTTCTACGTGGCCCGTTCGGAATCTGCCTCTGACCGGGATCGTTTAGGTGGAAAGTGATGTAGTTGTGATCGCTGCCAGTCAGATCCTCTATGACTCTCCATCCAGCAGCGGTCAGCAGCAGGCTTTCTGACACTAGTGTTACATCGGGGATCGAGTATCCAAAGCCTGGTCGTCGGTATGTAGGGGTCGTATCAGTGTTAAGCACGTTCAAACCGAGCCTGGCTGCCATCTCAAGGACTAACCTTCCACGGGTGTTAGTCTGCGGCATTCCCCATTCGACGGCTCTTGCGTTAAAGTCTCCCGCCACAACCAGGTTACTAGTTAAGTCCCTCAGGTCGTCTTCAATAAGTTCAAGCTTGTCCCTGAACGTTTGAATGGGATCATTCGGGGACAAGTAGCAGCTTACTATTGTGGTATTATTCGTAGTTAGGCGGACGTAGCCTTGTCCGACAACACGGTTCACAATATTGGCGTTTGCATCTGTCATCCAGATTGCGGCGGTGCCGGTGTTGTCTATATTCCAATCATTTCGGGCTCTATAGGGTTCGCTGATGATAACGCAGCTAGCTTTATGGTCTAAGACCAACTGTTGTAGTAGCTCATCAGCAAGTCTGCTCCGGTTTAGGTTGCCTTGGATAAAACTAATCACTATTGAATTGAGACTTTGGCCTTTGCAACAGCGAGTGCCGCTCTAAAAATGCTGCATGCTCCAGATCCAGGGACATGATCGAGCTTCTGTGTATTACACAGGTAACATTTTGGAGCTGCGGTACAGGCCGAAGCTTTGTGGCCGCTTTGCCCACACTTCCAGCAGGCGTTACTCCTGTCTGGACCCTTGCATTCAGCCTTCCGGTGTCCGTAGCCGAGACACCTAAAGCAGCGTTGTACTTCTGCTCGCTGTCTGATTCGGCACTGTATCCATCCGATAGGAATTTTACCTTTTTTGAGTAGGGCGTTGCCAATATTCTCGTCCACTTCGACGACCGCCATTTTCTGTTCTCTTTGGTTTGCTGCGAACACAGAGACACGGAGAGGTCTAGTGATTTCTTCTTTTCCGACCTCCCTCCTTTAAAGTTAAAGTTAAAGTTAAAGCCAAAGTTAAAGTTAAAGTTAAGGTTAAAGTTAAACTTAAAGTTACAGTTAAAGTTAAAGTTAAAGTTAAAGTGAATGTTAAAGTTAAAGTTAAAAATAAAATTAAAGTTAAAGTTAAAGTGAATGTTAAAGTTAAAGTGAAAGTTAAAGTTTAAGTTAAAAATAAAGTTAAAGTTAAAGTGAATGTTAAAGTTAAAGTGAAAGTTAAAGTTATAGTTAAAAATAAAGTTAAAGTTAAAGTGAAAGTTAAATATTAACTTCTCATTTATTCAATAAAAGTAAAAAATTTGTTTTCTTATCGGTCACCACGCTTAAAAAGGTTAACTTGAATTAAGATCAAAGACAAAACTTGAATTAATATCAAATAAAACAAAATGTTGCATAAATATTATAATTGCATAAGTTGATAATATGCAATAGCTTTACCGCGGCAGTCCCCGAGTACCACACGTCCTTTTGTTTAAATAAGCTACTATATCGGAATCGAGAATTTTTTAGAACAGGTTACTTTGCGGTTTACGGAACAGGTTACTCTTTTGCAACTGGTAAATTTTTTAGAACCGGTTATTTTTATGGAACCGGTTACTCTTTTGCAACTGGTTACTTTTTTAGAACCGGTTACCTTTATGGAACCGGCCATTATTTTGCAACAGGTTAGTTTTTTGGAACCAGCTACATTCTAGAACTGATTCATTTTTCCGAGAACTTGTACTTGTTAGAACCGGTAACATTTTTAGAGTTTATAGAATGGATTTCGTCGAAGGCTGTGGAAGCATTCGGTATCGGGTTGCTAGAACTAGTCAGGATGATGAGAAGATTAACGGTAGATAACCTAGGGCCGTTTTCTCAGGTAAACTTTAAGGTTTATCCGTCCTGTAAAACATTTTTTGTAAATAAAATTTGTCTTTATAGGAAAGATAAATTTTTAAGTTTACATGAGAAAGCTGCCCTTAGTCAAAAACTTAAGGTAAGAGATGAAATGAGCAGTTCATAATAATTTTGGTGAACAGTGTACAAGCTAGCTGTGAAATCGGAGAATGTCAATCACTGAACACAATGGAATCAGTGAACAGACGAGTGAAGCCAAAACCAACCGTCGTTTGAAGTTAACTTTGAATCCGCTGACGGATACCCAACGGGCTTCTGATGCCAAAATTCAACCGGTGTAATCGGTCAACGGTTTATGGATAACCAAATTACCTGTGGGTCGGTGAGCAATTGGCTGCTGTGTAGAACGACCATGGGGAGCTAGGTGATGGTGAATACTCAGATGATGTGATGAAGTGTTGACTAGTGTATGGCCGACTGCTTAAAGTAAGCGTTGGATAGGTGAGCCGACATTCAAAATAATTCGGGCTCTTAAAGAGCGGTCGCTGCGGACATACCCCTGCTTTGGACATAAGGGATGTACGGGCATTGACTCTCAGTCCGTTGGTATATGTAATCACCAATCGGTGTCTTCTTCTTCTTATGGTAGCAGTCCTCACCCCATCCAATAGGTGCCATCACTCACAAAATGCCATCGCTACCCTCTAATGATCATCCTGGAAAACTAACCATATCAATAGGGCGGAGAGAGATATGGATGTTATAGCCGTTGGTTACAAATTGAAAAGATGGTTGATTTGGGGACGCATTAAATGCAGGGCATACATACATTGCGTATGTCGAGGTGAATTCTGGATAAGTTGTTCGCCGGGTATTTCTTGTCATAAGACTTTGCCGACTCTTCATAGATGCGCTTGTGGCCTGTTTATGGTAATTTAGTTGAAACGCCTGAACTGTTGTGTGCCGAATTTCTTCATAGTGCTTGCGGAGATCACTCCTTTCCTAAGGAGGCCTCTAGAATCAGGTGTATGTTAGTATGCTCCGATTTCTGAGTATATAACAGAAACTTTTAGCATTTCAGCATTGCGGTTTTCCCCTTTCTGGCGCCATGAAAAGGCATACTGTGCCAGTTCTGGTAGCAGTGTTTTTATAGGAAGTCTCTTCCAGTGTGTTTCTGTTAAGCTCTGCGACCATATCGGCGTCGCGTTGCACAACGGGAGTGGCTCTCTATGCAGAGCTTATTAATAAAATTAAGGTTGTTAGTTTTTACTAAGACAAGCTTCAAACAAAAGAAGTTTAATAGTCGAAATATCGATAAATAAAAAAACGACAATATATAACATATACAAATAAAAAGTTTTCTTTGTTTGTTACTTAATATTGTATGGCCTCGAGCTCCACAATTTACAAACATTTTTACAAACAAAAGAAGTTTAATTTTTAAAATGTAAGACATAATATTTTTATTTTAGATTATATAAATTACGACCAAAGTTCAGCATTAAAATTGGTCCAAAAAAAACTAAGAGTCAGCTAGTAAATTAGTCTTAACTAAAATAAGACTATTGAATTTCACTAAAACGGTCTAAAGAAACAAAAGTCAAAGTTTAGCTTTAAATCCGACTAAAAGTAAATCTGTAAATAAATTTTGACTAAAAAAATTTAAGTCAGGTTACAACTTTATTTTTGATTAAGAATTTAAATTCAGAGATTAATTTTAAATTTGACTAAAAGCTAAACGTCATTTATGACTTGAAATTTATGGCCTGAAATGAGTTTTGACCAAGTTAAATTTAGTTCTGAATTTGACTTAAAAATATTAAGTCAGATTTTTGCTATAAAAATGAAAGTGAAGTTAAGCTTCTAAATTTTGCTAATAAAGCAAAAATCGTTTCGTAACTTAATTTTGATAAAAGAAACACAAATCAAAGTTACACTTTTAAATTTGACTAAAAATTTCAATTGATTTGAATTTAACTTATTTTGACTATAACAATAGAAAGTTTAATTTTCAATTTGACTAACAAAATAAAAGTCAGATTGTAACTTGGTTTTAAAAAAAGAAATAACCGTCAGAGTTTAACTTTTGACTAAGTTCGGATTTTAGAAACAAAATTCAAAGATTTAAAAGTCTAAGTTTATCTAAGTTTATAAGTTAATCTTGATTGAAAACTTAAAATCAGGTTTTAATTTAGCTCGGACTAAATGTTTGTTAACTAAAGTAAAATAAATTTAATCTTGTATTTGAAGCATACATGTTAAATTCCAATTAGAATTAGCAATTGATGCAATTGGTTTATATTCTCTAATTCATTAAACAATTAGAAATAGTTCAACTAATTCCTGTTTAAGTGACTTAAACTATGAACATTTTTCGTTCGTTTGTTTCATTAGCCATTGAGTGTGCTTGTAATTCTCAACTGGTTAGTGAAATATTCTAAAGACTTAGTTAAAGTTTTTTATCCCAAAGCGGGGTTTTTCAAAGCAAAACAAGGTGGCTCAACCCGCAGCCAATACCTTGGAGCCCCCAGTGCTCGCCCCCAATGAATAAATACAAGGTGTAACAGGTGCATAGCAACCTCCCTCTCTAAAATAGCACACAGTTCACTTAAATAATATAATAGCAAAAAAACTATTCGCCCGCCGAATCACCAAAGCTTAAACAATTCCCATTAGATAATTGAAATTTTTATTCTAATGGTAAATCTAATTGCAATTAGTTGCCATTAGCAACAAAAAATTGGGTTACCTTTACAATTAGAAATCTAATTGACTTCTGCTAATGCAATTAGATATTCAATTAGCTCGGATTATAATCAATTATTTATATTTATTTACATCATTATTCGTTCACTTCAATAATTCTTTGAAAAAAATTTATTTTTATCAAAATAATTGATTCTAATTCGAGCTAATTGAATATCTAATTGCATTAGCAGAAGTCAATTACATTTCTAATATTAAAGGTAAACCAATTTTTTTTGCTAATTACAACTAATTGCAATTAGATTTTCCATTAGAATAAAAATTTCAATTAGCTAATGGGAATTAGTTGAACTATTTCTAATTATTTAATGAATTAGAGAATTTCGCAAATGAAGGTTAATTAGCAATCATTAGCATTATCTAATCATTACTTAACATCTATGATTTGAAGTAATATTTTCGCCTTTTTTTCGCTATAGAAATAAAAGTCAAAGTCTTAAATTTTGCTAATAAAGTAAAATCGTTTCGTAAATTAATTTTGATTATGGAAGCACAAATCAAAGTATTACCAATTTCACACAGACGAATAATGAAATAATTAGTCAAGATTTCTATATTAAAGCCATTATTGAACTAAACAAAAAAGAAAATGAAAAATTCCTAATTATCTCATTATTGCTTTATTGAATGCCTAATGAAGCCAAAAATATGTACATTTTGCTTGATGGTTCGAAATTTATTGTCAATGTAACAAATGACAATCAAAAATAAATTATTTTATGTGCTATTTTTTGTAAAAGCGTACTATTTTTTCGGGCTGTTGACAGATATTCGCTTAATGAAGCAAGTGGCTCTGTGTGAAAAGGAAAGCTTAATTATTTCATTAAACAAAACTGTTATTGGATTAAGTTTGTGTGTGCAATTGGTATTACACTTCAAAAAAAAATATTTTCAATTAAAATTTTAACTTATTTAGACTATAAAAATAGAAATCAAAGGTTCATTTTGAATTTGACTAACAAAATAAAGTCATACATATCGTCGCCCGCTTGCCAGAAGCATGAATGTGCCAAAATGATAATGTTGGGAAATCGCGTTTCAAAGTTTATTGCTCTCTCAAAATTAGAGGAATTAGTTTCTAGTGTAAAAATGTACTTATATATTATACTCACATTATGCTCTTTTAAGTGAGATAATTGTTCTGCTCGCATCCCTTCTATTCTCCGAGATTTAGCATATTCATTTTTCTGGCATCACACAAATTTAAAAAGCTGATATATTTTTTGTTAACACATCTATACAAAAAAATTAAAAGTAGTCGGATCAGGTTAATCTGCTCATGCTTTCTATGCATTTTGATGCGCTGAATCCGAATAAGCTATAAGAATTGGCCCAACTGGTAATGGTATGGCCTTAACCTCAAAAGGCGTAAAAAATCACTGCAGATTGATTTTTAAATAACGTTAGGGCCAAGCCAAGACCTGCTAGGCCAATTCCGTTGGCGGATTGGGATTCGGAGCATCACAGTACTTGGGAAAACATCAGCGGCTTTGACTTATCGAAAATATGTATGTAAATGAAAAAAGTTACACATTCAATTCAATTTCATATACACTAATGTGTTTTTATTTAAGATATTATTGCAAACATAGAACTAGTTCTTATTCTCATCAGAATCAGAATCTTCTGAAATGTTGGGTTCGGGAAAAGCGTTGCCCGAAAATTTTTTATAAAAAAATGATATTATTTTGGTATAGCCAGTTTTTCACACAATTTTCTCAAGTATTCTAGTTTTGATTCGGGAAGAGGCAACGGCTTCGAATAAACCGGTCTGCCTTCATTTAAACAACTATTATTTTTAGGATATTAGGCTATTAAAAATTCTTCATCCGTGTAATTTTTTTTTAAAGAATACCAGGCACGTATACCCGAGCAATGGAATATACGAATATGTGCTGTTCTTATTTTTTTCAAAAATTGTTTAGCCATATCAACGAATGTGTCATACAATATGGCTAAACTTTGTGTGATTGACTTGTACATTCGTGAAAATGGCATTGCAAATTATTGGTGTTTCCATGTACTTAGGAAGCTCTAGATTTAAGTTGAACCCAGAGAATCTCAAGGGTAATCCAAAGAGGCCTCTAATACAAAACCGAAAAAATTGCACATTCATGCTTCTGGCTAGCGGGCGACGATATTCTAATTTGGGTTTAACTAAAGAAATGAAAATCTAAATTTTACTTTTGACTTAGTTCTTATTAAAGAAGCGATAGTCAAAGTTATCACTTTAAATTTAATTTAAAAATTCAATTAATTTTTTATTTTCTTTTTTTTTTGCTATGGAAATCAAAGTCGGTCTAAATACCGACTAAAAAATCAATGTCAACATTTTCAGAGTTTTTTTGTTTTTTTGTAGAATTCATACCAGTTACGGTTTCTGCATCAAATCACATGCAAATCTCAAGATTTTTACCCTCACCGCTCAGCAACAAAACCACAATCAAATGAAGCAAATCGCAACAAAAATTCGCAACGCTACATCCTGCCCTTTTGCGGTTCACCTAACGTTCTCAAATTGCATCATAACATTTGCCGAAAACGTGAAAATATTTTTATTGTTTGACTTCATAAACTTTATAAGCACAATCAACTCAACTATGTTGTGAAGTTGTTCCCATAAGATTAGGCGATGCTTTGAATGAAATTGCATAGCTACGTGAGAGCTATTAAGATAAATGTTTCTCGCCAGTTTTTTTTTTTCCGTCAGCAAAGTGAATAACTCAATTAACCATGACCTTGCCTTTTGATTTGAAAATTTAGGGTTTAAAAATATCTAGCTTTACATTTCTGGTGTAAAATAGGAAATTAAATATTTTTTACATTTCCTTTACCTTTATATCCAATTTTTATCAACCTTACTCGTGAAGTAATACAAATATTTTTAATGCATTTACATACTTCCCCTAATAATTTTCTTCTATTTCCCTTCTCTTTCAGGTAAGTTCCGCTACCGTTTTACTTATCGATCAATATAAAACCTTAAAGTATGCGTAAGTCAATTTTGTTTGTTGCAAAGCAATTTCCTTTAACTTTTGTTTATTTAGGACATGAAGCTGACTCATTTTTGCTCATAAAAATTTAGTTCATCACCATCATATGTCTGTTTGAAATTCTCTATGTCTATATAAATACCTTCTATGTGTTAGTATTGGATTTTATGCGGAAATGATGCAATCGGCAATCACTCAACGCGCCTTTAAGTTCCTTACTTCCTTTGTGTGGCCTAAATTCCTTGTAAGTAAACTCATTGATTGAATTTTCACACAGCAAGCAGAAGTGCACGAAGCACCAGTTGGGGGTTGGTAATGAAATTGCGCCAAATGTACTTTTCGCAATGACTTCCTTCTGCCTAATCATTGAGCATTCAATGTATTTGAAGGATATGAAATGTGATTTCTAATCGTCAATTGGCATTTCTTCATTTATGTGTTTCCTTGTTTAACTGCAACTTACGTACCTCCAATAGAGTTAGTCACAAAAGTAGGCAGATGTTTTTATACTCAGCTGAGCAGAATTCACAGAGTATATTAATTTTATTCGCATAACGGTACTCCGTAATGGCATAAACTAATCGAAATAGATATAGACTTCTATATGTCAAAATGATCTGGGTGAAAAAAGAAATTCATTTAGCCATGTCCGTCCGTCCGTCCGTAAACACGATAACTTCAGTAAATTTTGAGGTATCTTAATGAAATTTTGTATGTAAGTTCCTGGGCACTCATCTCAGATCACTATTTAAAATGAACGAAATCGGACTATAACCACGCCCACTTTTTCGATATCGAAAATTTCGAAAAACCGAAAAAGTGCGATAATTCTTTACCAAAGACGAATAAAGCGATGAAACTTGGTAGGTGCCTTAACCTTACGACGCAGAATAGAAAATTTGTAAAATTTTGGACAACGGGCGTGGCACCGGCCACTTTTAAAAGAAGGTAATTTAAAAGTTTTGCAAGCTGTAATTTGTCAGTCGTTGGAGATATCATGATGAAATTTGGCAGGCACGTTACTGCTATTGCTATATGCGTGCTAAATAAAAATTAGCAAAATCGGATCACGAACAAAAACAAAATTTTTTAAGTAAAAGTTTAACAAAAAATTTAATATCTTTAAATTCAAAAATGGGCGTGGCTCCGCCCTTTTTCATTTAACTTGTTTATAATACTTTTATTGCCATAAGACGAACAAAAATTTACCAATCCTTGTGAAATTTGGTAGGGACGATAACTGTTTTCTGTGAAAATGGGCGAAATCGGTTGAAGCCACGCCCAGTTTTTATACACAGTCGACCGTCTGTCCTTCCGCTCTGCCGTTAACATGATAACTTGAGCAAAAAACGATATATCTTTACTAAATTTAGTTCACGTACTTATCTGAACCCACTTTATCTTGGTACTGAAAATCCCCCCCATTAACACCTTTAATTTGATACCCATATCGTACAAACACATTCTAGAGTCACCCATGGTCCACCTTTATGGCGATATCCTGAAATGGCGTCCACCTATAGAACTATGGCCCACTTCCTTTTAAAATACTCTTTAATACCTTTCATTTGATACCCATGTCATACAAACACATTCCAGTGTTACCATAGGTTCATTTCCCTACATGGTGATTTTCCCTTATATGACAAAGGATGAAGGAAAATCGTTCCAAAAAACGTCACCCTTGGTCTACAATTTGGTCGATATTTCCCAAACGTATGTTACTGGCGGCCACCGTGGTGTGATGGTAGCGTGCTCCGCCTACCACACCGGATGCTCCGGGTTCAAACCCCGGGCAAAGCAACATCAAAAATTTTAGAAATAATATTTTTCAATTAGAAGAAAATTTTTCTAAGCGGGGTCGCCCCTCGGCAGTGTTTGGCAAGCGCTCCGTGTGTATTTCTGCCATGAAAAGCTCTCAGTGAAAACTCATCTGCCTTGCAGATGCCGTTCGGAGTCGGCATAAAATTTGTAGGGAAAATCAAGAGGAGCACGACGCAAATTGGAAGAGAAGCTCGGCCTTATATCTCTTCGGAGGTTATCGCGTCTTACATTTATTTTTTTATTTTATGTTATATGGAATTAAAAACCACTTATAAACCATCTACGAAACCCTACGAAACCAACGCAGCTAAGCTCTCAGGTGAGTATGTAATGTTCGGTTACACCCGAACTTAGCCTATCTTACTTGTTTCTTTTAAATTTTATGAGAAAGTACGTAATTGACCTGGTTGCTTTTCTAGATATCAAAGGGGCGTTTAACCATATCATGACCTTATCGCTACATCAACAACAACAACAACAAAATGTCATGAGCCCTTCTTGGTTTGGGATTCGAAGTGCCTCTGGTTAAATTTAGGTGCAAGAAACCCGGGTGGCTATGGCTATGCAAATGTGCAGGGGCAGCCACTGGTCTCTAGCTTCGTGAGAAGCTCTTGATACTACAACCCTTAGTATAAGCGACAGAACAAGTTTCATGTGGCGTGCCTGTGATGTGTATTGAAAAGCCATTTTGACTCCTAAACCAAGCAGGGCTTTTTGTTGTCCCCAGCCAAAACATTTTTAAACGCCCCTTTAATGTCTTGAAAGGCACCCAAAATAAGGTATGCACTAGAGACTTTTCTTTACAATCCTGCCCTTACAATAGTCATGCTGCGATCTCCAAAATAGTCCCCGATAATTTCTGCCCCTTATGTGCCGATCAATGTGCAAAGTTTTTTAGGAGAAATGACGAGTGTTTAATTAATCTTAAATACGTAGGAGATACGAGAGAGCTCTTACTGCTCTAAGAAGAATGAAGGTGATGGCCAACATAGCTCACACAAAATGCTTTCGCAAAGATGAAGTTTTCTGTGCAACCGAAACATCAGAAAATTATTGATTAACTGAAACTTCAGGTATTGGTAGTATCTTATCGTCCAGGCACCATTCACATCTCTTAGGTAACTCAAAGTAGCATGATTCCGTGAGAACATTTCTCTGAACGTCAAATATTCGTCGAAGAGCTGCCCGCGAGAAAGATTTGCTCTTCCTGGCTCACTTGTGGAGCCAGCTACTGGAAGCCCTAACAACGTCAAAAGACTCAAACCGCTAATGACTTCCGCTCTTCTCTCCTTTACGTGTTTATCCCCCCAGCGGTAGTGGTTTGAATATTCCCCCCGGTAGGAATGCCTGTCGTAAGAGGCGACTAAAATACCAAATAGATTCAAGGGGTTGGCAGCGCAAAATATAACTTCTCCAACCCAATTGTCAACCTCACCTATCCGTGGTGAATCCTGTTTCATTAACATCCGAGGCTCTGGCGACCCCGAACTCCTAATGGATCTAGGGGGTGGGAGGGCGGTATGGCCTAGAAGGTCGCATATGGTCATACTAAATCGTTCCCGAGATTGTTGGGCTTGGTACCGGAACGTACCGGATCTGCATCCGGCAAAGGACCATCAACATCGATAACAGTCCCCAAGGACTTCGGGGAGTGTCCTTATCGCTACAAAAACAACAACAACAACATACGTTTTTATCAGGCGGGACTGTTGGAAAGAGCAGTTATATGCCTAGATGAAATTTGCTACCAGAGTGTGTTTCGCAGTTTTAGGTAAGTCTGAAACCACGCCAAGCGTCACACGCAATTGATCCCCGAACGCACATACAATACAGATCCCAGTATGTGGGGTTAAATATCTAGAGACTGTTTTCGGCAGAACGCTGTCCTGGAGGCCCAATGTGGAGGCTAGAGGTAGGAGGTCTTGGATATCTTGTTCTGCTGCAAGGCGTCTATCGGCTGGTGTCCTATCTCTCGTCAGATATTACATTGGCGCTATGAGATGGTAGTCAAGCTGATTCTGCAGTATTGGGTGCTGATCTGGTGAAACGCACTGTACATTACCAAAATGTTGGTGTTGGAACACAGGATATCGCCGCACAACACCGACTGCAGCGTTCACCAAACGAAAGTCGCCGCAATAAAGGAAGCTGTGGATCGCATGCTACGCAGTGATACTCGGATTTCCAAGCGGCTATTAAAGCTCTGAACTCTACTGTGGCAGTATCAACGCTAGTTTAGGTGATCTGGACGAAAAGAGATGTAGGAAATTTAGAGTTTCGCCAGTCACCTGCAGTGTGCGCCTGTATAGATGGTCATTGTGAGATATCCACAATGAAATGTGAATAATCTGGCAACTCTGTCATGAGAACGTAAGAAACATAGAATGTAAGAAAGAAAAATAATGAAATAAAAGACACTTGGATTTTAATCTTAAACGCGTGCACACCACTTTCTGCGAGTCATATATAAATATATACGAAGACATAACAAATTGGCGACGAGATGACTCCTAATCCAAGCGATGTGGTCTCAACTTCAAACATCACCTTGTTCCAGTCAGCAAGTATTCCGGAGTTCTCAGAGTCCTAGTAGCCCGTCGTCTAAAGCGTACAAAGATTTGTGCGAAATGATGCACACTCAATTTACTCCGCCCACAATAATTTTTCATGAACGCCGAAAATTCCACGTAGCCTGCAGACAAGATGGGGAAACCGTGGCCATGTGGTTTGCTAGAGTAAAGAAATTGGCTCTAAATTGTAAGTTTGGTCAAACTTAGACGCCTTCGTACTGGATAAATTCATAGTGGGATTACCTAATGAAATTTTTGAGCGAATTTGCGAGGAAGACGAGAAGTTAGCCATTGAACAAGCGTTAAGAAAGGCGCTGATCGTCGAAACAAAATTAGCGTCTCGTACCGTGGGAGTAAAAGCTGCAGCACACGAAGATGGTGCCGTAAATTTCGTAAAGAAGTCCGCACATTCAAGACAACAAACAACACGTAGCAGCAGCAATAACAATAAAACAACAGGCCATTAAAATAGTGGAAAGAATAATTCCAACAAAAATAAACCGTGCTGTCACTGTGGGTGGCGAAACCACGAAACTTCAGCATGTAAATATAGAGAGAGCAAATGATACAAATGCGGTAAAACTGGGCACTTGGCATCAGTATGCAAAAGTAGACAAAACAAGAACAATGCTGTAAACTGTGTATCGGACTCAGATCATTTTTTATATACTGATACTGATAACGATTGTGTTTTTCCGAACTCTATTTTTAGTGTTCAGTGTACGAATAACGCGAGTGGAGCCTACACACTATGCGTTTCAATCAATAATACAAGGGTAGAAGCCGCATGTGACACGGGGGCTCCGTGCACCCTAATTCCGTCATCACTTTATCAACAAATTAAAGAAAAATCAATCCTTAGGAAATGTAAAGTTCCGTATGTGGATTACAGCGGTGAGCGGATTGAAATATTGGGTGAGTTTGATGCATTGATCAGATGCAAAGGTAATACCAAGATAATTGTTGTTGTTGTGACCAAGACGGAAAATCCTCCCTTGTTAGGACGTAGTTTTTTAAGAGCATTTGGCTTTGACCTAGTTCAAGTCAATGCAGCGTACCCAAGTAATGACCATAGTGTTATTGCGAATTCAATTAAAGAAGAATTTTTCGATGTATTTAGTAGTGGCTTCGGTGCCTTTAATGGCAAGACAATTTCCTTAAAACTAAGCAGCAATGCAAATCCAATTTTTTTTAAACCACCCCCGTACCCTTGGCATGGAAAGACAAAATTGAAGCTAAGTTGAGTGATTTAGTAAAACAGGGTATGTTAGAGCAGGTAGACAATTCCGATTGGGGAACCCCTCTAGTTCCTATACTAAAATCGGATGGAGATATACGTGTATGTGCAGATTATAAAGTCACAATAAACAAATTTCTAGAGAACTTCCAATATCCACTACCAAGGATTGATGAAATTTTTGCTGCTCTTCAAGGCGGTGAATTATTCACGAAACTCGACTTATCGCAAGCGTACAACCAATTGTTATTGGATGAAAATTCGCAGAAGATTTGTACATGGAGTACACATGTAGGAATTTTTAAGGTAAAACGTTTGCCCTTCGGTGTTAAGACTGCAGCGGCAATTTTTCAAAAAACCATGGAAAATTTATTTAGAGATATAAAACATGTAGTGATTTATCAGGATGACATAACTGTCACTGGTCCGGACACGAAGACACATTTAGAAACCCTGAGAGCTGTGTTAAACAAATTAAGATCGGCAAATCTCAAGCTCAACATAAAAAAATGTCAGTTTTTCAAGTCAAAAATATCATATTTAGGATTTAATATTGATAAGCATGGATTAAGCAAAAATGATGAAAACATCTCCTGCATAATTAATGCACCTACTCCTAAAAATGTGTCGGAACTTCGAGCCTTCACAGGAATGGCCAATTATTATTCTAAATTTATCCACAAGTTTGCAGAAATAATGTCACCCTTGTATGATCTGTTAAAAAAGGACACAAAATTCGAATGGAATCAGAAATGTGAGGAAGCATACAGATCCATAAAAAGAGAAGTTACTTCTAATCAAATTCTTGCACATTTCAATCCCAACTTAGAAATTATTCTAACCACAGACGACTGCAATACTTCGGTTGCGGGTGTACTTGCTCACAAGTTCCCCAATAACGAAGTAAAACCCGTAGCATTTATTTCGAGAGCACTTTCCAAGACCGAAACAAAATATAGCACATTGGAAAAAGAAGCTCTGGCGATTATTTATTCCATAACCAAATTAAAGCAATATCTTTTAGGCCACCAGTTCACCTTACGAACAGACCATAAGCCGCTAACGACAATTTTTGGAGAACATTAGGGGCTACCTGTGATGGGTTCTGCTAGGTTGCAAAGATGGGCTTTGGTCCTATCGGGTTTCGACTACAAAGTTGAATTTATCAAAGGGACATTGAATAATGCAGATTGTATATCTAGATTACCACAAGCAACAACTGTGAGCGATCATTATGAATGCAATTACATAAACCTTATTGAAAGCAAAAATTATTTAAACCTAAATTTCAAAGCCATAGCTAAGGAAGCTCGACGCGATCCAATCCTTTCAAAGGTATTATGGTCTGTAGAAAGAGGGGCCTTAAATAGCTTAAAAGGTGATGAATTCAAACCCTTTAAAAATAAGGAATCCGAATTATCTACAGAACACAATTGTATCATGTGGGGATATCGAGTAGTAGTTCCAAAAAAATTGCAGGGCGCGGTTTTAGAATATTTGCACATATCTCACCTAGGCATGGTGAAGACGAAATCATTAGCGCGTTCATATGTTTTGTGGCCAGGATTAGACAAAGACCTCGAAGTTATGATTAGGAACTGTGAGGCATGCCAAGAACGTCAAGATAGTCCTAATAAAAGCACATTGATTCCGTGGAAACCCACAGACGCTTCTTGGAAGCGCATACACATAGATTTTGTAGGGCCGATCAAAAGCCAATATGCATTTGTAATTATTGACTCGTTTTCCAAGTGGGTGGAAGTCTTTCTAACGAAACATATAACGTCGGACTTTACGGTCAAAACAATGAGAGAGCTATTTTCTCGCAATGGACTAGTCGACGTAGTAGTGAGTGATAACGGTCGGCAGTTCACATCAGCTGACTTTCAGCATTTCTTGAAAACCAATGGCATTAGGCACGTACTCACTGCCCCAGGTCACCCATCTACTAATGGTCAAGCAGAAAGTTTTGTGAAGGTCTTAAAAAAATCAATTTTCGCAAACCTTAAAAATAATTGCAAAGATGACTTAAGCACCATTATAAACCGCTTTTTATTTGATTATAGAAATTCACCTCATTGCACAACTGGTGAAACACCAGCAAAACTTTTCTTTGGTAGAGCTTTGAAAACTAGGTTCGATATTTTGAAACCACCCACGACAAAATACGCTATACTAAATAGTCAAAGTAAAAGCATTGACTACTACAAAGGAAAACGTAATATTGAGTTTGATGAAGGACAAAATGTATATATCAGGGACTACAGGGACCCAAACAAGCCAACATGGTCTCCAGCAACAATACATAAGAAACTTGGCTTACAGACGTATCAATGCATTTTCACTCACAACAATAGATCAATCAAAAGACATTCAGATCAAATAAGAAGGAAAGATATCAGTAGTAGTGATAAAAATGTGGATGCGGGCATGAGTAATACGGAGTCCACCAATGATCGCGTCACTGGTCCCGAATTGGAAAGCTGTGTGGAGGCTCCGTCGTGTGATGGCACAGATACACCAAAGCGCAACTTGAGACCCCGAAAGGCTGGCAAAGTCATTAGAGACTGATTGTTAATTTTCGATTCTTTTTTGGGTACACCAACCAATCTTAAAGGTTTGGCGTGTGAGATATCCACAATGAAATGTGAATAATCTGGCAACTCTGTCATTAGAACGTAAGAAACATAGAATGTAAGAAAGAAAAATAATGAAATAAAAGACACTTGGATTTTAACCTTAAACGCGTGCACACCACTTTCTGCGAGTCATATATAAATATATACGAAGACATAACAGTCATAGTGTCAGCCAGAGAAGTTACTACATCTTGCAGAATGGCAAGATCTATCTAGCCATGAATGGAGGGCAGGCAGTTTGTCGAAATCATTGGGTTCACTAATTATCATCTATGAATTGTGTTCGGAGTGCTGATTGGCCACTGTCTACTGAGAGTCCATGCGGTGCGTATTGAAATACCGGAAACCCTTCTGGGCGCTGGGTCATAACAACAGAGGTCTATAGAGAATTTGAAGTTCCGACGGCCTTATGTTCTCTGCTTCTTTTGCACGAGATGTGGAAGTCGAGCTGCCGAAATCATTGTGGCTCTTACGGCTCACTGTACACTGGAAGTTAATGCAATACGTTTTTAGCCTTCCTCTTGCAGCTGTAGCAAGCATGGAAATAGGTGGAATCTTCACTGCAAGCATAAGAAGAAGGCAGAATCTTCAAGCCACTTCTTTCTTGATTGTCTAGCTTTTGCTAAAATCAGACAAAAGTATTTTAGACTCGGTTTACTCGGGGTTTCAAAATATCTATCCAGCTAACGCCATTGTCAAATTTTGCGGTAGCACAACGGTGATTCATGCTATCCAAGCGAGATCCCTCCTACCGTGGTAGATACTATTAAATTCATTTATTCACCCTAACTTATAATGCTCAGTAGTGCTATCAGAGTCTTTTGTCGAATATGAATCCAGCTCATAAATTCAAATGCCTAATTTTCCTAAATGGTATCAGTTAAAATGCAGGAAGAAAAACTTTAAAATAATAGTCCTTGAACGTCTATAGGACTGAGCGCCACGCTAAAATAATAACAATAACGATCAAAATCGTTGAAGCGAAGGACAATCAAAAGATCGACGCTCACAAAAAACGACTCAACCTCACTTAAAAGTAAACAAAACTATTCAGAAGAAGGATTGAGCAGTCGATGCTAATTGTGCGAAAGAAGAAACTAATTAGTTATGCTTGACCCTCTCGTCATTGACAAATATTACAACACAGGAGTCTTAGTCCTGTCGCCTGAACACGTCGCCCCAATGAGTTTACCACATAATTGTGCTGTCATTTCAGGTGCGCACATTAGTCATTCTTCCACATTTTAGTGGCCGCCAATGCTAATGCCAAAGAATAGAAACAACAATTGGCGTATTTGTGTTTGCTGGCTGTAGGTTTTGTGGCAGGCAGACTGCAGATCGTTAGGCGAGCCAAGTGTAGTTTGCTATTGTACTTAGTTGTTGTTATTGTCTGCCTTTGGAGGCGCAGGTATCGCAAATTGGTAAGTTATTGCCGCAATTTAAGACACACAGCCACTTCTGATAGCTACTGGCAATCCTTGCAGCGAATGAATAAATGTTATTTAAAATATTTCTTTACTTACCAGCTAATATTCACGGCAAACATATATATATTACAGCTCTGGTGCGTGCATGTAAACATATACAGCAGCAAACAGAAAAATAGCAGTGACAATTCTTTTTTCAATTTCATCAATTAAATCCTTCTTTTTTTATTTTCGATATTTTAGGGAAAAACTTCTGCAAATTTCTTCTTCTGCACAAAACAAACTACAAAAAAAATTGAAAATTCGAGAAAATTTTTACGAACATTTTTTAATTGTTTCATTTTTCACATTTTGAAGGGCGTAAAATCTAAGACATTGTCAAAAGTCAGTGCGAATTTTTAGAGACCTATAGCATTGTGGATAAGACAAGTGTGCTAATACCTGCATATACGTCAAAATTACGAATATAATGGATCACCTGAGTTTCAAAGTGACTATCGTGATCACATCCTGTATCTCTTCTATCACCCACTGAAGATAGGCGACCATATGCGCAGCCATATTGAACATCCTATCAAAATGCTGCCAAAACGTCAAAAAATAGCCATCTTGAACATCCTGTCAGGCAGTTGACGGATAAGATATCACACTTGTTTTATACGCAATGACTTATAGCTTGTACTTTATTAGACTAAAAAATTCAGAGAAATCCAAATAAGAACTTTGAAATTTTTCACAACTGATGCGAAAGGAATATCTTTGAAAACGATTTTGCGCATGGTTAGCATAGTTTCAGTTACAAAATTAATAGAAATGTAGAGAAAATCACCATGTAGGAAAATGAACCTAGGGTAACCCTGGAATGTGTTTGTATGACATGTGTATCAAATGAAAGGTGTTAGTGATTATTTAAAACGTAGTGGGCCTTACTTCTATAGGTGGACGCCATTTCGGGATATCGCAACAAAGGTGGACTAGGGGTGACTATAATGTGTTTGTACGATATGGGTATTAAGGTATTAATAAGGGTTTTAAAACAGAGTGGCCCTTAGTTGTATATGTGAAGGCGATTTCGAGATATCGATCAAAATGTGGACCACGGTGACCCAGAACATCATCTGTCGGGTCCCGCTAATTTATTTATATATGTAATACCACGAACAGTATTCCTGCCAAGATTCCAAGGACTTTTGATGTCGCCCTGCAGAACTTTTTTATTTTCTTCTAGTTAATATGGTAGGTGTCACACCCATTTCACAAAGTTTTTACTAAAATTATATTTTGCTTCAATAAACCAATCCAATTACCACGTTTCGTCCCTTGTTTCATATTTGGTATAGAATTATGGCATTTTTGCAATTTTCGTAATTTTCGATATCGAAAAAGTGGACGTGGTCATAGTCGCATTTCGGCCGTTTTTTATCCCAAGATAAAGTGAGTTCAGATAAGTACATGAACTAAGTTTAGTAAAGATATATCGATTTTTGGTCAAGATATCGTGTTAACGGGCGAGCGGAAGGACAGACGGCCGACTGTGTATAAAAACTGGGCGCGCCTTTAACCGATTTCGCCCATTGTCACAGAAAACAGTTATCGTCATAGAATCTATGTCACTACCGAATTTCAAAAGGATTGGTAAATTTTTGTTCAACTTATGACGTTAAAAGTATTCTATACAAATTAAATGAAAAAGGGCGGAGCCACGCCCATTTTAAAATTTTCTTTTATTTTTGTATTTTGTTGCACCATATCAATACTGGAGTTGACTGTTGACATAGTTTACTTAGATATGCAGTTTTTTGTTAAAATTTGCTTTAAATTTTTTTTTTAAGTGGGCGTGTTCGTCATCCGATTTTGCTAATGTTTATTTTGCACACATATAGTAATAGGAGTAACGCTCCTGCCAAATTTCATCATGATATCTTCAACGACTGCCAAATTACATCTTGCAAGACTTTTAAATTACCTTATTTTAAAAGTGGGCGGTGCCACGCTCATTGTCCAAAATTTTACTAATTTTCTATTCTGCGTCATAAGGTCAACCCACCTACCAAGTATCATCGCTTTATTGGTCTTTTTCGGTTTTTAGAAATTTTCGAAATCGAAAAAGTGGGCGTGGTTGTTGTTCGATTTCGTTCATTTTAAATAGCGATCTGAGATGAGCGCCCAGGAACCTACATACCAAATTTCATTAAGATACGTCAAAATTTACTCAAGTTATCGTGTTTACGGACGGATGGACGGACGGACGGACATGGCTCAATCAAATTTTTTTTTTCCCAGATCATTTTTATATATAGAAGTCTATATCTATCTCGATTAGTTTATGCCGTTACGGATTACCGTTATGAGACAAAATTAATATACTCTGTGAGCTCTGCCCAGCTGAGTATAAAAAAAAGAAACTAAAAAAATAATAATAATTTAATTCACGAAATTTGTTAAAAATCGCCACTGCTATTTTTCTGTTCGATGCTGTAGCATGCTAACATGCATCTTAGTAAGTTTTTCGGGGATTGACTGCTTAAACAGATTCGACCGTCCGATAGACAGATAGACAGTCGATGCCATATTTTGCAATGTAGTGTGCCAATGATCCTTAAATATTCATTCGCTTAGCCCTCCCAAAAGAGCGGAGTACCCCTCTGTCACTGCTTTAGTTAGTGGGTTCAGATTAGAATATATGTTCGGCCAAAGCATGATTTATGGTATACGGATCACCAATTTTGAAAAACTGAGCTTTTCGGTATCATTTTTAATCGTTTCTGAATTGTTTTCGGAATAGTTCCGGAAGTATTTCGGTATCTTTTCAGGTCTATTGCAGACTACTTTTGGGATCGATTTCGCGATAACTTCGGAATTGTTTTGGGGATATTTCATAAATATTTTGACACTATCTTCGGATCATTTCGGGATTGGTTTTGGGATTGTTTCATGCCTTTTCCGGATCCTTTCGGGTTTGTATTCGGTATCGCTTCGGATCTTATTCAGAATAATTTCGAAATGGTGTTTTTAACATTTTGACATCATTACGAAACTATCTCTGGATTATTTTAAAATTATTTTCGTTTCAGTTTTGGCCATGTTTCGGATTAATTTCGAAACTATTCCGGGCTTATTTCGGTACTCTCTGTGGATCATCTCAGGATAGTTTGCTGGCTTTTTCGAGTTAATTTGGGAGTTGTTTCGTGGTCATTTCGCGACTATGGGTTTCAGGATGACTTCGGATTATTTCGAGACTTCTGATCATATATGGCCTAGTCAACGTAGCCGTTGAGCCTTAATTCGTTGCACTGTGAAATGTCTGTAAAATAGCCTTTGTGTTGGTTGGTTGGTTGGTTGGAGTGGCGAGTCCCAATTGACGCCAATTAGCGCTCATGCGCCGTTTTGATACCACAAACTCGTGAGCTAACCAATGAAAGGGTGTTGTAAGAATACTAATGAACATTTTCACGTGCTTCAGGGCAGAACTTGTCCCCCTATGTCCATCTCGTGGAGTTTACGAATTTGAGAAGCTCTCCCGCCCTAACATCCTTGAGTTCTGAGAGGCTTTCGAAAAAGGGCTTTCCAAGAAACAGGAGGTATTGTGTTCCAGTCCCATCCGTGCCGCATGTACCCCAATTGTCCAATGCCCCGTGAGCACCGCAACTACTCTGGATATATCCCTTCTGTTCATCTTAAGGACAGCTCCCGATCGTTTTTCGTTATATAGTGGCCACATGCTCTTGGAAACTCTACAGGTCCGCAGCCGATTCCACCTATTGTTGGCCTCCCCCAACCAGTGCTGGGAGATGCGACCCTCGATGAGTCCCTGGGGTGCAAGGACCTCCTTCGCTCCTGAGACATCAAGAGCCGCTCCACGCCGTGCCAGCTCATCCGCCATCTCGTTACCCTGCATGTTTCGATGCCCCGGTACCCATATCAGGGTAACGATCTGCCGGCTCGCCAGAATCATGGCACTCTCCCTACACTGTCCAACCAGATCTGGTGATATCGTCTATGACGCGAGTGCCCCAAAAGCCGCCTGGCTATCGGAGAAAATGGCTACCATGTTACCGCTACCTTTGATATCCATTAACGCTTTGCACTCCTCTCGGATAGCGAAAATCTTTGAAACACACTTGCCGAGTCGGAAAGCCGCATACATAAGGACGTAGGCGGGACAGTCGCAAATACTCCCGCTCCCACTCCGCAAGCCATTTTGGATCCGTCCGTGAAAACCGAGATGTCGAATCTCTGAGTGATCCCCCTTCTTTCCAATCTTTCCTTGTGAGGAAGAGAATTGTGTAGTTTGTGTCGAAGACTTTCTTTGGACATATGTAGCCCGTTTTTGCCAAGATTCGGGAGTCGTTAATATTGAGCAGGATACGGCCGTGCCCGTATGTACGCTCCCTCCAAAGGCCCAACTTCCGAAGCCTTAGGGCCCCTTGAGATGCCGTTTCCTTGATAAATAGAGCCTTTGAGTAGAGATTCATTCTATAATTTTCAAGGGTGGCTTCGGTTTCTTTCCCCAGTTGCTTCATCGCTGACTTCGTTTAAAATAGCAAATAAATCCTCTCAACTCATCTCGGACTTAAAAAATTCGCCTGGGACTTGAAGTCTCCCGCCTTTCGCTTGAGTTTTGGAAACGATGTGCCGCTGATTTTTCTATTGTAGCTCCAACGTTTCGCACTCATGCCATCGTTCCTCTAAACTTTCCTTTCTTAAAAGAAGTCTTCCTTCCCTTCTTTCTTTAAGTGACGCTAACGGTTGCCCACTTTTCTCGTTTCATTTATTTTTAACATGACTTTTAGCAAATTGACGCTGAAAAAGTCATCCATATTTTGAAATATAATTTATACACTCACCTCAATCCATGCATCTTGCTAGACCTCACAAATCCCCCTTATTTTATTACATATTCCTAGTTTCCTACAAATCTAAGCCTTAGCTCTTATCTCAGATAATATTTTATTTCTATTGACTGACATCATAAATCATGGACCACCATAGAGGTTCCTTCGCATTTGTTGTGATATGAATGCACTTCTATTGGAGTTAGTTAGCCACCCACCACCGCAACAAGACTATACTTAAACCATGTAAAACATAATCAGCCACGCATAGGAATGAATTTGCCACACTCAAGTAAGCTTCCAGCATTTGTAGCCAACTTCTTGATGTAGTAGTTCCATCTTACGAGTTTTGTGGCTATCCTAGTTGATGAAGATCTGGTACCAGTTAAAGCTGATGCAATATTTGTATACCCATTTGTAGTTGGTGGCTAGGCCATGTTATGCAAGAAATGAAGGATGATGCTCTGGCTAAGATATTTTTATCGGAGTTCGCCTATTTAAGCAGAGGAAGAGGGTGGCTCCCAGTTAACCCAGCGAAGAAACGACGGTCATAATAGTTTCAACAGTTAAGCGCCAATTAAGTAAGTTGGTGGATTACACAACTTTAATCCCATAACTATCGGTCGTAAGGTATAAAGGCAACGAAGGAATCAAAATACACAAAGACTTCCAAATATATAAAAAGGATTTCGATAGTCATACCCGTCTATATGTCCACTTGATAACGCGAAAACTTGATTCAAAATTTACATATATTTTCCATTTTTGTTGGGCCCAGATAAATTTGATATTTAATATAAGAAAAGTTTGGTATAATTCATTAACAAATGAAAGTGGCTTAAATCAGGCTATAACCACGCCCATTTTTCGATGTTGAGAACTACGAAAAACAGCGATAATCCACTAACGGATAAAAAGCGGCAAAATCATGCTACAACCACACACACTTTTTTGATATCGGAAATTTCGAAAATTATAAAAAATTAGATAATTCATTAACGAAGGGAAATGGCAAAAACTGACTATAGCCATGCCCACTTTTTGATATGATAAATTAAAAAAAAAAGTGGAAAATGGGAAAATTCATTAACGAATACCTCTAAACTAATGAAACTTGGATAATGGATTGACACTATAACAAAAGTTACAAACACGGTAAAATTTTGAAAGTTGGGCGTAGCAACACCTACATTTAAGAGGAAAAAATTTAAATAAATATTGATAAATGCTTGTATTCAAGGTCGAACCATGAAAACCGTATCTGATGACATTCCAAATCAACAGTGAAATTGTCAAATAAGATATATATTCTTATTATTATTAGGCCTTGATGCATTGTGACCTTTTTTTAGGTCCATTGTACTTAACCTGTACGCCTTTTACTCTATGCGGAGGCATTTTATATAAGTAATTTTCTCTTCAGGCTTTACTTCAGGTTACTCCATATCATGAAGGTATTAAGAGTCTCGTCACCTATATGAGAGAGTCTTTGCCTTGCCAGAGCGACGCATTCACAGTAAATGTTAACTGTCTTTCATCCCCCAGTTCACAAAGGCGACAGATTTGTGTATCCGATAGATTTAACTTACCTGGATTATATCGAAAAGTACAGTCTCGGGTATAATACTCAGTGCAAGTTCGTAGATCCCTTCTGCTTAGATTGGCTGATACTCTCGTTGCTAGGAGAATAAAAAATATGGCCTGTCTTTGCCCTGGACATGCAATTCAGTGTACTTTGAACTGCTTTGTTACCCAGTTACTTATGATTTCCGTGTTGTGTGCCAAGGTAGGGCCTTTATAGAATGCTTGTAGTTAATCCGCTTGTTCATTAAAATAATCTATATACGTAAGAGTTTGAAAAATACTGAACTGTTTAAATGAAATGTCACTATATAAATATTTCTTGAGAGAAGTCGTGGCACGGAGACAAATTCTTAATATTTTCAATTTAGTATAATAGTTTATGCATTATTCCACATCAATATAATTTTATGAAAACATGTATCTGAAAAAAATTAGCAAACTTTAGTATTTTCATTCAAAATCTACATCTGGGTATATAATGTTTGCTTCTACACGAATTTAGACTCCCTTACAGTTTTTATACTCAGTTGAGCAGAGCTCACAGAGTATATTAACTTTGATTGGATAACGGTTGGTTGTACATGTATAAAGGAATCGAGATAGATATAGACTTCCATACATCAAAATCAGCAGTATCGAAAAAAAATTTGATTGAGCCATGTCCGTCCGTCCGTCTGTCCGTTAACACGATAACTTGAGTAAATTTTGAGGTATCTTGATGAAATTTGGTATGTAGGTTCCTGGGCACTCATCTCAGATCTCTATTTAAAATGAACGATGTCGGACTATAACCACGCCCACTTTTTCGATATCGAAAATTTCGAAAAACCGAAAAAATCGATAATTCATTGCCAAAGACGGATAAAGCGATGAAACTTGGTAGGTGGGTTGACCTTATGACGCAGAATAGAAAATTAGTAAGATTTTGGACAATGGGCGTGGTACCGCCCACTTTTAAAAGAAGGTAATTTAAAAGTTTTGCAAGCTGTAATTTGGCAGTCGTTGAAGATATCATGATGAAATTTGGCAGGAACGTTACTACTACTACTATATAAGTGCTAAATAAAAATTAGCAAAATCGGATGAAGAACACGCCCACCTTTTAAAAAAAAATTTTTTTAAAGTCAAATTTTAACAAAAAAATGTAATATCTTTTCAGTATATAAGCAAATTATGTCACCATTCAACTCCACTAATGATATGGTGCAACAAAATACAAAAATAAAAGAAAATTTCAAAATTGGTGTGGCTCCGCCCTTTTTCATGTAATTTGTCTAGGATACTTTTAATGCCATAAGTCGAACAAAAATTTACCAATCCTTTTGAAATTTGGAAGGGGCATAGATTCTATGACAGTAACTGTTTCCTGGGAGAAATCGGTTGAAGCCACGCCCAGTTTTTATACACAGTCGACCGTCTGACCTTCCGCTCGTCCGTTAACACGATAACTTCAGCAAAAATCGATATATCTTTACTAAACTCAGTTCACGTAATTATCTGAACTCACTTTGTATTGGTATAAAAAATGACCGAAATCCGACTATGACCACGCCCACTTTTTTGATATCGAAAATTACCAAAAACGAAAAAAATGACATAATTCTATACCAAATACGAAAAAGGGATGAAACATGGTATTTGGACTGGTTTATTGACGCAAAATATAACTTTAGAAAAGAACTTTGTAAAATGGGTGTGACACCTACCATATTAAGTAGAATGAAATGAAAAAGTTCTGCAGGGCGAAATAAAAAACCCCTGAAATCTTGGCAGGAATACTGTTCGTGGTATTATATATATAAATAAATTAGCGGTATCGAACAAATGATGTTCTGGATCACCCTAGTCCACATTTTGGTCAATATCTGGAAAACGCCTTCACATATACAACTACCACCACTCCCTTTTAAAACCCTCATTAATACCTTTAATTTGATACCCATATCGTACAAACACATTCTAGAGTCACCCCTGGCCCACCTTTATGGCGATATCTCAAAACGGCGTCCACCTATGGAACTAAGGCCCACTCCCTCTTAAAATGTTCAGTAACACCTTTCATTTGATACCCATGTCGTACAAACACATTTTAGAGTCACCCTGGTCCACTTTTATGGCGATATCCCTAAATGGCGTCCATCCATAGAACTATGGCCTACTATCTCTCAAAATACTCTTTAATACCTTCCATTTGATACACATGTCATACAACCAAATTCCAGGGTTACCCTAGGTTCATTTTCCTACATGGTGATTTTCCCTTATTTTGTCTCCATAGCTCTCAACTGAGTATGTAATGTTCGGTTACACCCGAACTTAGCTTTCCTTACTTGTTTATTTTTAATTTTTGTCTTCTATGGTGGCATACAACATGAAGTTTCTTGGCATGTGTCTGCATGCAATTTCGCAATACTCTTCTTGTTGTTGTTGCTAAACGAAAAACTGCAGCGCGTATGGCAAAAATGGTAATTGACTTATGTACATATGTATAACCTGTTTCGAACTTTAGCTCCTCTGCTTTTACGTCCACTGCTCTTATCTCATTTTTAATACACAAAATGCGCAAACCATAGCCAAATGATTATTTATAGACAGATGTATACGAGTTTGATTATGTGTTTGTATTGTTGTTGTTTTATATGTATATTCACTTTCGTTTGCTATATTGCGACGGTGCAAAGCTTCAACGCCTTTCTTGTTTTTGTTGGTTTGATTCATTGACTATTTGATTGCCTACCTTTGGTTACTTGTGCAAATATAACTAATCCTTTGTGTGCGTGTGTGTGTATGTATGTTTGTTCAATCATATAAATATTTATTAAGCTGCTGCATATTTGTTAGTTCTTCATAAACAAGAAAAATTTACCTAAACTGCATAAATAATCATAAAATAACAACCAACTTCAACGCGTCAAAACAAAAGTTTCATTTTCATTTAATGGCTGGTGGGCAAACATAAATTTATTTAATAGACACAAGCACGTGTAAACATAAATATTCGTGTAAAATTTTGAAAGACTACTAATTGGAAAAGAGAGAAAGGAAAAGTTTGCGAATTCATATGTTCTTAGATACAACAAAAGAAAGTCTAAGTTCGAGTAGCACCGAGCTGTACATACCTAGCTTTTATCTATATCTTATAATAAAATAATAAAAAAAAAATTAAAGTTAATCGGTTTTATTGAAAACAATACTTACATGAAGTAATAATAACACTAAAAGATAGAAAATAATTAGGTAGGTCCTAGGTACTAGTCATCACACTCCTCATCAATCTAGGGCGTTGATCAGACAATTAAATAGAAGCGTTGGGCGCGTGAAATTTTTAAAAATGTGAGCCGTAGCATAACCTGATTAAGGTTCAGTTAGTCTTATAGTATATGACTATTAATAGAAATTTGACGCGCCCAACGCCTTTATTTAATTGTCTGATCAACGCCCTAGATTAATGAGGAGTGTGATGGCTAGTACATAAGACCTACCTAATTATTTTCTAGCTTTTAGTGTTATTATTACTTAATGTAAGTATTGTTTTCAATAAAACCGTTTAACTTAATTTTTTTTATTATTATTATTTTTTTTCAAGTTTTTAGTCTTTATTTAATTGCCTATTATTTCTCATTCTATTTAGTTTATTTAGTGACTCATTATTACAAGGACTCTTTCCTGACATTTTTTTACAATCTGAGTCCTCAATACATAATCCTTCCAAAGACTTTACTCGACTCTGCGCCACGTATGCTTGTCCCTCCTCCAACTCCAAAATATTTTGATGTCACTTCTACCGGACTGTATGTAATATTTGTTCCAAATATGAGCCAAATCCGACCACAAATTCGATTTTTGTGAATATCTCGATCCTTGCGCCACCTAGCAGCGATTTTTTTCATTGGTCGCTTTCTATTCTTATATGTATTATGTGTTCCAAATATGAGCCAAATCGGACAACAAATACGATTTTTGTGAATATCTCGATCCTTGCGCCACCTAGAGGCGATTTCTTTTCGTAGGTGGCTTTCTATTCACGTATATATTATTTGTTCCATATATGGACCAAATCGGACCACAAATACGATTTTTTGAATACCTCGTCCTTTGCGCCACCTAGCGGCTATTTTTTCATAGGTCGCTTTCTATTCACGTATGTATTATGTGTTCCAAATATGAGCCAAATCGGACCACAAATACGATTTTTGTGAATATCTCGATCCTTGCGCCACCTAGCGGCGATTTTTTTTATAGGTCTCTTTCTATTCTTGTATGTATTATGTGTTCCAAATATGAGCCAAATCGGACCACAAAACGATTTTTGTGAATATATTGATCCTTGCGCCACCTAGCGGCGATTTTTTTCATAGATCGCTTTCTATTCTGGTATGTATTATGTGTTCCAAATATGGACCAAATCGGACCACAAATCCGATTTTTGTGAATATCTCGATCTTTGCGCCACCTAGCGACGATTTTTTTTCATAGGTTGCTTTCTATTCTTGTATGTATTATGTGTTCCAAATATGAGCCAAATCGGACCACAAAACGATTTTTGTGAATATCTTGATTCTTGCGCCACCTAGCGGAGATCCTTTTCTTATTATTGCATTGTCATCGGGTACTGAACTATATTCCAAGTTTCAAGTTTGTAGCTTATCGGGAAGTTACTTAAATTTCAATTACAAAATTCGTTCACAACGGCCGTACATACGGCCGTGCGGCCTGCCTGTCAAGTCAAGCTAAATAAAACCGTTTAAAAAGTACAAAATGTCCATGAGGCTTTTCAAAATGACATTTGCATACAAATATCCAATCATAAGACATTTATAAACAAATTTAATTTTTTTTATCAATAAGGAGGTTAGATTTTATTCTTTTGAAAGTAGGCGATGTTATGCCCATTTTCCAAAGATTCAAGCGTGCTTAAAGTCTCTTTTGGTGCTTTTATTCGTTAATGAATTATATAATCTTCCATTTTCCAAAATTTCGATATCGAATAAATGAGTGTGGGTTTAATCCGATTAGTGTCTAATCTCATTTTTTCCATTTTTCGAAATTTTCAATATCGAAAAAGTAGGCGTAGTTATAGTCCGATCTGGCACTTTTTCCATACGCAACGGGATAACACATTTCTCGAAGTTTTCCACATCGAAAAACTGGGTGTGGTTAAAGTCTGATTTCGCAGTCTCTCACTTTTTAATGAATAATCAATTTAATTTTTCGAAAAAGGTGGTGTGGTTATAGCCCAATTTAGCCCTTTTTCATCCGTGAACCAATTATCTCATTTTTCGAAATTGTCGATATCGAAAAACTGGGAGTGGTTAAAGTTTGATTTCGCAGTCTTTCACTTGTTTACGAAATGTCGAAAAAGGCAGCGGTTTAGTCCTATTTTGCCCTTTCCATTCATTGACGAATTATCGCTTTTTGTGAAGTATTCCTCATCGAAAAAGTATTACAGTCCGATTTTGCCCCTTTTCATTCGTTAATAAGCTATCCAATATTAACTATTTTGCGAAAATTTCGATGTAGAAAAAATGGGCGTGGTTGTTGTCTGATTTTGCCTATTTTTATTCCAAATTTAGTCTGATTCTTACCAAATTCGTTTACCAAATTTGGTAGGAATATCTAAATTTTTTGCTTCAGTTATCTTGTCAAATTACGGACATATGGAAGGATGGGAATGGCCCAATCAAAATCTTGTTCAACAGTGCTAAAGCTGTTATGTGGAAGTTTATATCTATCTCCGTGTGCAAGTACAGTTGGGTGTAAAAACTCCACTCGTGTTATATGAGGTTCGCCAAAATCGTGTAAAGGTATAGGAAAGTGGTAGAAAGGGAGAGAAGAAAATTAAAAAGATTTAGAGAATGAAAATACGAGAGAAAGAAAGGGATGAAAAACCACATTAAAAGAAATAAAGGGAAATATTGAAAAGGCAAAAGCATATAATGAAAAGACGAAGATGAATATGAGATGATAAAAAAGTATAAGTAGAACATGAAGAAAAGAAGATGAAGAAAAGAAAAGAAAACAAGTAAAAAGAAAGACTTAAAGAAGTGAATGAAATTGGAAAAATGCCGGAGATGATAACAAATAACATAAATATAGTTTAAAAAATCTAAACAAGACGCCCTAGCACAGAGGTTCGTGTCTCCGCTATTAAGCACATCTCGTTTAACCACTGCCTTCTTCAATAATTGCCGCTAGATGAGCCTCTTTGCGCGCCTGGCCTATACAATTGAAGCTAATATAAGCGTGTTAAAAATATACAAAAAAGATACTAAAGAGAAGGACAAAAGAAGAGCAAACAAAGACGAGCACGAGCAAGATTGTTCCTGTCCCCCTCTTTAAGAATGCGATGTAGGTAACGATGGTCAACTCCGACATTGGCCTCCTGTATAAACCTTGCTAAGTTAGGGATGTTAGTCATAGGATGACGATTTCGAAGGTATGTACATTCTTGTTAACAAACATTTAGATTTTAACAAATTGCAGACCTGCCAAAAGATCGCACTAACAACTGCAACGGGATGTGTCCTTGTGACGCCTGCACGTTATTTACCCTGGCCTTATGCAGGCCTTTTCCGAAATAATTCTTTTGAACTAATTCGGTATTATTTCCCGATCATTTCGGGTTTGATTTCAGGATAATTTTGGAATTCTTTTTTTCAGCATCCCTTTGGACTTTTACTGGATTATTTCAGTATAATTTTCAGAATTGTTTCTGCACTATTTCGAGTTAATATCGGCACCATTTGGTGACCATTTAAAGATAATTTTGAGTTTGTTGTCAGTATCATTTCTTGGATGTTCAGACCGTTTGGACTATTTCGGTGTTATCTGCGGATTCGAGATTGTTTCCAGGATACTTTTTTATTTTTTTCGAGATTTTTTCAGGATTATTTCGGATATTTTTAGATTAGCTATATTTTATATCAGGATTGTTTTTGGGACATTGGTTGACAATTTCGGTATAGGTTTGAGATCAATTTAGGATACTTCGTGAATATTACGAAATCTTTTCGGGACCATTTTGGAACTATTCCCGGAACATTTCAGGACTATTTTTAGAATAATAATTTTTCTGTTCCCTGCTGTATATATCGAGTTACAATCAAGATTTTATGTTTTATTTTCGGTTGTAAGAAAGTGTTTCTATCGGAACCCGCCTAAGGAAGCAGAGGTAGAGGGCGGCCCCCACTCCGTTGGAATGACCAGGTGGAAAACGATTTAAACTCCTTTGGTGTGAACAATTGGTGCCGGTTGGCGGAGCGAAGGAACGACTGGCGCGCCTTGTTGGACGGCCATAACCGTTTAGACGGTTAAGCGCCAATTAAGTAAGTAAGATTGGATGTAAACATTTTATATCTTTCTAAACTAACTTGGCAACTCTGTTGCTTACACATGGCTTGATAGTCAACTAGTTCAGTTCGTCCGTTAAAACCTCCATTTATGCGCGGTTTCCGCCTTTTTGGCGGCATCACTCGCACAAGATTGCAAACAGCCTGAATAATTACAGTATTGGAAAAGCAAGTTTTCAAAAACGCATAAGACAAGCAACAACAAAACTAAACTAAATCAAGTCTACTATACAGGCTGCCATGGCATATTGCATATGGCCTGCTGGCCAAGTTTCACTCTCGTTTGGAATTTCTTGAATGTGCGTTAAGAGTAAAAGATCTACGGCGACGACTTTGTTTGCTGATGCCAGAATTGCTGAATACTGCTTGACTTAATGAACATTGTTGTGAATGATTGTAGTAATTTTTTGTTGCTTCATGGAATTGAGATATGGTTGAATAAATTTATAAGTACACTTCGCGTCAAAAATAGCCCATCTTGTCTGAACTTGGTATTTTTTCAACATTTTATTTATTTTATGCTTTGGAGAAAATTTGAAAGACAAATAGAACTAATCTGGAGAGATTTACGGCTTATATTTTTTGTTTTCGGAATCATTTCGGGCTATCTCCGGATTAGTTCAGGAACTTCTCAGGATTGTTTCGGAACTATTTCAGACATAATTTCGAATTGTGTCGAGATGGCTTCGGTTTAATTTCATGGCTATTTCGGAATCGTTTCGGGACTATCTCCAGACCACTTCGAGACTATTAAAAATATTTTCGGGATGTTTTCAGACTCTTTTTGAGATAATTTTGGAACCATTTTTGTGATCTTTACGGGGCTATCTCTGTATGAGATCACGACTATCGTCGGATCATTTTGGTATTGGTTTAAGGGGGCTATTGCAAGTTTTCAGGATCATTTTGGAACTATCTCCGGAACACTTCGGTACTATTTTGACATAATTTCGGAACATTTCCGGATTGTTTTTGGTATTATTTTGGGACTATACTGGGATGATTTCAGGACTATCTTCCGAATCATTTTTGGATTGGTTTCGGTATAATTTCGGAGCTATTTCGAGACGATTTCTGAACCGGACCACTTCGAGACTTTTTTGGATCATTTCGGGATATATCCGATTGGTTTGGGATAAATTCGGTATAACTCAATGGATCATTGTGGGACTATTTCTGGATGACATCAGGACTATCCCCAATCATTTTCAGACTGGTTTTGAGATTATTTAGGGGTTATTTCATGATGATTTTAGGATCATTTCGGAACTATTGTGGGATCGTCTTAGAACTATTTTCAGGCCACTTCGAGACTATTAAAGATTTTTCCGGGATGTTTTCAGATTGCTTTTGGGTTCATCTCGCTCTACATTAGGAATCATCTCGGGACTATCTCTGATTGATATCTGGACTATATTCGGATCATTTTGGGATAGTTTTCGGGACTATTAAGGGGCTATTTCAAGATTTCATGATCAATGCGAAACTACCTCCGGACCACTTCGGGAGTATTTTGACAGAATTTCGGAACATTTCCCAATTGTTTTTGGTATCATTACCAATTTCAGGACTATTTCCGAATCATTTTGCGATTGGGTTCGGTATAGTTTAGGGACCGTTGCGGGACTATCTCTGGACTATCTTCGAATCATTTTGTAATTGTTTTCGGTATTATTTAGGAAATACTTCATGATGATTTCAGGATCATTTCTGAATTGCTTACGAACCTTTTCGAGACTAATTTGCGACCATTCCGGGATATTTTCGGATTGATTTTGAGATCATTTCTGGACTATACCGGAGTGATTTTAGAATTACCTATGTACGGCTCATTTTGAGATAGTTTTGGGATATTTTTGGCACTATTTCAAAATGGTTTCCTGACTATTCACCGCAGAATAAATCCGTTCAGTTGCATTGATTCAAACTTATTTCACTTCGACACAGCCGCATACAGTCCTGTCCCTACTTATTTTACTTATTTCCTTGAATAAACATGTTGCCAAACTTGTAATTAGCCCATTGAAAATGTTGCAGGAAATTCGCTTGAGGCGCGCAAAAAACTATGATTTTGAATGTGTCTTATTCGCTTATCTCTATTCTCATTTTTGTATTTACAAATATATGCAAAATCATGTATGCGCGCTTTTTATTAAGTGCACAACCTACATATGTTTGTACAAATCTCTTTATATTTACATTTAAATATTCGTTTTATTGCCTCAATATTTTTTCATGAATTTACGAATTGCTTTGTTAAGCGATGATTGGCAATTTGTAAGTGAAATGTTGGCGATAAGATTGCCAACGCGATTAACCATAGCTTGAGAGACAAAGCGGCAGACAAATAGTTTTATTTATACGAGGGCTGGTAGAAAAGTTTTGGATTGGTGTAAAAGAAGAGGAACTCTGAATGGTGTGACTCAACGTTCATTTAACAAAGTTATACAAACTCCCGGCGAGAAATCAGCTCAAGTCGCTGTGAAGTCGCGACGAGATGATGCATATCAAGTCTCTTAGCGTGGGTCTTCCCAAGGATTTGACATATTGTGAACATCTGGTGGACAGGTTTCCAGATCTAAAGCTACTCTGATGAGTGCAGTCGACTTTGAGCTTCAGTCTTTCGTACAATAAGAATTTTTCTTTGTCTTGATCCTTACCTGCATCTTTTTCTTAAATTTATCTTTATCTTCATATTCATCTTTACATTTATCTCTCTATTGTTATCATTATCTTAATCATTATTTTTACAATGGACAGTGCCACAATCCATTTCCCGTGCTTTAAGCACTTCCCAGGGAACTGTTTTAAGCAGGTATAGTTTGGATGTGATGTCTGTGTCAAACGCATCGACGTCGAAGCAATTTTGAAGTCAGTAGTAGCCACCCCGGTTTGTGCTCTCCCAGAGGTCAATATTTCATGTTAAAATTGTTTTGAAGTATTTCGAAACCGTTTCGGGATAATTTTTAAACTTATTTGCGGATAGTTTAGAGATTGTCTTTAGAATAATTCCGGAACATTTATTCCGATAATCATTTATGGAACTATTTCCTGATCATTTCCGGATTGTTTTAGGTATAAAATCGGGACTTTTGGACATAATTTGGTACTATGTTTCGATCATTTCGATATTGTTGTGGACATTATTTCGGATGATCATACCGGTATTGTTTTTGTAAAGAATTAAAGCTACTTCCGTATAGTTTCGGAAACGTTTCAGGAACGATCCGGGGATTATTTTGGTATACATTTGGAACTATTTGGGAATCATTTTGATTTTCTGCATCGTTTCGGCACCATTTCCTTGTACTTTCTGCACTGTTTACGGAATAAAACCGGGACGTTTGACGTTTCTGGGCTATATTTCAATGATTTCGGTATTGTTTTTTTTTTTTAATCACTTAAAGCTATTTCCGTATAGTTTCTGGATTTAACTTAATACTTTTCGGGGATATTTCAAGATCATTTTAAGACTTTTTTCGGTCCCATTTCGGAATTGTTTCTGTATCATTTCGGGGCCATTTCCTGATAATGAGGGCAACTCACGTTCTGTGAAGTGATAAAATGAAAATGAGTTTTCATACATTTGAAGAAATTGTTGTTTACATTTTTTTTCATTTTATCACTTCATAGAACGCCGATCGCCTCCAATTTTCGAATTATTTTCGATATGAAATTGGAACTTTAGGCAGTATTTTTGTAATTTATTTCGCTTATTTCAGTATTGTTTCGGGCTATGGTGGAATCACCAGGTGAAGTAAGCCGTCAATTGTTTCGCTCTAAATTCTTCTTTATTCTGTCATTCGGCTTTTTTTTTCATTATTCAGGAGTAAAATATGGTAGTTTTAGTACTTTTTTCACATAAACTAGTAGGTGAATATCGATGGACCTTTAGTGGATTTAAATACAGATATTCATCATTTGACTATCTTTCGTGTTGGCTTTCATAAGTAAGGCCGTGCTTAACTATTAGGTTCATATTGTTGATGTTTCCCTTATCTAATCTAATATCTAATTCTAATATATATTATAAATGGGAAAGTTTGGATGTTAAGATGTTTGGATGTTTGGATGTTTAGATGTTTGGATGTTTGGATGTTTGGATGTTTGGATGTTTGTCCAGACGTTTGTCTTTGTGACTCAATAACGCAAGAACGGCTGGACCGATTTGGATGAAATTTTGCACACATATAGCCAATAGTCTAGAAGGATCTACTAGCTATATATTTTTCAAAAGGGGCGTGGTCCCCGCCTCCTAGGAACAGTTATAATTTAATTATTATATTTTTTCGTCTTTGCGACTGAATCACGCCAGAATGGCTACACGGATTTTGATGAAATTTGGGACACAGACAGTAGTCTACTAGCGTAATTTTTTTCGAACATGGAAAGAGGGGTGGGGGTACCACGACCCTTCGAGAAATTATTTTTCATAATTTTTACACATTATAACTTTACGTATACTGGCCTTCACCAATATCACAGACTCAAGGGGTCAAATAAGTCGAGGGCTTACAAAGTAAGCAGTGACACCCTCCGCCCGCCCCCTTTATCTCCCCCTCTGGTGTAAAATCCATAAATTGTTATAACTCAATCTAAATTTTCTCCTAAATCAATAGTTTTTGGTATCTGGTACATACAGAACGAGATCTAGACAATTTTGGAGGAACGATCAGTGGTCCTCTCCTCTACTCCCGCCATCCGCCCTCCATCAATTGTTTTTATTAGCACGCTTTTATTAGCTTTACCTGTATGTTTCTATCTAACTTTTTATTCGCTCCAATGCGCCTGCTGCCTTATTAACATGGTTTTATAATTAGCTTCACCTTATTTGTAATCCCGTAAGGGTCATATCGAGACCCTTCCGGGATCATTTCTGGATGGTTTTCGGGATCGGTCCGGGATTACGCCGGGGTAATTTCGGGACTTTTTCGGGACTATTTCGGGATCATTTTGGGACCCTTCCGGGATCATTTCTGTATAGTTTACGGGATCCGTCCGGGATCCCGTCGGGGTTATTTTGGAACATTTTCGGGACTATTCCGGAATCATTTCGGGACTATTTCGCGATCATTTGGGGACCCTTCCGGCATCATTTCTGGATGGTTTTCGGGATCCGTGCGGGATCTCGTCGGGGTCATATGGGGACTTTTTCGGGATCATTTGAGGGCTCTTCCGGCATCATTTCTGGATGGTTTTCGGGATCCGTCCGGGATATCGTCGGGGTCATTTGGGGACTTTTTCGGGATCATTTGGGGGCTTTTCCGGCATCATTTCTGGATGGTTTTCGGGAAACGTCCGGGATCTCGTCGGGGTCATTTGGGGACTTTTTCGGGATCATTTTGGGGCTCATCCGGCATCATTTCTGGATGGTTTTCGGGATCCGTCCGGGATCCCGTCGGGGTCATTTCGGGACTTTTTCGCGACTAATACGGGATCATTTGGGAAACCTTTCGGCATCATTTCTGGATGGTTTTCGGGATCCGTCCGGGATCCCGTCGGGGTCATTTCGGGACTTTTTCGCGACTAATACGGGATCATTTGGGAACCCTTTCGGCATCATTTCTGGATGGTTTTCGGGATCCGTCCGGGATCCCATTAGGGTAATTTCGGGACTATTAGGGGATCATTTGGGAACCTTTCCGGCATCATTTCTGGATAATTTTCGGGATCCGTCCGGGATGCCGACGAGGTAATTTCGGGACTATTTCGGGATCATTTGGGATACCTACCGGCATCATTTCTGGATGGTTTTTGGGATTCGTCCGGGATCCCGTCGTGTCCTTTCGGGACTTTTTTTCGACTAATACGGGATCATTTGCGGACCCTTTCGGCATCATTTCTGGATAGTTGTCGGGATCCCGTCACGGTCATTTCGGGACTATTAGGGGATCATTTGAGGACCTTTCCGGCATCATTTCTGTATTGTTTTCGGAATCCTTTCGGGATCCCGTCAGGGTCATTTTGGGACTTTTTTGGGGCTAATACGGGATCATTTGGGGATCCTCTAGGGGTCGTTTCGTGACTTTTTCTGTTTTATTTCGGGATCATTTGGGGACCCTTCCGGCATAATTTCTTGATGGTTTGCCGGATCCATCAGGGTCATTTCGGGACCATTTTGTGATCATTTGGGGACCCTTCCGAGATCATTTCTGGATCCGTCCGGGATGCCGTAGGAGCCATTTCGGGATCTTTTGTTACTTTTCCGGGATAGTTTTTGGACCCTTCCGGGATCATTTCTGGATCTGTGCGGGATCCCATCTGGGTCATTTCCGGACTATTTTGGGATCATTTTGGGATCCTTCCGGAATCATTTCTGTATGGTTTTGCCGATCCGTCTTTGATTCCCTCGGAGCCATTTCGGAACCTTTTCTGGAGTATGTCGGGGTCATTTGGGGACTTTTTCGGGATCATTTGGGGCTCTTCCAGCATCATTTCTGGATGGTTTTCGGGATCCGTCCGGGATATCGTCGGGGTCATTTGGGGACTTTTTCGGGATCATTTGGGGGCTCTTCCGGCATCATTTCTGGATGGTTTTCGGGATCCGTCCGGGATCCCATCAGGGTAATTTCGGGACTATTAGGGGATCATTTGTGGACCTTTCCGGCATCATTTCTGGATAATTTTCGGTATCCGTCCGGGATGCCGACGAGGTCATTTCGGGATTATTTCGGGATCATTTGGGATACCTACCGGCATCATTTCTGGATGGTTTTTGGGATTCGTCCGGGATCCCGTCGGGGTCATTTCGGCACTTTTTCTCGACTAATACGGGATCATTTGCGGACCCTTTCGGCATAATTTCTGGATAGTTGTCGGGATCCGTTCGAGATCCCGTCACGGTCATTTCGGAACTATTAGGGGATCATTTGAGGACCTTTCCGGCATCATTTCTGGATAGTTTTTGGAATCCTTTCGGGATCCCGTCAGGGTCATTTCGGGGCTTTTTCGGGATCATTTAAGGATGGCTTTCAGGATTCGTCCGGGAACCCGTCAGGGTAATTTCTGGACTTTTCCGAGACTATTTCGGGATCATTTTGGGACCTTCCCAAGATCATTTCTGGATGGATTTCGGGATTTGTCCGGGATGCCCTCAGGGTCATTTTGGGACTATTAGGTGAGCATTTGAGGACCGTTCCGGCATCACTTCTGGATGGTTTTCGGTATCCGTTCAGATTTCCGTCGGAATAATTGCGGGACTTTTTCGGGATCATTGGGGTCCCTTCCAAAATCATTTCTGGATGGTTTTTGGGATTCGTCCGGCATCTCGTCGGGGTCATTTCGGGACTTTTTCTCGACTAATACGGGATCATTTGCGGGCCCTTTCGGTATCATTTCTGGATAGTTGTCGGGATCCGTTCGGGATCCCGTCAGGGTCTTTTCGGAATTATTGGGAGATCATTTGAGGACCTTTCCGGCATCATTTCTGGTTAGTTTTGGGGATACTTTCCGGGTCCCATCAGGGTCATTTCGGGACTTTTTCGGCATCATTTAAGATTGGTTTTCAGGATTCGTCCGGTATCCGTCAGGGTAATTTCTGGACTTTTCCCAGACTATTTCGGGATAATTTTGGGACCCTCCCAAGATCATTTCTGGATGGATTTCGGGATCTGTCCGGGATGCCGTCAGGGTCATTCTGGGACTATTAGGTGATCATTTGAGGACCTTTTCGGCATCACTTCTGGATGGTTTTCGGTATCCGCTCAGGATCCCGTCGGAATTATTGCGGGACTTTTTCGGGATCATTTGGTGTCCCTTCCGGCATCATTTCTGGATGGTTTTTGGGATTCGTCCGGCATCCCGTCGGGTTCATTTCGGGACTTTTTCTCGCCTGATACGGGATCATTTGCGGGCCCTTTCGGCATCATTTCTAGATAGTTGTCGGGATCCGTTCGACGAGGTCATTTCGGGACTATTTCGGGATTATTTGGGATACCTACCGGCATCATTTCTGGATGGTTTTTGGGATTCGTCCGGCATACCGTCGGGGTCATTTTGGGACTTTTTCTCGACTAATACGGGATCATTTGCGGGCCCTTTCGGCATCATTTCTAAATAGTTGTCGGGATCCGTTCGGGATCCCGTTAGGGTCTTTTCGGAACTGTTAGGAGATCATTTGAGGACCTTTCCCTCATCATTTCTGGATAGTTTTCGGGATCTTTTCGGGGTCCCGTCAGGGTCATTTCGGGACTTTTTCGGGATCATTTAAGGATGGCTTTCAGGATTCATCCGGGAACCCGTCAGGGTAATTTATGGACTTTTCCGAGACTATTTCGGGATAATTTCGGGACCTTCCCAAGATCATTTCTGGATGGATTTCGGGATCAGTCAGGGATGCCGCCAGGGTCATTTTGGGACTATTAGGTGATCATTTGAGGACCTTTCCGGCATCACTTCTGAATGGTTTTCGGTATCCGTTCAGGATCCCGTCGGAATCATTGCGGGACTTTTTCGGTTTCATTTGGGGTCCCTTCCGGCAACATTTCTGGATGGTTTTAGGGATTCGTTCGGCATCCCGTCGGGGTCATTTCGGGACTTTTTCTCGACTAATACGGGATCATTTGGGGACCCTTCCGGCATAATTTCTGTATGGTTTGCCGAATCCATCAGGGTCATTTCGGGACCATTTTGGGGACCCTTCCGAGATCATTTCTGGAGCCGTCCGGGATGCCGTAGGAGTCATTTCGGGATTTTTTGTTACTTTTCCGGGATAGTTTTTGGACCCTTCCGGGATCATTTCTGGATCCGTGCGGGATCCCATCTGGGTCATTTCCAGACCATTTCGGGATCATTTTGGGATCTTTCCGGAATCATTTCTGTATGGCTTTCGCGATCCATCGTGGATCCCTTGGAGCCATTTCGGAACATTTTCTGGAGTATGTCGGGATAATTTAGGGACCCTTCCTGGATATTTTCTGGATGGTGTTTGAGATCCGCCCGGGAGCCCGTTAGGGTCATTTCGGAACCTTTTCGGGATAATTTTGGTACCCTTCAGGGATCATTTCTGTGTGGTTCTCTGGACAAATCTAGAATCGTGTCGTTGTTATTTCGGGTTTTTTTTTTGGACTATTCCGGCAACTTTTGGATACCTTTACGGGCAATTCTGGATGGTTTTCGGGATCCATCCTCGATAGCGTCGGGGTCATTTCGTGGCTTTTTCTGGCTAATTTCGGGATCATTTGGGGAACATATCAGGTTATCAGCTCATTTAGTTCTTTTTTTTACTCAATTACAAAAATAAAATGCATTAGACAGAAAAAAATTTTTAAGCAGATAACTTGATAAACAGGCTAACGTGAATAGCCCATATATTTCATTTTCTCCTTGCGGACGGGGCCGCGGGTAAAGACTAGTATATTATAAATGGGAAAGTTTGGATGTTAAGATGTTTGGATGTTTGGATGTTTGGATGTTTGGATGTTTGGATGTTTGTCCAGACGTTTGTCTTTGTGACTCAATAACGCAAGAACGGCTGGACCGATTTGGATGAAATTTTGCACACATATAGCCAATAGTCTAGAAGGATCTACTAGCTATATATTTTTCAAAAGGGGCGTGGTCCCCGCCCCCTAGGAACAGTTATAATTTAATTATTATATTTTTTCGTCTTTGCGACTGAATCACGCCAGAATGGCTACACGGATTTTGATGAAATTTGGGACACAGACAGTAGTCTACTAGCGAAATTTTTTTCGAACATGGAAAGAGGGGTGGGGGTCCCACGACCCTTCGAGAAATTATTTTTCATAATTTTTACACATTATAACTTTACGTATACTGGCCTTCACCAATATCACAGACTCAAGGGGCCAAATAAGTCGAGGGCTTACAAAGTAAGCAGTGACACCCTCCGCCCGCCCCCCTTTATCTCCCCCTCTGGTGTAAAATCCATAAATTGTTATAACTCAATCTAAATTTTCTCCTAAATCAATAGTTTTTGGTATCTGGTACATACAGAACGAGATCTAGACAATTTTGGAGGAACGATCAGTGGTCCTCTCCTCTACTCCCGCCATCCGCCCTCCATCAATTGTTTTTATTAGCACGCTTTTATTAGCTTTACCTGTATGTTTCTATCTAACTTTTTATTCGCTCCAATGCGCCTGCTGCCTTATTAACATGGTTTTATAATTAGCTTCACCTTATTTGTAATCCCGTAAGGGTCATATCGAGACCCTTCCGGGATCATTTCTGAATGGTTTTCGGGATCCGTCCGGGATCTCGTCGGGGTCATTTGGGGACTTTTTCGGGATCATTTGGGGGCTCTTCAGGCATCATTTCTGGATGGTTTTCGGGATCCGTCCGGGATCTCGTCGGGGTCATTTTGGAACATTTTCGGGACTATTCCGGAATCATTTCGGGACTATTTCGCGATCATTTGGGGACCCTTCCGGCATCATTTCTGGATGGTTTTCGGGATCCGTGCGGGATCTCGTCGGGGTCATATGGGGACTTTTTCGGGATCATTTGAGGGCTCTTCCGGCATCATTTCTGGATGGTTTTCGGGATCCGTCCGGGATATCGTCGGGGTCATTTGGGGACTTTTTCGGGATCATTTGGGGGCTCTTCAGGCATCATTTCTGGATGGTTTTCGGGATCCGTCCGGGATCTCGTCGGGGTCATTTGAGGACTTTTTCGGGATCATTTTGGGGCTCATCCGGCATCATTTCTGGATGGTTTTCGGGATCCGTCCGGGATCCCGTCGGGGTCATTTCGGGACTTTTTCGCGACTAATACGGGATCATTTGGGAACCCTTTCGGCATCATTTCTGGATGGTTTTCGGGATCCGTCCGGGATCCCATTAGGGTAATTTCGGGACTATTAGGGGATCATTTGGGAACCTTTCCGGCATCATTTCTGGATAATTTTCGGGATCCGTCCGGGATGCCGACGAGGTCATTTCGGGACTATTTCGGGATCATTTGGGATACCTACCGGCATCATTTCTGGATGGTTTTTATGATTCGGTCGGGATCCCGTCGTGGTCCTTTCGGGACTTTTTTTCGACTAATACGGGATCATTTGCGGACCCTTTGGGCATCATTTCTGGATAGTTGTCGGGATCCCGTCACGGTCATTTCGGGACTATTAGGGGATCATTTGAGGACCTTTCCGGCATCATTTCTGTATTGTTTTCGGAATCCTTTCGGGATCCCGTCAGGGTCATTTTGGGACTTTTTTGGGGCTAATACGGGATCATTTGGGGATCCTCTAGGGGTCGTTTCGTGACTTTTTCTGTTTTATTTCGGGATCATTTGGGGACCCTTCCGGCATAATTTCTTGATGGTTTGCCGGATCCATCAGGGTCATTTCGGGACCATTTTGGGATCATTTGGGGACCCTTCCGAGATCATTTCTGGATCCTTCCGGGATGCCGTAGGAGCCATTTCGGGATTTTTTGTTACTTTTCCGGGATAGTTTTTGGACCCTTCCGGGATCATTTCTGGATCTATGCGGGATCCCATCTGGGTCATTTCCGGACTATTTCGGGATCATTTTGGGATCCTTCCGGAATCATTTCTGTATGGTTTTCGCGATCCGTCGTTGATTCCCTCGGAGCCATTTCGGAACCTTTTCTGGAGTATGTCGGGGCCATTTGGGGACTTTTTCGGGATCATTTGGGGCTCTTCCGGCATCATTTCTGGATGGTTTTCGGGATCCGTGCGGGATCTCGTCGGGGTCATTTGGGGACTTTTTCGGGATCATTTGGGGGCTCTTCCGGCATCATTTCTGGATGGTTTTCGGGATCCGTCCGGGATCCCATTAGGGTAATTTCGGGACTATTAGGGGATCATTTGTGGACCTTTCCGGCATCATTTCTGAATAATTTTCGGTATCCGTCCGGGATGCCGACGAGGTCATTTCGGGATTATTTCGGGATCATTTGGGATACCTACCGGCATCATTTGTGGATGGTTTTTGGGATTCGTCCGGGATCCCGTCGGGGTCATTTCGGGACTTTTTCTCGACTAATACGGGATCATTTGCGGACCCTTTCGGCATAATTTCTGGATAGTTGTCGGGATCCGTTCGGGAACTATTAGGTGATCATTTGAGGACATTTCCGGCATCATTTCTGGATAGTTTTCGGGATCCTTTCGGGGTCCAGTCAGGGTCATTTCGGGACTTTTTCGGGATCATTTAGAGATGGCTTTCAGGATTCGTCCGGGAACCCGTCAGGGTAATTTCTGAACTTTTCCGAGACTATTTCGGGATAATTTTGGGACCTTCCCAAGATCATTTCTGGATGGATTTTGGGATCAGTCCGGGATGCCGTCAGGGTCATTTTGGTATTAGGTGATCATTTGAGGACCTTTCCGGCATCACTTCTGGATGGTTATCGGTATCCGATCAGGATCCCCTCGGAATCATTGCGGGACTTTTTCGGGATCATTTGGGGTCCCTCCCAAGATCATTTATGGATGGATTTCGGGATCTGTCCGGGATCCCGTCAGGGTCATTTAGGGGTGCGTTCGAGATCCCGTCAGGGTCATTTCGGGACTTCTTCGGGAATATATCGGGATCATTTCTGGATGGTTTATGGGATCCGTCCATGACCCCTTAAGGGTCATTTCGGGACTATTAGGTGATCATTTGAGGACCTTTCCGGCATCACTTCTGGATGATTTTCGGTATCCGTTCGGGATCCCGTCGGAATCAATGCGGGACTTTTACGGAATCATTTGGGATTCCTTCCGGCATCATTTCTGGATGGTTTTCGGGATTTGTCCGGGATCCCGTCGGGGTTATTTCGGGACCTTTTCGGGGCTAATACGGGATCATTTGGGGATCCTCTAGGGGTCGTTTCGTGACTTTTTCTGTATTATTTCGGGATCATTTTGGGACCCTTTCGGCATAATTTCTTGATGGTTTACCGGATCCATCAGGGTCATTTCGGGACCATTTTGGGATCATTTTGGGACCCTTCCGAGATCATTTCTGGATCCGTCCGGGATGCCGTAGGAGCCATTTCGGGATTTTTTGTTACTTTTCCGGGATAGTTTTTGCACCCTTCCGGGTTCATTTCTGGATCTGTGCGGGATCCAGTCTGGGTCAATTCCGGAATATTTCGGGATCATTTTGGAATCCTTCCGGAATCATTTCTGTATGGTTTTCGCGATCCATCGTGGATCCCCTCGGAGCCATTTCGGAACTTTTTCTGGAGTTAGTCGGGATAATTTAGGGACCCTTCCTGGATATTTTCTGGATGGTTTCTGAGATCCATCCGGGAGCCCGTCAGGGTAATTTCGGTACTTTTTCGGGACTATTTCGGGATCAATTTGGTACACTTCAGGCATCATTTCTGTATGGTTATCTGGATAAGTCTAGAATCGTGTCGTTGTCATTTCGGGTTTTTTTGGGACTACTTCGGGAACTTTTGGAAACACTTCCGGGGCGTTTCTGGATGGTTTTCGGGATCCGTCCGCGATTGCGTCGGGGTCATTTCGTGGCTTTTTCTGGATAATTTCGTTATCATTTTGGGATCCTATCAGGCTATCAGCTCATAAAGTTCTTTTTTTTACTCAATTACAAAAATAAAATGCATTAGACAGAAAAAAAATTTTAAACAGATAACTTTATAAGCAGGCTAACGTGAATAGCCCACATATTTCATTTTCTCCTTGCGGACGGGGCCGCGGGTAAAGGCTAGTATGTATATAAATTGAAAGAGGTCTTTGTTAAAACAAACGTCATATCCAACAAGGATTTTCCCCTGTGCAGCGCTACTCATTCATTCATTCATTTATTTATTATTATTCACATGATTTATAACAGGATTACACTTAACCCGCGAAGATAGGAGCTTGTCTGCGGGTAAAATAAATATGTACTAAATAACAAGTTTTTTGAGAATACAATATTTGATAGAAGAAATCTACTCTTTTATAGAAGAAGCAGTTTTTAAGATCAATTAAGACTCAAAAATAGAATTAATCATTATGTTGGAAATAGTGATTGTATGCGCTTTAACTTTTGAGTAAGTAAAATAAATAAATTAGATAAAATAAATAAAATAAAATACATCAAAATTCTCACAATAAACTTTGTATATGTTCTTTAATTAAATTTTTCCTATGCGATCCGTTCGGCAGGCTTAGCAGATTTATTGGTAGTTCATTGAGAAACGTTGGTACTCTAACATACAATGTATTTTTCGAGAAACTATTTAGAAACTTGGGTATTCTCAGCCTATTCTGCCTTTGCATTCTTGTCCCCAGGTTATGATTTATAGGCGTTTGGAACTTCTTCTCGTCGTAGAACTCATTAGGTATCGTAATTCAAAAAATAGATCTGACATCGAGTATACCTACCTTCCTGTTTAGCTGTATATTGCGCGTGTATATGTTTTTCTTCTTAGCTAAAATTTTCAGGATATAATTCTGACTCGATTGTATTTTATTGCAGCTCGTAGGCGTACCCCATGCCGTGATGCCGTATGTGATATACGATTCAGACAAAGCCATGTGTGCCTGTCGCAAAACTGCATAGTCGCTGCAATAGCTCAGATGCTTCAGGAAATACGAAGTTTTCCGCAGCTTATTAATTAAATACAAAACATGTCCATTCCATTTGAAATGCTCATCAACCACGACTCCTAGGTATTTATAGGTGTGGACGGTTTCAATAGTTGTGTCGCATGGACAATGTGTTTGGGACTCGTGTAAGCAGTCATAGCTAAGAAATTTTAGAGTTATGTTTATAGTTTGCAAGTGCGGTGGTCTGATATGCATTACTTTAGTTTTTAATTCGTTTATTGATAGCCCATTGTCATGAGACCATTTGGAGACGATGTCAAGGCAGTGACACGACGATAGTAGTATCGTCCACATATGCAAAGACCTCGCACTCTTTCAGATGTTTGATCATATTATTTGCATAGACTTTAAACTAAGGTATATCAGTGGTCCTAATTTAGAGCCTTGGGGAACTCCGTAAGAGACAAAGACCTCATCACTGAATTCGTTACAGATCTTCACCCTGTAGACCCTTAGATTCAGATAGCTTCTGAACCAGTCTAGACAATTTCCTCTAACTCCTGCATTTTCCAAAGCTTCCAGCAGTTTAGAATGTGTCAGAGTATCGAATGCTTTGATAAAGTCAATGAATAGCGCGAGACTATGCATACTTTTTCCAAGTTTTCCGTTTATTGTATTAGCAAAATTACCGAGAAGCTGGTTTATGTTTTTGTGTTTCTGAAATCCATATTGATTTTTCTCAATTATTTTATACTTTTCAATGAAGGCTGTCCATCTCTTGACAACAATCTCCTCCAATATTTTCTCAATGACAGGTAATATTGCTATGGGACGATAGTTTTTTGGATCAGATTTTAGACCTGCTTTATATATAGGCCTTATTATCGATACTTTTAGGGCTTTGGGGAAGACGCCATATCTTATGCTGAGGTTAAGGAGTTTAGTTATCACTGGTGCTATAATAAGTGCATTTTCTTGGAGGTCTCTGGGCCTGATGCCGTCATAACCAGGACTCTTAAAGTTATCTAGCCTAATAATGATATTGTAAACCTCTTCTTCGCCGACCTCATCTACATATATCGAATTAGGTGTCTTAAAATCTGATGTATTTAGTGTTCTAACATCACAGGCATGCATTGCACTTTTTACCCTATCTTCAAACGCTTTCGCGAAGGTATCGAGATATTCCTTGCATCCGTATTTTTGAAATTTTTCATAATAGAGTCGTCTAAATTAATACGTTTTGTGCCAATTATTTCGTTTATAGTTTGCCAGGTTTTTTTCATATCGCTTTTACATTCCGAGAATTTATTCAAATAATGGTTATTTCTTGTTTTATGGACCTGTTTGTTGACATAGTTTCTAAAACTTTTATACTGCTTTTCTGCTAAATTATCGTTAGGCCTAGCTTTCCATTTACGGTATAATTTATCTCTCTTATGGTATAACGCCTCTAAATCTTTTGTCATCCACTCGTTACGGATTCTTTGTTTTTTATTTTTAATTTTAGGAGTTGCGTTTTTATAGATATTTTCAAATTTGCTATGAATATTATTGTATAATTCGTCTACGTCATTCAGTAATAGAGCGTCACTCCAGTTTTCGTTGCGTAGCTGTTCTCTTACTTGTCTACTATCTAAAGCATTGGCAGATTGTTTTGCATTACTTTTTACGTTGTTTTTGTGTGATTGTTTGGATAGCCCGAACAGCAATGAGAAGTGGTCTGTGATGTTGCATTCAACAGTGACTGATTCTATGACGGTATTCTTACATTTTATAAATAAATGGTCTATACAGGTACTTGTCCCTCGCTTAATGTCTACCCTAGTACACTCTGTTATTACTCTTTCCATACGAAATGAGGAGAGCATATCTAAGTACAAAGTGACAATATCGCTATCTACGTTAAGTGTGCTGATAGTAATGTCTCCTATTATAATTTCGAATTCTCCATTGCTTGACTTACGTAGGAAGCTCTCGAGTTCACATACAAAGGTGTGTGCGTTGGAATGTGGAGGTCGATAAATAGCGTGTATTGTGTATTCAAGGTTGTTTCTCTTATCAAAGAGTTTTATTACGAGCGTTTCAAAAGAGCTAGCTGGAGCTACAATGCACTCGTAGACCAGACTATCTCTTATGTACATTGCAATTCCGCCCCCTCTTCGCTCCTCTCGATTATAAAACTCCGTATTAAATCCATTTATATGAAATAAGTTTTGATCTTCTGCTTTTATGTTCGTTTCAACCAAAACAATTACATCTATAATATCCAACAATTGGGCTACCTCTGCCAGGAGTGCATGAACATTTTTCCGAAGGGATCTAATATTTAGGTAAACACACCGGAGTGAATGTTTTTCAAAGCTTATTGTGTTAATTTCATTAAAGTTTGAATTTCTTGTTTTAATAATGCTATTCATACTTACATAGTATTATGAGATAATATTAATATATAATAAATAATAAAAGTTCAACTAATAAAGGAATTTAAAGATAAGAAAGTAAAGCGAAGAGAAAGCAAATTATTTAATTGTCTCAATATCTGCCTGTGTATTAATATAAATAAATTTATCGTTCTCCTGCAGACTTTCGAGAAATGTTTTTGTCATTCCTGCATCAAGAACACCAAAACTGTCGCATTACACCTTATTTATGTAAAAACATCGCTTAAAGAATGGATTTCTAAATATAGTTACAAAAAATATTTTTTGTAAATTATTATTGGCCTTTAATCTTTAAATTTATTAAACTATTTTATAAGCTCGAGGCCTTGTCCGAATAAAACCACAGTGTATATATTTTATATTTGATTCTTTTCGATATTTCGACTTCAGTCTGAAGTCATCATCAGGAACAATTGAGTATGTTATACAGACAGTCTGAAAATACAAATATAAAATATATACACTGTGTTTTTATTTGGATAAGGCCTCGAGCTTATAAAATACTTTAATAAAGTTACAAAAAATAAAAATTGTAACTCTCTCTTTTTCTTTTGCCCTAAAAATTAGACCACCAAGATAAGAGGAATGTTACAGTTATGGATTGTAATTTAGAATATATGAATCCGGCTCGATCGGATCAGCACCTTCTGGTTCTGGGCCGCCTGCCGCGCGGCTAGTATACCCCCTGGCATATTTTAGTAATTAATAACTTGCTAACATTAGTAATAGATCATGAATTCAGCTGTCAGGACTTTATGGGGGATCTTCTGATCAAGTTTGTATAATATATTAGAAGGACACATGTTTTAGTTCCGGCTCTCAACGACAAATCAACAGAGCAGAGGGCAATATCAATCCATTTTTAGGGATGGAAACACATTTAGAAGTATTGTGGCCACTTCCAAATGGGACTGTAAAACTTTTCACCGATTCCGAAACCCATTTAAGTGCGCAAAGTTAATATAGTTCAACTAAATAATGGATAACACCTCTCCCTTTTATGTCCGGTTTTTCGATGAAAGCTTCAACTTCAGTTGAGGTTGAGGTAAGTTTACTTTAGACGCATTATTGAATTTTACTTTCATTTTATATTGGCGTTAGGTGACACTGATATGCTAAAAAAACAGTTTCTGTAAAGGCCTTCGTAGCAAGGTATTAATTTTTCTGCTCCTATTTTTTCAAGGCGGGTAAAAATTTTACCCTCTTCTCACCGTTGAAAATACATCCCTACCGTTTCAGATAGCATACATCTTCTGTCTTTGTTTATTTACTTCACCTGGTCGGGCATTATTTCGGATGATCTTCTTTTGTGATTGTTTTAGGGATATTTCAGAGACCGTCTCGGAACTGTTTTACGGATCGTGACGAGACAATTTTGATATAATTAATGATTGTTTTGGGGGTCTATTCAAGACTGCTTTGAAACTATCTTAAATTTATTATTATTTCCGAAATCTATCGGTATTATTGTTTTTTATTATTTTCGGGAAATATTTCAGGACCATTTCGGGTTTATTTGTGGGTATGTCAAACACAAAAATTCTTAAAGCACGTTTCAAGCAATTTTCGACTATCAATTCAGCCACTGGCAAACCATTCAGGAACTGCTGGGTATTCCTGCCCACACAAATTTTGATGTAAGCTCACCCTCGTATCTGCGCAAAAAATACAGCAAACACGCGCCTTCAAGACAAGCTAAAAATGCTTGCCGCTGCAAAATGTTAAATATGCTGTGGAAATTTCTCATTTCACTGCAGCTTTAAACGCCAAACCAGCAAGCTATACAAAGCGTCAACAAGCGACATATTTTACAACAATAAAACTTTGTAGCAGTTATGAAACCGATGCCTGTAATTTTCTGCTTTTTCAATTTTACATTTTTCTTTTCCATTTTTATTGGACCGCGTTTTTATTCAAATATTTTTTTTTGGTTTTTCACTTTTTTATTCATTCACCATTCACTAATTACATACACTTGCATGTTGCATGTGTGTTTGTATGTTTGTTGTGTTTGCCACATTTTGTGGTAGGTTATTTATGCGAACTCAGTACGTGTCTTGTACTTCTTCTGTTGAGTTAAGCGCCAAATACACGACACGAACATTTCCGCGAACATTCCCGTTATGTCATGTTTCTGCGACCTTTTCTGTCGTGTATGGTGGTGTTTGCCAGTTCGCGCAAATGTTCGCCAAAAATCAAAATATTTTAATTTTTGGCGAACATTTGCGCGAACTGTTCGTGCGTGTATGGAGAAATAGCTCATAATCGTAGTAATTTCTGAACGGAACAGACGTGCGCGGAAAAGTAAAATGGACAATAAAAAATTTCTGAGTGAATTTATTGAAATGTATAAATTTTTTTTACGCTTAATTGCCACAGCGAGCAACATTGCTGCAGCACAATTGTTGTCCGTATTCATCGCGGTCTGAAAGAGAACTAATGTTCGGCGAACAAGATTGCGGAATGTTCGCGGAAATGTTCGTGTCGTGTATTTGGCGCTTTAGCCATGACGGTGGTGTTGGTGGTGGGAATGGCAAGACAGGATGTGTTCAAATGTGCAAATATTTATGGAATCATACGGAACTGGATCAGGGTTGGGAAACGACATTTCATGAATTGTACTAAATCCACTCAAAAATCGTACTTTTTTCGTTCAAATTGTACTGAATTTTTTTGTGTATAGATTTACATATATTGCACCATTACTCGTTTAATTTTTTTTACTTTTTATTACCAAAATAAAAATACGTGCTTAATGTGTGTATTCATTTGAAATTAATTTTTCTTTTTACTTAGAAGGTAACATTTTTTTTAGTTCAATAAGAGCTTTTGAAAAACATAAATATTCTTTGCTCATACATAAAAGATATACATAGATATATTTTAAATATTTGCATATATGTGTGTATGTTTGTTAATCAAAAAACTTTTCATCCTCGTCAATGATTAAACTTTGTTCACCACTAACTCCCTTAGCAATTTGCATATTATAACATTGCCCTCTGGCCTTAATAAAATCCTTTGTTTTTATCAAAGAAGAAACTGATTCAACAAGTAAACGATTTCTACACCTGGTTTTAATTATATTCTGTATCGAAAATATTCTTTCAACATTCGCTGAAGAATGTGAAATTGATAAAACCCCCTGGGCAATTCTGTATATATTTGCAAATAAAATAATTAAAAAAAATTTTTTAAGTTAAACGGTTTTATTGAAAACAATACTTACATGAAGTAATAATAATACGAAAAGCTAGAAAATAATTAGGTGGGTCCTAGGTACTAGTCATCACACTCCTTATCAATCTATGGCGTTGATCAGACAATTAAATAAAAGCGTTGGACGCGTCATATTTCTACTGATAGTCATAAGTAAAACAAGTAAGGAAGGTTAAGTTCGGGTGTAACCGAACATTACATACTCAGTTGAGAGCTATGGTGACAACATAAGGGAAAATAACCATGTAGGAAAATGAACCGAGGGAAACCCTGGAATGTGTTTGTATGACATGTGTATCAAACGAAAGGCATTAAAGAGTATTTTATGAGGGAGTGGGCCATAGTTCTATAGGTGGACGCCATTTAGGGATATAGCCATAAAGGTGGATCAGGGTTGACTCTAGAATGCGTTTGTACGATATGGGTATCAAATGAAAGGTATTAATGAGTATTTTAAAAGGGCGTGGACCTAAGTTCTATAGATGGACGCCTTTTCGAGATATCGCCGTAAAGATGGACCAGGGGTGACTCTAGAATGCGTTTGTACGATATGGGTATCAAATGAAAGGTGTTAATGAGCATTTTAAAAGGGAGTGGGCCTTAGTTCTATAGGTGGACGCCATTTCGAGATATCGCCATAAAGGTGGGCCAGGGGTGACTCTAGAATTCGTTTGTGCAATATGGGTATCAAACGAAAGGAGTTAATGAGTATTTTAAGAGGGAGTGGGCCTTAGTTCTATAGGTGGACGCATTTTCGAGGTATCGCAATAAAGGTGGACCAGGGGTGACTCTAGACTTTGTTTGTACGATATGGGTATCAAATGAAAGGTGTTAATGAGTATTTTTAAAAGGGAGTGGGCCTTCGTTCTATAGGTGTTCGCCTTTTCGAAATATCGCCATAAAGGTGGACCAGGGGTGACTCTAGAATGAGTTTGTACGATATGGGTATCAAATTAAAGGTATTAATGAGGGTTTTAAAAGGGAGTGGTGGTAGTTGTATATGTGAAGGCGTTTTCCAGATATCGACCAAAATGTGGACCAGGGTGACCCAGAACATCATCTGTTGGATACCGCTAATTTATTTATATATGTAATACCTGCCAAGATTTTAAGGGTTTTTTATTTCGCCCTGCAGAACTTTTTCATTTTCTTCTACTTAATATGGTAGGTGTCACAACCATTTTATAAAGTTCTTTCTAAAGTTATATTTCGCGTCAATAAAACAATCCAATTACCTTACCATGTTTCATCCCTTTTTTCGTATTTGGTATAGAATTATGGCATTTTTTCATTTTTCGTAATTTTCGATATCGAAAAAGTGGGCGTGGTCATAGTCGGATTTCGTTAATTTTTCATACCAAGATAAAGTGAGTTCAGATAAGTACGTGAACTGAGTTTAGTAAAGATATATCGATTTTTGCTCAAGTTATCGTGTTAACGGCCATGCGGAAGGACAGACGGACGACTGTGTATAAAAACTGGGCGTGGCATCAACCGATTTAGCCCATTTTCACAGAAAACAGTTAACGCCATAAAATCTATGCCCCTACCAAAAAGGATTGGTTAATTTTTGTTCGACTTATGGCGTTAAAAGTATCCTAGACAAATTAAATGAAAAAGGGCGGGCCACGCCCATTTTTAAATTTTCTTTTATTTTTGTATTTTGTTGCACCATATCATTACTGGAGTTGAATCTTGACATAATTTACTTATATACTGTAAAGATATTAAATTTTTTGTTAAAATTTTACTTAAAAAAAATTTTTTTTTAAAAGTGGGCGTGGTCCTTCTCCGATTTTGCTAATTTTTATTAAGCGTACATATAGTAATAAGAGTAACGTTCCTGCCAAATTTCATCATGATATCTTCAACGACTGCCAAATTACAGCTTGCAAAAGTTTTAAATTACCTTCTTTTAAAAGTGGGCGGTGCCACGCCCATTGTCCAAAATTTTACTAATTTTCTATTTTGCGTCATAAGTTCAACTCATCTACCAAGTTTCGTCGCTTTATCGGTCTTTTGTAATGAATTATCGCACTTTTTCGGTTTTTCGAAATTTTCGATATCGAAAAAGTGGGCGTGGTTATGGTCCGATATCGTTCATTTTAAATAGCGATCTGAGATGAGTGCTCAGGAACCTACATACCAAATTGCATCAAGATACCTCAAAATTTACTCAAGTTATCGTGTTAACGGACGGACGGACGGACATGGCTCAATCAAATTTTTTTTCGATCCTGATTATTTTGATATATGGAAGTCTATATCTATCTCGATTCCTTTATATATGTACAACCAACCGTTATCCAATCAAACTTAATATACTCTGTGAGCTCTGCTCAACTGAGTATAACTAGCTGAACCTTAATCAGTCACATTTTTAGAAATTTCACGCGCCCAACGCTTTTATTTAATTGTCTGATCAACGCCATAGATTGATAAGGAGTGTGATGACTAGTACCTAGGACCTACCTAATTATTTTCTAGCTTTTCGTATTATTCTTACTTCATGTAAGTATTGTTTTCAATAAAACCGTTTAACTTAAAAATTTTTTTTTTAATTATTTTATTTTCAAGTTTTTAGTCTTTATTTAATTGCCTATTATTTCTCATTCTATTTAGTTCATTTAGTGACTCATTATTACAAGGACTCTTTCCTAACAATTTGTTACAACCTAAGTCCTCAATACATAATCCTTCCAAAGACTTTACTCGACTCTGCGCCACGTATGCTTGTCCCTCCTCCAACTCCAAAATATTTTGATGTCACTTCTACCGGACTGTATGCAATATTTGTTCCAAATATGAGCCAAATCGGGCATCATAGGTCGCTTTCTATTCATGTATCTATGTATTATGTGTTCAAAATATGGGCAAAATCGGACCACAAATATGATTTTTGTGAATATATCGATCCTTCCGCCACCTAGCGGCGATTTTTTTTTTGATAGGTCGCTTTCAATTCTTGTATGTTTTAAGTGTTCCAAATATGAGCCAAATCGGGCCACAAATACAATTTTTGTGAATATCTCGATCCATGTGCCACCTAGGGGCGATTTTCTTTCACAGGTCGATTTCTATTCTTGTATGTATTAAGTGTTCCAAATATGAGCCAAATCGGTCCACAAATACGACTTTTGCGAATATCTCGATCCATGCGCCACCTAGCGGCGATTTTTTCCACAGGTCGATTTCTATTCTTGTATGTATTAAGTGTTCCAAATATGAGCCAAATCGGTCCACAAATACGATTTTTTGCGAATATCTCGATCCATGCGCCACCTAGCGGCGATTTTTTTCTTATTATTGCATTGTCATCGGGTTCTGAACTATATTCCAAGTTTCATGCTTGTAGCTTATCGGGAAGTTACTTAAACTTCAATTACAAGATTCGTTCACAACGGCCGTACAGCCGTGCATGCGGCCATGCGGCCTGTCAACTCAAGCTAAATAAAACCGTTTAAAAACGGGTCGTTCAGTTCATTTTTCAATAATCGCACCTTTGCCGAAAACTCAGAAATGGAATGATTTTTAAGAGCACACAATTCTTCGTGTTCTGACAGAACTCGATATTCCGAATTAATTTCCTCGATTTTACAATTTCACATGTAGGAAATAATTTAGCAACCAGTGGAACAATGCTAGTAGTTACTTCTCCTGATAAAACAGATTCAGGAGCAAGCTTTGTGACCCAATTCAAAATTTCATTATCAAAGTCAATTTTCGTCTGTAGGTTTTTACAAAACTCCATGTAAAATAGTTTGACGTTTAGTTTAAAATTTTTCCAATAAATTTTTACAAATGAATAGATCTAATAGGCAAAATTGTACCAAAAATGGCAGCGTAGTACTTCAGTACTTTCTTGAGTCAAATTGTATCAAAAAAGTACAATTGTATCGAAAACCCAACCCTGAACTGGATTGTACATGCGAGAAGTATGTGAACACATTCACTTTAAAAATGCTCCACAATTCCGTTGGTGTTATTGTTGTTTTATAAGTTTTCGTTGAAGCTGGTTACGGTCACGTTGTATATTTTGATTAATAGAAATTGCGTGTGGCTGCTCAATAATCACTTATCAATTTCGTCGATACGCTCGAATCGCGGTTTGTTTAGTGCAAGTAGAAGAAGAAGTCATTAAATTAATTAAACTGGAAGGAAGAGAAAATTAAATTAAATTAAATTTGTTGCTTTTCTCTTTAGAATTGCTTTATATAGCCAAAGAAACTTATTTAGAAACACTAACCAAAAAGTGAGGATAAAAAGTAAATGCGTTCAATTGCCACTGCTAGTTTTCTTTAGGTTCGAGAGCTCGGGGTCCTTTTACTACCGGATAACCACTGCAGGAAACATGGAGTATACAAAAGAAACATTGAAGGTGAAAATGTAAAGATTTTGAAGGCAATAATATAACTGACAAAATTCCGTATAAATTACACACTCCTGCAAAAATTGGCTTTTTTCTTTTGTTTTGGATTAGGAAGTTATTTCCGACGTATTTTGCGCGCTGAATCCGAATCCGTCCTCATGTTTGGCCAAGCACGTCAGGATTTTGAGACATCCTAACCTAAAAGTGCGAAAAACGCTGTTTTTAGCATTTTTTTGAGCTTATATTTTAATAATAGGAAATTTTTTTGTGCAAATCTGCTTACAGTATCTTTGAGAACAACTCTTTAGCCACAAAATCCATTTTCGAACGCCTCGATTCGATTTTTTTTCCCAAGATATGGTCAATTCAAGTTGGGGTCTTTTGTCATAAGGTCAAGGCCTGCAAGGTTTTTTTGTTCCATTTTCTAACGCCGCGATTTGATTTTTTTTAATAGCACATATCAATAATAAATACGTGACCCAAACTGTTAGCGGCCACCTCATGATATGTGACTTCGATAACAGACCCCAACTTGAATTGACCATATCTCGGGAAAAAAATCGAATCGAGGCTTTCTAAAATGGATTTTGTGGGGAAAGGGTTGTTCTCAAAGATACTGTAAGCAGATTTGCACAAAAAAATTTCCTATTATTGAAATATATACTCAAAAAATGCTAAAAACAGGGTTTTTCGCACTTTTAGGTTAGGATATCTCAAAAACCTGACAGCCTGGACCAAATCTGAGGACGGATTCGGACTCAGCACGCAGAAATACGTCAGAAATGACTTCCTGATCCGAAACAAAAAAACCTTGTAGGCCTGTGTTATCCACTTTTCCGAAAATATAACAACATTACATTCAGAACATTTATGAACTGAAACCATTAACTAAAAGCCACCGACGGATACGCCGTATTAACGGAGAGGCAACAGGACGACATGTAAAAACGACTTTCCGGTAACACAAAAGAGGCTTTCATAAGAGTCTGATACTCCCACAGAAAAGACTAATAAAACAGTCAGAGTACTTGCTAGCAAGGAAAACGTCTGGGACCAATTCTCAAAAATACAAGCCTTATAATCAGAGCTGCTCAACCCCTATATACTTATAGCACTTCTGTTTTTTTTTGCCTCGAAGAATAGGCATTGATACAAATTCACACTTTGAATATAAAAAAAAATTTCATAGCACTACCATATGCCCTCACATATAAATTCGATTCATATGAATGTGCCTGAATTTCATATGAAAGTGCAAAGAAAAGGCACTTCTATATGAAGCCAAGGCACTTCGGTAAGATATTCAAATTGACACCAAAAATTTTTTCAAAAATATTGTAGCACTGAGAAAAAATTTAATTCAAATTTTATTCATTAAGGGGACCATCAAAATTCTTTAAACATTTAAAATAAATTGTTTTTTTTTTTTTCAATTTAAAAAAGTGTACATATAATTTTGTATATGTATTGTGATTTGCACTTCAATATACAAAATTTTGAACAGTCCTGATAACTTATAATACAAGCAAATTTGTTTTGCCAAGTTTTTCTTTTCAGAAGAAATTTGCTTGTGTTACAGACTTGTATGTTTTGTGAAACGGGCCTTTAGCGGAAATATATGTGCAAGTAAAATAATTCCATGGTAATTTAGGTTAGGTTAAACTGACGGGTCCCCGATGACGTCACATAGACTGAATGAGTTCTTAGTGTTACTAGAAGTTTGCTTATCGATCAAGTTGAAAAGCCCTTTCAAAAAAATGGACCTATGTTATAAAATAACTCCGTCTTTTTGGGAAATATTATTTCTAGGACCTATGCTACCTGCTGCTTCTAGATCTGATAGCTGTGTCCCTCGTAATAGCTGGAGTCTTGCCCCAGCATTCTTTTACATGCATAAAGATCCGTTGAGGCCTTCTTTACTCTATGTTTCATGTTGTGCTTCCACGAAAACCTATTTTCTAATATAATTCCTAGATATTTTTTGCGCGGTTTATCCTCACACCTCCTCTTAATCAAGACCATATCGACCTTCCTATCCATGTGTCAACCCGACATTAGGTGTCCAGGTATGTATATCCCAAAACTCACGATCCATCAAAGAGCTAATTTTTGTAAGCCGCTTTCAATTCGATGATAGACTAGTAAACGAATAAACAAATACTAACTCTGACGAAATACTTGAACCTTTAATACATACTAGTTTATAAAAAGTAAATCAAAAAAACGCAGCTACTGCAAAACAAATACCGAATTGCTAATAAACATGTAATAATAATTGAAGAAAACCAACAAGCACCAAAAAATACTAAAATTACTGACATCTACCTACCTTGACTTGCCTAACAAAACACCCGGCAGATGAGGCAAAACTTTCTACAACAATCACAAAACAAAACGAATCGTTGAGCCTTTATTGGGACATAGTAGGTCTTGAGAATCAGGCAAAAATCGCTGGCAAAGTCAACTAAATTCTGAACAAAATCGAAACATTAGTCACGACTTTAATGCCACTCATTCATGAAAAGTTGAAGAATCTCCGACTGCAATTATTTCACCTCATCATGATATTTCAATCCTTTTATATTCGAATTCACTTTAGTTGGGAGAGCGGTGTTTAACTACATACCTCCGAGGATATTTAGGCCGATTTCTCCCGCCGAGGGGCAATCCCGCTCAGAAATTTTCTTTTTCTAATTGAACCATTTTTTTTATAAAATTTTGATGTTGCTTTTCCCGTTCCTACAACTACAGACATTTCCACAGTATTCAAAGTGCATCTTTCATTGGATCTAAAGAATTTTGGGGTGGGTTTTGTCGACGCAGAGATACCGCTCAGTCAATTTAGGATCAAGTATATGTCCCGCAAACCCCGACAGTATTTGCGAGCTAAAGTCGAAAATCACACACACACACGGCCGAGGATAGCAACTCTTCGTGCCGAGAGAATGGGGAGCGGGATATCGGGGGCCTTGGCTTATCAGTATACCAAGGATGGCGTAGTTATGAGAGAATGTTGTCGTTGATAATTTTTACGATGGTATGTTTGTTGGTCGAAAAGAGTTTTGTAACTGGTCGTGGGTGTAGCCAACAAGTGAGGGAGGCCATAGTCAGCAACGAAGGATATTGGGAAGATGCTTCACGAAGGTTCAACAGCTGAGCGGCGATATGATAGCGGACGGTTTATCTGAGTAGTCGGAATGAGCGAGTACCAGTAGCGGAAGCTGAGGTATAAGAGCTACAATCAGTGACAGTGTGCTGAAATGGGTGTTTACCTTTAAACAACGGCTGCTCTTGCAACTTTCGTCGGCGGGAGTAGATGTTTCGTGCGGCGGGAAGATAATCTATAAACAAAACAACGAATACTCATCGGTTTAATTTCTTTTGCATCTAGACCACTGTCTTCCTTAACTGGTTTTCTTTTACAAGTGCTATGTAATAGGTTCGTCGTCGGGAATCACTTCTCTAAAGTTAGTTATCTCTTCTAAAAACTAAAGAATATGATTTCTAACATTAAAACAAGATAAGCGTTGTCAAATTGTACTCTTGTATATACAAAGTTTCTTCTTTATAAACATACATACATGTTGCTACATTACATTGCAACTTGTTGCGTTGCTAACGAAACAAGTGGTTGCTTTATTGCTTTGTTTACTTTGCATGCACTGGCTCGAGGGTGGCCGGTGAGCATGTTGTGTGTTGTGTTATGTTCCATATGAAACAAAATGATGAGGTAGGTACACGAGAAAAAATTGTGAAGTGCGATATTTGATTTTTTTTGTATTCGTGCAACGCCATAAACCGCACACTGAGACTCGACGAATCTGGGTCCTGGAAAGATTCTGAGATAAGGTTTAAAGATTTTTAATATATTTTCGCAAGACACAATTATTTTCGAACTCGATAGTTTTCCTTACAAACTAAAGGTACGATTGTTAATATTAAGCTTTCATGTTACGAGCCGGACCCGTGCGCAACCAATATAAAAGTCTCTTATCCAATATCAACAGATATCAGCTTTTATATCAATGAATTAAAACTTACAGCTTACGCTGCCATCTAGCGTATGGTAGAAAATGCCTGCAATGCAGTGCAAATATTCACAATAGTGCCATAGTACAAATAGATTTCTTTTTGTGTTCACAATCGTTTATTTTTAACAAATTATTTTAATAAAATATAGCTAAACAAAAGCACTACGACCAAAATTGCCCAAAGCTCGCTAATAGCTCGAGTCTCCATCTTTACAACCAAAACTTTATTTATATATTTAGATTCCAGATAAGATCGAAAAAGGGGCCCGTACATAAAAACAGCAATTAGAAATAATATATATGATAATTATTGGAAGAGAGGCATATAGACCTACGCCGGCTGCACTCAGAAAAAAGAAACACATACTTTAATGAGGACACCATTTTCCTTAAAGTGTCGCGAAGTACTCCCTGAGAGTACGGAATTGTTTCTTTTGCTTCACTGTAGAAACTGGGTTAAATTTTCTCAAGTATATCAGAATTATTCGATGGTACTTTTTTCGAATTAATGACCCTTTCGAAAAAAAATCGAATTAACGAAGAAACGTTAACACAGTGTTTATTTATTTACTTTTTACTATATTTTTATTTATCTACTTTTGGTTTTTCTGAAAAACTTAAACTTATCTTCATAACTCGTGCTGGCGTCAGCCAATTTTGCCCAATTTTAGCACACTTGTTAGCGATCCCGTTTCTTTCTCCTCCTATTTTTAAATATGAATATGTCTACCCGCTCCAAAATTTTTATAAAAAAGTCCATGCATATAAACAATTATAATTGACTTATTTTAAACTTTCAATTTAGAAAATGTGTTTTAATCAACTATTTTCCTCAGAAAATTCACCAAAACAGAATAAATAAAATCTTTCGATAGAATGAGTTGGTATGGAAAGCCCCATACACAAGTCTAATGCTAAGTTCGAGTTATCAAAACTTCAAACCATACTACCATACTCGCAATATAGTGATTCCGAACTATTCAACCTATAACCTCTTTTTACTACTGGGTTGTTCGGTACGAATGTTAAGCGGTATGATAAGGAATGTCGCAAAGTGGTTGAAGATCAATGAAACGACAGTAACGATGCAATTTTCAATATTGAAATGCCTGAAGATTCGCAGACGACCGTGTGCCGCAGTCATTATAACCGAAAACTAGGAAAGAGCACGCATACTTTACGCTGGTCATGATAAGCGCAAAGAAGGTGCCGGACTCTCGCGGGCTCCAGTTTGAAGCTGAAAAGACAAAGTTGATACTGCCAACAAAAACGCATATACCTCTAGATGTTAGCTTTGAAACCTTATCCGAAAATATAACACCAAAGAAATAAGGTCGGACTACCGACTAAAATATTGATGATAGGGAAAATGAACAACTGGGCAGATGTACAGTAAAACTAATAACAGTTGTTGAAGTATGGAGCACCAAAAGCTTTAGTGAGGTGATTTACTGCGTTACACAAATGCTCTCTGAGTAATTACGGCGATACAGACGAGGACGATGTTGAACACAATTTCTTTAAATGCTCGCAATGGAGCCAGAACCGACAAATACAGGAGCAAAAAGTCAACTGCCGATAATGATACTCCCACAGCAACAACAACATACAGCAAAATTGCTGAGCGGCCCAGAAGAGTGGTAACAAATTAGGAGCTTTATAGAAACCACAATCTCAGAGCAAAAAATCGTGACCTGGATGCAGGGACGACCCTAAGTGCATTTGCGGCTATGCAGACGAGAACGAGGCTGAACACACTTTCTTCAAATTAACAAATTGAGGCTGTTCATAGAGTAATCTGAGCTTAGATCCCTATACAAAGCGCCTTAAACATTTCTAATCGGGGACAAAATTTATGTGATATTTTTGACCTTAATACTGCCGTCTGAAGGGGTGAGACTGCAAAAATAGTTTCTTTGATATAAGAGGATTTAACATCCTTCCTTCAAGAACTCGTTATGTCATATTCAACCAAAAATTATTATCTTAGAAAAACATCTAATGTAAATGTGAAAAAAAAATTTAAATATCTAAAAAAGAAAAATCTTAACGGGGAGATATCACTGATCAAGAAGCAATTAACGCTAATGGATATACAAACGCATTAATGAATAAGTCAAAAAAGTAACAAAATAATCAGTAAATAGCACTAGTAAAAAAAATATAATAAATAATGCAAAACGAGTTTCTGTCAACAACAAACATGTTTGAGTTAAAACGAATGCAACTCAAACCAGCTAAACTGAATACACTCGAAACATTGATTAATGGGGGCTCGTTGCTTGGTTAGTGCGATGAGTGGTTGAGTTGAAAAATTATTCGAATACAAACCGCTTTGAGGAAAGGTTGGTTGAATGAAAGTTGACGGACAAGATTTTTTGTGAAGAAATTCAAAATAAAATAAATAAATTCAAAAAAATTAATAAACAAGGAGCATGGTGAAAAAAAACTAAAAAGTCGTTTATTAGCAATTAGTACAGTGTTAAGTGGAGACAAAAAATGCAAAATTATAATAAACAAGAATAAAAAAAGTAAAGCAATTAGGCAGTCAATACAAGCAGAGCTTCAAAATAGTGTGAAATACGTTTAATATTGTAAAAATGCAAAACAAGAAAAAATAACAAAAATATTTATGAAAGTAATTGACAAACGAAAGATGTGCAAATGCCAGCACAAATAAACTTACCTGAGTGCTTACTCTAAGAGGGTTGAAAAGAGGGTAAAACGCAAGAAGCATAACATATGAAACATAACAAAAATAAAAACAAATGATTGTTTACCACTTTGTTTGATCGATAAGCGCATTTAAAGGTATTTCTTTCATTTGCTTATGAGATATTCATACAAACATAGAAAATTATATATTTTTTTTGCATACTGATGAAGCGTGAAGAAATTTTTTGTTTGTATGTAAAATAACTAATTAACTTGCCACGAAGAATCGCATTTCTATGAAAGGGCTGTTCAAAAATTGTTATATTGAAGTGCAAATCACAATACATATATCAAATTATATGTACACTGAAAATTTTTGTAAATTGCAACAAAAAAAAAAACAATTTATTTAAAATTTTTAAAGAATTTTGATGGTTCGCTTAATAAATTTTGAATAAAATTTTTCTGTACTACAAAATTATTAAAAAATTTGTTGGTGTCAATTTGTTAGTGTAAATTTGAATTTGTAAATTTGAAGGCACTTCAGCAGCCTTGGCTTCATATGGAAGTGCTTTTTCTTTTCACTTTCATATGAAATTCAAGGCACTTTCATATGAATCGAATTTATATGTGAGAGCATATGGGAATGCTATGATTTTTTTTGTTTATATTCAAAGTGTGAATTTGTATCTGTGCCTATTCTTCAGGGCAAAACAAAAACAAAAGTGCTGTAAGTATATAGGGTTTGCGCAGTTCTGTCCTATGCAATGTCATTTCCAATTGAGTTTTTTGAATTTGCACAAACATAAATGTGAGCGGAATAGACGAGCTGAGAAAAATTTGTGAAAATAAAAAAAGAAAATAAATCATAAAAAAATGCAAATATTTGATATTTGTAATGCTAGATAATTGCTTAATTATTTTATGGTATCGCCAACAACATTAGACAATTATTTGTGAACAATGTCACTTTGGAAAATGTAATAAATGCAGCGGTGTGTGATAAATGTGGTATTTAGTGCAATAATTGAAGTCAAATCATAAAATTTACATTGAATGAGAAGTGCATTTATTGTCGAAAACAAACCCTTTTTTTAAATTTGCATGGTAGTTTGTAGCAATTTTAAACTGAGTACTGAACAGTGAAATTTGCATAAAACACATAAAAATTCTGAGAAAAAAAAATTGCATATCAAAGGTAGGGCTGTTAAAATGTTTATATTGAAGTGCAAATCACAATACATATACAAAACTATAAGTACACTTAAACTTTTTTAAATTGAAAAGAAAAAAATAATTTTATTTTTAATGTTTAAAGAATTTTGATAGTCCCCTTAATGAATCAATTTTGAATAAAAACTTTTCTCGTTGCTGCAATATTTTTGAAAAATTTGTTGTTGTCAATTTGTTAGTGTTAATTTGAATATCAAACCGAAAGTGCCCATGGTAGAATAACCAGGTGAAGAGGGCCGTCAATTGTCCCGCTCTAAATTCTTCTTTGTTCTTTCATTCGGATATCCCCAAAAAATGTTTGTTTTTTGCATTTTTCAGGGTAAAATATGATTATATATTATATTATATTACCAGGTCTGGAAGCACTGCGACCTTTGTGCAGATCTATTCTGCAAGACCTTTCAGCCTAATTTTGTATCTGGAGGCTTTTGATGTATCTAAGTACCTTTTCAGGCTTTTCACTGCATATCACATAGGGATTAAGAGTCCCACCACCTAGAAGGGATAGTCTCTTCCACGCCAGAGCGACGCATTCGCAGAGAATGTGAACCGACGTTTCATCATCCAGCTCACAGAAACGACAAATTTGGGTATCGGATACATTTAACTTACTGAGGTGATATCGTAGACCACAGTGCCGCACCCAGTAAGAGTTCTTAGGTCCTCCCTGCTTAGATTAATGAGTTTGGCTGATACTTTCGTTCCTGGAAGTATAAACAGTTTGGCATGTCTTTGCCCTGGGCAGTCAATACAGTGACGCCTGAATTGTTTAGTTTCCCAGTTAGTTATAGATTCCCTGGTGTGTGCTTCTGTAAGTCCACAAAAATGCTCTGTACCATAGAATGCTGCTATATCACCCTGCTTTGCTAAGTAATCTGCATGTTCACTACCTTCATGTCCCTGATGTACGGGAACCCATCTTAATAAATCCTTGTTTTTGGCGCCCAGGGCATTAAGGATTTCAGTGCATTCATCCACTAGCTTAGATGTAATTGTGTAGGATTGCAAGGCACGCAGGGCCGCCTGGCTGTCCGACATAATGTAGATGCTCTTCGATGTTTAGCCTCTCCGCAGACATTCTCTACCACAGACTTCAATTGCATGAATTTCTGCCTGAAATTTGGTGGGGTAGCATCCCATTGGTATCGATTTCTTGAAGTTCGGCCCATAGATGCCAGCTCCCGTTCTTTCGTCATCGAATTTCGGTCTATCGATTTTTCTTTGTACTTTCACATAAACTAGTAGATGAATATCGATGGACCTTTACTGGATTTAATTACAGATATTCATCATTTGGGTATCTTTGGCATTACGTGCATATATGTATGTATGTATGTTTAATTTGTTCCAAAAAAATTGAAACAGGTCTTTGTTAAAACAAACTATTTGTATTTACGTCATATCCAACTAAGGGTTTTAGCATGTACAGCGCTACTGAAGACTTTCGAGGAATGTTTTTGTCTTTCCTACAACAAGAACACCAAAACTGTCGTATTACACCTTATTTATGTAAAAACTTCGCTAAAACAATGGAATTCTAAATATAGTTACAAAAAACTTTTCATCAAACCTGAAGCCTATTTATGTAAGTGCGCAGAGTTACCACAGTTAAACTAAATAATGGACAACACTTCTTCCCCTTTATGTCCGGTTTTTCGATGAAAGTTTCAAATGCGTTGAAGGTGAGGTCAGTGTACTTTGGACGCATTCATTGTTTAAGTTTTTTATTTTTATTCGATGCCAAAACTAATGTAAATTCGCACTGGTCCAGTGTATACCTTCTGCATTGGCGTTAGGTGGCACTGATATGCTGAACAAACAGTTTCTGTAATGGCTTTCGTTGCAAGATATTTATTTTTCTACTCCTATTTTTTCAAAGCGGGTAAAAATTTTACCCTCTTCGGACCGTTGAAAATACATCACTACCGTTTCATATAGCGTACATCTTTTGTCTTTTTTTATTTACTTCACCTGGTTATTTCACACTGGAAGTGCCTTGGCTTCATATAGATGTGCTTTTTCTTTGCACTTTCATATGAAATTCAGGCACTTTCATATGAATCGAATTTATGTGTGAGGACATATGGGAGTGGTAGGAAAGTTTGTTTTGTATTCAAAGTGTGAATTTGTGTATGTGTCTATTCTACAGGGCAAAACAAACAAAAAAGTGCTATAACTGTATAGGGGCTGAGCAGCTGTGATTAAAGGGGAAAATAAAATAAAATTTTTTGGTAATTTTCTGACCAGCTTGAAATTAATGTAGATATTTTGTCCATAAGGTTCGCTGGTCTATGGTTTTTCAACTTGAATTAACTGCATACTTTGAATTTTCCTCTAGTATATGCCCAACGTTTCACTAGAAAAGCCTATGCAAGTCATCTAAAAAAAGAAATATATGCATATAAAACTAGAAAGGCTTAGTTTAACTGTGAGATTTAGAAAAAAAAAAAAAATAACTCAACTTGAACAAAAATATTTGCATTTTTTGTTATGAACGTCATGAGGTTAAGTTTCAGGGATTATTGAGAAACAATGCTTCAGACTTTAGAAGTGCGTTTGTTCTTATCTTTGGTTCTAATGTGACTCAAGTCTAAATGTTCATTGCGCACTTTCTCAATCACAAGGTTGATCTGTCTGCTTGTTTTGTAAAATGTACTATTTTCAAAAAAAGCGGTTTTTGAGACCTTGTATCATTGCAATCCATTAATAGTTCTGAGACACCGTCAGTTGAGAGATATCAAGTTTTTCGAGTAGGAACACCTGACTGACGCGAAAAGCCCCATATATGAAAGGCTGGCAATAAAAAATTTATTTATTTTAAGAATGGGACAGTTCATTAAAACCTTATATGAAGGGTAAATTCTTCAGAAAACTTTTCTCCCGAACACGCCAAGATCCATCTCATATTCTCTCAACACCAAACATGATGCCGAGCCATACATCAGGGCAGGTATGATGAGCAACTTGTAGAGCGCGATTTTTGGTAGTCAAGAGAGGGCTTTACTTTAAATTACCTATCAAGTCTAAATTAGCACTCCTTGGCAAGTGTTTTTCTCAGTTTGATTTCCATGCTCATATTGCTTGTTCCTAGATAGACAAAATATTTCACAGTCTAGCCTACAACCAGGAATCTAAGCTTACAAATAAAATTATAAAATAAAGCAATAAGGGTCGATCTTTAAGTAAATTTTAAGGTTTTTATATTTTTTTTAAAACCTGCTAACAAAATACATATATTTTGAAGGAGAGGTTTATATAAGAAACCGGCCTTGAGGCGAAAAATAACAATGGACAGAAGTAAAACCTGTTATAAAAAGTTAGATAATCTTGAGATGAAAGTACAGGAAAACACCAACAAAAACTGCAATAAATAATTAAATAACTTAGATTAAGAAAAAAGCCTTTAATTTAAATAGAGTGCAAAAAACAACTACGAAAGAAAACTAGAAACAACAATTAAAAAACAAATAAAAAAATAACAAAAGCCATCACTGAAAACGACAAGAATAAAACAATTTCAGCAGTAGAAAAAAAAGAAACATCAAAAGAAGAAATATTTATGATTCCAAATAAATAAATCTAACAACACCGAAAAAAAGAAAAATGTGAGAGAATATAATCAAACAATAGTATCAGAAAACATAGTGAAAGCAAACAACACTATTTAAACAAAAACAACAAAAACAAGAATGTAAAACTGTCTTAAGAAATTAAAATAAAAGACACAACTTAATCTTTTTTTACGTAAAACATTTTGAAATTAACATGCAAAAGTCTACTAAATGTTAAGCTTACAATGATAATAACAAATATGGAGATATGTACAAAAATACAATTGAAAATATACAGCGGCGAACACGAAAATAACATTTGCAATTTTTAACAAAACTCGTCGGCTAAATTCTTCTTTTTTATTTTCAATAATTTGGGAAAAACCACCATACATTTTTTAACTGAAACAATGCAAAACAAACTCAAAAACGTTTTCGAAAAAATTCAAAAATTCGGCAAAACTTGTTCGAAATTTCGAACTTTTTATTTAGAATTTTCTGAATTTTTTTGAGTACCGATTTTGAAGCCCGATTAATTTAAGTCTAACAAAGTACAAGCTACAGCTCTCTTCAAATTCGTATCGATTTTAATCATTTTTTTCCGTACTGTTTTCGAAATTTGTTTTCATTGTTTCACTTATAGAATTTGCTCCTATTTTCGCGTTCTCTGCTGTGCCAGTAAAACATTTGTATTTTTCAGCATTTTATGTTTTAAGTGAGATATGATTGTTATTTACAACCAGTTACAAAGACGTCCGATTTTTTTTTTATTCTAGGAGCTCACGAAATGTGAACAACTAAATGCTAATAATATAGCAAAAACTTCACAACAAACTGATCTGAACAAATGAGAAGCATATCAAATAAGGATGAGAAAAAAAAGAAACTGCGTTAAAATAGAAAAATAAAACATCAAGTGTGAAATGAAACGGAGAAAATAATGCAGAAACTTGAGAACCGCCAAATCTTAAAACTAAAATAATAAAATGCCCTGAACAATTTTTAATTTCAGTTGCTTTTTGTTTTATTTCTTAACCACCTCTGCGCTGCGGCTTAGCGAAATTATACATTACGGCATAATTTTGTTTAATGTTGGAGTAGCTGTTACAAATAATTCTCCCAGAAATTGTTCTGTGGTGTTTCTAAAAACAACTTTCTTATTTTACATTTACTAAACCAACGCTTAAATCACTTGCTTATCTACAGTAAAGTGCATATTAATGCAACAATATATTATTTTACCACAAATTAATTAAAATTTTTCATTTATTATTAAAATTTCCAACAAAAGCAATAACAAGCAAACAACGATGTTAATGACGATCATCAAAGAGATTTAAGTATGTATATTGAGAACAAGATCTGTGAAAAAAGTTAGTTAACGAACATAAAACGCAAACAGACCGTGCAAATGGTGTAAACAGTGCAACAGCTCACTAAAAAATTTTAATAAATATAATTTTTATGCAATGAGTAAAAAAAGATTTTAAAAAAAATTTATGCAATATAAACGCAACAGGCAGGTGTTATTGCTTGAATGAATTGTAACACAAATCAAAATTTGTAAAAAAAAGCTTGCTACAGGCGCCGTGAGTGTTAAAGTTTTATGCAGCATTTAGAGCGCAGCAAGCAGTGAAGGAAAATTAGATGTACAACAATAAGTGCAACATAGCTAACTATAATAGTTGACCACTGCAAACAAAAATTCTAAATAATGATTTGATGGAAATTTAATGAAGAGTCGATAAAGATTCATCTTTAGTGCAATATATGGCAAGGAAAAAAATAATAACCCAAACTTACATAAAAATACGAGAACACAACAACACATAAGATAAAAATAAGAATTAACAAATTTAAAAAAAAAATAAACAAAAAATAAAGACATACATTAAAAAATAATAAAATGTATACCAAAATAAATACAAAATAAAATGAAACAAGCTAACTAAAGTCAAGAAAAAAACCAGTTAAATATAATAAACAAATTTGAAACAAAAATAATTTACTCATAATAAAAAAAGTTAAAACTTTATTTACTTGAAACACAACTTTTGAAGTTAAATCAAACATTACATAAATTCGCCAAAAGTCACGCAACCTTAGTAAAAAAAACAACGCCAAAAATCAACAAAACAAAAAATCAACAGATTCAACAAAACAAAAAATCATCAACAGATTCAGCAAAAATCAACAAAACAAAAAATCATCAACAGAGCCAACAAAGTACTTCATCGTTTTCTGAGAAAATTTGTTAAATACATAGCTACAACAAAATGTATCTAATACAGGTGAGCGTGCGTGTTGATGTTTAGATAATTATTTGGTGATGTTTTCTTTGTGTTTATACCAGGGATTGCAAATAACGGTTATTGGCTAAATTTGAAACCAAGTATTATACTGAAGGGCCATCTAAAGTAGCGAGCACGAATTTTTTTTTTTATACATTTTCGTCAATTAAGCTCTTGATCTATTATTTTTATTTTCGATAATTTAAGAAAAAATTTCTATGAATATTGTAAATGAAACTGTGCAAAAAAAAAAAACAAATACAAATAAATGTATGGCGCGATGACCTCCGAAGAGATTTTAGCTGAGTATCTCTTTCAATTTGCGTCGTGCTACTTTTTAATTGTTCCTACAAATTAGCGGGACGGGACCTATTCGTTTTATGCCGACTCCGAACGGCATCTGCAAGGCAGATGAGTTTACACTGAGAGCTTTTCATGGCAGAAATACACTCGGAGTGCTCGCAAACACTTCCGAGCAGCGAAAGGCTGCCGCTGTGGTGTGATGGTAGCGTGGTCACTCCGAGTGTATTTCTACCAGCTTCTCAGTGAAAACAGATTCCGTTCGCAGTCGGCATTAAACAAATAGGTCTCGTCCCGCCAATTTGTAGGAAAAACTATAAGGAGCAATTCTTCCAATTTGCGTTGTGCTTCTTTTTAATTTTTCCTCTAAATTGCCGGGACGGGACCTACTCGTTCTATGCCGACTCCGCACGCCATCTGGGCAGACGAGTTTTCACTGAGAAGCTTTTCATGGCAGAAATACGCTCGGAGTGTTTGCCAAACACTGCCGAGGGGCGACCCCACGTAGAAAAAATTTCTTCCAATTGAAAAACCTTGTTTCTAAAATTTTGATGTTGCTTTGCCCGGGGCGTGAACCCAATATTGTTGGTATGGTAGCGGAGCACGCTACTATCACTCCACGGCGGCCGCCGTATCTCTACTATATATTTGTGAAAGTATGTCTGTATGTTTGGACTTGCAGCCTAAAGCGCGGAATGGAATCGAACGAAATTTTGCCATGACATACCCTGAGTGCGCCAATCTATAGTAGGCTATATAAAAAAGTTTTCGACAAGGGGGCGTGGCACCTCCCATACAACTGGAATTTTTCGTTGTCAATATATCTGAAAGTATTAAAGCTAGACGACTGAAATTAGGTGAGGAGGTATATAATCACTACCCCCTCGGAAAAAATTGGGGATAGCGAAAAAGTGCGTGGCATCTCCCATATAAATGGGGGTTGGGATTAGTCTAATATATTAGTCTATATAGTACTGCTTTTATTTATACCCGAACGACGTCGGGTACTCTGCTAGTATTAAATAAAATTAAAGAAAAAAGAAATTTTCGTAAAATTTTTTCGAAAACGTGTTTGAGATAGTTACAGCTATGAATTTATGGACGTTTTTACTTAAGGGATGTTCCATCATCACGGGTGTGACAATTGTACGCAATATGTCAATTGAAGCATTCTAATAAAACCGGCTGGAGTAGGTTCTAATTGACAGGTTGAATCAATGAACATTCAGTCGGTACTGTTATATAAAAAAACTTACATTGTGTTAGCAACAATAATAAAATATATATAAACGATGCTCTCTCACGATCAACTCGAGCTTTGTTTACTGCGGCATATAAATTAAAACAAGAGAAACGATATAAATATTTATGGTTAGGGAAATCTAGCTTCCTAATGAAAAAAGGCAACAATGAGAAGGTTATCAGTATCAGAACATTTGATGATTTGCATTTAATAGTTAACTAGCTAATTTTAGCTCTTCTCTTAATTTTTATATTTACTTTTAAAGATGTTCTCAGATGTTCTGCCTAATGATAACCCAATCGTTGCTAGCAATAATGTTTTGAATAACTCGCCCTCAACTGATTCTAACAAATTATTCCATCAAAATATACGTAGTCTTAGACAAAATTTCGATGTATTCGTTGGTAATATAGAAGCGTTAGGTATAAAGCCAGATATTATATTTTTGTCTGAAATATGGATTTTTTCGTATGAAGTAGGAGATTATAAAATCCCCAATTATAACTTTTATACAAATACCAATGACAGCTACAGTGCAGGAGGTGTTGCAGCTTTTGTACGCGATACTTTTGACTGCTCGTCAGTTAGTAATAGCTTACAAAGTGCAGATACGTTACAGCTTTCCATCAATATCAAAGGCGAACTATTTGTTTTCTTGGGGGTATACAGACTTCAGTCTGTACCTATCTCGTTATTCCTTGAAGAATATTCCTCTTTAGTGGTAAATGCGAAATCGGTTAATTTTTTTATTCTTGGTGACATCAATTTGGATATTTTGCATCGTTCCAGTATTACCGACGAATATTTGGCTTTAATGGCGGTAAATGGTTTGGAATCCTACATAAATGAACCAACACGAACAAGTTCAGGCACTTGCATTGACCACGCGTTTTGTCGTTTCAACTCGCTCCCTAATAGAAATTGTACAAGTCTTAATATGGACTTGCAAGTAACCGATCACACGATGACTGGTATACAGCTTACTGGTATTACGTCAGGCAAACCAAGTATCAACCGCGCTCGTAAATCGATTTGTAAGGTAAACTTTACGATGCTGAATAACAAGCTTCTTCTCGAAAATTGGTCAGACGTATACGCGGAAAGTAACGTATCGGCGGCTTATGGTGTATTTTTAAACACTTTAAAAGTGCATGTCAATAACTGCACTCTTAATGTGAGTCAGCGTAAACAAGCTCTGCGGCTTAAACCTTGGATTACCCGAGATCTATTAAGGAAAATAAAGTTCAAAAATAAGTTAGGCAAAAAATGTGCTAAGCATCCAATTGTAGGAAGCTTCGCTCTCGCTACAATAAAATTACCAATCAGTCCAATAAAGCAATACGCACTACGCGCGATACATTTTTTAAAAACAAGTTTAACTCAGCTTTGGGCAATACCAGAAAAGAATGGGGCGTCATCCACAGTTTCCTAAACCGGGACAGTGTAGGGAGCCACGAGCCAGTTACCCTACGTGCTGACAGCCAGCTGACTACAGACCCAGAAGAAGTTGCTAACAAATTTAATACATACTTTACCTCGATTGGTAATTCAAGTTCAACCCTTTGTGATTGTAAGTTTGCAGCCAATCTACCCTTATGCCAAGTTGCAACTAATAGTTTCTTTTTTAACCCCATATCCAGCTTCGAAATCGCTAAAATTATAAAAACATTGACCAACTCTAGCTCTTGCGGCGATGACGGTATTTCAAATAGTTTATTAAAAAAAATATCGCTCAATATAGTAGATATACTGAAACATTTATTCAATAAAAGTATAACTCAGGGTGTTTTTCCTGATGATCTTAAATGTGCCATTGTAATCCCGATCTTCAAAAAAGGGGATAAGAGGGACGCACGTAATTACAGGCCCATATCTCTACTCCCATCGATTTCCAAAGTATTTGAAAAGGCGGTTAAAAATAGAGTTGTGAACTTTCTAGATAAATCGAACTTTTTCAGCCCCATGCAATTCGGATTTCGATCCAGACTCTCAACAGAGGACGCTCTACTAGATTTCTGTTCAAAGGTGTACAAAGCTCTAGATAGTAAAAGTAACTGTGCTGGTTTATTTGTCGACATAACAAAAGCTTTTGATATGGTAGACAGGAATATACTTCTGGAAAAAATACATAGTGCAGGTTTTCGTGGCTTTATGTACAAATGGTTTACATCTTATCTGTCTAATAGAATACAAAAAGTTAAAGTGGGTAGTTACTACAGTAGCCTGCAGGAAGTTAATCTGGGCGTACCCCAATGCTCTGTCCTTGGCCCGGTACTGTTCCTCATTTATATTAATTCAATTTTTTCAATTCCATTGAAGGGCAAAACGACTGCCTTTGCAGATGATCTTGCCATTGCGTATAGTATAACGAGTTACTTCGAACTAATATGTGATATTAGCCACGATGTACATATGCTGAGGACTTGGTTTGCTTTACACAAGCTACTAGTTAGTAACAAAACGAAGTTGATGTATTTTAGCATTGCTCCCAAAGAATTTGAGGTTTGTGATCTTTTTTTTCATTCAGCAGAATGCGCACGTTTTAACATGCATCATATGGCGTGCACTTTGAATGGCACGAAAAGTTCATTTGCAACCAACGTTAAATGCAGTGATAACTGCTTCAGGATTGATGTTGTTGAAAATTTCAAATACCTAGGCATTATAATCGATAATCATAATCACCCATTGTAACACTCCAAAAGGGAATTATAAGACGCATATGTGGCGCAAACTACAGGTCTCACGCTATGATATCCTTTTGGAGACTAGATATACTACCATGTCGTCATCTATATTTATTTAAAGTCCTAAAAACGTTCTTTATTAGATCGGGGTACTTAGAAAGTTATCCGTCTGAAGTCTACAACCTTAGGAGCAATCTGCTTCCATCGGTACAAATCCCGCATGCTAGGACATCTCACTTCAGAAGTTTTTATACATACACGTCGTGCAAAATGTTCAACACTCTCCCTACTTCTGTGCAAGTTATAAGAAATCTTAACCTATTTCAAAATAAAATAAAAATGTATCTGATTAGTTTTAGCCACTACGATCTAGAAGCCTTGCTGAGGACGTTGTTGTAAGTCATATGTAACTTTTTTAACTATATCAACTGTTTCTCTATCGGAACCTTAACTAATTAACGAATTATCAATTCTTTCTCTATCGTAATCTTAACTAATTATCTGAATTATTATGAGTTTATTCTATAATATTATTAAAAACTATACACCCCACACTGAAAAAGAATTTTAATATGTGAACTGGCATTTAATACTATTTTAAAAATTTAATATAAAAAATGCCATGTACCTTTCTTATGCTATAGAGTAATAGAATGTGCTCTTTCAATATTGTAATTTATTTAAAATATGCATTAAGAAATGTTTAATAAATAAATAAAATAAATAAAATAAATATATGAAAATTATAATAAGGGTTATAATTGTCACCGGTGGGACAAAAAAAAAGAAGATTATAAAAGCTCTCCGAATATATGAAATATATGACAGCAGCTTTTTTTGTTTCAATACTTTAAGATATACGACCATTTGGGGAATCAAATGACGTACAAATAATAAACTTTTCACTCTCTAAATCTTTCAATCAGATGCAAGCGCCATGAAAAAACTTACTTCATAGATGTTGTGTCTGGATTGAATTTCCTACTGGACGTAATTAGTAGATAGATATTCCTATTGGGATTAAAAGGCGTATTAGCAATGGCTACTCATTTCTAACAACTATTTCTGCCTAATTGAGACGGGTGGGACATACTTCATTCTTGAATAATTCCTTAACAACCTCGAAGAAGTCAAAACTGAATTGTTTGATATATTTGAAACGAGTTTCTAACATTGTATAACGAGTATAAAATAAAAGGACTTGTAAAATTGTGTCTGTTCAACTATTCCAGACATTCTTGGATCAGTGGGGATTTAATTTTATTTGAAGAAAGTGTTGCAGGTTGAGAATATTTCGAATCTTTGACTAGAAAGCTACGTTGGAGACTATCTTCGGCAGATTTACTAATGACTAATATCAATGCTGGAAATATACTAGGAGAACTGCCTAAGCGAACAGATTATTTTTGATCTGGGAAAAAAATCTTACGATCCGATACCCTGCGATATTTTCGAATCAACGGCATACCGTTTAAGACATGGGTTTGGTGTACACTATCTACTTTGTATACGTTTCAAGATGCTCTGCCTCCTAATTCTATTTTGTACCTTTTTCAAATTTGACTATTTTGTAATGTCATCACTCAAAAACTTGGGGAGTGGGAGCTTGTCTTTCAGGTTTTTGCAGTTTCGGGATATAGCTTCATTTCTTCGAAAACCCTGCTTTGATATGTTTAACGGCGTTTAGCGGAGTTAGCTCTACGAAAGGGGCTATTGTGCGCATTACAATATTTTGCAATAATACGCCTATGCGCACAATATTTTAATTGTTTAATGCTAAAAATATATTTAGTTTAAATTTTTTGTTAGACTCAAGCAATAATCAAACAATTAACGAGGTCTTCTATTCGCCGTACGTGCTATGCTTAAATCAACTTGTATATTGGAAACCATGGAAAGAACTCAAATCTTAAAACTTTACATAAAAACGATACTCTTGCGATTAGCTTTAATATCTTTATAGCGAATTTACGAATTATTTTTTGAGTGTAAACAAACATGCGTTCATACGGCTTTCCTCGTTGCTCGTTAATCAACAACTAAACCACTACCAGTACGATGATTTTACTCTTAACGACACAACCACAGCTTCAATGTTGTTGGCGATTTGTGAACAACCACCTAAGCGTCTAAGGGCTGCATGCCTAGGAAGTCCCTGTGGTGCGCCTGCACACTAGACTGGGTTGGTCCCCATACAAAAAAAAAAGTTGCTAATGTCCGCCCCTAAATTTGAAGATTATGTTGAGAGAGTTTCGGAAAAATTTTTTAAAATTTTTTTTGATCCTTCGAAATACAGCCAAAAAGGTTTTTTCGTTGTAACTTTGTTATTTGACGTCCGATTTTTAAAATTGATATGCCATTATTTTGGCCTTGAGAAGCTTCACATTTCCGCTTAATGTCCTTTTAAGCTATGAAGTCGTTTTCACATGATTAGGTCAGCTAACAAAATTTTAATATTAAAATATTAAATATTTTATTTTTTTGTTAACGCGTTCAGCAAATTGAAAGAGTAAAAATGTGGGCGTGGTCCGCCCTTTTCCCTTATTAGAAGGGCTGGATTGTTTTTTTGAGAAATTTAGTATAACAGCTGTTATACGAGGTGAAAAGTCAGAGGTCAGAGTCTGACTGTGCTCAGGAGTCAGAGTCTGACTTTTCACCTCGTATAACAGTTGTTATACTAAATTTCTCAAATAAAGAATTCAGCCTTTCAAATAAGGCAAAAGAGCGGACCACGCCCACATTTTTACTCTTTCAATTTGCTGAACGCGTTAACAAAAAAATTAAATTTCGAAATGTAGAATTTCGAACTTTGAACTTCGTAAGCCGATATCTATTTTTTGGAGGCTAAACTCGAAGAACGGAGATAGTACTTTGTTTACTTAAGCCTCAATCTCTACAAAAAAGTGGGTTTTGTCCAATACCCAGAAAAAAAGTTGATCTTGTCGCATAGCGTTATTATTATAAATACGAAACAACAGATTTGACTCCCTTATTTACTTTGACTTCCCCTATTCATGATTTTTGGCATATCTTTATTAACTTTTCAGTGCAAACCCTGCAATTTTTCCTACAAAAATATCATGAGTTTCAGGTCTAAGTATAATAAGAATCAGGTAAAATAACAGTTGCAATAAATATTGAAAGTGCTATAACTTCTTTGTTTATTATTTTAGTAATATAATAAAGCAACATTTTCTTGAATTTTCAAGTAGTTTCGTTTAGTAAGGAAAAAAACATACATTAGGGGGGTAAAATTTTGTTAGCTGACCTAATCATGTGAAAACGACTTCATAGCTTAAAAGGACATTAAGCGGAAATGTGAAGCTTCTCAAGGCCAAAATAATGACATATCAATTTTAAAAATCGGACGTCAAATAAACAAGTTACAACGAAAAAACCTTTTTTCCGAAACCCTCTCAACATAATCTTCAAATTTAGGGGCGGACATTAGCAACTTTTTTTTTCGACCCAGTCTACTGCACACTATTTTTGTTTTCTAAAAACAACTGCATTCCGCCTTATACACCTAGAGATGTTCTTGTATGCTAGCATGAAAAAAAAAGAAAATTCTATGGCGAAAAATCAATCCCATTTTCCATGTCCCAAGGAAGTTTTTTTTTTAATGCCAACGAATTTTCTCAATTTTTCGAGCTTCTTGACATTGCAAAATTGGGTGTGGTTATCATATTCTAGGTCCCTTGTACAAAATTGGTAAATATATGTATATTAATTTTCACTTCGCTTGCCGGTTTAAAAGATTAATGGATTAAAGCCATAATACCCAGAGTAAAAGTAAAACGTGGTGTAAAAATAATGATTGTATCGCTTAAGGTTATGGAATTAATTTGTTCTTGCTGAATTTGTGGCTTGAAAGAATCCATTTTTTTCACAATATTATTGTGTCATATGCATACACAAATAAATAAATTTCAGTAAGGGAGTTTCATGGCGCAACTATATGGTTGGCTCATCTCTACAGCAATAGTTATACCTTTCTTTAGATTGTCAAAATCTGCTTGTTAGTGTTAGGCGAATGGAATGGAATGGAATGAAAACATAAAACTTAGAAGTTTTTGTGTGTTGTAAGAAAATGTTGTCAATGTGTTGGTTATATTTTGAGTTTGCCATTTCCTTTTGACAATCCCTACTCCAGAGAAATAAAAAAAATAAAATCAGCTGATGCGATGAGCCAACCATATAGTTGAGCCATGGGGAGTTCAGAATTCTGTGTATTTGGTGTTGAAAACGTTGCTATAGCAAACAAAAGTTTCGAAACGTGAACAACTTTTTTCGGTTCCAATTTTTCCTTTGCATTTTTTGTTTTGCTTTGACAGCTGTTAATTTGGTATTCAAATTTGAAAAAATAAACTACGTGTTTTGATGTTGCGTATTTCCCATGACGTAGCAAATGCATAGCCGTGTATTTTGTTAGTGTCTTGTAAAAAAAATATGCTTCACAAGTTTGCAATGCAATGACGCTAGACCATTTGCATAAAATCCCGAACTTCCTTAGTATGTTTGTAACCGAATTTATTTGACCCACTTAATATCATCATTAATAAACATTTTCAAGTACTTAATAACACCCTTCATTGTGGAGGATTTAAAAATAATTAAATACATTTTTTTCCTATCCAGCAATTTCAAGGTTTCATTGCTCTTTTTTTTTGTTGGGAAAAAAAATATTTCCATTTATCTTGAAACAACTTTAAATACGTCTGTGTTAAAAAATTAGTTTGAGGATTTTCCAAAGGCGTCAAAAATATGTCATTTCATACATATAGCGCAATTACCGTTAAAATTCTCGCATACTATGTACATATGTAGATTAAACGAAAATGTGTTTTGTAAAATTTAAAATGTAATTATACATTAATTTCACGCGGATTTTTGGGTTATTTTTAAATGTCATTGACACGAAGAAAAATGAGATTTGTCACTGTCACTTTGATTGCTGTGAATGTACGATATACAATGTTGTGGAGCTGGTATGGCTGGATGAATTTAAATGCAATTTATAAATCTTCTGAGTTACAAAAGAAAATTAATACAGAGTTTTTTTTATATTGTATACATATTGCGTACGACGATTTATTTTTGCAAAGCTTGTTTGTTTAAAAAAAGAAATTAAAAAAATTTATTTTAAAAATATTTAATCTTGAGATTAAAAATGAATCGCTTTGTAATCGCTTAATAAATAATATGTTAATACAAAATAAAACAACGATTAAATTTTACGACTAATCAGTTTATGATTAATCCGTTTTCAGAATAATCATATATTGGATTATGATTAATACACACGTGATTATTTGGTGAAATTACTTATTTAGATTAATCGAGATTGATTGTTTTAATTCATATTTTCGGTTAATTATTTAGTCACGCAATCATATTTTGCACATTTTTAAACATATTTTATATGCAGAATCTTATTGAAAAAATATATCAGAGATTTGTCATTCAATTTGTGTAAGTTATTTATATAGCTCAAGAAAAAACTTCTATTAATTTTGTAACTGAAATTAGGCAAACCAATCTCAAAAAAGGTTTTGGAAAAAATTCGAGAAAATTTTGCGAAAATTTCGAATTTTTTAACATGCTTATATTAGCTTCACTTGTATGTATGCTTGTTTGTAACTCTCTAGGCTAGGCGCGCAAAGCAGATTCAGACCCACTAGCGGCAATTCGCGGCAGTGTGCCTAAAGCGGAGACACGAACATCTGTGCTACGGTGCTATTAACAGTAAATATCTAAGTGGATTGTAGATACTAAAACTAAATACTTAGAAGCGTTTTTTTTTAAGTTTTTTCATATTTATTTATTTCGAGCTCTCAGAATTGTTTTGAGTATGCAGCCTTGTAGCCGAATCAATTTTAGTCTCGAAAAGTACAAGTTATTTTTTACAAGTTTTTACAAGTTTATTTTTAACAATTTTATTCCGAAATGTGTTTTAGATTTTCCTCCAAGTGTGAAATATTGTTTTTATATGAATGAAAATCTGAAACACCAATGGAAAAAAAATTATTAAAAATTAATGCGTTTTTTGACTGATCTATAACTTGTACTTTGGCAGCCTAAAATTGATTGGGCTGCAAAACTAAAAGCAAAAAAAAAAAATATTCAGAGAAAACCAAATAAAAAGTTCAAGAAATTTTCGATGACTTTTCGCAAATCTTCGAATTTTGTTTGCAGTGTTTTTGAGATTGGCTTGCATAGTTTCAGTTAGAAATCATATGGAAGTTTTTTCTAAAATTCTCAAAATTACGAAAAGAATTTAATCGAGTAAAATTGAATTCGTTACTGTACATAAATTCATTTGCATACTTCCATATACATTAACCTGGGTCGATTTGTATGGACGAAAGTTAAACGATATCGCGCCATCGATTTTTCGATAGGATTTGGGCTCAGGAAAAAAACTTTCACTACGCATACCCAAAAAAATAATTTTCGAGCTTGCGAAAAAAAAATGGCGAAAGGGTAAATTTTTCGTCCAAAACACTCCCCAAAACCCAAAAAATATTTTTTTTTTTCAAATAACTGTTGTAAAAACGTTGGCGATAACAGTTTTTGAAAAAAAAAAATGTTTTTTGGGTTTTGGGGAGGGTTTTGGTCGAAAAATTTACCCTTTCGTCTTTTTTTTCGCAGGCTCGAACATTTTTTTTTTGGGTATGCGTAGTGGAACTTTTTTCCTGAGCCCAAATCCTATCGAAAAATAGATGGCGCGATATCGGTTAATAAATCCACCCAGTCTAATATACATACATACATACATGCACCTTGAGTATTGAAATATGTAATTTTCCGCGCAATACTTTCCCTAAAGGGCAATCGCTTAAATGCGCCTGCGCAACTGCATTTCAAGAAATGTTTCACTACAATAAACAATTATTTACTGTAGCTTAACATATGGCCGTATAATGTAAAATGAAATTCCGCATTACTCACATTTGAACTGGTTTGTGATATGAGAGCATATACTATGTGCGAATGCCAATAAAAATAAATATACTATTAAAAAAAATAAATGTAAGGCGCGATAACCTCCGAAGAGATTTTAGGCCGAGCTTCTTTTCCAATTGGCGTCGTGCTCCTTTTTAATTTTTTCTACAAAGTGGCGGGACGGAACCTACTTGTTTTATGCCGACTCCGAACGGCATCTGCGAGGCAGATGAGTTTTCACTGAGAGCTTTTCATGGCAGAAATACACTCGGAGTGCTTGCCAAACACTGCCGAGTGGCAACCCCGCTTAGAAAATAATAAATAAATATACTATTGGTTAGTGATAATTTTAAAATTGCTGGGAAACAGTGGCGGAATCCCAAAGTGCGTTCCAATGGACCCATATGAAATCATACTGTTATCGGCTATTATGTATATGGGGTATTCCATCCCATTTCGACCAATTTAGAACCCGACCCCTTTAGAATTGGCTGAAAGTTATTCTTCTTTTTCTAGCTTACGAAAGATGTTTTTCAGAATTTTTTCAAATTTTTTCATTCAACTCAAAAAAAGTTATGAATTTTTAAAAAAACACCGTTTTTGTTTTCAAAATGCTATAACTTTTTCAAAAATTGACCGTTTGGGATCTTTTTTTTTTAAAAATTTGTTTTTAAATGTACTTTTCGGAAAAAATTCAAAAAAATTTTTAAATTTTTTTTTTTTTGTAATTTCTCAGTTTTTCGAGATTTTTCGAATTTCGCCCTTTTTTTCTCATAAAAAACTTCAATCAATTCTGCAATCATCCCCACTAATCCCGGAGTGGGCCGAGAATTTTTTTTTTTTTTGTATTTAATTGAAAAAAAAAAACTTTAAATTTTTTTTGTATTTTTTCCGAAAAGTACATTTAAAAACATATTAAAAAAAATGATCCGAAACGGTAAATTTTTGAAAAATTTATAGCATTTTGAAAACAAAAACGTCTTTCGTAAGCTAGAAAAAGAAGAAAAACTTTCAGCCAATTCTAGAGGGGTCGGGTTCAAAATTGGTCGAAATGGGATGGAATACCCCATATGTATGTATTGTATGCATCGTGTTTAAGTTACCAAACTTGTCGTCAGATCTCTTCTCAGGACTATTCAATTCAAACACTTTTTGTAATCAGTTGAATTAAAATTTATTTAGTAATCTCATTTGAGAGTTTAATTGAAATTTTGACATAATTAAATTTTTTGTTTGTTTTTTTTTTTTGTGGTTTATTGGTATATTTTTTCTCCCAATAACAATTTTAGCATAGCAAACAAAAGGTGGATATCCTTTCGAAGTAGGTTGATTACATTCCATGCACATTTTGTGTAGGGTTTCAGCTACTGACTCAAGAGCATTAGTCTTTCTAATGAACCACATTGACGAGCACTACTAACAAGAATAAATTTTACAGGATCCTCCGACTGTTGAGTGCTGTGTATTCCATTTGTCCCGACTTTTTTCATACACCTTTCAATGTTGAGGTTTTAAACTTGGCGATTACAGACGTTGGGGCGTGTTGGCGACAGCATAAACTAAACCCGCTCCGAGTACTGCAAATTGTACGGCTTTGGCTTGATAGAAAGTCTGAGACAAGGAAAAAATATAATTTAAATTAATGTATGAAAGTGGCCGCATGTCCGCATATTCCGGACGAATATTTTTCATTTTATTCCTCCGGAGGATTTGTTGTCAAATTATTTACGTTTTTATTTATTTTTTATTTAAAGTCGGCACAAACATAAAATGGTCGACTACAATGAAAATTCCCGCATGAATAGGGACAGCCTAAATTTATAGCAAAGTTTCATATTCAGGATATTTAAATTACAATTAAATTGGAAGCACCATATTAGGAGACAAATCCGAGAACTGCGCGTATTTCAGTATGTAAGAAAACGTTTCCATAAACTGTTAGCAAAACATTGTTTAGAAAGATCTCTAAGGCACCAATAAAATCTTCGTTAAAACATAAGAAGCAGGCTGCGATGTCAAATTTCCTGAATCATATGTTCCCACCTTATATGCTAAACGTTGCTTCCAAATCGCGCCTGCTCACTGAAACCCAGTGCAACTCGAAGCTGACCTCCTGAGGCAGATGGAATCTAGTGCCACGTGCAGCCCTTTGATGGCTCGCAGTGTCGACTGAGCGAGTTTTCCATAAAGTAACTGACTCAAGGAGGGTGTTATAAAACTGGTTGCGGCCCTGTAAAATATTTACTCACAGTCCTCCCTGAATAACATAATTAAGTCAATGGTTAAATTTCCAAACCAGTTAAGTAGTTAAGGCATATCCAGCTCTTGCGAAAAATTGGGTCTTGCAGTGAACGAGGGTAAGGTAAAGTATCTCCTGTCATAGAATAATGAGTGCGATCCATCCTTTACTGCCCCAGGTTACTGTTGACAGTTATTTAAAACTTAAGATAACTTTTTCTACCTGAAACTCAACATTAACAGCGAAAAAATGCAAGGATGGAAACTCCACGGAGAATCACTCTTTCCAACAAGTGCTACTTTAGAGTGAGTTAAAACTTAAAGAGTAAAGTCCTCTCCTGAAGAAGAAAAATCACGGTTTGATAAGTTCCTTATCATACCTCCCATGGGTTATTGTTATTCAACTCGAATCAAAGAAATTTCCTTTCGGATTAAAAAAAAAAAGTTTATGACTTGATAGCTTTCAAATCGCTTTTCGTTTCGAATCGAGTTACAGAATAACACTAGTAATAATGGATGTTCGCGAGAAAAGATGGGATAACTCGAGAAAAGGAGACCGTGTTGTCAATGGTGTGTATATAAGGTTCTTAATGATGAAACTAATTAAACTAAATGGGGATACATTGAAGTTACAGCCTTTGTTAGGGAAAAATCATGAGTAGCTCCAGTATATAGAACCGACTGTTGGAGGATAGATAATTTTGTACGAATTGATAAAGATGTTCCAGCTCACAAAGTATTCCTACGGAGGCCGGTATTCCGTAATAGAGGAAGCGGGATCGCACTGAGTCGAGAGAGACAAATAGAAGAAAACTTTATCCCTCATGGCTCTTCCAATCGGCGTCACTTATCGTGAATTCGAGAAGCCGGCGTAACTTGGTTTGTAACCATATGAGCGAAATCAGACAGAAAATCAGTTAGTGGAAATAAACGAAGGAAGATAAACAGCTGTTTGATGATATATAAGGGAGTAACGGAAAAAGAGCAAAGAAGATGAAACAGAAAAGAGAAAGAGTAGAAAAATAACAATGTCGACAATGATGTGGATGATAATAGCGATGATTATAGGTATCATTACGACTGTGAAGTCAAGGCAAGGTACGAAAAGGCAAAGAAGGGAAAGGAAAGAACTTTTAGGAAAACAAGTAAGGAAGGTTAAGTTCGGGTGTAACCGAACATTACATACTCAGTTGAGAGCTATGGTGACAACATAAGGGAAAATAACCATGTAGGAAAATGAACCGAGGGAAACCCTGGAATGTGTTTGTATGACATGTGTATCAAATGAAAGGCATTAAAGAGTATTTTATGAGGGAGTGGGCCATAGTTCTAAAGGTGGACGCCATTTAGGGATATAGCCATAAAGGTGGATCAGGGTTGACTCTAGAATGCGTTTGTACGATATGGGTATCAAATGAAAGGTGTTAATGAGTATTTTAAAAGGGAGTAATCCTTAGTTCTATAGGTGGACGCCGTTTCGAGATATCGCCATAAAGGTGGACCAGGGGTGACCCTAGAATTTGTTTGTACAATATGGGCATCGAACAAAAGGTGTTAATGAGTATGTTAAAAGGGAGTGGGCCTTAGTTCTATAGGTGGACGCCGTTTCGAAATATCGCCATAAAGGGGGACCAGGGGTGACTCTAGAATGTGTTTGTATGATATGGGTATCAAATTAAAGGCATTAATTAGGGCTTTAAAGGGGAGTGGTGGTTGTTGTATAGGTGGTCGCATTTTCGAGATATCGCCGTAAAGGTGGACCAGTGGTGACCCTAGAATTTGTTTGTACAATATGGGTATCAAAAGAAAGGTGTTAATGAGTATTTTAAAAGGGAGTAATCCTTAGTTCCATAGGTGGACGCCGTTTCGAGATATCGCCATAAAGGTGGAGCAGGGGTGACTATAGAATTGTTTGTGCAATATGGGTATCAAAAGAAAGGTGTTAATGAGTATTTTAAAAGGGAGTAATCCTTAGTTCCATAGGTGGACGCCGTTTCGAGATACCGCCATAAAGGTGGACCAGGGGTGACTCTAGAATTGTTTGTGCAATATGGGTATCAAACGAAAGGTGTTAATGAGTATTTTAAAAGGGAGGGGCCTTAGTTCTATAGGTGGACGCCTTTTCGAGGTGTCGCAATAAAGGTGGACCAGGGGGACTCTAGACTTTGTTTGTACGATATGGGTATCAAATGAAAGGTGTTCATGAGTATTTTTAAAAGGGAGTGGGCCTTCGTTCTATAGGTGTTCGCCTTTTCGAGATATCGCCATAAAGGTGGACCAGGGGTGACTTTAGAATATGTTCATTAAAGATATGTCGATTTTTGCTCAAGTTATCGTGTTAGCGGCCATGCGGAAGGACAGACGGACGACTGTGTATAAAAACTGGGCGTGGCATCAACCGATTTCGCCCGTTTTCACAGAAAACAGTTAACGTCATAAAATCTATGCCCCTACCAAATTTTAAAAGGATTGGTTAATTTTTGTTCGACTTATGGCGTTAAAAGTATCCTAGACAAATTAAATGAAAAAGGGCGGAGCCACGCCCATTTTGAAATTTTCTTTTATTTTTGTATTTTGTTGCACCATATCATTCCTGAAGTTGAATGTTGACATAATTTACTTATATACTGTAAAGATATTAAATTTTTTGTTAAAATTTTACTTTAAAAATTTTTTTTTTTTAAGTGGGCGTGGCCTTCTCCGATTTTTCAAATTTTTATTAAGCATACATATAGTAATAGGAGTAACGTTCCTGCCAAATTTCATCATGATATCTTCAACGACTGACAAATTACAGCTTGCAAAAGTTTTAAATTACTTTCTTTTAAAAGTGGGCGGTGCCACGCCCATTGTCCAAAATTTTACAAATTTTCTATTCTGTGTCATAAATTCAACTCATCTACCAAGTTTCGTCGCTTTATCTGTCTTTGGTAATGAATTATCGCACTTTTTCGGTTTTTCGAAATTTTCGATATCGAAAAAGTGGGCATGGTTATAGTCCGATATCGTTCATTTTAAATAGCGATCTGAGATGAGTGCTCAGGAACCTACATACCAAATTTCATCAAGATACCTCAAAATTTACTCAAGTTATCGTGTTAACGGACGGACGGACGGACGGACATGGCTCAATCAAATTTTTTTTCGATCCTGATTATTTTGATATATGGAAGTCTATATCTATCTCGATTCCTTTATATATGTACAACTAACCGTTATCCAATCAAACTTAATATACTCTGTGAGCTCTGCTCAACTGAGTATAAAAAGTAAGGAAGGGAAAGAAAACGAAGCGAAGGCATGGAACTAAAGGGTAAGGGAAAATAGAAAAGGATAGGAGAGGAAGAGAAAGATCAGAAGTCGAATGCGAAACCAAAACCTAAACTATAACAGGGAGCGTTTTATCAACTTTGTATCGGATTGTTATAGGTGTGTTATGGGCAAGGTATATACGAATTATCGATTTGTTATCGAAGTATTATAAACTTCCTACCCATAACAAAGGTTATCGATTTTGTATCGACGGTATCCGTTCACAAAAGTTATCGATTTGCAATCAAAAAGTGATCAATAAGTTTCCGAAAATTTACTATTAACATGCTATCGACTTATTATTGAAAACTTATTATTTACCGAAAAGTTATCGGTGTGTAAAAATTATCAAAATTTAATCAAAAGGTTAGCGATGTGTTATTGCATGTTAACCGTTTGTCATCGAAACGTTATCGATTATAATCGAAAAGTTCAAACATCGTCAGCGGAATACGATTATATGGGTTGACAGTGCGACAACGCTTTATCTCAGAATTTGTTTGAAGAAAATCCTTTCTGTGAATTTTTTTGCAAAAACGTCTTTTCTTAGAACTCGGTTGAAGAACGCCCTATCTCCAGTTTTTTCGTAAACGCCTTATCTCAGCGCAAAATTTATTGCATTTTTGCTGACATAGGTGATTTGTGAAACGAATTCTGATATAGAACATTCTACAACGCAGTTCTGCAATAGAGCGTTATTCAATTAAACACTGAGATCAGGTGTTTTTGAATTAATAATACGTACTGGGACGTTTGTTTTGAAGTTTCCTGAGGTGTTTTCGAAACGGCAGCCAACTTAAATATATTCCACTTAGTAGTCGTTATTAACCTCGTCACCCAGTTCTGGTTCGTTGATATATAAACTTTGAGTATAAACTTCCTTCTTACCTGTCTAATGTAGAGCGGAAGCGTCATTTTGCCTTTCTTCGAATGCCAATCAATGCCGCGATACAACCAAACTGTTGGCCAAGCCAACGCAGCGCTGATAAGAAATGGCGAAGCAGCACTCATAGCCTTTTCGATATCACGTCTGTGCATCAGACGACGTAACTCCTCGCCAAAGTTGATGTTGCTCGGAACTACAACATAAGCAAAAAAAAAAAACATAAAAGTTGGAGGAGGAACCAATGCAGGGATATACGTTACAGAATTTAGAAAGAAGCTTACTGTTGTCATAAAGCGGCTGTTGTGAAGAGCGCTGCCATAAATTTTCAAGGAAACCCATTGTATTGCCAACACGTTCTACGTTACTCTTTCGATTGTGTTGGTGTTTCGACAAATTAGTGATATACGCGACAAATTGCTGCGAAAGATTCTCTTCGCTCAAACGAGTTAGCCTTTTGTTGCTTGCTTGGCTTTATTTTACTAAAAAATTTTGCGTTCGAAAATGAAGACTAACTAAATTAATTAAATACGCAATTTTACAAAATTTACAAATCAACCAAAAACGTGTTATGCTATTAAAATTTATGCTACAAATTTATTTTTTTTATAAATATTTTTTTATAACAAAATTTCGAAAGTGATTTAATCAAAATAAATTAAAAATAATTGCCATCTTGTGTGTAGTGAAAAAAAAAAATCGAAAATGCACAGTGATTTTAGTTGAAACAATTCATGCAAAAATTTGTAATTTTTTTATAACAAAAACAACTATATATAATAAAGTTAGTGATCTGCTGCTCTTGATGCCATAGCAGCTTCGTAGCTTTTTTGCAAATAAATAAATGCTATTGATTTGATCTTCAGGTACTTCCAATTATTTTACCACAACTCCATGATTGTTGTTATTTTCTTTTGTGATCTTTCCAAGTTTTCCATTGTCTTCCGCTTCACCGTAATCTAAGTCTATCCAAAATCATCTATATACGCGTTCATTCTTCAATCAATCAACCACACTATCTTTACCCCTATATTCCACATTATCGATACCATGGAGCATATTATTGACTTTCTGTAAAAGTAAGCTATCTTCATACATGGCAAAAGTCAAACCCAAACCGAGTATGGCAAATTGCATAATTTTTGCATGATGAAAGGTCTAAGTGAGAGAGAGAGAGAGAGTGAGCAAACATATATATTATTTTTCTCATTCATCTACCCTATTTATATAGTTCACCAGCGAACGTTCGACAGGCGCTCGATTACTCCAATCCATTCCACGATACATCCAATATGCTGGCCATGCTATAAAGCTCGCAAAGATGAATGGTCGGGCTCTTGCCATTTTTGTATCGAAATCAAGTGGTGCATTATTTTGTAGAAAATCACGAAACTCTGCTGCATACGAAATGGGTTCGGGTTCTGCAAGTAGTGAACAACAACCACACGTACCGATATCATCTTCCATGTTTTGTAAATCTGTGGCAACAATTAGCACAAGCATAATTGAAAAACCTCTGAAAGCTCGAAAGCTCAGTTATTCAGTGGTGGGCGTTATGTTTTAAAACTGTCTGGAAGTGCAATCATGAGGCCAAAATTTGTTTTTGTGGTCTACGTAAATATGAAAGAAGCTGAAGGCTTTTCAAAAAAAGTGCCAAGTGCATTTCAGAAAAACATATGTACACTTTTCAAATTCCGCGAAGGGTAAAAATGCATGAGGAATGGGTAAAAATATCTCAGAAAAAGGCAGCGTTTTTCATAAAAAGAAAAAAAATAGTTTTATAAAAAATCGAAGATCGTCAATTCTGGCTGCCAGTTCAAAAACGTTCTCTCAGGATAGTTTTTAAAAACGCCCCTATCTCAGAATTGGGCTGAAGAACACCCTATCTCACATTTTATAAAAGCCCTATCTCGCATCAAAATGTTTTGGACTTATGCTAAGATATGAAGTCTTCGAAGCAAAGTGTGAGTTACGGCGTCCTTCAAACAAAATCTTAAATAGGTCATTTTGAAACGACAGCCGAGATAGGGTGATAAGTATCCAACCCAGTAGTCGAAATATATTAGAAAATAATAATTTGAGAAAAGAATAAAACTATTTCAAAAAATGGGTAACATTTTTTCAGAAAAGGGAAAAGAACTTTCGAAAGAGGTAAAAGTATTTTCGATTTTTTTTAAAGTATTGCAAAAAGGGTGCAGTTATTTAAAAAAAGGGTAAAAATGCTTTTAAAAAGGCTAAAGGTATTTTCGAAAGGAGTAAAACTACTTCATAAAAGGGTAAAACTATTTTTAAAAAAAAGGTAAAACTATTTCAAAAGAGGGGACAATTATTTTAAAAAGAGTTTAAAGTATTTTCGAAAAATTGTTAAAAAACTGAATTAAAAGGGTAACATTATTTCAGAAAAGGGTAAAAATATGTCTTAAGAAGGTAAAAGTGTTTTCGAAAGCAGCACAACCACTTCCGAAAATTATTTCAAAAAAAGGTAAAACTATTTGAAAAGAGGGGACAATTGTTTTAAAAAGGGTTTAAAAGTATTTTCGAAACATTTTTAAAGTATTGAATTAAAAGGGTATAATTGTTTTATTATTTTCGAAAGGACTAAAAACACTTCCGAAAAGGGTAATTTTATATCCAAAAACGGGTAAAATTATTTCAGAAAAGGGTAAGAATATTTTCTAAAAGGCTAAATGTATTTTTAAAGAAAGTAAAACCTCTTCCGAAAAGGGTAAAGTTATATCAAAAAAGGCCATTATTTTAGAAAAGGGTAAGAATATTTTTAAAAGGCTAAACGTATTTTCGGAAAGACTAAAACCCCTTCCGAAAAGAGGTGATATGATATCCAAAAAAGGGCAAAACTATTTTAGAAAAGGGTAAGAATATTTTCAAAAGGTTAAAAGTATTTTCGAAAGGAGTAAAACCACTTCCGAAAAGGGGTGATATTATATCCAAAAAAGGGCAAAAATATTTCAAAAAAGAGTAAATATTTTTCAGGAAAGGGTAAAAGAACTTTCGAAAAAGGTAAAAGAATTTTCGAATTCTTTTAAAGTATTGCAAAAAGGGTGCCGTTATTTCAGAAAAGGGTAAAAATGTTTTTAAAAAAGCTAAACGTATTTTCGAAAGGAGTAAAACCACTTCATAAAAGGGTAAAATTATTTAAAAAAAAAAGGTAAAGCTATTTCAAACAAGTAAGGAAGGTTAAGTTCGGGTGTAACCGAACATTACATCTTCAGTTGAGAGCTATGCTGAAAACATAAGGGAAAATAACCATGTAGGAAAATGAACCGAAGGTAACATTGGAATGTGTTTGTATGACATGTGTATCAAATGAAAGGCATTAAAGAGTATTTTATGAGGGAGTGGGCCATAGTTCTATAGGTGGACCCCATTTAGGGATATCGCCATAAAGGTGGACCAGGGCTGACTCTAGAATTTGTTTGTACGATATGGGTATCAAATGAAAGATGTTGATGAGAATTTTAAAAGGCGTGGGCTTAGTTTTATAGGTGGACGCCTTTTCGAGATATCGCCATAAAGGAGGATCAGGGTTGACTCTAGAATTTGTTTGTACGATATGAGTATCAAATGAAAGGTGTTAATGAGTATTTTAAAATGGAGTGATTCTTAGTTCCATAGGTGGACGCCGTTTCGAGATATCGCCATAAAGGTGGACCAGGGGTGACCCTAGAATTTGTTTGTACGATATGGGTATCAAACGAAAGGGGTTAATGAGTATTTTAAAAGGGAGTGGGCCTTAGTTCTATAGGTGGACGCCTTTTCGAGATATCGCCATAAAGGTGGACCAGGGGTGACTCCATAATGCGTTTGTACAATATGGGTATCAAACGAAAGGGGTTAATGAGTATTTTAAAAGGGAGTGGGCCTTAGTCCTATGGTTGGACGCCTTTTCGAGATATCGCCATAAAGGTGGACCAGGGGTGACTCTAGAATGCGTTTGTACAATATGGGTATCAAAGGAAAGGTGTTCATGAGTATTTTAAAAGGGAGTGGCCCTTGGTTGTATATGTGAAGGCGTTTGCGAGATATCGACCAAAATGTGGATCAGGGTGACCCAGAACATCATATGTCGGGTACCGCTAATTTATTTATATATGTAATACCACGAACAGTATTCCTGCCAAGATTTCAAGGGTTTTTTATTTCGCCCTGCAGAACTTTTTCATTTTCTTCTACTTAATGTGGTAGGTGTCACACCCATTTTACAAAGTTTTTTTCTAAAGTTATATTTTGCGTCAATAGACCAATACAATTACCATGTTTCATCCCTTTTTTGTATTTGGTATAGAGTTATGGTATTTTTTTCATTTTTCGTAATTTTCGATATCGAAAAAGTGGGCGTGGTTATAGTCGGATTTCGGCCATTTTTTATACCAAGATAAAGTGACTTCAGATAAGTACGTGAACTAAGTTTAGTAAGGATATATCGGTTTTTGCTCAAGTTATCTTGTTAACGGAATAGCGGAAGGACAGACTGTGGACTGTGTATAAAAACTGGGCGTGGCTTCAACCGATTTCGCCCATTTTCACAGAAAACAGTTACCGTCATAGAATCTATGACCCTACCAAATTTCAGAAGGATTGGTAAATTTTTGTTCGACTTATGGCATTAAAAGTATTCTAGACAAACTAAATGAAAATGGGCGGAGCCACGCTCATTTTGAAATTTTCTTTTATTTTTGTATTTTGTTGCACCATATCATTAGTGGAGTTGAATGGTGACATAATTTACTTATATACTGAAAAGATATAAAATTTTTTGTTAAAATTTGACTTCAAAAAAATTTTTTTTTTTTTAAAGTGGGCGTGTTCTTCATCCGATTTAGCTAATTTTACATTTAGCACTTATATAGTAGTAGTAGTAACGTTCCTGCCAAATTTCATCATGATATCTTCAACGACTGCCAAATTACAGCTTGCAAAACTTTTAAATTACCTTCTTTTAAAAGTGGGCGGTGCCACGCCCATTGTCCAAGATTTTATTCATTTTCTATTCTGCGTCATAAGTTCAACTCACCTACCAAATTTCATCGCTTTATCCGTCTTTGGTAATGAATTATCGTACTTTTTCGGTTTTTCGAAATTTTCGATATAGAAAAAGTGGGCGTGGTTATGGTCCGATATCGTTCATTTTAAATAGCGATATGAGATGAGTGCTCAGGAACGTACATACCAAATTTCATCAAAATACCTCAAAATTGACTTAAGTTATCGTGTTAACGGACGGACGGACGGACGGACGGACATGGCTCAACCAAATTTTTTTCGATCCTGATGATTTTGATATATGGAAGTCTATATCTATCTCGATTCCTTTATACCTGTACAACCAACCGTTATCCAATCAAAGTTAATATACTCTGTGAGCTCTGCTCAACTGAGTATAAAAAGGGGACAATTATTTTAAAGAGTTTAAAGTATTTTCGAAAAATTGTTAAAAAACTGAATTAAAAGGGTAACATTATTTCAGAAAAGGGTAAAAATATGTCTTAAGAAGATAAAAGTGTTTTCGCAAGCACCACAACCACTTCCGAAAATTATTTAAAAAGAAAAGGTAAAACTATTTCAAAATAGGGGGCAATTATTTTAAAAAGGGTTTTTTAAAAGTATTTTCGAAAATTTTTTAGAGTACTGAATTAAAAGGGTATAATTTATTTATTATTTTCGAAAGGACTAAAACCACTTCCGAAAAGAGTTGATATGATATCCAAAAAATGGCAAAACTATTTTAGAAAAGGGTAAGAATATTTTTAAAAGGGTAAAAGTATTTTCGAAAGGAGTAAAAACACTCCCGAAAAGGGTAATTTTATATTCGCAAAGGGGTAAAATTATTTCAGAAAAGGGTAAGAATATTTTTTAAAAGGTTAAAAGTATTTTTAAAGAGAGTAAAACCTCTTCCGAAATGGGTAAATTTATATCAAAAAAGGCCAAAATGATCTCATAAAAAGAGTAATATCTTGGTGAGGGGTAAAGCTATGTGATAAAAGGGTTAATTTATATAAATAACATATATCGCTTATCTAAAATCGATGTTTCAAATAATCCCCACAAAATAAACACAAACCTAGTTTAGACAATTCACAAACCAAACAAGATCAAATCTCGACCGTACGTAATCTCGACGCGACAAAATCCATACACATAACACCAACAAAAAATACAGAAAACTTATCTGGATTGTGTCTTGTGTCGAGAGTAAGAGTTTATCGAACTTTCGTTTGTTTGGGTACTGTGATGTCTGCACATTGCTCGCCGAGATAATGTATCTTGGCCTTCTGGAATGTTTCTGCGGCTTTTGCGAGTTTTCAGGATTATGTCTCTTCGGAAATCTGAGAAAAGTCGAGATTAGGAGATGCACTCATCTGAAATACTATTCAAAAAGTACGGTGGAATTAATTCTGTGAATACAAATGTTATTTTTTCTGCCACGAAAGTGTAGTTAGAAAAAGTTCATTAAAAAACCTTAAGTGGTCGCTAAAGGACTACTAGTTGGTATAGAAATATTCTCCAGAAATGTTTATTAAGGATCCTCTCGTTGAAAGGCTTTGGACCTTTTATTTGTACCAGCTAAATAATGCGTGCAGACTTTTTGGTTTTTGCATTTTTGTTGTTCTCTTCTTGTAGTGGTGTTCATTCCTTCTGTTTTTGTTTTCTCTTTTGGTTGGTAAATTTAAAAATTGAAGGCGAATAAAACTACTCGACTTTCAGGCTATGTAAGTTGATGTATGGTGGAACGATTTTTCGGTTGCCATGGAGCCAATACAGCGTGTTGCCGTCTTCAGTCTTATTTTTGTTTTTCGTACGATTTTGCGCCATCTTTTATCAAATTGGCACACGTGTCCTTTTTGTTTTGTTCAAACGATATTCCATCACATCATGTGAAATTTGGTTGGAAACAAACCGACTTCGGCGTTGTGTCATCTTCAGTGTCATTTTTAGTTCTTGAAAACGAATGCTATACAACTTTGTTTATAAAACACCCGATCACGGAGTAGGCAATCTTCAGAATATTGTGGCTAATATTAGCATCACTATGCTTTTAATATATAATCACAACAACAGAAACGGCAAGCAGCCATATTTATGTACATGTACACATTAAAGCAAGCAGCCACACTTATGTACAAGGCAACGAAGAATATGCCATACACACAACCAGCAGCTTCAAGCAGAGACTATGTAGCCGGCAGCTTAGAGCAGAAGTTGTTACTCACATATGCACATGTATATAGCTAAATAGCCAAACATGAGATACAACTGTTCTGGAAGGCATGTGCGTGAAAGGTCTAGACCCAAGGAGAAATATGTGAACGAGGTAACAGAGAGTATAAAAGCAGCGCAAGCTGAGGAATAACTAATCAGTTGAATTTAAACACGCTATTAAGTGAAGTATAATTGTGATTGTGAAGTACCACTCCCAAAATAGTCCCAAAGTAAAATTTCGAAGTTACTGCAATATAAAGTTATTTTTTAAATATTTGGTAGTGACTTCTTAATGCAAAAAGTCAAAACTCTAGCCTCTTATGGCCAGACTTTCAAACAATCAGATGGAACAGCCTTTTCTTGCAGGGATTAATGCATTTCAAGTTGCTAGAAACACATTTACTCATAAAATTTGGCTGAATGTATCCAAACATTTTATTGGATATGACTTTCAGACCTTTTTTACTTCTTAACCCCTTTCAGCACTCAGTTGCGAAAAAAAATTTTGCCTAAAACGGTCTTTAGCATCATTTCTTTCAAAAGTGGCATATACACTCTGTAGAAATCTCTACACAAATATCCTTTTAAAATAAATCTTTTTCGGAAACCGTAATGCCCACCTCTGACTTGTGTCCATGTTGCCACACAACGTGTACATTTTTGCTTACCTTTGGGTTCTGCTCTACTTAAAAATGGTATCTTCATTTTATACGCTATTTACTTTCAACAATTTCCTTCTTTTGGCAAATTCGCGCGATAAATGTGCGTTGCAGTACAAAAATTTATTTCAATTTATTGTTTTATCTATTGCGTATTAAAATTGGCGACACTGTTAATTTTTCTTATTGCTATCAATTGCACAATTTTATATTCGCATGCGCATAAAAAGCATTTTTGCTCAGACGAAATTTGGAATTATTGTATGACACAAAGAATTTGCACAGTTTTTATTTTGTTATTTGTTTGACTGGAATTTTTTAAATTGACAAAAATTGATAGTTTTCGGTTATTTTAAAATCGAATGTTTCTACGATTTTGTCTCAGATGTTGAGTTGGATGGGTGGATTGGAAACTGATGAAAAATGTTTGAAATCGGAGCGGCTTTTGAATGTATTGTGACGAACATTAGCATCACTAAGCTGTTAGTAAATTATCACGCAATTATAACCAGCCACTCTTATGTACTACGTGTACACATTAAAGCTATCAACGCTTATGTAGAAGGCGACGAAGAGCAATCTCATACACACAGATGTGGTCAGCAGCCGAACTAGTTACTCACACATACACACGCCTATGGCTATAAACTACAAATATACATGTACTTATATAGCTGGTAGCTAACCAAGCATGAGCTACAACTGTTCGGGAAATTACTAGACTTTAGGATAAATGGGTTAACGAGGAAACAGAGAGTATAAAAGCAGCGCAAGCGGAATTTATCTAAACTCGTTACAGTATTTATCAGAAAAAAGTCCAATGAAATATTATGAGACAGAAATTTGCAAATAAGCACGAGGCCGGCGTATAACTACCAAAGTTGGCCCTTTTTAAGATATGCTTTTTCCGTACGGCTGGGCAAACATTTTTGAAAGTATATTCAAGGCAGATATAGTCTGAGATCACCATGAGTTCACTAAATACCATTACACCAAGGATGCCTAGAGCATAACTTCAATGGCTCGAACAAACCGATTTCCGTAGAATTGCATTGCGTTGGCTTTGCCATGGCGCACATTCTAAGCAAAGGGTGCAACAATCGCTCGAAGGTTAGCTTGAAATCGTGAGGACAGAATAAAAAGGGAGCGACTAGGAGAGGGAGATAGGAAAACAGAACATTTAGATTTTAGATGGAGGAAGCATCGTAGCAGAAAAACTCCGCAGGCCCGCGGCCATGCTGTTTTTATAATCTGGTCATTGCTATTCTGAATTCGGCATAATCGTGTGGGTAAACACTAACTACGTCATCATCGACTGCGTGCTGGAGTTCATCATATTTGTTTCCATTTAGGAGGGCAAGGAATTATTCCCTCCATAATCTATGTATTCTCTGGACATCGGTTACAAGGTCGCCGTTTTCGTTGTTACAGGAATTTGCCACGAACTTAAAACACCTCGTGTGGATCTTCCCTTATTGAAGCTATTTTTATGAATTTGCTCAACATTACTCGGTTTTCATTAAAAAAAAAAACCTAATATTTAGAGAGGGGAAAGGGGTAAATACCCAAATGGTAAGTACCCAGTAAATTGATTATATATGGTAAAATGGTTGAATTAGTTTTAATCCCTTCTTGCAATTAATTTTAATCCCTCTTGCTCATATTTAGCCTCTAGTGGCACTCTTTCCGGCGTCATTTATAACTCTAATGAACTCTTATAATGGGACACCTATTTTGCCTGTTTATTAGGCATCGTCAGGGCTTATTGGAGGCATATAGGGTTCGACACACCAGGACAAAGCGCGGCAGTTTTGCGGTCGCATTAAAATTTGTTCAAATTACTTACATTTTTGAGATGTACATAGATGACTGTCGAGAAGCGTCCATGAGGAAAACCGTCGATGCCGGTACAGAATAGGAATAGCAATGTACATAATTAATTTTTATTAAAATGAAAAAATATTGTAACAAAATATCAATATTTGTTCCAAGGCGAATCCATACCAGGTGGTGGTTATGACACCAATTTGATGAAATTATGAATATATTAAAACTAGTAAACTAGGCAGCTCCAGAATGAAAATTCAGAAAATTTTCTGCGACATTTTATTCTAAATAAAAAATTAGTTCAATTGATACTAATTTCGTTTACATTTTATATATATGTATCTAATCCTCATGAAAGTTTTATAACACCAATTTGATCTCCTGTGTTTTCCGCTTTGGATATGTGTAAAGAATTCCTCCTAAAGCCCTGAAATAGTATCAATAGCACTATAAGAGGCTCATAAGGCTTATAAATGATATCGGAAAGAGGCCTGTATAAGACTCATGTTAGAAGCAAATATGAGCTGCTTATGAGCCTTCTAGGAGTCATATAGTATTCACCTCAGACTCCTAAATGAGTTCAGGATAAGTCCTTTCGGACTAATTGTTGACGCCGAATGTTTGCTGGGTTGTTTGTTTAAAATCAAAATTAAAAAATGTTTAATTTCAAATGACGTATAAATTTAATTGCTGAATTGTAATTCCAAAAAGCCTCGGTTTAATTGATTTTTATATATCCAAAAAAAGATACAACAAGTAAAGGTGTCTAAGTAACCGAACATTATATACTTAGCGTGAGCTTCAATTGTACATTTCATTTCAGATAAATTACTTTTCTACAAAACACGTGTCACCGCCCGTTTAAAAAGAAATGTCTCCCCATTTCCTCTTACAATAAAACTTGATAAGTGAAATATCATTGATTCAAAACAATTTTTTGCTAAGTTATAGCTTATTATTCTAGTCTACGACCCTTTTAAAATTGTTTTATATCTAAGTTGTCGTGGTCTTTAACCGATCTCGTCCATTTTTCCTAGAGCTATTTCCTGCTATAGGGAAAATCTGTATACCCAATTTTATTACGATCCGTTTATTTTTCCTCGAGTTATGGCTCCCGAAACATAGAAACTTGCTTAGTCATAAAAGGGGCGGTGCCACGCCCATTTTCTTAAATTCGAAGTTTTTCCTATTTATTGTTATAAATCCACTTGGGAAATGAAATACCATTGATATAAAGCTCTTTTTTGCAAATATATAGCTTATTTTATTCGTCCGCGACCCTTTTAAAAATCGTTTATATAAAAATCTTTTATTAAAAAATTTTTTCAAATCTTTATCATGGGTCTCAATATCAGTCCACATGTCAAATTTCAACATTCTGGGTGTATTATTTACTAAATTATCAGGTTTCTGTGTTTTCCAAAATTATATATATATAAAAAGTGGGCGTGGTTATCATCCGATTTCGCTCATTTTCAATACCAATCTATTCTGGGTCCAGATAAGCTAGTTTACCAAATTTGGTGAAGATATCTCAATATTTACTCAAGTTATCGTGCTAACGGACGGACGGACGGATGAACAGACGGATGGACGGACGGACATGGCTCAATCAAATTTTTTTTCGATACTGATGATTTTGATATATGGAAATCTATATCTATCTCAATTCCTTTATACCTGTACAATCAACCGTTATCCAATCAAAGTTAATATACTCTGTGTGCAAAGCACGCTGAGTATAAAAAAGCATATCACCCCTATTCTGCATTTCGATTACGTCCCTGCTCTACGCTCCGCTTTAATCGAAGTTTGGTATTCTGCATTACGACGGAATCGTAAAGAGAAGAGGAAGAGCAAATGATTTTTCGAAATCAGCTGTTGGTACGGAATGTGTGAACATTGGAACAAAATAAATTAAAGAAAATTTGTAAAAAAAAAAACACTGAAAAACGTTTATATTTTATTATCCACGCCATTTTGTACAAAAAAAGCAATAGAATATATTGCCGCAGTGCTATATTTTTTTGAGTGAAGTGCTTTCCTAATTGTAAGTCTGTCGTTCTTTTGGCCAATTCCCTGCCGTGGCCACCAAGTTTTGTTAAAACGGATTCCTGCACGAATATAGTTGACATTTTCTGAATTTTAAGGATGCTAATTTCATTGCACTGGTCTAAAATACTTTATAAAGGTTTATTTATTCTTTCCACAAGGATTGTTTACGTTTTCGCTTCACCTTCCTCTACGCCGGCAGCTTGCTTTGGCATATAACTGGACCCAACGAACAGACACAAATTATAGCTGTCTATGATAATGGAATCAATAGCCGCGGCATTATTTATGGAGTTGGAAAGCAACGCATACGAAAATTGCCAGGCGAGAATGGAAAGGGAAATATTGCGAAATTTGTGTAATCCATTTGGGATGAGTGACGAATTGTAAGAAATTGAACTTAAAAGTGGTAAAGTTTAATGACTTATTTTCTTGTTTAGGTTCAAAAAAACTTTCGACTTAACAAGGATGCTTTCAACTATGTGTTAGATACTTTTGCGGGGCAAATACGTCCAAGCACTTCGACATCGACATGTTGTTTTTGACCTGGAAAAATATAAAAAACGATCATCATCAAGCCTTCTACGTTTCTTAACAAGTTTTACTTATATTTTTGTTAAAATTCTGTTATAAATTAATAAAAAAAATAAAAAGAAAATATTTTTCCGCTAACTAATTTCCAACTTAGAAAAACGGAACTACGATCGAAATGCAGAATACAAAAAATCGAACGATTCGAATTTGGATCGAAAGAGATTGGAACACAGAATACCAAAATTGCCAAATCGAAAAAATTCCAATCCAAGTCGAAATGCAGAATAGGGCTTTATATGTAATACTCCTATATTGCTACAAAAGGCAAGGAACATTCCCAAACATCAGAGTGCCGATATATTGCCGTTTAAACGTTTTTGTTTTTGTATTCAATAATCGAATGTACCTAAATTTAAATTTTTTCTTGTCACACTTATGCTGCTACAATCACAAACATTTTATAGGCTGTCTTGTTTTGATTTCGAATTCAAAATACATTGCGAGCATTTTCTATTAGGAATATAGGAGTATTACATATATGCAAAAAAGGAATATTCCGGGTATTTTTCTGGTTTTTACCCATAAAAACGGTAAATACCCGGTACGATCCCATCTCTACTAATATACATATGTATTGATTTAACCCTTTAAATATGTTTTCTCGAAAAGAGAAATTACCTTCAGAGGTGTTTCAAAAAAAAAAAAATGTTAAAATTATGTAAGTAGCTTTTAAATAGACAAATACTTTTCTATTTAAAGCTCTAGCCGCATGTCCGAGGATACGTACTTTTATGTAAGTATTATATTTAGGTTAATTTGATTTGCGTACTTTTTCCCAATTTAACACATGACACTTTTTTTAATTACTTTTATTGTTTACGCTTTTGTTGGCATTGCTTTGTTAAATTGTCACTGAATTATCTTTCACTTAATTGACTTGCAGCATATTTTACGTGTGCGTGCTTTGGTAATTTTATCATTTAACCGACTTGCGTTTATCACAACGCATAGCACAACAACAGCGCGTTCAACAAATAAATTAAAACTATGCAGGCACGCACTCAGGTATTTCATGAAAACAAAAAAAAGCATTCAAAATAAGTAATTTTACTGATCATTCTTAATTTGCATGAACATACAACGCCCAAAGTGAGGTGATGTGATGAATTTTAAAATAGTTTCTGTTTCTATTAGACATAAAGAATTTTTTATTTTTATTATTTTTTTAATTTTTTTTTTTAATGCCTGATTGAGTTGTCTGAAATTCACTAAAAAATTAAAACGTTTTCAAAATACAAAATGAACAGCTGTTTTGCATTTTTTAACATTTGGTAATGATTAAAGTGTTATTTGTTTCGATTTTTTGTTTTTAAAATGCTTCACTTGTCTTTAATTTCTTTATCTGCTTTGTGCAAAGAAAGTTGTTTCACGAATCTGTTTTCTAGCCATAAATATATCTAGTACGCACTCACTTTTATGTTCTTACTGTAAAAAGCGAAAGAGTAATTGCTTGTTAGCCAAATGTGTCAGGAATGAAATGAAAGAACTAGAAAAAATATAGGAATTGCAGCTTTTTATATTGCTAATGGTTGTGAGTGACGTGCTTCATTGACTGTCTGGAAAGTTTTTTGAAATATCATTATTTTCTTAAAGAGCTCTTACTGAGGTAGAATATCACCACACTCTGTTTCCAGTGCAAAAACATGCTATCTGCTAGCAGTGCTTCGCCCCATCCAATTGGTGCGGCCAGTACCAAATTTTCATCAATGTCCTTCAAAGGAAGTCCAAGGAAACTTGCTGTTTCAACAGGGGCGTACCATAATGAGAGGGGTTTTGGAGGCGTTGGTTCCACAGTACAATTAAAGAGATGGTTGGTGTCATGTGGGGACACGCAGCAAGCATACATTTTGTATGTCGGGGTTGATTCTGGATAGGTAAGAGTTTAACCTGTTACAATATCCAGATCGAATTTGAGCTACAGTGACGCGCGTTTCCCTAGCGAGAATGCGTTCCTCCTCTGCTAGTTCTGGGTATTTTTCTTTAAGTACAGGATTCGCCGGGCAATTCCTGGCATAGAGGTCCGACGCCTATTTGTGGATATCACTGAGGACCTGCTTGTGCTTTTTTGCTTCATACGGCTGTGTTCTGAGGTGCCGTATTTCCTCATAATGCTTACGCAGATGACCTCTAAAGCCCCTGGGCGGTGTAGTCTCATCAATCAGACGTCTGTTGGAATGCCCACGTTTCTGGATATTCAACAGAAACTGTTTGGTTAGCATTTCATTTTCTCCGTACTGGGGAGTAGTCTCGCCTCTTTGTGTAGATGGTGTTCTGGAGACATAAGAAGACAACCCGTGGCGGTTCTGAGGACAGTATTTTGGCAGGTCTGGATTTTTTTCGTGTGAGTAACCTTTAGGCTTGGCGACCTTATCGGGGACGCGTAGCATGCAATCGGCCGGCCAATTGCTTTGTAAGTGGTGATGAGCGTTTCTTTATCTTTATCGCAAGTGCTGTCGGTAAGAGATTTGAGGATGTTATTACGGCTTTTATCCTGATCGTCACACACAAGATTTTAGGGTGTAAGACAGTCGGTAGCGTGGTGCCATCGACGTGGATGTTCAATATGGTCGACATTTGGTGCGTCCATGTTGTAAATAGGGTCGCTGATGATTTGGTCGGTGACAATGTCAGGTTTCGCGAGGCGAAGAAACGGGAGAGATCAGGGAGATAGCTGTTAATTTTGTTACAAAGCACTTATAACGCCATTTAATTTGTTGCGATGTTGTCCTCAGCAATCGATGTATAATTCATGCAGATACCGTCCGAACTCGAATATTTTTGTTTATGTCCGCGGTGGGATCGGAAACAAAGGTTCCTAATGCTCGATCTTTGCTTTGCTTCATTTGATAAATAGTCCTTCCTTCTCATCCCTGCTCTCCCTCTAATATACCAATTAATCTGCAGCTAGTATAATTTTCTCGTTTAGTTTCGAACGGCTCGGAGAGGTCATTCCCAATTCTGACTGAGCTGATGGTGTTGCTCAACGTCATTTTGCACAGCCGTATAAGTTTTGCGGGGAAACCAAATTCAGACATAGCGGCATATAGGCAGCTCCTTTTCGTGCTGTCGAAGGCGGCTTTAAAGTCGACGAAGAGGTGATGTGTGTCGATTCTCTTTTCACGGGTTTTTTCCAAGATTTGGCGCATTGTGAAAATCTGGTCGATGGTAGATTTACCAGGTCTGAAGCCGCAGTGATAAGGTCCAATCAGCCGGTTCAGGGTGGGCTTCAATCTTTCGCACAATACACTTGAAAGGACCTTATATGCGATATTAAGAAGGCTGATTCCACGATAGTTGGTGCATTTTGCAGTATCCCTCTTCTTGTGGACTGGGCAAAGAACACTTAGATTCCAACCGTCGGGCATGCACTCGTCCGTCCATATTTTGCTAAGAAGCTGCTGCATGCGCCTTACCAACTCCTCGCCGCCGTACTTGAATAGCTCCGCAGGCAATCCATCAGCGCCCACGGCCTTGTTGTTTTTCAATCTGGTTATTGCTATTCTAACTTCGTCATAATCGGGCGAGGGGTCATATATTCCATCATCATCGATTGCGGGATCGGGTTCTTCATCTCTGCGCGGTGAATTGCTGCCTCCATTTAGGAGAGCAGAGAAGTATTCCCTCCATAATCTAAGCACTCTCTGGACATCATTTTCAAGGTCGCCGTTTTCATTCCTGCAGGAGTTTGCCCCGGTCTTAAAACCTTCCGTCTGTCGCCGTATTTTTTGGTAGAATTTTCGGGCGTTATTCCTGGTGGCTAGCAGCTCAAGCTCCTCGTACTCACGCCTTTCTGCTTCTGCTTTTTTCTTCCTGAAAAGGCGTCTCGCTTCCCTTTTCAACTCACGATAGCGTTCACACACTCTTCTTGTCGCGCTCGCTTTTAACGTAGCCCTGTAGGCAGCGTATTTTCTTTCGGTTGCAACGCGGCATTGTTCATCGTACCAGTTGTTTTTTCGTGGCCGCCAATTTTTTCCTCGGCGGCAGTACGAAGTGCTTTGGAGATATGCTCCCACTGCTCCTGTATTCCTTCAGGATGAGTTGTGCTCTCAGAGAGCAGGTGTGAGAGTCGAGTTGCGAAATCATTGGCAGTCTGTTGTGATTGAAGCTTTTCGACGTCTAGCTTCCCTTGTGTTTTTTGTTCCGTGGTTTTAGCCGCGTTGCGGCGGGTGCGTATTTTGGCTGCAACGAGATAATGGTCCGAGTCGATGTTAGGTCCTCGGATCGTGCGCACATTTAAAACACTGGAGGCATGCCGTCCGTCTATCACAACGTGATCGATCTGATTGCGAGTATTTCGATCAGGAGACAGCCATGTAGCTTGATGTATCTTTTTATGCATGAACCTCGTGCTGGATATGACCATGTTTCGAGCACCGGAAAAGTCAATCAGCCTCAGTCCGTTAGTAGAAGTCTCATTGTATAGGCTGAACTTTCCGACTGTAGGGCCAAAAACACCTTCTTTGCCCACCCTGGCGTTAAAGTCGCTAAGCAACTTTTATATCATGACGGGGGCAGCACTCGTATGTGCGTTTTAATTGTTCATAAAAAGTGTCTTTCGCCTCATCGTCTTTTACCTCTGTCGGCGCATGGGCGCAGATGTATGATATATTAAAAAATTTTGCTTTTATTCGGATAGCGGCGAGACGCTCGTCCACAGGCGTGAACGCCAGCACTTGGCGACAAAGTCTCTCTCCCACCACGAATCTGACGCCGAAACTGCGCTTATTCGTATGGCCACTCCAATAGATGTCCCAATTTTTGATCTTCTTTCTTCATTGCTTCGTCCAACGCATTTCTCGGATGGCGGTGATGTCAGATTTTGCTTTGACGAGGACATCAAACAGCCGGGCATCTGCATCAATCCCATTCAGGGAGCGGACGTTCCAGGTGCATGCCCTCAATTCATTGTCCTTCAAACGTTTGCCATGGTCGTCATCAACCTATAGGTGTACAGACGCTGCCGATGAGATCTCCCCCGGCTAGCCCTTAAACCGATTATGTCAGAGTGGCCTAGCCAGGTTTTCGCCTTCTCACATTAGCTCACCGCTAAACGGATGTTTAGCGGCTACCCAGAGGATACTTGGCCGCAAGCGACCGGCAGTAGTGAGCTGCTTGAACCGCATGCAAAAGAATCGCTCTGGCCATTCCCAGGTGAATGGCGGTCAGAAGCTTTCCCCACTTTCGTGGACTTCTACACACGGCTCTACCCTACATGCATTGCTAGGGGGCGGATTAAACAGTGTTAGGCTAGAAAGAAAGCAGTAGGTCGTGTAAAATCCCAGATATATCAGTACGTAGAAACAACTGTTTGGTAATGAACTCATTGCAAGATTTCAGGTCAACTTATTTCGTCTGAAATACAATGTTTCTAGCATGGAAATGACTTTTTTATTTTCTTTATATCAAATGCTTATTGCATTGCTTAATATACACAACTAGGTCAGGATCACAAATTGCTTAATTATCGCCAACTTGTATTGCTAGTTTGTGTCGTTGTATGCCTGCATATAAAATAGGCACATTTTCAAAGGTGCAAAATCAGGCAATTGACTGACGACATCATGTCGACACTGCTAAATACGTATGAATGTCAATCATTTTGTACGCATCAAACCAAATTAAACCAATTACGTGTGGAAAACGCGATAACAAAAAACAAAAATTTTTAAAAATGTTAGAATAGTGAAAACCATTGCCTTTGCCTACTTTTGGGCATTAGGGTGGATCAGTTTGTCTACCATTTGAATTTACTCCAAGTAGTTGAAGAGATGACTAACAGATCCTCTTCAAATAGAGTATATCAGGCCGGATTTTGTATCAAGTAGAAATCATATATTGCTTGGGAGCATGGTCGTCAAAGCCACTTCTAGACGCGGTACTGTATGTTAAATAAGTGCTAAAGGCACTCCCCAGGGATGAGGGCTGTATTCTTCCCTCTGGAGTTGGTAGTTAACGAACTCTTGTTAACTTCAATAAAACAAGACGAACGCAATCGATTACGTAGGGGTGCATCCAAAATAGCATTTCCGTCAACTATATGATGGACGATTTACATTGAAACAATGACACCTGCAAAACTTACCTGACAGTCATTGCATTCAAAATAGCACCCAAGGCATGTATGTAGGGAGATTATAGGCTTTGGAAGGGAAGCTCTAATATATACGGATGGCACAAAAATGGAGGCAGAGTTTTGCTATACTTGAAGTATCTTGAGGAAGGGTAGTCTTATCGACTTCCGGATTCGTGAATTATCTTTCAAGCAATGTCTTTGTTAACAGCAGTATAAAAAATTAAAATAAAATATGAAAATTTCTTTATCATCTTGACAGCCAAATAAGGAACATATATATATAAACTTAGCGTAGATCTTCATACAAGCATACACTTTGTTAGGGCAAAGGACTTGCTATGAACCGACCGGCGTGATAACAAAGTCCTCAAAGTCCTGGTAGTCATGTTTGCATAAGAAGAAGTCTACCTTCTTTCTCAGAATCTACTTTCGGGTATCATCACTGTAGATTGTTCTTTAGTATGGGTCTCCTAGAATTGAAAGTCATTTTCCTTTCGCAGTCGCAATAAGAGCACGATTGTTTTATGAAATGCAGATCATTGTTCTATAGCACCGTTTCTCCGATGACTAAGAACTCCTTCTGCAGTATCTGTGCATGACTTCAGATAGAGCGATTTGGATTACTCGCAAAACATGCTCACCATAGTCTGTCGAAAGTAAGTTTCATGTTTCAGTCCTGTTTTTTAACATGAAGTACGTTTATAAGGAAATATCTGCTCGAAGGAAGTTGTTCCAAAACACTAAGTGAATTCACAATTGCAAACTAGTCTCTTAGTGACAATCTCATGAATGGTCGCAAAAACTAACCTTTAAAATTAGGTTCAGGTTGTCAACTTTTAAAAAAATTTCGAAATCATAAAATAATGTTTCAATTGTCACCAGATGCCGCAACGAAGAACGAATGGCTTGAACGTTTAAAGTGTATATTAAATCTTTAAGAATGTTTTCAATATCAATACGGGTGCAGTTTACGATCTTTTATGTGCCCATTATGGGATTGTTTCCGGAATCATTTCGAGAACTCTTTACGATCATTATTATTATGGGTGCACTTCGGAACTACTTTGGGACCGCTGCAGCATCACCTTGCGACCAGTTCGAGATTATTTTGGCCCAACTCTGGAAACAAAATAGACTTCACATAACTCTTAAATGGTCACAGAAAGAGTTCTGACATTGTTCCACAAGTATAAGATCTGTACTCAAAAAGCAGCATAAAGTGCTCCCAAAACATCAATCCTCCTATCGTTCATCAGCTCATACTCATATTCTATTTGGTCCAGCAATGACTTAGAACTGAACCTACTTTGAAACTACTAACTTATATGGTTTCTGATAAGACCCATTCCAACACGCCATTATACTCAACCATGACTATTCCTAACACTAGTAAATTCGTTACCAGTTTCCATAAAAGTAAAATTGCTCTTACGATGACAAAGGTACTGGTATTGAAAACTAGTACTTAAAATAGAAAAAGTATTGCAAAAAAGTTAAAAAGGTCCGTACAATTTCTCCTTCAAACGAAGCGAACTGCATTGACTTTTGCAAAAACAAACAACAAGAACACAAAACTGTAAAGCATTTATTAGAACAGCTTTATAGAGGAAAAAAAAAACGTTACCAATAACAAAAAACTAAATCTAAACGTAAAAGAAATAAAAGTCATATATGTAAGTAAGCAAAACACAGAAAAAGGAAAAAAAATTCTAAAAACTGAAACTATCCAAACAACCAACGCTTACAAAAGAAAACAATGTGGCAATAATTGAACGGTTGCAACATTGGCCCAAAAGCAAATACCAAACAATAAGGTAAAAAGTGTTAAGAACAGAAAAAAGTAAAAAAAAAAATAAAAACCAAAAACAATACAAGCGCTTTAGTTTATAAAGTTTGTTTAAATTGAAGGTAAACAGCATTTTTTAGCTCATTGTTGCTAAAGCTTGCTTTATTTGTTGTTGCTACATGATACCCGTACATACTAGAGATATACGCCGCCGAAAAACGCCGCCGCCGCCGAATGTCAAAAATATCGGCGCGTTACTATATTTTCTACTCTTTTAAAACTGTCTAGGCCATTTATTGTTCATCTTGAAAATTGGTCCGATATTATCGAAAAGGGGTATCAAGGGATGCGCATCACTGACAGTTATAACAAGTAAGGAAGGCTAAGTTCGGGTGTAACCGAACATTACATACTCAGTTGAGAGCTGTGGAGACAAAGTAAGGGAAAATTACCATGTGGTAAAAAGAACCTAGGGTAACCCTGGAATGTGTTTGTATGACATGTGTATCAAATGGAAGGTACTAAAGAGTATTTTAAGAGGAAGTGGGCCATAGTTCTATAGATGGACGCCATTTAGGGATATCGCCATAAAGGTGGACCAGGCCTGACTCTAGAATTTGTTTGTACTATATGGGTATCAAATGAAAGGTGTTAATGAGTATTTTAAAAGGGAGTGTGCCTTAGTTCTATAGGTGGGCGCCTTTTCGGAATATCGCTATAAAAGTGGACCAGGGTTGACTCTAGAATGCGTTTGTACAATATGGGTATCAAACGAAAGGTGTTAATAAGTGTTTTAAGAGGGAGTGGTCCTTAGTTTTATGGGTGTACGCCTTTTCGGGATATCGCCATAAACGTGGACCAGGGGTGACTCTAGAATGCGTTTGTACAATATGGGTATCAAATGAAAGGTGTTAATGAGTATTTTAAAAGGGCGTGGGCCTTAGTTCTATAGGTGGACGCCTTTTCGAGATACCGCCATATAGGTGGACCAGGGGTGACTCTAGAATTTGTTTGTACGATATGGGTATCAAATGAAAGGTGTTAATGAGTATTTTAAAAGGGCGTGGGCCTTAGTTCTATAGGTGGATGCCTTTTCAAGATATCGCCATAAAGGTGGACCAGGGGTGACTCTAGAATTTGTTTGTACGATATGAGTATCAAATGAAAGGTGTTAATGAGTATTTTAAGAGGGCGTGGGCCTTAGTTCTATATGTGGAAGCCTTTTCGAGATATCGCCATAAAGGTGGACCAGGGGTGACTCTAGAAATTGTTTGTACGATATGAGTATCAAATGAAAGGTCCTAGTGAGTATTTTAAGAGGGCGTGGGCCTTAGTTCTATATGTGGACGCCTTTTCGAGATATCGCCATAAAGGTGGACCAGGGGTGACTCTAGAAATTGTTTGTACGATATGAGTATCAAATGAAAGGTGTTAGTGAGTATTTTAAGAGGGCGTGGGCCTTAGTTCTATATGTGGACGCCTTTTCGAGATATCGCCATAAATGTGGACCAGGGGTGACTCTAGAATTTGTTTGTACTATATGGGTATCAAATGAAAGATGTTAATGAGTATTTTAAAAGGGAGTGGGCCTTAGTTCTATAGGTGGACGCCTTTTCGGAATATCGCTATAAAAGTGGACCAGGGTTGACTCTAGAATGCGTTTGTACAATATGGGTATCAAACGATAGGTGTTAATAAGTGTTTTAAAAGGGAGTGGGCCTTAGTTTTATGGGTGTACGCCTTTTCGGGATATCGCCATAAACGTGGACCAGGGGTGACTCTAGAATGCGTTTGTACAATATGGGTATCAAATGAAAGGTGTTAATGAGTATTTTAAAAGGGCGTGGGCCTTAGTTCTATAGGTGGACGCCTTTTCGAGATACCGCCATAAAGGTGGACCAGGGGTGACTCTAGAATTTGTTTGTACGAAAGGTGTTAATGAGTATTTTAAAAGGGAGTGGGCCTTAGATCTATAGGTGGATGCCTTTTCGAGATATCGCCATAAAGGTGGGCCAGGGGGGACTCTAGAATTTTTTTGTACGATATGGGTATCAAATGAAAGGTGTTTATGAGTATTTTAAAAAGGAGTGGGCCTTAGTTCTATATGTGGACGCCTTTTCGAGATATCGCCATAAATGTGGACCAGGGGTGACTCTAGAATGTGTTTGTACGATATGGGTATCAAATTAAAGGTATTAATGAGGGTTTTAAAAGGGAGTGGCCCTTAGTTGTATATGTGAAGGCGTTTTCGAGATATCTACCAAAATGTGGACCAGGGTGATCCAGAACATCATCTGTCGGGTACCGCTAATTTATTTATATATGTAATACCACGAACAGTATTCCTTCCAAGATTCCAAGGGCTTTCGATTTCGCCCTGCAAAACTTTTTCATTTTGTCCTACTTAATATGGTAGGTGTCGTCACACCCATTTTACCAAGTTTTTTTCTAAAGTTATATTTTGCGTCAATAAACCAATCCAATTACCATGTTTCATCCCTTTTTTCGTATTTGGTATATAATTATGGCATTTTTTTCATTTTTCGTAATTTGCGATATCGAAAAAGTGGGCGTGGTCATAGTCGGATTTCGGCCATTTTTTATACCAATACAAAGTGTGTTCAGATAAGTACGTGAACTGAGTTTAGTAAAGATATATCGATTTTTGCTCAAGTTATCATGTTAACGGCCGAGCGGAAGGACAGACGGTCGACTGTGTATAAAAACTGGGCGTGGCTTCAACCGATTTCGCCCTTTTTCACAGAAAACAGTTATCGTCCTAGAATCTAAGCCTCTACCAAATATCACAAGGATTGGTAAATTTTTGTTCGACTTATGGCATTAAAAGTATCCTAGACAAATTAAATGAAAAAGGGCGGAGCCACGCCCATTTTGAAATTTTCTTTTATTTTGTATTTTGTTGCACCATATCATTTCTGGAGTTGAATGTTGACATAATTTACTTATATACTGTAAAGATATGAACTTTTCTTTTAAAATTTGAATTTAAAAAAATTTTTTTTAAAAAGTGGGCGTGGTCGTTCTCCGATTTTGCTAATTTTAATTAAGCAGACATATAGTAATAAGAGTAACGTTTCTGCCAAATTTCATCATGATATCTGCCCACGCCCATTGTCCAAAATTTTACTAGTTTTCTATTCTGCGTCATAAGTTCAACTCACCTACCAAGTTTCATCGCCTAATCCGTATTTGGTAATGAATTATCGCACTTTTTCGATTTTTCGAAATTTTCGATATCGAAAAAGTGGGCGTGGTTATTGTCCGATATCGTTCATTTTAAATAGCGATCTGAGATGAGTGCCCAGGAACCTACATACCAAATTTCATCAAGATACCTCAAAATTTACTCAAGTTATCGTGTTAACGGACAGACGGACGGACATGGCTCAATCGAATTTTTTTTCGATACTGATGATTTTGATATATGGAAGTCTATATCTATCTCGATTCCTTTATACCTGTATAACCAACCGTTATCCAATCAAAGTTAATATACTCTGTGAGATCTGCTCAACTGAGTATAAAATCAAAGTTAATATACTCTGTGAGCTCTGCTCAACTGAGTATAAAAATCCAATTGCGAAATATAACACTTTCTAACCTTTCAAAAGTTATTTGAGAAAACAGGCGCTTTCAATGCCGGCTTAACACGGATTTCGCATCACCGAATTCACCAAGTTATTAAAACAAAACACTTAAAAAAAATTGTATAATAAATTTAAATATTTTTTTAAAAAATTAATAAACTACAATGAATTTAAATAAAGTGTCCCAAGTCGAACATGTTCAAATTGTCCTCAAGTTGTTAAAAAAGCAAATTCCCAAAAAAAGTCGCGATTTTTAAAAAAATTTATATTGCGATTGGCTGAAAGAATAAGCGAAATCAGTTATGCAAAATCCTTTAGAAGGCTCCTGTGGTTTAAATTCTCCTTTGAAATGATTCTGAGCTCATATCTCCGTGTCAACGGCTTCTAATTGGTTTCCTATAGGCTTGTTATCGACGGGTTACAGATGTGTCATAGATTTTATATTGAAGTTTTATCAATGTCTGTTCATTACGAGCGAATGATTCGTTGGTAAGATATCGACTACACGCAGATGACAAATTGGTATAACTCAGATGGCAAATATATATTTTTTTGATAACAAATAGATAACATTATCGAAAAAATTTGTGATAATTAATCGATGGCTTTTCGATGACAAACGGATAGCATGCCGCTTGCCAATTAGTAACACTTCGAAAACAAATCGACGGATTTTTTGATGAATAAGAAATTGATAACACTCCGATAACAAATCGATAATTTTTGTATGCACAATCGAAAGCGTTTCAATAGCACACCGATAACTCGTTGCTAAAAAATCAACAACTCATCAATAAATTTTGTTATTTACAATAAGTTTTTCGAAGAAAGCGTTAACTTGTCTATACCTCGACTATCTATATAACTTTTCGATAAGAAATAGAAATCACGCCCATATCCCATCGATAAGCAACCGACAACTCACTGATAACAATCTGTAATCACTTCGATAGCAATAACATTGTTTATTTTTGGTTATTTTCAAACTTTGCGCTGTAGCAAAAAAGGTTTAAGAATTAATACTTGGCGAACTTTTGTTAGCTCCCTCCTATATGTACATACATCTTAGTATGTATGAGTAAGAGTTTGTTTTCAAAACACATTAAATTAAATTTACCGTTTGTATATTAGTAAATTCCGGACAGAACACCTGCTCACAATCCATGTGACACATAACATAAAATGGTATAAGCGATCATAATAAGAAAAGATGTGTTAACGCTGCTTATTCCGATGGCTATAAGTCTTACAATTACAATTTCGATTCTGTGTTCTGGAACGCCCAGCAATTTTAGTTATTTTTTTAAACCCAGCAAAGTTTACTGCTGATTTTAAGCTTTTTTGTACTACTTTTAAAACCACTAAATAGTTTTAAGCAATTTCTAAGAAATGTTTGTTTTAGTTTTAGTCCAGACACTTGAAAAATATAACTTTAGATTAAAAATTTTTAAATTAAAACCAAAAAGTTTTACCCGTACCGCGGTTTTAAACTTTTTTAGTCTATATTATAAATTATGAAAGGACAAACCGTATTTTTAATACATTTCCGTTTAAATTTTTGTCCAGAAGTTTGAAAAATAGAATTTTTCTGGACTAAAATTTAAATCAAAATGTTTCAATTTAAAACCAGTCATATGAGCTCGTTTCGTTTTAAACTTTGCAAGGTCTGCATTTAAAACCAAAAAAAGTTTGGTCATATATGTAGACCAAAAAGTTTAAAATTTAAACCAAAATTTTTAACATTGCAGGACCACTTTCGTTTTGATTATTGTAAGCACGCTTTCTCGGCTATCTTGACTGTGCCATTCACTTCAGAAATAGCATCTATTCTGGAGTGCCCTTGATGGAAATAGTGTTGCCGATTATATCTCTTTCTGTTTGATTTTTCTTAGTTTTCTCCGATTTCCATAGCCGGGAGGACGTTGCTTCACGGTACTCTGTTTAGCGGGGAATATTCTTGCTTGCAAATTTTAAATATATTTTTAACAAAATATGTACAGCATCGAGCACGAAAATAGCAGTGGCAATTTGGATCAAATTTCGTCAACTAAATTCTCCTTTTTTGTAATTTCGATACTTAAAAAAATAATCTTCGATTAGTTTTGCAACTGAAAATCTGTAAAAACCGACTTCGCAAAAATTACAAACTTCAAGAAAATTTTCTAAAATTTCGAACTTTTTATTCAGAATTTTCTTTATTCGTTTGAATATGCAGTTTTCTAGCCCAATCAATTTTTGTCTAACAAAGTACAAGTTATAGGTCTATCGAAATTCGTATTGATTTTTGCAAATTTTTTTTCGAAAGATGTTTTATAATTTCTTCCATATGGAGGAAAATCTAAAATACCCTTCGGGAAAAAAGTTGTCAAAAATCAATGCGAATTTTGAGAGATCTTAATTTGTACTTTGTCGAACTTAAATTGACTGGGCTGCAAAACTGCATACTCCTTCAAAAATTTCAGAAAAATCTAAATAAAAAGTTTGAAATTTTCTTAAAATTCTCTCGAGTTTTTGAATTTTTTAGAAAACGTTTTTTAAATTCGTTTCAAGATTTTCAGTTACAAAAGTAATGGAAGTACCGAAAATAAAAAAACTTTTTTTGAGTTCGGTTTTCAGTTACAAAATTTAAGAATTTTTTTTTTAAATTGTCGAAAATAACAAAAGAAGAAGTTAACTGAAGCAATTTGATAAAAATTGTCTCTGCTTTTTTCGCCTTCGCGACTGTAGTTAAAACAAAAACCATATCTAGTTTTATCGTCTAAGTACAATTTATTGAGGCATTTCCCATTGTTTTCAGATTTTTTTTTAATTTGTATTTGACAGACTAACAAATAAGCTTCTTATTTATCTTCAACCAACATTATATTACAAATTGCTGCATTCGCTGACAAAGTGACAAAGAAAGCGACTTTTTATCAAAAGCTATAATTCTAAACAACAAACAAGTCTTTTTATCGTTCTTTAAAATTTTACTACATTTATTTATTTCCATCTACGTAGTTAGCTTGGTTTTAGTGTCTAATTCTATAATTTCCAGTTTTATTATCAACACTATTTTTTATGCTAAACCAGCTTGCTGCACGTGCATAATTCTTGTTCTGTTATAAAGTACGAGTTCAACGTCTATTCTTGCGTAATGATTTGTGAGAAAAGAATAAGAGAACAAACAAAAAATTAACTTTGCCCTTTCTTCATTCTTAATGGTCGGTTTACCATTGTTGCAGCAATAAAAAGTAGCATCACTTGCTTATCAACTATTCAAGCTGAGAAATTCATTCAATGGCCACATTTGTTGCGTTTTCATGTTAGTGCTATTGTAAGAGTGACGCGTATTATTTTCAAATTGACCCCCCGCTGCGGCTGTGGTCATTCTGTTGCGGCTTCAGGTCTACCAAAATTCTTAAGATTCATACAGGTGCATCTGCACAGTTGTGTGATTACTCTAGCTTGTTATTGAGCTGGAACTAGCGGGGTTGCATCGTCTCTTGCTGGTAGCTCTACGAACTATGCATAGGCACGGGTAGATTATAATAAGTGACTTCATTTAAGTCACAGTTGGATGCTGTGAAATCTAAGCGCGATCTTCTTTCGAACAAATACTGTAATATCGAACTTCTAATGCAAACAACCTCATAATTTTAATCGGATAATTTAATCGCATAAAATAATGCAAACAACCTCATAATTTTAATCGCATAATTTTTAATATCAAAGTTGTTCATAACGAATTTATGAATAAATTATAAATGAGCTGAGAATAAGGTTAATTTGAATGTTCAATGCACTTAAGAGACGTGAACTTACAACCGTTTATATAGGGAATTATGGTCACAATATCCATTAGTTCAATCAGTCAGAGGTATTTTGATCCAGTGAATTAGGTATATGCAATTAGGTGATAAGATTAAACGTGCATATATTTGCATAAATTAACATGTAAGAAAGTCTAAGCCCGGTTGATACCCAATAAACATTTAACCTGAAAGAAAAAAAACTGATAAAATCAACTGAACTACGGTTCAGTTCAACCGGAATTTCTTTCAGTTTTTATTGTTGATTAGCAGACCCGGCAGATGTTACTCTGCCTAGCTTTGGTATATCTGCATACGTTTTAAGAAGCTTTTACCTCTTACTCTCCCTCCCCCTCGCCTTATCCCTTAATTCGCTCTCTCCTCTACCTGCCTTTCTCTTTCTATGCATCTCTTTCTCCCCCTCCGGCTTTTCCCTTACTTCTTTTCCGCTCCATTTATCCCTATCTGTCTATCTTCATCTAACTTTATCTCTTTCTCAGTCTCTTTCTCCTTCTCTCTTTTTTCATCACTCTAGTTCTTCTTTATCCCTTCTTCCCAGTCCCAGTTCCAGCCCAATCCCAAAGTCCCAGTCAAAATCCTTGTCCCAGTCGGTCCCTGGTCCATTTCCCGGAAAAATGTGTCGTTAATACTAATCTAGGCAAAGGGCTACCTATACACCAAATTTCCGACAAATCGAAGCATGAATAGAATTTGTTCGAATAGATCGGTCCCTGGTCCACTTCCCGGGTTGCTGTGAAGCGACGCTGGAAAGTTGAATTAAATCGGCGGAGCGACGCTGTCCCACTCAAAGCAAATTTGCTCGCACAGTTCACAGCGAACAAACACTCGTACTGCATTTTTTTCAAAAAATTTTACTTTTGTTTAAACAATTTTGCTCATATAACAAAGTAACCAAGTATTTTTTTGATGCAGAAAGAAGGTAAATATTTCAAAGTTTTACTCCAAAGAAGAAATATTACAACCGATCCATCCGTTTTTGAGTTATAGCTGTGTAAACAAAAATCGTATGCTTTTTTACTACATTTTGTCAATTTTCCACGCCCCTATAATATTGCGACGAATATTAGTAACACTAAGTGATACTACTGGCGGCCACCGTGGTGTGATGGTAGCGTGCTCCGCCTACCCGACCGTATGCCCTGGGTTCGCACCCCGGACAAAGCAACATCAAAAATTTTAGAAATAAGGTTTTTAAATTAGACGAAAATTTTTCTAAGCGGGGTCGCCCCTCGGCAGTGTTTGGCAAGCGCTCCGGGTGTATTTCTGCCATGAAAAGCTCTCAGTGAAAAC